>NC_136428.1:140668321-141320821 GCF_052849685.1 Lactuca virosa
AATGGAACGACCAGTGACATCACAGAAGATCGACAGAAATAACACAATGATCAGATGGTATTGTAGTAGCTACAGAGGCATGAACGGACAGGTTTTTCTTAAAAACCTCAACACCACCCTTTCTAGCCTCAGAAAGCAGTTATCCAGAGTCAAAAATTATCACGCAGTCTCGAAGGCTGTGATTAATGGCGAATCGGTTTTTGGTCTAGCTTTGTGCAGGGAATATCTCCCCACTACAGCGTGTCTGTCTTGTTTTGACACCGCTGTTTCTTACATGAAAGTATGTGGCCTGGGGAATGGTGCTCATATTTTCTATGATGACTGCGAGATCAGGTTATTGGGTTAATTTCAGCTTTCGGTATCTAAAGATGTTTAAGATTCGTAGAAATCTGTGTCTGTTTCCTCCTATATTGATAACCTAACCTTCGGAGTTTGTGTTGATGCAGGTATGAAAACAGAAATTTCTACAATGACGCCATCGTGAAAACTAGCATTGCAATATGTGGCAATACAACATCATCATATCCAAAGGAACTGAAGAAAATAGCAAGTGGGTTGCTTTCAGATCTTCAGATCGCAACCCCAAAAACATCAAATTTTTTTGCTGTTTCCACAAGGCAAATTACTGGCAGTAATGCTACAGTTTATGCGGTTGCACAATGTGTCCGCAACATAAGTGAAAGTATGTGTGTAGAATGTTTAAAGATCAGATCTAGATTTTTAGCGGACTGTCTTCCGAGTACATTAGGAAGGGCAATTGATGATGGATGTTTTATGAAGTATTCCGAAACTCCATTTTTCCAATTCAATCAAACAACTGATATCTCAAATCTCTTACAGAACGGTATGACAGTTTTTCTCTTCTAGAACATTATTATTGGATTTCATGACTTCTGATATTTTATAGCTTCGATCTTCTAAAGGTTATATTTTCTATTTTTCTTATTATCACATATATATAAAGTAGAGTTATATCATCATGCTCAAATTTGTTACTAAAAACAGACAAATTTGTTACTAAAAACATATGTATAGACTCTTGTATATGAATAAACCATAATTAAGACTATATATAAAAAGACGACATTACCAGGGATCCACAATTTCATATATTTTTCTTCTTTGTATTGCCAATGCTAATGTAATGATCATGGGGTTGACAGAAAATTCAAGAAATCTAAGATTCATTGTTGGGGGAGTTGTTGGTGGTGTATGCATGTTGTTGTTCATCTTGGCATTCCTCTTTTGGCATCATAGATCGAGAAAGCCAAAACACTCCAGAGAAGGTGAACATACCATTAAGTTTCACTCAGCTAGCATCATTAAAAATGTTGCATGGCTTTTTTAATTTGAGAGCTATGTGATTTTACATCATTAATTACAACTATTACATAATTTAAGTATACTGATTATGTTTAATCTGGAATTATTAGACAAGTCAACTGGAGCAACTGATATGCTGCAAAGGACGACTGTTTATACATATAAAGATTTAAAAATGGCGACAAATAACTTTTCCGACCAAAATAAAATCGGAGGCGGGTTTGACAGGTTGTATAAGGTAATACTTCTGTAGCTCCTGAAACAATCCCACACACCACTCGATACGTGTAAAAGAAACTCTGAACATTAAACTATTGAATACATGCAAACTTCTTTGTAATTTCTCAATCAATTTCTTTATCAGTTATATTAACCATAAATAATGCATGGAGTCGAATTTCTAATAGAAAACAAAATACCTTCAAATCTAGGGTGATCCAAAAGCTATCTGACGCCAATAATGATTAAAATCGATTTATATCTTCATAAAGTAACTAAATTTCTAACTACGGATTTTTATGAAACCCTTAAAATACTATCTCATATGTAGGGTGCATGCAATTCAAAGTCATGACCTCTAGGTTCTAGGTAGCTTATTATTAGAAAATCCTGGTCACTTGGAAAATATCAATCCTACATTATTCTATACACATTTTAATTACAAAAATAAATGTTAGAAAGAATTGTACAAGTAGTGACCAATACAGTAAACTTTCATTATTAATTAAGAGTTAAGAGGGGCAAGTTTTATTTATTTATTTATTTATTTTGACTTCTTGTGTATATGGCATGAACCAGGGTGTTCTTAAGGATGCAAATACTGTTGCAATAAAGAAAATAGAAATAGCATCTACGAGTGGAAAAGGTTACTTGGATGGTGAAATCCAAATCATCAGTAATGTTCATCACCGCTATCTCATTCGTCTCCTTGGATATTGTCGTAAAGGGCGACACCTGTATCTTGTCCTTGAGTACATGGAAAATGGTAGCCTTGATAAATTTCTCTACGGTAAGTTAAAACCGTTGTCCTTAATTAGTTATTAAAATGGTCTTCATTCTGCACTAATTAAGAATTTTTTTTTTCATTAGGTGATAAAAGGGGAACCTTAAATTGGAGACAAAGATTCGACATAATATATGGTACAGCTAGGGGACTTGCATATCTACATGAACAGTACCATGTTAAAATCATTCACACAAATATAAAATCCAGCAACATTTTGTTGGACAATGTATTTCAGCCGAAAATTGCAGATTTTGGGCTAGTAAAACTATTGCCACAAGATAAGACACATCTCAGCACCAAAGTTACGGGCACCTTGTACGTCGATTTAGCTATAATGTTCTTACTAATCCCATTTTTCTCTTGCATTGATTGTGAAACCTAAATAATTGTTACGATTCTTTTACTAGGTCTAATGGCTATATAGCACCAGAATATGCAAATAATGGGCAGTTGTCTGAGAAAGTTGATATTTACAGCTTTGGTGTTGTTATCCTTGAAATCATCAGTGGAAAATGGTGCAATGACATGCTTGAAAATGAATCTGCCACACCGAACCTTGTTGATCTTGTAAGCATCTTGGGTTAAGCTATAAACTTGTTCTCTTCTTTAGTACATATTGAGATTTCCTTTGATAGTTATGCAACTAATATTTTAGTTTTTTCATCCATGTTGAGCTTTCCCAGTTGGTTGGGGCTTTCTGCAAATAACCTAATTGTATTGAGATCAAATCGCACCCTTGGTCTACAATATGAGTCACAAAGGGGGTGAAATCCCCCTACTTAATATTGTAGTGCAACTTTCAGCCGTTAAAAGTGCACCAATTTATTTTAAAACTCGGACTTGGTTTGCTGAGCCATTCTAGATCAGTTTTAACCTTTCTTCTTTATCATTTATGATAGGCAAGGAGTCTATATGATAATGAAATGCATTTGAATATCATCGATGGTACACTAGACCAAAATGAATATGCAATAGAAGATGCAAAGAAAATCGTGGAGATAGCCTTGATGTGCACACATTCAACGGCTTCAGTGAGACCAACAATGTCCGATGTGGTTATACTTTTAAGCGAACATTCATTTAGTATAAGGCGTCCCATGAAGTCTACAATCGATGATTGTGATATAAAGATTCAAGTGGATACCTCTATTTCCACTTCAAAATAGGAGACAAATGGTACATCTTCCACATATGGATCTCCAGGCGACTAGTCATTTCGAAAGCCACTATTATTCGTGCTTTGTGTGCATTAACATCTAAACACCCTATTCCATTTTAGTTTAAATTTGTATTTACGATAATTTGGTCATTTGACAATAATGTTAATTTTATGCACATTTTTCTTTTAATTTCGTTGCACTACCACTTCAACAATTCATTATTAGCATTTTTAATTACATAATCGAAAAAAATTGTTGAAAATGTATGAACCAATATTGCAAAATCATATACAAACAAAGATTACACTTCCTTAGAAATAATATAGAAATGCATAAAATTTATATATTAAATATTGTTGATTGATCGATTCCAAAACAGTTAACAAATCAAGCACAACGGAAGAAAAAACAATTTTTTATATTTTAGTTATCCTCACAAACGGATCCAGTTAGACCTATAATGTTGCAACATTAAGAGAGACGGGTGTGGGCAATGAAGGTTCCCGTTATTAGTGACATGGCACCTAATAACGGCGCCATAACGGGAGGAACACCGCCCCCCTAGCCGTTATTAGGTGTTATGGTATAACGCGTTATGACCACAATGGGAGGTAACGTACGTGATTTCTTGTGTTTTTTGCTTCAACGACTATAATTTTGACCGTTTGAAACAAACGGTAACATAAAAAAAATCAAGTTTTATATATATACTATCACATAACCTATATTATTTTTACCTACAAAACACATACTTCTCTACAACGATGATAATGATCCGGCCCATCCGTACAACGATGATAATGACGAAGACGATTTGTTCGTGAGTATGATGTACCGGTATTATACAGACAACCTACTACAGCCAGATCCAGCTCCATTACTCATGCGACGTGCGGCGTTAAATAGAGATCGTGAGGAAGGGCATAGACGGCTAGTTAACGATTACTTTGCGTAAAACTGTGTCTACCAGCCAAGCGATTTCAAAAGAAGATTTCGTTTGCGAAAAAATGTCTTTGAAATGATAGCCAACGCTATGGAAGCAAGGTATCGTTTGATTCAACTTTTATAATTTACAAAATGTCACTTTTAGATAAAATAAATACAATTTTTACATGTTTAATATTTATTTAGGTATCGTTTGTTTCAACTTTTATAATTTATAAAATGTCACTTTTAGATAAAATAAATACAATTTTTATATGTTTAATATTTATTTAGGTATGAATTTTTCCAAATGAGATATGATGCTAGAGGCAAACAAGGCTTCACAGGGTTGTAATAATGTGTTACTGCAATTAAACTTATGGCAATGGGGGAGTCGTCCGATTCTGTTGACGATTATATGAGAATGTATGAGAGGACCGCACGAGAAAGTTTGTATTTATTGGCAAGAGGTGTTGTCGAAACCTTCGGTGACCAATACTTGCGCAAACCTTCGTTGCATGATATGCAACAACTATATGCGGCGCATGAAGAAAGACATAGTTTTCCGGGTATGCTTGGGAGCATTGACTGCACACACTGGAAATGGAGAAATTGCCCCGTGGCGTGGAAAGGCCAGTGTTCGAGCGGTCATCATGGAGCGCCTTCGTTGGTATTAGAGGCTGTTGCTTCACAAGATTTATGTATTTGGTATGCTTTTTTCGGGGTTGCGGGTTCTAACAACGACGTCAACATTCTCGATCAATCACCAATATTTGACGATCTTTTGTCAGGAAAAGCCCCGGATGCTCCTTTCACAGTGAATGGAAATGAATATAAGTTTGGGTATTACCTTACAAACGGAATATATCCACAATATTCCACGTTTGTGAAGGCGTTTCGACACCCAATAGATCCAAGGGACAAATATTTCAAGAGACGACAAGAAGGAGCACGTAAGGACGTTGAACATGCTTTTGGGGTTTTGAAATCAAAATCGCACATAGTTGAACATGCGGCGAGACCTTATGAGTTAGATACTCTACGATATATCATGTATGCATGTATCATAATGCATAACATGGTTGTCGAAGATAAATGACGCAATATTGCAACGTATTCGCCTACGGAGCCAAGACATGTACAATTTCAACCAGGGACATCGAAATATTTACATAGAGTGGTTGATATTCAAGATCAGCGAACACACAAGCAACTCCGTGAAGACTTGGCGGATTACATCTATGTTGGTCACGAATATGAACATAAATAGTTTTAGGCCAAAAAATGTAGGTTTTATCATCTTTTTTTTTTTTTTTTGCTTTTTAGGTTTTTAAATGTTTTTGTGTTTTGTTGTAATTTTTTTAATGTTGTTTTTAATTTAAGTTTTATTAAAATTTTATTTTTACTTTTCAAATATAAATAAATAAATAAAACAAATTCGAAATATAGAAAAAAAAAACATCAAAAAAAAATAAAAAATAAAATAGAAAATAATTGGTGTTATCACATGTTATTAGACGTTGCTCATTTCCACCTTGGGTGTTATAACACCCATGTATGAGTAGGAAGCTGACATGACACCTTTTGGGTGTGGTAACATGTAATAACATGTTGCCCACACCTAGTAGTCTAAATCATATGATGGCTAGAATATACCTTAATTATATGGTTCTTCAATTTCGGAGAAGAGTAGTCGAAATAGGTTAATTACCTCTACATATATCGAAGTTGATCTCTCATTTGCTTCGTTTGAAACTGTGGAACAAAACGAAGAGAAGGAGACACTAGTAAAAGGGTATGGGAGCGAGTAGACAAGAGTTTTGCCTAAGCATATGATTCCCCTTTGAAACTAAGTTACTAAGTAAGCTTTTGCAAGACTGTTTATTTATTTATTTATTTATTTTTTGAGCCAACATATGCAACACAATCTATTAAAAATTAAATGTGTTGTAATCAACCAAACTCTTTTATTTAGTTAATAATAAATAAACATTTTTATCTATTCATTTCTCTTTTGATCAATACAAAATAAACAACTATTACTTACTTATTTGTTTTAGTTTAATACTAGAGAAATGGCCTTTAACTACGATACACATGATTTATGATAGAAAAAAACGTATGACATAAAAATAATGTCATCTTCAATGAAATCTAAAGTATTTACGATAGTCACTCGTAAAACTATGTCATCTTAATTTTGTATTCCATCTTATAAAATATCTTCTTTTATTCTTTAATCGATTGACACCCCCCTCCACCCCCGCTTTTGCCAATTTCTCCTAGTTAGGGTTAAGTGTTTGTGGTGAAATGATCGACATTGCCTCCTGCTTCTCTTTAAATTTTCGACCTTCATGATTCTCTTGATTTCTGTTAATTAGGCTAAGTGTTGGTAGTGATAGAATCGACCTTGCCTCTCACTTCTCCTAAATCAGTTGACCCTCCCGCCTCTCCAGTCCAGTGTAGAGGTGGAGGTGGAGGCGGAGGCACAACTTGGAAAGCAGAAGGCATAAAATCCAAAAACACAATGGATGCATTCGTATTGAAGAGACATAGAGTGTGCTAGGGGTGCAAAAGCTTTGTATCTATGTCATTCGTAAGCATATTTTTCCCAATTCGATGTCTCTTGTTTCTTTTGATACGAAAAGTGAACTTAAATCTTTAAATTATTCTTAATGGTTTTTAATATGATTTTGATTAAGCGGACTTTTGTAACTGATATAGTAATTATGCCAAATATGTTAATGATATATTGTAGGAGGTGTTAGTTCTGAAATAATTCCACATTCCTTGAGGTAGTCGTGGAATTTCATACTAAGATACTCACCACCTCTATCAGATCTGAGCATCTTGATCTTCCTACCCAATTGATTCTCGACTTCATGTTTGAACTCTATGAACTTTTCAAAGGTTTCAGACTTATGCTTGATTAAGATATATCCATATCTGCTATAATCATCAGAAAAAGTCACATAGAATCGATTTGCATCCGTTGTGGTGGATCTGAAGGGTCCACACATGTCTGTGTGTATGAGATCCAACAATCATTCACCTCTTTCACAAGAACCAGTGAAAGGTGATTTAGTCATCTTTCCAAGTAAACAAGACTCGCATGTATCATCTGACCTTAAGTCAAATGATGCCAACACTCTATCCTTTTGGAGTTGGGCAATGCGCTTCTTGTTGACATTTCCAAGACGACAATGCCACAAGCATGCTTTGTCTAAGCCATTAGATGAATCAATATGCAAAACATTATTACCTAAATTGTCTACAACCATCACAGTTTCATACACGCCACCACAAGGTAATGTTTCGAAATAAAATACACCATTATAATAATCATAAATAGATCTATTCTCATTATCAAAAGAATATGTAAAACCTTGTCTGTATAAACCATGAAATGAAATAATATTTCTTGTCATTTCTGATTAATAGCAACAATTTTTCAAATCTAAACATAACCCACTACTAAGCACTAAAGAATAAACACCAATCATGGTAACAAGCGACAATCTCCTATCGCATTCATCTTCCTATGCTCCACATCCTCACTTCTTTTTAGTTCATGCAAGTCAAAACAAATGTGAAAACCACATATTGTATTAAGGACCCAAGAATTCGAATATGATGAGTTTTTAGATAGGATAGTGTAAATACCTGTCGAAGTTGGCTTAACCTTTCCATCCTTTATCTCTTGCAAGTACTTGGGGCAGCTTCGTTTCCAATGCCCCTTGTCATGGCATTAAAAGCAAGTAGCATCCTTAGAATCAGAGGCAGGGGGAGCTTCAGAACTAACTTTTCCTTTGGGTCCATTACTTGAGGACCCGACCTGAGACTTTCCCTTCCAGTTCTGTTTTGAGGGGGCTTTCCTCTTCTTCCCTTCCCTTTCCCAATGGCCAAGACGGGAGCAGCAGCAGATCGAGTGAAGGCAATACTCTTTCCCTTCATTCCACTTTCAGAAGTTCTCAGCAAGCTTGGAAGTTGACTCAATGTAGTTTCTTCCTTGTTCAAATGATAAGTAATAACGAACTGATCATAACAGCTAGGCAATGAGAGCAAGACTATGTCAATAGCCAATTCCTCATCGAAGTTCACATTGAGTTTCAACAGACGATCCACATAACGTTGCATGCGTTGCAAGTGCGTCGTGACAGACTCTCCATCCTTCATCTTGCTAGTAATGAGGGACTTGACTATCTCTTATCTCTCTTGACGAGCTCGTTGATGGTACTTTTCCATCAAGTCCTTGTTCATCTCATACGGCCAATAGTCCTCATAGAACCTTTGTAACCCAGGATTCATAGTAGCCACCATGATGCATGACACTTTGGTCGCATCATTGCAATGTCTCGTATACTAAGCTATTTCTTCAGGAGTAGATTTTGTTTCATCAATCTCGTTCAGCTCCTTTTCGAGCACATATTCCTTGTCCTCGAAGCGTAAAGCCATCTTGATGTTGCGTATCCAATCATTATAATTAGTACCATCAAAAGTGACTGTTGAGCAGATGCTTAAGAGCGAGAAGTGGTTGGAGTTGTTGTTGGAGGAACCAGAAGCGTTGTTGGAAGTTGACATCTGAAAAGGAAAAAGGACAAGTTTTGATTAGATAAAGAAATCCTTAATATAACACCCAAATGAAATATTAAGGCTAAGACCCAACTAAATAATTCACAATTCAGAAAAGGGATGTCGTAATCTAATTGAAAATTATTTAAAGGTTGGTAAATGATGATTTACCAATTTCACCACGAAAAAAACGAAATTTAAATGAATTAGGTTTTAAATGAAATTCCTAGATCTTTTGAGATTCATTGAACTATTCAATGGCATGTTTAATCTCGATTATGCTCTTTCCATTTGTGACTGGGATACCGAGGATCCCCAACAAGGTGTGAATAACCAAGCAAATTAGCTTGGTACTCTCGATGTCATTTATCACCTAATTAATGTGTCGGTTAACCACACACGCTCCATTAATCAATGATAATTTACGAGACACCATTTCCACCCTTTATAAGTCCATATTAGTGTGTCGGTTAACCACACACGCTCCGCTAATGAATTTTATACATTGCAATGTGCAATTTCATGGATTAGCATCAAATTCACATTTTCCTAAAGTAAGATTGAGAATTTAATAAAAACATTTAGTTATTTTATTTATTTCATTATACTTATTAATGAGAATTAAGTGTCCTATCAACCTCGTTCGGCTAACGACCCTCCACCAATCAAGGAAGCATTGGGTGAGAGTGGACACTCATTCAACTACCATTTTATAGGCAGTTTCATTATACCTCCCTTATAGATCGGCTTTGTGAATGATGTGTACTAGCGGTTCGACTGACTTGTCTTATACGTATAGTAATATTTAAACCTTTAATATTACATAGAGTATAAGGGTGTATCCATTAAATTAAACAAATTAATTTAACCTAATCCCTTACCCCCTAGATTTCGAAAACTTGGGAGGGATATTCAAAATCTTTAATTATCTAATTATACAATTAACAAGATAATTACCAAAAATAACAACCCACCCAAAAACCCTAGATTTCGAAATCTTTACTTGGGGTGGAAGGCAAGGCTTTCAATCCTTGCCTTATTTTCGAAAACCCTAGGGTTAGGAAACCCTAGATCTTGAAAATTAGGAGGTCAAAGGAAAGGGTTTAAAAACCCTTAGCAATTTTCGAAAAACAGGGTTATAAAACCCTAATTTGCGAAAAACCAAGGCCTAGGGTTTAATTTCCATAAACCCAAATTTTTTCAAATTCAATCAATTGCATCAAATCTAATTGAAAACAAAACCAATAGCTCTGATACGACTGATGGGTTTTGAGCATACAAACAATCCTATGTGTGCATGCAACCCTAAATATTTGGATCTATGTTTTCTCTATTAGACATACAAGCATTGAACACAAAACAAGAAAACCTAGCATGCTTCTACAATTTTTGAAATTAACAAAAACAAGGATTAGAACACATACCTTTATTGGTATATTGTAATAACAATGGATTCCTTGAATATCTTCACTTTGAGAACAAGTGTCACAAGTGTAACACCTCTAATGGCTCACAAACACACCAAGAAAGAAGATGAGAGATGAGAGGAGAGAGGAGGGAAGTTCCTCAAAGTTTCGGCTCTTCTAGGGTTTCTAAAAGATGGCCGAAACCTAGAGGGCGAGGCTCCTTTTATAGTTTAGGTTGCTTAGTCCCAAAGCTAGGGTTTGCTGGAGGAAACCCTAATTTCCTGCTTAAGGCCTAAGCAGCCCATGGATTCCCCTTCACAAGGATTTGGACGAAAATCCTTAGGGCCTCCCTAAAGCTTTCGTCCAACCCTCTTTAGGGTTGTCCAAGAGCCCAAAACCACAACTATTAATTAATTGCTAAATAGCCCCTATACTTTTAATTAACTCCTTTAATCCCAAAATTAATTCCAAATTAATTTATGATTAAATATTATTTAAATAACATGATTTCTAATTAATATGTTATTTTCATAACATATTAATAAATCATTTATTCCAATTTATTATTCAAATAATAAATTTAATCTCTCACTCCAAAAGTCATCATGTTTAGTTGCTAGTATGAAGGCAACCCAAAAGGAACGTGCTACTATCAATTCAAGTACATACCAATTATAGCTATGGGCTTAGACACATAATCCAACAATATAAACTAGCAATAATAGTCTACTTTGAACAATCTAGTACATTTTTAAATTTTTTTATATTTTTGCGTTAGGACTAGTTTTCTAGTGTTGTGTGGGATGATTCATGAAGAACTCTAAGATTTGGTTTAGCTAATATGTTATAGTGTATTTGTGGCTTCCCAGTTCTGGTGAAATCATGAGACAAAAACGCGACCTTGTGTAGTTTGAGAGACATAATATGTTTTCCTTTGTGAATTCCATGTTCCAAGTATTATATGTTTAATTTATGCACTTTGATTCTAGTTATATATAAAATTAATTAACAATTCAGGAGTGAAGTTAATCTGTGGTCTTTGAGACTCGGTGAGTATTCCCCTAGGGATATTTATATCTATCCAACTATTTGTAAAAACTTGGATGGATAGTAAGAAAATTGTTACATGGGTTTCATCCAAAGTTATAGGTCCCATTAGTGGCTTAAGGAATTCCGAGTACCTCAATGAATTTCTTTGAAAGTCATGAACTATAGTATAGTAAAGATAAAGTAAAAGTATTGTTTGTTTAATTGTGATAGTTGAAGTTGAAGTTATGAAAAAAAAAAAACAAAAAACAAAAAAAAAATGGAAAAGAGAAAAGGTTCCACATAATATGAGTTGTAATGAAGTATAGTTATATTTTAGGATAATTATATTTTATACTACCTCCATCCCATATTTATTATCTATTTTTTACTTTTAAAGTCTTTATTCTTCAACTTTGACCTTAAATATTTTTATTTGTGTTATATATTACTTGATGAAGCTTATAAAATGAAAAGATATTTAAAACACATTCCATACATATATTTTGCATCAAGTATTATATATCAATAATAAAAATATTTAAGGTCAAATTTGAAGAATAAAGACTTCAAAATTCAAAAGTGGACAATAAATATGTGACGGAGGGAGTAGTATTTTTCTTTTTGAAGTGGAGTCGCTTGGAATTTGGCAATAACTTTTGAAATGAATGGGGGTAAATAAAGGGCGTAGGTGGTAGGAATACCAAAAATGAATGTTGTTCAAAATAAGTCGGAAGCGTTTATGAGGATTGTGAGTATTTAGGATTTGGGAGGTACTTAGAATTTCTTAGACACAAATACATGCATTGAGGTGAGGCATAATTAGTGAGCTTTAATTGGATTGTTTTGTATGATATAGGTAGGCAATGTTTTGACGTGACATACTGAAATAAGTTTTTCTTAGGGACAATCAAAAGACAAGTGTGGGGTATTTTGATATTGACATATTTATATACATATTATGGGCTAATACCCTTTTGTTTTCGTTTAGATGAGATGAACCCTAATACTATGTGTTGATTTCTATTTTTATGGATTATTGAAGTTGGATTTAGCTTATGTTTGATAGATCTTCATAGCATGTTAAAAGTTCATATCTTTATTCCTTTCTCATCAAGTTTTTTTTTATTTATGTGGCCATTCATCGCATGAACTTGTTTATCTTAGTTATTTATGATCATTAAATTTCTAGAGCTAGAGGTTGATCATACCCTACTATAACTAGTAAAGTTAGTTGCTTAATTGTGTTAAAGAGCATTATTTGATCATAATAATTGCTTGATTGTCTAATTTTGATCATGGATAGATAATTCTTAGATTTATTCATTCATAGACAAAAGAGATTTTATAATCAATAAGTGTTCTTAATTTGCATGATCATTATGGTTAAGGTTCATAAACTGTAACAACCTGTTATTCTCAAGTATGTAAAAGTCAACCTAAGGTCAACAAAAGTCAAACATGTCAAATAAAAGTCAAAAGTTTATTGATATATATAAACCTTTTATTATAAAAGTGTTGCAAAAATGTAAGTTAATTGTGAGGACCGCAAACTCTCGCATAGAACCACTAAGCCTCGGACCGAAAACAATTCCCAACCGAAAACCTTCACATGACCTTATTCCCTTCGGACCGAAAATTGTTCTCGGCCGAAAACTCTCAGACCGCAAACCCCCTTGGTGGGTTTCCTTTTTCGGCCAAAAACCCTTATGCCGACTCCCTTTTTCCTTCATATTTAAGCAACCTCTTCCCATTTCTTACTTCCAGTGAATGAGATTTCCTTCATTTCTCTCAAATATTAGCCATTTTCTTTCACTTCTAAGAACAAAAACAAATTCAAAGAGTATTTTGCTTCTATATTATTACAAGTTTTGGTAAGTTTTTATTATAAGACTTATGATTATACAAACATATATAATTCGTGTATCAATTTAATCACACTTTTTACGTGATTAAAATCATTAGGATAACGATATCTTTCCTGTGTTCTAACCCGAAGTCATTATTTTCTACCCGTTAACAAAACCGTTATCACACAAAAGGTGAGTTCATACCCCAACATTTTCATGATTTTTCACTATTTTAAGGGGGAATACAAGTGTAACACAATAAAATTTGTGTTAATACCTTAATGTTTTCAATATTTTATTAACTGTTGCCGTTATTAAAATTATATACTTATATATGTATAAATTTATATAATTAGGATTCAACAGGCTTAGAATTGATAATTTGACTCTATTTCCTGTTCTTTGTTTGGTTGTGGGCTTGGGGTAGAATTATTTATTCGACTGTCTATTTAATCACAATTATATAAATATTATATTTATATAAGTATAAAAAGATTTCAAACTCGTTAAACAAAAATTATAAATTTTGCAAATTGTTTTATACCATTTGGACATAAATGTTGAATTTCACGGAAACAATCGTATTACAAATTTTACAAATTAAACAAAGGTTATAATTTCAGTAAAAACACAAAAATATAAACTATAATAGGTATAGTTTATGGAACTTACATATTACATTTCAAAGCTCAGAATACAATTTGAATCATATGCACTACTTTACATACTCAGAAAACATGATGGAAAACAAACAAATAAACTATAATAAATATAGTTTATGAGATGTACTTACAATTTATTCATTTCAAAGAAACTTTTCATTATTCTACACGTAACCGTCAATATAGCATTTGTGAGACACACTTCAAGTACTTATCTAAGTACCAACCAAGTCCTGAAATTATAACCAGAGTCTCCAGGAGGGAGAGCGTGACACTTGTGAATAGATCTATACGGGACTGACAATCCCGCACCAGAGCTGCTTGCAATAGCTAGGCCGGCAGGCCATCTTAGGTCATCAAGCATGGTTATAATAACTCACAATTTGGTATTGAATAATATGATTAGTGTATGAATAAGTAAACAACTTCACATAGTTTTATTTAATAATAAAACTATAATAAAATATCTTACAAGTATAACTGGTAAAACTAGACAGTTACAAATACCCAGTTTTCATACAAGTACAAATATGGAACATTATTTCAGTATAGAGAAAACACATTTTTCATGGTTTTATATGGACGATAACTACATTATACTATTTCAGAGTACAATAACATTTACACGTTTTTAGTACAATACATTACAATATAAAATATAGGATTTTCTGGGAAAACATACTTACATTTTTATGGAACAAACTACAGATTTCAAATACAAACATGCTTATGAACTCACCAACTTAATTGTTGACACTCTTTTCAAAACTAGTTGTATTCTTAGGAAATCACACTACTAGAAAACAACCCTTTAATGACACGCGAACAAAGACACTCGGTGATTTACGATACGTATTTTTTGTGTGTCCTAAAAATGATGTCGAATTTCCAAAATTTGAAGGATAGAGGACGCGCATTTATGCGCGCCCTAAAATTTGTGTCCAAAAAAAAACTACAAACACGGAGGGCACCTAAATTAAATGAGTGTCGTATATATATGTCGTTTTATAAAATTTTATTACGCGCTCCCTCCTTAATAACTAAGGGGCCGGCGGGAAACAAAATCCCCAAATTTTTTGAAGACTTGTTCATTCTCTCCTCTCCAACAATCGACGACTTTCATTTTCTATCTCCCTTCTCTCGGAAACCCTAGCAGCCACCACTACCAGAAATATGGTTTTATGTTGGATTAAAAGGTATATATCACTCTTCTTGAAAGGACTGTGAATAAGGAAGAGTTGGTCAGGAAATTCACTCGATCTTCTGCCACTCTCGTGTTTTCAACACATAAAATACATACAAACCTCGAAGAGAAATTTCAAGTTTTTGAATAAGAAACTGAGATGCTTTCTTCTCTGTCTCCGATGATGGGAAGAGCCCTCAAAAGCCATTGTGATTTCAAAACAAACCCCTACCCCCTAGAGTCCGGACGCTTCTTCTCTTTCGACATCACATAAAATCTAGGATTTCTACTTCTTCTATCCCTTTGATTTTGTCCGAAAAATCCACCATTCTTAGTTTCTCGCCCTCAAATCCACCGTATTTCACCTCTTGCCCCTTTCAGGCATATTTTAATTTATAATATAAGAAATCCGACATTTTCTCAGTTGATTTTGATTCTTTGGTCAACGGAGAAGATAAAACCTGGAAAGAAAGATTCAGAGACCTACACATGAGAGATTATTTCTGTTGTTTTTGGAGTTGCCAACATATTCGCATAGTAATCTAGTCCTTGTTAAGCAGGAAAATGGAAGAAGTGAGAAATCAAAAGGTGATCTTTAAGGATTACGTTAATGGCTTCCCCAAGGAATCAGACTTGATCCTTACAACTTCTGCCACCGTCCCCCTCCAGCTCCCGCCACAAGGTTCCAATGGCGTCCTCCTCAAGAACCTTTATCTCTTTTGTGATCCTTATATGTGTGGTCGAATGACCAAAACTGAAGGCTGTTAGGTTTCTTCCTTTACTCCTGGATCGGTATGAACTCTGCTCTCATTTCTAACTTTCACTTTTTGCAATTTTGGGGAAAACATATTGCAATTGAAAAATCTGTCGTTAGGATTGTGCTTTTCTATTCGAAATGAATTGGGACACCCAAACATTTGTATATTCCAAGTGTAAAATTTGAATTAGAGCTCTCAATCTTTTCAATTGAATCAGAGCACTCAATCTTCTTCCTAATCTTTACCTTTCTGAGTGCATTGGCTTGCAATGAATCATTTTAAAAGAAGGGTTTAAGTTGTCCAATATCTTTCATTTCAAAAACAGCATATAAGTTCTCTTCTTTCTTCTAGAAAATCTCTTGTGATGATCAAATTATCATTTAGCTTTTGTAACTTGCAACTGATAACAGGATATGGAGTAGCTAAAGTTGTAGAATCAGGGCATTCAAACTTCAAGAAAGGTGATCTAGTTTGGGGATTCACTGGATGGCAACAATACAACATTATCACAGCTCCTGATATCCTAGTCAAGATTCAACATACAGATGTCCCTCTTTCCTATTATACAGGAATCCGTGGTATGTTTTCTATTTAATTAAGGATATTTAAGATTCTATAAATTAGGGATTTTGAATTTTGTAAAATGATTTTGTTTTTTTTTTTTAGTGACTTGTGGTTTACACTTTCTCTGTAGAAATCTGACTTAAACTTGTATTAGGTTGTTTCTAGATTCTTGATGCACGCCCATTGTTTGATGTAATGTCAACAACACTTTAGAAACTACCACCTAGTAGTATTGTTGCTAGGTCAACTACTGGATCAATGATCATTCTTGCACACATGATTGTTGTAGCATCTGTTTCCTTAAATTCATAACAGGTGAGCATAATCATCAAACTTTTTTTTTTCAAAATTAAAGTTTACTTTTCTAAAACCTCTCTTATACCAGGTGTTCCCTGAGGATCTTCTTCTTCAACTTTTGAAACTAATGCTGCATCCAGATGTTGAAATATGTTTGATTGGAAAGTAAATATTTTCTGTTCTTTTCATTCCAAATTCTAACCATTTGCGGCGTGATACCGATGCTTCTACTTCTAATCAAACAAGAAGATGGAGTTCTGATACTGCATCTGTGTTTGCCTCTGTTAAATCTTTACTTGATAAGCTTCATGGAGAAAAAAATGGAAAAGAAATTGTTTGTATTCAAGATGGGGATAACAACACTAAGGAAGAAAGGAAGCATTATGGGTGGGCCCACAAGAAATCCCCAAACTTTTAGAAATTAAGTTCCATTACTGCTGCAAAAATGACATTGTCTGATGTAGTAAGCACCTTTCATCATGTTTTAAATGTTGTTTTCTGAATTAATGAGCACAACAATTAAACTGATATAAGTCATGATTTTTTTACTAACATCTTTGGGGGGGTTAATCTGTAAATTTTCTATAAGGTAGGGACCATTTTTATAATTTTTTAAAACACATGGACCATTTATGTAATTGTTTTTGCATAGGGACCGCATGGAAAGAAACCCAAACAAAAAGTGATTCTGATGAAACTTCGGGTCTCTACATAATGTAAAGCATGAACTTTATTCCCATTTACTATTACTTTTCAGTTTCATTTCTCTGATAATTCTTGTTTTTCACATTGCAGATGCACGATGGTGTCCATAAACATTGCAGTTTATCTCTTTGAAATTGCAAGTCCAATAAAGAACTCGGATCTTGAACTCTTTTCACTTCCAGCACTCTAGGTGGAGTCTGTTGACACCAATGTTTCTGGTAGAAGATTGACTAATGGTTTTGTGCCATTTATTTATTTTTATAAAAAGCTCTAACGATTCATATAAATGACAAAAAAATTATGTAAATGTAATCAAGAATAGTAACAACAAGAACTAAAATGTATCTATCACAACACACGGGGATTCTTCATATTGGGCTTTGCTCACATTTGGTCCACAAGTTTGTAGGGCGTATGGCCCGTTTACCTTTTATAAAAAGAAATGAAGTTGTAAAAAGGAATTTGACAAGCTTTCTTCATACCCCTGCTAAGAAACCTGCCGCTGCAACCAAGAAGAAGTTGTAAAAAGGAATGAAGAATATGTAATGCAGAATAGAGATTTTATAAAAAATGAAGAATCTATGCAGATGAATGATATGGAAGTGCTGAGATTAGCTAAAGTTGTTGAAGAGATGAAGTCAATAGTCAAAGGAATCGAGTCAAATCTTACCGAGGTCGGTTTTTTTTTTAAAAAAAAGTGTTGTGTTGATTTCCTCAGGCTAAAGCAACTATTTTACATTTAACAGAAGAAAAAAGATGGCTACTGAAGAGAAATACTTCTTACAGGGAGAATTGGTAAATTCATTCGTTTATCCATTTATTATCCTTGAAACTAAATTATTTAACTTGTCTGAGGTTTTTGTTATGCTAAATTTGTTGATATTGAAGTTTTTACAAAGTAATCCCTTGATTTGTTAAACAAAGTAGAGAGAAAAAAATGTCAGAACATCATGAAACAACACAAGATTCATTTGACATGTGATTATTGTATTGGTTGCCTAAATAATATAAAAGTGACAGCATATAGTCTTGTTAGCTATATAATATGTGAGTGTATATTCTTTTTGACTTAATGCATAAAATAGTAAATGACTGATTTAGCCTTGTTGTTGCAGGATTTGCTGAGAAGTAAGAGACATAGGGCACAGGTGGGATTTCCATTGCTGTTTGTATTAAGACTTAATATGCTAAAATGCATTTTAAATATAAAGCAGACATGTTGAATATTTTTATTATACTCCATATATAGAAGAGTGGCTTTTAGATCCATCTGTCTTAACTGATTTTCAAAGATTGCTTGATTTTCTTGCTAGCTTACTTGAATAGCCACGTTCCAAGGTATTCTTTTATTTATTAAGTTGTTGCTTAAAAGTTAATATTTGCTAATTTTTAATGATTTATGCTTTTTTTACAGCCAATACTGTTGAGTGAAGGGGTTGTTCAGATGTTATCTAAAGTTCTTAATACTTCACACAAACTTAATTGGTGCATTCCTGTGTATAGGTCGATTTCTCTACTATCTAATTCTAGGTGAGTTTTTTTTTGTTAATATTTTTCTTAAAAATATCTATTAAGAATAATCTTTTGTTTTGTTTGTAGGAACAATGCAAAGATATTGACAGCAGAGGATGGTTACTGGACAATGCTACTTATTCTCAGTTTGGGCAAATTTCAGGTAGGTTACTACATATTTGGCCCTGATGGTTGGATAAGAATGCTCGCTTTGATGTAGTAATCAGTTTAGTATAGATGATTTTTTATTCTTTATTTTTGGTTGAATTTTACAATACAGTGAGAGAATGTGAAGAATTCATAATCAATATTTTTTTTTCAATTTCATTAAGAGTTTGTCACCTTGTTTTTCAGTATGAACATTTTAAGTTGCAAAATATGATGAGAAGGAAGTTGCTGAGTTAATGGAAATGACTATTTTGCTGCTGTTGAGAAAATGAAAGAAGGTAATTGGTTATGATTGAAGCATACTAACGAGCAAACAAATTGTTTGTTGATTATGGTGAGATTAGGTTATCTTATTCCCCTTCATGTTTCCCTTATATTCCTACTTTTCTTGTTCCTTTAAATATAACATTGTTGTTATATCTAAATTCTCTTAGCCCCAATAAGAGCAAGTTTACTTGTCTTGTTGCCAAAAAAAGCTTTTGAACTTGGTTTGGAGGTACTTTTAGTTTACATTTCTCTAAATATTCTATATATTTATGCTATGTATTCTGTTTGGTTTAACAAGTATTTATTGCTATGTATGTCATGTATTCTTTCTGGTAAGCTTAAGGGTAGATTTTACTTTTTATTTTTTTGTAGTTATATAATTTTATAAATATATTGTAGGTTGAGTAAATTCCGCATGAGCAATTGCCTTCACTCAATGATAAGCTAATGAAGTTCTTGGATCATCTGGTAAGAGGCTTTTCTTTATTATTTATTATCATTGGTAATCTATTCCTTCAATTGTTTTTTGCTATTTTCTTTTTACAGGATCGTACATATTATATCACATCTATTAGTATACATATGCATTTTGATGTACTTATAAATGCTGTTGATTGTGTGATTAATAAAAGCTTTTTTGTTTCAGGTAATGTTCAAGTCATTACTTGCCCTCTACACCCGGTGGACAACAGCCAATTTTTTGACATGAAGGATTTTTTTTGACATGATATCTGAAACAAGGCGTCCCTTAATAGCAATGTAGTATTAGGTTATATAGTTAGGGAAAACCTCTTAATAACAATGTACAATCAGATCCCCTTAATACCAATGTATTACAATTTTTTGACATGATGTTATGGATGAAATTGATTGTTTTGGTATATATTTGTTTCCATATTTTTGTATTATGCGTAAATGAGTATCGTAAAGACGAATCGTAAATGTATATCGTAAATGGTTGCTGAAGTTTATGAAACGCAAATGTGTGTCATCTTCATTTATGACAGGGGTTTTAATGATACACAATGTGTGTCCTAAACGTGTGTCATAAAGTTACGACACGCAAATGCGTGTCGTCTTCCTTTATGACATGGGCTTCATTGATACGCATTACGCGTCGTAAATGCGTGTTGTAAATGTGTGTCGTAAATGCGCTTCGTAAATGCGTGTCATCTATAGACAAAGCGCAAAAGCGTGTCGTCTCTCGTTATGACAGGGTCTTCCTTGACACGCATTTGCGCGTCGTCTGAGCGTTTTACGACACGCATTGCGCGTCGTAAAAGGCTGTTTTTCTAGTAGTGTCAGTAAACAGGTACATCCACGAGTTTTTGAGAAGACGGAGCTTCATAGACTCATGTCTTTTAACTTTTGTTATACATTGTTGGTGTCGATATACAATGATTTGAACACATATGTAATAACTTATACTTTATCAATACATGGTTTTTGTACTTTGATTACTATTATGAAATTGTAAAAGGCTGTTTTTCTAGTTTTGATACTGTACATGACGTCCTCCGCCCCCGAACGTTTCCACCGTTCCGGTTTAGGGGTGTGACAGATTGGTAACAGAACTTTGTTTATAGTGAACTAAGTATATCAAACCATAAAAGATATACAACTATAAATACGATGGGGCTAAAGCGCTCTGACTAAAAGTATACTTTTAAAATCTAAGTATTTTATAAGAAGTATACTAACATGCATACATACAAGAATCAGTATCACAGTGAGAACTACATAAAAGAATTTAGATGTTGAACACTACAGTTAAACCAGGACAGTTATGTAATCATATCTGGGATAAATATAGCCTGATCAACTATATTTATTTGAGATACGACCAACATGTGTTTGGGAGTAATCGTGGTGTTGCAACAAGTGTAAAACCTACCAAACCTATGTATCAGAAGAACTCTAAGAACCAAACATAAAGATAAAATACTATAGGAGTAGTTTATGATATTATAAGAATCGTAATAATAATATCTAGGCTTTAACATATATCATACTCTTGAGTTTTCATATATCTCTATTCTCGCACAGACACAATGGCAGGATTTCATCTACATGGAGATCCTTATTTTCCAAATCAAGGCAATGGTGGTTGGATTGTAGAGGATCCGGAGGAGGATCCTGAAGAAATAATGGAAGTTGAAGATGAAGAAGATTCGGAAGGATCGGACGCGGATCCTAAGGTCTACAATCCACCACAGAAGGATCAACACCCCATAGTCAGACAGGATTTTCAAGGACCAACGCCAAGATGGGCCGTAGATTTACACAACTGGAGTCAAGAACAAGGCCAACGCCCTCATTTCGGAATGGAAAGAGGCTTCTATAACCTTGATGGGGGAGGCTCAACAGATAGAGCCCTCCCTGTATTAGTACGTCGTGTTGCTCGCCATGATGGACAAACGAGAGAGGCCATCAACCGAATCGTGGAGGTTAGTGCTACCACTGAAGTCAACACGATTCGTATTCACTACCTAAACGAAGACTATGATCAGACCAGGAACCACACTGAAGCTCTTATAGAAGAGATGATTGCTTCCCGAACCGAAATAAGAGCACTTCGGGAGCATCAGGTTACATTAGAGAGGCGTTTGATGGAAGCAGAGCGCCATGTGGCAGAGTCTAGTACTCAGGGCAGCGCCCGCCACGAGTAGTGTTTAGACTACTCACATTTTTTATATAAACTAGGACTACGGATATGCGTTAGACACTACCTTATGTATATATAAACTTAACCTTGTGTCTAGGTGTTTATACTATTCAGGGAATCTTAATGCTGTCAGGATTTACCTTTAAACTTTGATGTATTATAGACCTGTACCGAGGTCAAATTTTCCAAAAACACTATGTATCAAATATATCAAAGAAATTGACAAACATTTTAGTTAACACTTATTTCATGACTTCATGATTTCAACTTACCTACTTATGGTAATCTATAATTACTTATTGTAATTTTAGAGAGACCTGGTATAGAATACACTATACAAATTTGTTACAAGTATTGTTATAATAGCATCGACGATTTTTTACTTATATTAGTAGACTTTTATTATAAATAGCAGAACACTATGAAAGTCAGGATATGATATGTTTACAACTAAGATATATCTTGTTCAATACCACCTGACTTGTAACTACTATAGAGAACTTAACATCTTTTCCTCTTCAAACTTTGTAGAAAAAGATGTCGCCACGTAAATCAAATAGGCGTTTCAACAATAATCCACCTATTCCACCACCGCCACCACCTCCACCGTATGATCATGTTGTCTTCCAAGCAGCAGTAATTGCCATCGTGGCTGCTGCCATGACGCAAATAAATGCTAGTGGTACTAGTGGATCCGGTAGTGGCTACTCCCATCTCTTAAAATCGATCATAACTCCTTTCTTCTGAATTAAAATTGCAGATTGATTCTAGAAATGAACATGATTGGTGGCTGGTTCAAATCCGGATGACGGTGGGTGGTGTTAGGAAGATGATGATGATGCATGCATCAAAAGAAACGAGTGGCGACGACGTATGTTTTTTAGTCAATAATGTTAAAATAAAATTGTACATATTTTATATTTTCCAAATTCTGTAAGAATCTCTTTTTTTTTCAGTAAAGAATGTTAAATTATTCTTCAAGAATATCTTCTTCAATATAATTCTTTCAGAATGCATCACAATATATTGTTTTTTTTTGTTTAATTTTGTTGTTTTTTACACACAATGCATTATTCTTTCAGAATGTATTTGGTTTTCCAGAATAAAAACACACATGTCTAGTTATCTGTTTACTTCTTTTTCTCATAAAAATATTGGTTAAGTGGTCCAAATACATTTATCAATTAATCCATTCTTAAAGAATTAACTTTTATTCTTAAAGATTTAACTTTTATTATTAAAGAATGAATTCTGATTCTTCAAGAATTTTTTAGGAGAATGTCATTCTTAACCATTCTCGTCAATAAGCGTCTAGCTTCAACTAACAAAATTGATTCTTTATCATTCTCAAAAATGTTAATTTAAGTAAAAAATTGATTCTTAATCATTCTAAAAAATGTTTATTTAACTATAAAAATTGATTCTTAATCATTCTAAAAAATCAATCTCTAATATTCTTTAAGAATGTTTATAATAACCGGTGATTTAAAAATTTGAAGAACTAATACGTTTAAATTGTTTATTTTTCTTATAACTCGTTTAATTTATAAAAATGTTTATTTAGATACTTATTTGTTTGATTTTTTTTTATTAATTCATATGACTTATTTACCTAGAATGTAATTAATTTTATTTCTCTCTCTTAATAAATTATCATATTTGCCCTTATAATTAATTAAATATCACTATATAATGAATGCTACTCCATGTTAATAACATATACCCTCATATCACATCATTTTATTATTTTAATCTAACACTAGTACAAAAATGACCTACGGTCACACTTTCCGAAAAACGGGCTGTGACACTTTTTATTAAAAGTGTGGCCAAAGGTCACTAAAAAAATTTAGAGACTGTTTTTGGATACATTTAAATTAGTTTGTGTGGCAATTATATAGATAATCAAAACTTTAACCACTCTTAATTATACCAAATGTGACAAATATTAGTCACACTCAAACACTGAGGTCATAGGTCACAATCAGCCACATGTATCGATTATCATTGTCATACTTTTTTATAAGAGACAATAGATAAACGTATTGTGACATGAATCAATTGTATGTGTGTTTATAACCTGGTGACTTTTTAGATACATAACATACAAAGTAGCTAAAAGGTGATACATATTGTCACACTAAATATTTGTGTGTCCTTAGGGCGGTTCTGTACTAATTGTACTTAGTAAACACAAGAAAACAAGTTAGTATTGGTTGTTTATGTTCATGTACCATTTTTTAGGTGTGTCAAAATATGATGAATTGGCTTTGAGAAGAAACAAATATTGTGAGTGTAGGTAGCATTTAGTTATGATTACAGTTATTATATGTGTCTATATGTAAATATAGTTATAAAAGAACAATAATGTCTTATCGGTATAATTATGGGCCGTTTATTGAATATGTTACTATATTTATGTAATGTTCATTCTGGTTGTACTATTGTATTTGTAAGTTTAAAGAATAGTCTTCATAAAATGAAAATTTATTGATGTAAAACTGAAATTGTTTCATGGTTAAGTTATTATACAAAAAAAATGACAATTTTAGACTTTTTGGACGACTCGTAAATTTGACCATTTTTATCTTTGATATCATTTGGCAGAATAAAAATGAACAAAAAGGTCAATCATGCCATTTTACAAAAGTACATTGCTTTTTTTGCAATTAAAGGGTTGTATAAATTAATGAAAAAAAAATTGAATGACAGTTTTGTAAAGTTACCTCAACAGAAACAGTTTCTGAAAAAAAAAAAACTAATAATAACAAAAACAAATAACAATATAGTTGTATTGAATAAGAGTTATAAGAAAGGACCAAATTGCCATTTTTGCCATCTATTCTTTTAATTGCACCAGATCATACACCATTAAAAAATGAAAATAATACAACTTTCTTTAACAGAAAAGTATGATAAATAAATGAAAAGAATACAACTTTGTCTAACATTGCATAACGAAAGTACATTGCTATAATATGCAGTTTATGTTATAACATGTCATCCACCATTACAGTAAAAAACTGAAAAAATTAACTTTGTGTTGTAACAATATTACACCAGAAAAGTTTGATGGTATAATATGGTAAAAAGATATTAAGGAAAGTACATCGTCATTTTTTGTCATTTTCTTATTCTCCACGTAACACCAGGATCAAGGTTTGGCCTTTCCCTTCTACAAACAAAAACAAAGATCATTATATGTTAAAAGAAGGAAAAATATTATCGTTACAAATATAATTCATGACATTAAGAAATATATGTTCCCTGTTCATTGAAGTATATTAACAAACAGTTGGTGTGCATAAACGAAAAAGATCACATTACAAATAAATCCAATAAATGGAAATCAAATACTTGTTAATTATAGAATATATAATGATACACTCCATGACCAAACGAAATAGCAAAGATTCATATTATGAGGATAATTGTTATTTATGTCCCTGTAGAAATTAATATTGTATGTGTACCTATATGAATTTCTAGTTGAAGTATCAATTTCTGGTTGAAGTATAAACGTATTTGCAATGCATTTGTTGTAAGCAGAGAATGATTCGACGAAAATTCATATTGTCTCAAAATTCATATTTACGCAATGGGTGTGGATGATCAAGGAGATATCGAGAAACAAAAAAAGAGATATTTGCTTAATGATTGTTTTAACGTTTGACATATTTAAAAAAATTATGTACATTATAAAAAAAATTGTTATTAGTGGGGTTCGAACTCATGCTATTTCAAAATATACCATTAACTACATGTACACTGACCAACTACGTTAACCGGTTCTTTTTAAGTTATTTGGTTACGACAAAAGAAAACATGATATAAAAACAACTTACCAAAATACCCTTACTTAATTATGGTATTGTATTTTAAAAGAGAAACATTTGACGAAAATACCCCTGTTTCCTCATGAACTGATCTAACACAAACACAGTTAGAATCATTCTTACGGCCACATGTTCTCATATCATACTGACACTACAATTTAAAGTGACCATAAGACCCATACGATGGCGTCACCTTCCGTCACACTTTCAGTGAAAAAATAAAATGTCACTATACTCATATTGTCACACTTTTATGGTGTGTCCGTAGGTCATTTTTGTACTAGTGTAATGGCCATAATTTAGTCATACATTCACACAATACTTGTGATTTACATTTGATCTTATCCATATATATATATATATATATATATATATATATATATATATATATATATATATATATATATATATATAAGGTTAGGTTATTTTGTTTTAGGTAACTATTGTGTGCATGTAAGAAGAATTCTGAACCAATTGATGAAATAATGAATAGCGATGATTTTGAGGGTCTATGATTCACTCAAATTTAATTAAAAGGGTATTTTAGACGATTAAATATACTTTAAAAAGGAAATTTTCGAATTTGAAGGGATAATTCTATTTTTTTAAAATTAATTCAATTTCAAATTTAATTTAATTTGTAATCATAACCGATTATAACTTATTTTATTCTGTCAGAATGCGATTCTGTTATAATGAAATTCTGTTAGAATGACATTTTATTAAAATAACAGTTTATGGCATCCTTTAACAATACATAAATAAGAAGAAAACATGAATAATTACATTATGAAACAATATACAAAATCGATTCTTGAACTAATAATATATCTAATAATTATATTCTAGGATTGTGATACAAAAATAACATTCTTGAATAATAACAACATTCTGAAAGAATAAGTGTAATTCTTAAAAAACAACAACATTCTTAAACTGTGAGTATGATCAATCTTTGATTCATTCTTCACGTCATTCATATAAGGTCTTCAAATCATTCCTATCACAAATGCAACAAAAACATCAAAATCCAACAAAAAACAGTAATTCATTCTGAAAGAATAAGGTTGTTAAGATTCATTTTATACATTCTGGAGGAATACATTCTAGTATAAGACACTCTTTTTCTCCATATTTTCTTTATTTTCCACATGAATGACAAACTCTTCAAAACCTAAAAAGAAAAAAAAATCATTAAAATCTAACAAAAACACTAACTCATTTTAAAATAATATTATTTATAAGATTTGTTTTATAAATTTTGGCAGAATACAAAAAATACATTCTGCTAGAATACAAACATTCTGAAAGAATGGACTTATATAATTAAATTCTGAAAGAATACACACAAATCCATTCACACCTCATACTCAACTTTCACATCATAATAGACTAATTTCTTCTAAAAAACAACACCAATTGAGTTTTTTATATACAACACAAGAGAGAAAAAGTAAAAAACAAACAATAATGGTTTCCTACTGAGAATTACAAGTTTAATAATGCATAGATTCTTCAAAAACTTGATATATATTATGTTAGAATGCATAGAATATGGCAGATGCCTTCTGAATTTAGAAATTACAGTAAAAAGAATGGTGACACCGATTTAGCGATTGCTGATTTCAAACTTTAGCAACGATTCTGATAGAATGTTATTCATAACTGATTGAGATGAATCGTCAAATATTCTTTTTGATGATTAAAAACATGACTTATTTAATGGAAACTATACAATGGAGAATGATAGTGTATTCAAGTAGAATTTTTTTTTACGTTTCCTATCTTGGAATGTTTTTTACTTTTCCTACCTTGACAAATAAGGAGAATGATATCGAATTTTGTCAGAATAATAGGCATTCGGATATTAAAAAAATCCAATAAATAATTTGTATTGCTTAATCTTTGTAACAAACATAAAAAAAAAATATGGCACCAGGAAATTAATAAAAATAATAAAACAATCTTGTTTATGAAATAGATTAGTTGCAAAAGATATTTTTTCCGAAATATATGTAATGCAATTCTTTTAAATGGAGTGTAATTAATTAATAATCACATCCTCCAAAAGCACAAGCACGATTAACAGAAGATTTGTCGAAAGCTTTCACTAAAACTTTCTAGATGTCATATTAGTAGGATGTAACCATAACAACAATCTTGTAAAACACAACTACTAGTGAAAATTTTTACAATAACTTTCATATCACAAATCATCATTTAGAATTCTACGAATTAACTAGAATTCAAGATAACATCGAACATAGTGACATGGGACTTCCTTATCACTAACATATGGTCATAGTTTCCTATGTTTGTGAAACCGTATTATCAAATTGATCTCGTATTTGATAATATTTAATATTACAACAATCAATTACTCATTATCAGGACCAAATTTACTTAAAAAAATAAACTATATTGAAATGAAACACTAGCATGGTGATCGGTAGATTACATAAACATCGATAAGTAAGATATATAAAAAAAACTGAGATTTAAAATTGCGATTGATGAACCAGAAGAACTGAAGCACCATAAAAAACCAAAAAAAAAAATTCAAAATTGAAACAAAGATGGATGAAAAGAGAGAAACTGGAGCGTACATACCTTACATGTGCCGATCGGAGAAACAAAGACGGATGCAAAGAGGGAAACAAGCCCTAGGTCGAAACAAGGTAGTAGTTACCCCTTGAAGTTGATGGTGGAAAGTAGTCGTAATATGGTGGAGGATAGTAAAGAGAAGAGAAAACAGTAAGAAGGGGAAAATTGTTGTAGATGTGATCCGTTGGTGGAGTAATGTTTTCGAGATGTAGAACGAAGTGATTTAAGGAGAATTGGTCCAATATCTTAGGAATTTCCATATAAGCAAGTGCATAGATTACTATTATACCCTTTCATGATTTATTAATGATTTTATTTTTGCTTAATTCTGATTGGTTCTTAGATGTACACAATAGTTGTTGGAAACATTTGAACCTACCTACCTCTCTCTCTCTCTCTATGTATATATATATATATATATATATATATATATATATATATATATATATAGGGTTAAGTTCAAATGAGAAAACTATTTAATGTGAGAACATGAGAACACTACTTAATGTGAGAATGTGAGAACGTGAAAACTATTTAATGTGAGAACGTGAGAACACTACTTTATGTTACTATTCTACTATGAATTTTGTATATACAACGATATGGCATTATTCATCAACAAATATACGAACAATCACACATTAATATTCACATTAAAATTTTGTATGTACAACTTTATGACATTATTCATCACCGAATATATGAACAATCACATATTTAACATTCACATTAGAATTTACTAAATTACTACATATATATATATATATATATATATATATATATATATATATATATATATATATATATATATAAATTTTATAGTAGAATAGCAATATAAAATTGAATATATTCACATTATAATTACTACAATACTATACATATTAAATTCATAGTAGAATCTTACATACTTATAAAGCTTGCATTTTCCCTTGAATGTCATGCATTTGAAACCCCCCACAATAATTTGCTAAAACCTCATGCATTTGAAACCCCCAAACCTTTTCACCTTCTTAATAATTAATCAATGGTAATTCATATGAGATAATAATTTGCTAAAACCTCATGCATTTGTATGGTATTAGAACATGTTTGAGTTTTTGGGTTTTAGACTTTAGTAAATGGGTAATCCGTTTGATACGTTGGATTTGAAGCTATCTTATTCGAATTACCCAAAACAAGAGATAAATTAATAATATATGCTCATGCATGTTTTGTACAAGCCCCAATCAAAATACAATATATCATGATCATACAATTAAGTGTGTCTTTTATTCCATTTTTGGCTTTATAACAAAAGTTTGTTTACGTGGCGAAGAAAGAAAACTTGAAGATGAATATTTAGGTTGGATGTTTATATAAGATTTGTTTTAAATATATAATATAGATATAAATACACAAATGTGTGTCAAATACAGCCCATCACAAATTTAATGTTATAAACTACAATATAACTCAAAGTGGTTTTCCAAATATAATGTTTATACTATAATATAATATATTATAAGAATACCATATAGTAGATGAATCCCACATGTTGTGCAGAAATTTAGTTGCATAGATAATATATTATAATTATATTTCATTTAAAATATGTTAGGGTCATTTGGTTATTACATTGTTGTATTAGGCACTATAGTCTCATATATTTTGAATTACTCTTACAAAAATGATGTCCGTAATTTGAATATAACGTAATATCTTATGATGTTTATTGAATGATATTATCTTCGATTGAGCACTTGGTAATTGGAATCAACTTTATTATAGTTAAAAATTTTGGCTCCGTTTTTTCTTTTTCATTAGTTCTAGAATATGATTTTTTATATTAACTTAAAATATGTCACTATCTTAAAATAGATTGAGAATGAGATTTTTTATATTTACTTAAAATACGACACCATTTTCTATTCAATAGTAAAACTAACAAAAGTCGTTAAATATGTATTTTTATGAGGTTCAACATAAATAGACGACCACAAATGAGAATCCATATCTAATCAATTATCAATTAATTACATTAGATACTAATGATAAAAAATGTGTAAATCAAAAAATATACATGCTATTTAATCGTATACAAGTTTTATGTATGGCTTATTCACAATACATTAAACCATATATAACCATATTAAACTACATAATTATCCCACTGCGCAACGCGCGGGCATTCGCCTAGTAGTAACATAAAGTAGTGTTCTCACGTTTGCACATTAAATAATGTTCTCATTTGAACTTAACCCTATATATATATATATATATATATATATATATATATATATATATATATATATATATATATATATATATATATATATATATATATATATATATATATAGTCAAAACCCATGTTTTCCAACCAACTTTTTCATGTCAATTTTCTTTTAAAAAGTGACTTAATGCGCTAAGTCTGTCATATAGAAGTACATTCACAAAAAAAAAATTACAAAAAAAAAATACAAAAAAAAAATCTTGAAAGAAACGTATACATATGAAAGTTATTTTTGATGAACATATGCACTTTGGATGTTTGTGCATATATTTACTTCTCATGTGTGCATATTTTTTTCGATATTTCAGTCTTCTTCTTGAAGATCCATTTTTACCCTACCATCATTCGACCAGGTGTCTGATCAACCGAAGTCCACACTTGGTTATCATACATGGAATGGATCTCACTATACATTTCCACTTTCCACTTTGTAGCTTTAAGGCTTGCAATCGCTTTTTTGTAGTTAATTGGCTCATCTAAATTTACTAGTATACTATCACTGATAAACGTGTCCCTATCTGTCGTTATATGGAAACTATAAAACAAAGGTGTCATGCTAAGTTTACTAGATCGAAGAAGTGGTAATGAATCCTCAATGGGATCAACAGGTTTGGACTCAAGTTCGAAGCTAGTGTCATCAAAGGTCCTTCATTGGGTGACTCTTGAAGCTCTTCAAGATCAATTATACTCCCACTTTCCTCTTTCGATATGAGCTCTCTCTCACAAAAGACTCCTCTTCGAGGTACGAATACCATGTTATCACTTGGTCTGTAGAATAAGTATCCAAAGGACTTCTGTGGGTTAACAATGAAAATACACTTCTCGGCTCTAGGTTCTGGGTTTGTCTTGAGTTTCATACCCAACAAAAACTTTACAATCCCAGACCTTGATATGTGCGAAAAGGTGAGGTTTCCCTATCCAAATCTAATGAGGTGTTTTGGCAAACTTCTTGGTATGAACAAGACTGAGGATATAGGTGGTTGTCTCTAAGGCATACTCTGAAAATGATATAGGAAGCGAATCTCAAATCAGCTACATCATTAAGTTGTGGTGTTCTGGGAGGTAACATTTTTTGAGACGATTCCACATTCATTCAGATAGTTGTTGAACTCAATACTAAGATATTCTCTGTCTCTATCAGATTGAATGCACTTTTGTATGAACGACTTAGTGTCTTAAGTCACATTTTAAAAAAAATACACGAAAAAGATAGTTGGAGTTGTCGGGAAAATATGGGTTAGCAAAAGATCATGACATTATATATATATATATATATATATATATATATATATATATATATATATAGTGTTAGGTTCATATGAGACCATCATCTTTTATGAGACATGAGGACACAATCCTAGTCATTCATTTTGGAGATCAAAAAAATATTTTTAAAATGCAAAATAAATAAAAATATTCGAATTTTTTTTATTTTATTTTTGTCAATTATATTATCCAAAAAGTAAATAAATAAATAAATTACCGTTTTTATCAAATACACATGAAATATTCCAATAGAATGTATACTGTAAATATTCAATTCGATTTTTTAGAATGTTAGAATATTTTTGTAGAATATTAAACTCTAAACATTCAAAAACTTCTAATAGAATATTAGAATATTCTAACAAATCTAATATTTCTAGTAGATTATTAGAATATTTTAACAACTCTACAAAATTTTGTAGAATATTAGAATATTGTACCATTTTAAAAGTCGATTTGATTATTTTCATTGTAATATTTCATTAGAATATTTCACGTACATTAAAAAAAGGTAATTTTTTAATTTTATTTTTGTTATTTTTATTTTTTTGAATAAATTAAATAACAAAAATAATATTTAAATCTTTTTTTTAATATTTTTCCTTTTATTTTGCATTTTGCAATTTCTTTTTTAATTTTTTTATCTCAAAGATGAGTGGCTAGGATCGCGTCTCCATGTATCACAAAATTAGCATGGATTCAAATAAATATCTATATCTATCTCTCTCTCTCCCTCTCTCTCTCTCTATGTATATATATATATATATATATATATATATATATATATATATATATATATATATATATATATATATATATATATATAGGGTTAGTGAATATGTGATTGTTATGTACCTAAACTTATATATAGAACCATCCAAACTATGTAGTTTTGATGTATATATATCCAAACTAATCATGATATTTCGTTTACTATTATTTCTTAATCATGTGACTTACTAAACCGATCGAATTTGTGTTCGTTTTTTTCTTTTGCCATGAGTCACCATAGTAGGCCTCCTAATTAATATCATTTTGCATGTCAATCTATTGATTCTCCATTTTATATTTCAAATTTTAAATTTCTCACTCTAACTAAATTAAATTAAATAACATTATAATAAAAATTAAAATAAAACTAATACAGATTATAAGGTCATTTATTTATTTAAATCAATGATTATAATTTTATATAACTAGAAAAATATCTCTTAATTAATAATTTATTTAAAATAATTGACTATTTATTATTTTCTTTTCCGTAAATATTCTTTTTCAAAACATGAACAATCTAATGAAATTTTTACTTTTAATTAACTATTTATTCATTTATTATTAGTAATTCATAACTCGACAAACGTTTATTGTTTAAGGCCATAAACCAATTACAAAATGTTGTTAAAATAGGGCATTAATGGATTTTGCCGATAATTTAAACTGGTCTAAAAAAAGGCTTATTTAAATAAGAAAATGTCGGATTATAATGTTAAATAACAGCAAAAACTCATTTATCTACTACACAATTGTTTTTTATGGAATCTCCCTATTCTAATAAAAGAATACTTTTATTCTTCATATGTGTCACCATATTAGGTCTTCATAACTAATACATATTTTATTTTTCTTTTGTCATATGTCACCCTATTATGTCTCCTAATTAATGCATGACACTTGTCAACCTATTGATTATCCATTTCAAATTTTAAATTACCACTCTAATTACATTAAATTAATATCATTAGAATAAAAATTAAAATAAAATCAATACAAATTATAAAGTGATAATTTTACATATTTATTTAAAACAATGATTATAATTTTATATAACTAAAAAATCTCTTAATTAATAATTTATTTAAAATAAGTGATTAATAATTTTGAGTTTTTTACTATTAAAGTTTAATTAATTTTGTAACTGTGGTTTCCACGGGTTATAAACTAGTTATTAATATACTAATAAAAGCACAAAACTCTTATGAATAGTTACCCAATACCTTACTGTTTAGGGGTTAGTTTATTCTACGTGGGTTACTTCCACCGTTGATTGGGGAAGAATTAGCAAAGTCAGCATCGATTTAGAACAATAAAACTTAGATTTAAATAATCTTTTTTATAGGAATGTTGGCACAGGAGGTACTATTATCACAAATAATTGGGGATGGAGTCTTAATGAGGAGGGAGTATACGGTGTCTACTCTGAGAAAGGAAATCGACATTCAACTACTGAAGAGTACAAACATACCAACCATTTGGTCCAAGGTGGTTCCAGGGAAAATAAATATCTTCATATGGCGGGTGAGACTTGGCAGATTGTCCACCAGATTAAACCTTGCGCGGAGAGGAGTAAACATTCCTAACACCTTTTGTCCTTTATGCAATGTTTTCGAACAGAACGAGGTACACATATTCAAGAACTGTTCCAAGACATTGGAGATTCAAGGGCATATACAGACTTGGTGGAATGATTTTCATGCCTCAACGGACTCTTTAGAAAACATGTTGGGGGTAAACTCTTCTGTAAAAGAGGGAAGTAGATCTTTAGACACCTTAGAAGCGATATCTAGAGCATTCTTATGGACTATATGGAAATATAGGAACGACATGATCTTTATCACCAATACTAAGGTCAAGAGTCCGTTAGCTTTAGCCTATGATGTCAAGGCTTTGGCCTTTTTATGGATTAAGAGTAGAGCGAAATGGGCTAGGAACTTGATTTGGAACTCTTGGGTTGAAAACCCATTGTATTGTACCATGTAATTCCAACTTCTTGTTGTTTTTAATTGAAGTCTAGCTGTTAAAAAAAACTTCCACCACTGATTCCTCCAACTTCTGAAACTCCAATTTCTAGAACGTTTCGCTTATTTTTCCACCGCCTCATCTAATTTCATCCATAAAAAAAACTTCCACCACTGTTGATCCTCTGAAGCGAACATCTCTTTCCATAAAAATATAGCCCTAGCAAAACCCTTTCCACCTCTCACCTCCAACGACGTATCAACTGTTTCCCCTGTCGCACCGAATAATTTTGCGTCTTCACCTATTTCATATTCACCCTTTTCGCTTCTTTCGATTTCGCTTGGTCTGAATTTGTTTTGGGTTTAATCCTCGATTTCTTGTCATGCAATTTTTGCTCAGTTTTGTTGCTTTCCAATTATCATCTGCTGTTGAGTCCCGTCCAAAAAAGCCTTAAAACGCTTCTATTTCGTTTAGGGGATGGATTTGTAACAATCGACCAGGGCACCTGCTCAATCGTTCATTTGGGTGATCATGAAGGTTCCCTCAGGAACGTTGGGCGTACCATATGAACATTGGGTGTTCGCGACTCAGACTCAAACCCAATTTTGGGGTATTGGACCATATTTAAAGGCCTTAACTCATTTTCAAACCTCCTTACCTTCAGCCTCCATCCTCTTAAGTTGTTTCGTCGAAACCCTAGCCTCATATGGAAGATTATTGAACTTTTGAGTGAATTTGGTGGGCTTTTGGTGCATTTGGAAGAAGAACTCGTTGGAGAAGAGTTGGATTGCTTAGAGCTTGTAGATCCTTGCTTGGTTTTCCTTGATCTATCTTCTGAAGGTAAAAAGTCTCAAACTTGATGGTTCATTTGCTAGATCTTGCTTGTGGGTGGGTTTTTGTGCTTTTTGGTTCCATGAGTTGATTCTTGAGAGTATATGCTACTCCAAAAGTATTGGGTTGTTTATTTTGATGTTTTAAAGGTCCCTTGTTCATAAAGTTTGTATCTTGATGGTTGTGGACCAACCATGCATGGTTTATTGATCTCTTGGTCAAGCTAGTAGACTGGAATTGGGGTTTGAGTTCATTTGAGCCATGAAATGGCTCCAAGTTAGTTACTTTATGGATTAAGATGTTCCCCAAGGCTTAGATATGAAGTTTGGACGTCTGATTGTAAGCAATAAGTGCTTAATGGAAAAAGTGATTAATGGGTGTGTATGATGCGAGTATGCGTTCGAGTCCCCGATCAAGTGTAGCCACCCTGAACGTTGGGCGTTCAACTGGAATGCTTAGCGTTTGTGACCTAGTCATGGGATTTTGTGGTTTGGGCCATTTTTGGACTTTGGGGTTTTGGGCCTTTGTGGGGCCACTAGCTTTTCTGATTTTGGGACATTGTTAGGCTTTGGGCCTTCTTGGGTTTGGGCCTATATTGGGCTTTGGGTGCCCTTTAGGAATTGGACCACTATTCGGAGTTTAGTGCCTTTGATTTTGGGCCAAATTAGGGGAGAGTGAAATGGTCTTTTACCCTGGGTATTGGACAAATGAACTAGATTCTTGGTTATTGTTTATGGCCCAATTATTAATTGGGGTTTTATTTGATTCGTTAGTGTGGGGATTTTTCGGTTCAACAGTCCGAACATTTATTCGACTGACAGCAGACTGAGGTGAGTTTACTCACTATATTGTAGGACACTAGGATATGTTCTGTGTTTGTTGTCTTTATGACTCCTGTTGTATGTGTTATATGCTTATGTGCCTGTTTGCTATATGTATGTGGGGTGAAATAGACCCGATACAGCTTTGTGCTGACATATAAGTTGAAATAGACTCGGGGGTGAAATAGATCTGGGGTTGAAATAGACCCGGTATGGCTTGGGCCGACACATGAGTTGAAATAGACTCGGGGGTGAAATAGACTCGGCACAGCCTTGAGCTACCAGATATGTATGGTATGCGGTATTTTGGGGAACTCAATAAGCTTTGTGCTTATGGTTTATGCTTAAAATGTATTCAGGTACTTCTGGTTCAAACGGGAAGAGCCGACGTGATTGCATCGCATCCACCAGTGTTCTGCACCTATGATTTTCTTTGTACTTGGATCTTTTGTTCGATATTGTTTTATACTCTGATTGTTTTGAAAACAAATGAAAGTAGGGTTCTTTTTGGGCTATTTAAAAATGAAATTTTTACTTAATATTTTTGGGACGTTACATTTAATTAATCCAGAACAATTAATTAAATTAACTCTAATTAATTCTTTATTAATTATTTCCATTTCTAATTAATATATTAATCCTATAATATATTAATAAATTATATCTCTCTCTTAATATCAATCCAGACCATTTTCGAGTTATGAGGGAAACCCAAAAAGGACTTTACTATTATTCACTCAATATACAAATTTAGTTAAGACATTAGACACACTAATCCAATAGTCTCCCACTTGAATAACTCGTTAACTACAATTCCATGTATATCTCTTTGAATAACTAGTTAATAATGCATACCACACCACTACCAAGCTCTGATAAATTAGACGTCAGCCCTAAGATAATTGATCAGCTATCCCTTCGTTTTCATGATATCGCATGGACATGAGACATGGATTAGAATCAATCTCATGGTCCAAGATCCTGTTTCTTAATTTCTCGATTTGTGATGACGTCATCAGACTACAAATTGAACACATCAATTTAGTACTGGCAGGGCCCAACACTATAATGTCAACATCAAATCACTGAGGGGCCCAAAGATATCGCTTTCCTTAAATAGGCAAAAGGAACTAATAAACTTTGATTCTATACTCATACATTTTACTTGTCATGTCATACATGGAAATACACTTTATAACGTCTAGTTCCAGATGTGTTGATGCAAACCAATGTAAAATAGATTCACAAACTATGACTTATATATCTCTGTTTCAAGAATAGAATATATTATCATCTTAGAATTACTCGTGATTAAATCCATGAAGTAATTTATAAGTGCGAGTTTAACCAATACTTAAAATCCCCATTTTCTAAGTACTCATGAATATTGCAGCAATCCCTATGCAATGTCCAATACCTATGGACAATCTACAAACACTTCATGACAGTCTTAAATCAATATCAACTCCCCAGAAGAATGATTGATAGTGGCATTTCGAATAAATTAATATTCGGGAAGTAAAGCATGCAAACTGAAACACAAGAATAAATTAATTGAGAAATGGTATCACAAAATAAATCTCCTTTAATTAATCACCATTTAATTACAATTTATTATTGGTACATTATTTCAAAACCATCAACTAACTGCTAAAATCTAGAATCTAACATCAGTTCTTAGCCCAATGCTCCTAGCATACTCGAAGTTCTTAATCTTGCTTAATCCTTTTGTGAGAGGACCAACAATATTATCATCTGATGATACTCGACTCACCATAATTTTGCCTTTTTCTACTTGATGTCGGATGTAATTGTATTTTATGTTGGTGTGCCTTGATCTACCATGATCCTTTGGTACTTTGGTCAAAGCAACCGCACCTCAATTGTCGCAGAAATTTTCTATTGGTTGTTGGATTGAAGGAACAAATCCAAGATCTCCAATAAATTTTTTCAACCAAGCCGCTTCCTTTGGTACCTCACTTGCTGCGATGTAATCTGATTCACAAGTAGAATCAGCCACAGTATTTTGCTTGGAACTCTTCCAAGTTAACACTCCACCATTCAATAGAAATACCAAGCCAAATTTCGAATAACTATTATCTCGGTCTGCTTGAAAGAGGGAGTTATTATGATCCCTCACATTAAGATCTTCCTTGCCACCAAAGACTAAGATCATGCCTTTCATCTTTCGCAAATACTTAAGTATGTTCTTCACTGTTGTCCAATGAGCTATGCTAGGATTTCCCTGATATATGCTAACCATACTCAAACTAAAGGCTACATCAGGTCGTGTACATGTCACAATATACATGATCGATTCTATATCCGAAGAGTATGGGACTTGACTCATTGCATCTATTTCCTTATCACTACTGGGACATTGAATATTGCTCAATTTACATTATGATGTATGGGAAGATCCCCTTTCTTGGAATTCTCCATATTGAACCATTTTAATATTTTATCCAAGTGTCTCTTCCTGTCTCCTTAAATCCTTATTCCAAGTATATATTTGGCCTCTCCGAGATCCTACATAGCGAATATCCAAGCCAAGACTTCACCTCTTGTAAAGTTGGAATGTCATTTCCTATAAGGAGTGTGTCATCAACATAAAAAACTAGAAAGGTCACTACACTCCCACTAGCTTTGACATATACACAAGACTCATCCTTACACCTATAAAATCAAAACTCATTAACCTTTTTATGGAAGAAAATATTCCAACTGCGAGATGCTTGTTTCAGTCCATAGATGAACTTCTTAAACTTACATACCTTATTAAGGAATTTAGCAAGTTCAAAACCCTCTGGCTGAGCCATGTAAACATCCTCAGTCAGATTCTTAGAAAGGAAATGAGTTTTAACATTCATCTGTCACACTTCATAATCATGACAGGCAGTTACGACAAGCATTACCTTAATTGACTTAATCTTGGCATTTGGTAAAAAGGTCTCATTATAGTCAATTCCTTGAGTTTTAGTAAAGCCTTTTGCAACCAACCTTTCCTTGAAGGTCTTTACATTACCATCCATATCGGTCTTCTTCTTGATGATACATTTGTAACCTACCGCCATTCGACCAGTTGTCTGATAAATCAAATTCCACACTTGGTTATCATACATGGATTGGATCTCGCTGTCCATTGCCTCTTTCCATTTTACAGCTTTAGGGCTTACCATCGCTTCTTTATAGTCAAGCTGGCTATTCCAAATTTACTAGTATATTATCAGTGATAAACGTGTCCCCATCTGTCTTTATATGGAAACCATAAAACGAAGGTGGCATGTTAACTTTACTAGATCAAAGAGGAGGTAATGAATCCTCAATGGACTCAACAGGTTCAGACTCAAGTTGAGAGCTAATTTCATCAAAGTTTCCTTCATTGGGTTATTCTTGAAGTTCTTCCAGCTCAATAATACTCCCACTGTGCTCTTTGGATATGAGCTCTCTCTCACGAAAGACTCCTCTTCGAGCTACGAATATCATGTTCTCACTTGGTCTGTAAAACAAGCATCCAAATGACTTTTATGGGTAACTAATGAAAATGTTGTGTTTTGTATACTACAACATCCTATGGTGCACATACAACCCTAAAAGCTTTGGATCTATGTTTTCTCTAATTATACATGCACATGGTTTCCAAAGCTTTACGCCTACAACTAGCATACAAATAACATATGTATAATAAGACAAGTTTTAGACATACCTCTTGATGTTGTTGATTTTGCTAGGGAGACTTTGGCCTTTAAGAACTTAGTTCCCCAAGTGTTGCACCTCGAATGGAATCACAACTCACCTAGGACAAAGGTGACTCTTGAGAGAGAATTTTAATGAACCAAAAACACGTCCATGAACTCCAAGAACTAGACGTATCGATTTTAGGTTATGGAGCTTATATTTATATGTAGGATTCCAAAGGTCATGGGAATAACCCAAATCCATACCCATGGATTTTATGATCCATCGTTCATGTGGCCCAACTCTTTATGTATCCATACATAAACTTAGTCCAATATGGATCATAAGCCCAACACATATAAATATAACCAATTACCATAATTAGTCCCCATAGATTTAATTAGTCTCTTTTGATCACTAAATTAATTCCAAACTAATTCTTGATCAATACTAATTAAATCATATGATTTCATATTAATATATTAGAACTTATAATATATTAATAAATCATATAACCTCTTCTCAAAAGTCCATCCTAACAAATTGTCCTGATGTTATGCAACCCAAATGGACCATGCTACTCTCGGGTCGAGTACATACCAATATTAGTTATGGGCTTAGACATCTAATCCAACAGTCTCCCACTTGGATAAGTATAAAACTATTATTGTAAATACGACTCCAAAATCCCGACTAGCAATCGTAGCTCTTAAAAGCTGTTGTCGAACTCTGACCTAGTCAATGACGTGTCCATTAGATAAGGGATCATATATTCCTCCATTATAGATATCATATGGACTGAGACATGGATTATAATCATTCTCTCTGTCCATCTGTTGTTTCCTGATTTTTGATTTATGACGACCGCCTAATTGAACAAATCAAATCAGTCCAGGCTCGTCCGAGCACTTAGGGTTGTCATCACTAAATCATCGAGGGGCCCACACACATCGCTTTTATCCGCATGGGGTAAAAGGAACGGATAAACTTCGACCTAAATGCTCGCTTGTACTCACTCATCAAATTACATGCAACGATATGTTTTATAACATCCAAGTTACTGGTGCGTTTACATATGTCAATGTGCAACTGACTCGCAACTACAACTCACACGTCTCCGTTTGAAGATTATAAGATATTATCGTCTCATGATCACTCGTGATAAAATCCATGAAGTGATTCAAATGAGTGTGGGTTTAATCCAATACTCGAATCTTATTCCAGGAGCACTCATGAATACTGCAACTATATCTAAAACATCTAGACATACTATAGACCCATTCATGACAGTCTTGCCTCAATACCTACTTCCAAAGTATGATCGATTGTGGACGGTTTGAATAAACTAGTTATTCGGGAAGTCAAAACATGCAAAATGAAACACATGAATAATACTAATCCTATATGGCCCCAAAACTTTTGAGCCATATTGATTACTAATTATTCATTGTATAATGTTTCAAATAATCAACTTAATACTTGAACTAAAACAATAGTTGTCCCATGCTACAAGCATGCACACTATGTTTACCTATGGTCCTTTCTTTGTGGAATAGATCAATTGAAAAAATTTCAATGATGCTCATTTCACAATTCCAAATCCTTATGGCAAATGTAAGAATACAAGATTTTTTGCCAATCTGTTAGATTCTAAACTTATATGAAATGATCCTCTTGTAATGACTATGCACAAAAGTCACAAAGACTTGGCAACAAACATTACAAAGTATTCCAATGGAATGCAATTCCATGGAAACGAAGTATCACATTCAAAGTACATCCCTCTGAACATCCTTCTTGCATTAAGTTTTCTAATCTTACACGGATTTAAAGAATAAATTCCACTGATGGAAACATTTCCAAATTCTCATTTTGACTATCATTTATGAACAAGAGTTGCCTCTTTTCAGAATATGTCAATAATATGGTCCTTCCAAAATTAACACTATACTTCCAACTGTCCATGAGCAACCAGTCTTTGGTAAGCCTCAGATTCTCCTCGACAATTGCTTAATCATTTTAGTCATATACAGTTCTGGTCCTTTTTCCCTCTTAATGCCCTAGGCATTTGGAAAATTCAGAACACATAGAAATATTATAGCATATGCAATCGATCCTATACCCGAAGCATATGGGATACGATTCATAATGTCTCACATAAAGACATGATCCTAGACCAGTCTTTTGCTATAATTTTTTCTATTAGCCATGTTCTCAAAATTCGGACTATGAAGAGGGATGTCGTAATCATAATCGAATATTGAGAACACAATTAATATTTCCATATATAGAATTTCCTTATGTTGAACCATTCCAACATAACATTCATATATATATACTTGACTAAATTTGATTAAAATCTCAATTTAAGTTGAACCATTCCAACATAACATTCATATATATACTTGACTAAATTAGATTAAAATCTCAATTTAAGCTTTTAGAATTGGAATGAAGTATAATTTCCTCTCCCTTAATTATAGCAAAACAACTTTTCAAACCCTGCAACTTTGCAAATTGAAACTTTTGTTTTCTATAATTAACATTGCTAACTTGCAACACTTAACATAATAATCATGCTCCCACTAACATGATAATTATATTCTTACCAGCATAACACTTATGCTCCCACTAGCTTTGACATGTATCCAGAAATCAGCTGGACTTCTAGAAATCAATACTTTATTGACTTTCATTACCAAAGTTCAGGTTTCTGATACGAGATACTTCGATAAGACTTTATCCAAGCTTCCCAAAATCATACACCTTTCCTTAGACAGCTCACGTGTGTATCTAAACAATTTTAGAACTATGAAAACGGATGCCGTAATCATAGTATCAAATGTTTAGACCTTTGCCATTGCTCACAATTCGAATTATGAAAAGGGATGCCGTAATCATAATTGAATTTGAGAATGCAAATATCACAATTTCTATCTCCTTAAAATCTACTTAGTGAAAGCGTTTCCTCACCATCATTTTCATGAATCGAAGAGAAACCTTATGACACTTAGATTTTACGGTGTATGTGTTCCTATCCATATGAAATTTTCATAACCATAATCATAAGACAAGGTTAGTGACAAATCCAACCTCATATGGACTAAACTTGTTCAATCTTAACTTCTTGCCACTTGGTAGCACAAGGGCCTACCATGACTTCCAAGTAGTTATGCAAACAACCGAGAACTCATAGAACTCACATGCATAGTCAACTTTAACTGGAATGGGCACAGAAACAAGAATATGTCAACACGATAGGCTATGAACCTCAAGTCGTGTGCTAGTGATAAACAATAGTGTGACAACCCAGAAATTTTTTTGCTTTTAAAGCTCAGTCAATCAACTCAATTGAGTGTCAGACTCATTGGTAATGAGTTCTAGCCTGTTTAAAGGTCATTCTAAGGAGTTTTAAGCCTAGTACACTTAATGAATGAGTGTTAGAATATACCTGCTAGAGACACTGTACAAAGAATCAAGCCTTAACCTCTTCAAAAAGAGTTCACGGCCACAACACTTGAGTTTACGGCCGTAAACTCAAGGTGGGCCGTAAACTCCCCCTTATAGGCTCATATTCTTCATCTTCCTTCATTATCTCATTTCCAACTCAAGAACACCCCATTTCTCTCTCAACTATCATCACGATTTTCATTCTAGATCTTCAAAAGTGTAAGTATTCTTTCCTTGATTTGTTGTTACACTTCATCTCCTAGTTACCCTCTTTAATTTCATCCATGGAAATCATTCTTTTCTTAGATCTTCAAGTTTCACCAAGAACACCAAGAACACACACTAGTATTCTTGGCCAAAACCAACCATTTCAAGCTTCTAGATCGTAAGTACTCTTCCCTACACTTCATATCTAGTTAGGACTCATGCTTAGAGACTTGAAGAAATCACAAACACAAGATCAAAAGGATTTTACGGCCAAACCATCTCCCATGGCCGTAAACCCCTTTAAGGGTTCCATTTTGCCCATAAACCCTCCTAGATGCAAGGCTTGTGACCTAGAACCCTTCATTGATGAGAATAGGACCTTAAACTAATCTCAAATGCATAAATGATCATGAGTTTACGGTTGTAAACTCCTTAGGGCCGTAAACTCATCAAAAGCCTTCAATGATGTTGGTCTTTTTCATACTAGTGTAGAGCAAAAGTCCCTAAAACTTTCCTAGCCTTCAAACCTACACTTATGCATGGTTGACCATGAGTTTACGGCCGTAAACTCCCTTTGGCCGTAAACCCATGGTAGTAAACTCATGATATTGCCATTCCACTTCCCTTTGATGAATCACATGTGATTCCAGCACTTGGTCAAAGTGTTTCCTAGTCCCGGAAGGTGTTTCCTTTCATATAGTTGCTTATAAACACTATATTCATGCCAATATGTGTCATTATATGGCATTTAGGACTTGTTGTGTCTCGGGACTTCATTCGTGGAACTTCTCATCCTTACACGCATACCCGTTTGAATCACCCACATCAAGTGAGTTCATACCCCGTAATGAATCTTTTAACTGTTTTAAATGTTTTAAGGGAGGGAATACAAGTTGAACACAATGATAATTGTGTAATTGTTTGTAATAAACATCTTTCAAAATGTTACTTATGTCATTTATAAGTTGTCAAAACATTTCAAAAACTCTTTTAAAAGTTATGTTACTTTATAGTTTAACAAAATTCCATTTTTAAAGGTATCAACATAACTTCGTAGAAAATGAGTCTTTTCAACAACACTACAAGTAAATTACTAGTAAACTATAAGGGGTATAGTTAAGGGGTTCAGTTCATGCTAGATGCAAGAGTAGATACTATGATGAGAAACAAACAATAACATACAGAGAGAGAATACTATGAAGAGAAACAAACAATAACATACAGAGCGAACATACAATGATGAGAAACAAACAGAACGTACAATATACAGTACAAAACAAACAAACTAAGTTGCTATAGCATGGAACTACTACAGGATCTAATTATACCAATGAATCACTAACTCATTGTTCTAAACAAAAGGTGATAGTTATATTGGGTATACATGATCATATAACTTTAATGTGAATTACACGGCGTAGTAACTGGTTTCCTAAAAAGTCACGTTTGGTCCCCTTAATCTCTAGACAAGGAGAGCGTAAAGTAGGGGTACTAGCCTTCACATTATGAACAATATAAAATAAACATGTTTTAAGGTCATCAGTACATCCGTATGTCATTTTAAACGACAACTGTGTACTCGCATTTACCATTACTTTTATAAAGTGACAGTACCACTTAAAAGTCAAATGCAAACTATTTTCGAGTTAATATAGTTATAAACTAGGGAAAACTTACATTTTACAAACGACAAACAGAACAGTCGAGTCTAGTACATTCAGTAGAAAGGGGCCATAATTCTAACCTTATGATTCCTTAATGTATACATCAAAGGATATATATATATATATATATATATATATATATATATAACAATAGGATCTGACAGATAATAGGATGTGTGTTCTCTGCTTCACTTCCTGTTCCTTGTTTGGTCGTGGGCTTGGAACAGATTCACCCAATCTATTATCTATTCGATTTTAGATATATATATGTTCAGTATATATTAAGTCATCATAAGGGTACCAGGTATGGGTCAAGTCATAGGACACAAAGTCAATGCACAGTTTTCTTGTACAAAACATACTTTCCAAATCAAAACTTTTGGTATACAAAACTAGAAACTTCCCAATAAAGGGTTTAATCCATTTTATTAAACTAGTATAAACTTAAACGACTTTAGGTGATTAACTCTATAATACCTTAGTTTATACATCATGGTTATATATCATTAATACCCAACAGGTAGTTGGATGTGTGCTTTCCGCCTTACTTCCTGTTCCTTGTTTGTTTGTGGGCTTAGGGCAGATTCACCCAATTAACTATCTATTCGATATTAGATCATATATAGCCAGTATAAACTAAGTGATTATAGAAGTAATCACTGTGGTCACCATTTTATTATAAGAAATAAGGGTTTTCTTAAAGAATCTTTTCATTAAATATAGAGGAACTATTACAATTAACTCCATGAGTAACAAGTGAATACGCCAGGGTTATATACAACAATGATCTAACAAACAATGGGATGTGTGCTATCCGCCTTATTTCCTATTCCTTGTTTGGTTGTGGGCTTAGGGCAAATGCGTACAGTCGATTGTTTGTTTACTCTGAGTCTTATATAACTTGTATCCATTTAGTACTCATAGAAAGGGTTGTAAAGTCATTTTTACTTATCTTTCATTAAAGTAGGAAATATAGGATTTTCTAGAGGAACATGCGAACTTTTTCTAAACAGAACTTACAACTTGCTACATCTTTCAAATACATTTTCAACTACATTTTACAACAACATTTTACAACTTACTTACATCACTAAAATTTGATGAACTCACCAGCTTAATTGCTGATAAACTCTTTCAAATAACTTGTATTCTCAGGAGACTAATAGACAGGTACTCATGCTGGGAATTCAGAAGACGGAGTATAATAGCTTCAAGTCTTGTTTTGTTATTTGCTTATGAATTCTATGTTTTGTGAACACACACATTGTAAACACTTTCTTTCTAATGAAATGATTGTTCATTACTTGCTTACTATAATGCATATCTTGTGATACTAAACGTGACGTCCTCCACCCCCGAACGTTTCCGCCGTTCCTGTTTTGGGGTGTGACAGATTGGTATCAGAGCATTGTTTATAGTGAACTAAGTATATCAACCAATAAAAGATATACAACTATAAATACAATGGGGCTTAAGTGCTCTAGATAATGATATATTTTAAGAGTATAACGATAAGTTATAAAAATATACCTACTTGCTTATACATGTACATAACTAGACCAAGTATCAAAAGAAGAACAAAACTAAAGTATTTAAAGGTTGAACACTGTCGTCAAACCTGAACAGTTATGTAATCATAGCTAGGATCAATATAGCCTGATCAAATATATTCATTCGAGATGTGACCGACATGTGTTTGGGAGTGATGTGGTGTTGCAACAGTCTTCAAACTTACCTAACATCAGTCAAGAGAATACTAGATCAAGTACATTAGAGTTAGAATACTATAGTAGTATTCTATGATACCATAATGCGATAACAAGTTTGAAACATACCAAGTACATTACGTTAAAATACTCTAGGAGTATTTTAGGCCATATAAACAACTTATGTGATAACTTAAAAGACCCTTATGGATAGGTCTATAATCTTGCAATGTATACTCCCAAGGTTATATATAATTGAGATTTTATAGACTTAGAATTTGTGATCTACGCTTCAATACATGTTCCTTGTTTGGTTGTGGTTTTGGAGTAGGATCACTTATTCGAAGGTCTATTTAATCTTGAAATTATATACAACTTGTATACATTGTACAATTATAGAAGGACTCTGTAAGGATCACCCCATAAAGTTACCCTAAATCTCATAGATTCTTTAGTCACTTCCATTCCCGCACGACAAGCCCAGATAGATGTAACCACTTCCTCACAGTAGACAACAGAAGAGTCAGGAGGAAACAAGAGCAAGTTCATGAGGAGCTTTCAATGAGGGATCAACATAAATAACCAAATCGTCTTACCCGTCACACAAATAAATAATAATCTTTTAACTTAATGAGCGAGTGGAAACACTGCTTACATTATGTGTTAGGATTATTTTCTTACATGTAGCTGGTAACAGTTATTCAGGTAACATATATTCATTCGAGGATAGCCATTTCAAATTCATAGAGTTTATTAGGTATATACTCTTTTACAAATTGTTTCTAGAACCCTGTGGGAGTCAGGACCCGATACACCCAGAACTAGGATACCCTTGTCTTTTTAGCTTTCGGCTTGTGTCCATTGCTTTAGACTTATTCCGTCTCATCTTTGTATTCTTTTAGCAAAGATGCCTCCTCGCAGATCAAACAGACGCACTACTCTGATAACTCTAACACCTCCTCCACAAATCGATACGGCAACTCTAAATGCTGAGTAGCTGCGGCTATCGCAATAGCCATGGCTCAATATCATCCTACCAGTTCCAGCGGAGGTGGAACCCCTGTTCATTCTACTCAAGGTGAGGTCCCTGTGCGCTCGAGAGAGTGCTCCTACTCAAGGTGGAGTCATCGCGCTGATGCGATGGTTCGAGAAAACAGATTTGGTCTTCGAAATCTGTTCGTGCCCAGAAGGGAGCAAAGTGAAGTTTGCTGCCTGCACCTTCTCCAAGAGAGCCCTGACATGGTGGAACAACCATGTTAAATCACTGACCCTATCAGTGGCTAATTCAATAGGTTGGGAAAACCTAAAAGAGTTAATGCTGGAAGAGTACTACCCAAGGGGCGAAGTACAAAAGCTGGAACAAGAACTATGGGAGCTCAAGATGGTCGGCTCAAACATAGTGGCCTACACTGACAGGTTTAGCGACTTGGCAACACTATGCCCCGGGATGGTTATCCTGGAGAGCAAGAAGATAGAACGATACATTTGGGGTCTGACTGATCCGACCCAAGCAGATGTATTGTCTTCTAACCCAGCCACATTTGGTAGCGCGAAACGCCTGGCCCAGCGACTCATTGAACATGGAGTCCACCATGGTGTAAAAGTCCTCGTTCCCGAGCCATCAAAGGGAAAGGACTATAATCAGAAGTTGGGGAACAAGAGGAAGAAGAAGCGAACAACACATGACACCCCGCAAGAGAAACAAGCAAGTAATATGTACGCCGCTACAACGCCTGCTGCTCCAGCACCTGCCAGTCGATATGCTGGAACCCTCCCGAAGTGTGGAAAGTGCAACTATCACCACACCGGAGTATGTCGGGAAATGCAGTGCCTGAACTGCCACAGAAAGGGACACACAGTCCGTTTCTGCAGGGCACCGGCTCAACCGATCTCCCAAGTCCCCGGAGCTGAAGATAACCAAGCCTGTCATGGCTGTGGTGAGTCTGGACACAATCAGAGGGACTGCCCAATAACAAAGAACTCAGGAGCGGATGGACGAATTCTGATGATCACCGCAGGAGAATCTACCCCGGAGTCGTCGACGAGCAGCGGTACGTTTTCGAAATAGTAATTACTTTGAAAATTAATTTATATTCATATAAGATTAAAACTTGGGGGAAAACACTTAAAAAGTAATTATAATAACTCACATATTGAAATAGATCACAGTATTCAAGAGAACTAAAAGATCCGTTTAGAGAAGCTATGATGGCTTAGAATATACATCAGGGTTGTGCATAACTAAGATGTTGCAGACTTAGAGTGAGTGATTCCGCGTAAATCCCTGTTCCTTAGTTGGTTGAGGATTTGAGGCAGAGTTACTCAGTCGACTGTCTTATTCATCTTAATTATTCAAAACTTGTATATGGCAGGCGATCGTAGTGGTACCAAGGAGGATCAAGATATAAAGTATCATCACCAGTTATCAAAGCACTTTCATTTGTATGTATGCGCACATAGCGGTACGATACATAGGAGTGTTAACATCAGAAAGAGAAAACAGGAAACACTGGAACATTTACAAAGAGTACATTGTCGAACATACTAGGAGTACATTATCGAACATACTAGGGATACATCACCGTATAACAGACGTTTCTTTCAAATTGGCCAAAACTTTGTTCAGTAAAGAGTCCGTTACTATCATTCGTCATGAGTTGGCGTGGTACTCACCATACTGAGTTCATATGTTTCTATCGCCTCGATCGGCAAGTTCTCGAAACTTTCGTCAGTTGTAACGACAGTCCGACTTAAACCACAGTTTTATCTTTCGTATTCTAAACCCCAAAGTACTCGTGCGAAGAGTACTTTGTCCTCCGAAGCCTTATCGTCAGATTTCCACAGACCGTCACGAAATACCACTCGTCCAACAGACCAAGTTCGAGCACAGAGGCTATGGACGAGTACAGCCCACCTATCACTATTCAGTGTATACGTGAAGGTGGTATATGATTATGATTACGCAGATTTATTATGTGTGTTTCCGCCCTATCTCCTATTCCTTGTTTGGTTGTGGACCTGGGGCAGAGTCGCACATCCGACCGTCTTACTAATCCTAATTATCTACGACTTGTATACACGGGGTAATGATAGATGGACCAAGTATGAATTCTATCATGAACACCAGGGCAAAGTTGCCAGGTCTACGAGTAGGTATTCGGCCAATCAGAGGAGCGCAACCCCAGTAGTAATGCTAAGAAAGCTAATTTCGGGACGAAATTCCATCTAACGGGGGAGGGGGGGTTGATGTGACAACTCGGAAAATTTTTTGCTTTTAAAACTCATTCAATCAACTCAACTGAGTGTCAGACTCATTGGTAATGAGTTCTAGCCTGTTTAAAGGTCATTCTAAGGAGTTTTAAGCCTAGTACACTTAAGGAATGAGTGTTACAATGTACCTGCTAGAGTCACTGTACAAAGAATCAAGCCTTAACCTCTTCAAAAAGAGTTCACGACCACAACACTTGAGTTTACGGCCGTAAACTCAAGGTAGGCCGTAAACTCCCCCTTATAGGCTCATATTCTTCATCTTCCTTCATTATCTCATTTCCAACTCAAGAACACCCCATTTCTCTCTCAACTATCATCATGATTTTCATTCTAGATCTTCAAAAGTGTAAGTATTCTTTCCTTGATTTGTTGTTACACTTCATCTCCTAGTTACCCTCTTTGATTTCATCCATGGAAATCATTCTTTTCTTAGATCTTCAAGTTTCACCAAGAACACACACTAGTGTTCTTGGCCAAAACCAACCATTTCAAGCTTCTAGATCGTAAGTACTCTTCCCTATACTTCATATCTAGTTAGGACTCATGCTTAGAGACTTGAAATCATCACAAACACAAGTTCAAAAGGAGTTTACGGCCAAGCCATCTCCCATGGTCGTAAACCCCTTTAAGGGTGCCATTTTGGCCATAAACCTTCCTAGATGCAAGGCTTGTGACCTAGAACCCTTCATTGATGAGAATATGACCTTAAACTACTATCAAATGCATAAATGATCATGAGTTTACGACTGTAAACTCCTTAGGGCCGTAAACTCATCAAAAGCCTTCAATGATGTTGGTCTTTTTCATACTAGTGTAGAGCAAAAGTCCCTAAAACTTCCCTAGCCTTCAAACCTACACTTATGCATGGTTGACCATGAGTTTACGGCCGTAAACTCCCTTTGGCCGTAAACCCATGGTAGTAAACTCATGATATTGCCATTCCACTTCCCTTTGATGAATCACATGTGATTCCAACACTTGGTCAAAGTGTTTCCTAGTCCCGGAAGGTGTTTCCTTTCATATAGTTGCTTATAAACACTATATTCATGACAATATGTGTCATTATATGGCATTTAGGACTTGTTGTGTCTCGGGACTTCATTCATGGAACTTCTCATCCTTACACGCATACCCGTTTGAATCACCCACATCAGGTGAGTTCATACCCCGTAATGAATCTTTTAACTGTTTTAAATGTTTTAAGGGAGGGAATACAAGTTGAACACAATGATAATTGTGTAATTGTTTGTAATAAACATCTTTCAAAATGTTACTTATGTCATTTATAAGTTGTCAAAACATTTCAAAAACTCTTTTAAAAGTTATGTTACTTCATAGTTTCACAAAACTCCGTTTTTAAAGGTATCAACATAACTTCGTAGAAAATGAGTCTTTTCAACAACAGTACAAGTAAATTACTAGTAAACTATAAGGGGTGTAGTTTAGGGGTTCAGTTCATGCTAGATGCAAGAGTGGATACTATGATGAGAAACAAACAATAACATACAGAGAGAGAATAATATGATGAGAAACAAACAATAACATACAGAGAGAACATACAATGATGAGAAACAAACAGAACGTATAATATACAGTACAAAACAAACAAACTAAGTTGCTATAGCATGGAACTACTACAGGATCTAATTATACCAATGAATCACTAACTCATTGTTCTAAACAAAAGGTGATAGTTATATTGGGTATACATGATCATATAACTTTAATGTGAATTACACGGCGTAGTAACTGGTTTGCTAAAAAGTCGCGTTTGGTCCCCTTAATCTCTAGGCAAAGAGAGCGAATAGTAGGGGTACTATCCTTCACATTATGACCAGTATAAAATAAACATGTTTTAAGGTCATCAGTACATCCGTATGTCATTTTAAACGACAACTGTGTACTTACATTTCCCATTACTTTTATAAAGTGACAGTACCACTTAAAAGTCAAATGCAAACTATTTTCGAGGTAAGATAGTTATAAACTAGGGAAAACTTACATTTTACAAACGACAAACAGAACAGTCGAGTCTAGTACATTCAGTAGAAAGGGACCATAATGCTAACCTTATGATTCCTTAATGTATACATCAAAGGATATATATATATATATATATATATATATATATATATATATATATATATAACAATAGGATCTGACAGATAATATGATGTGTGTTCTCCGCTTCACTTCCTGTTCCTTGTTTGGTTGTGGGCTTGGAACGGATTCACTCAATCTATTATCTTTTCGATTTTAGATATATATATGTTCAGTATATATTAAGTCATCATAAGGGTACCAGGTATGGGTCAAGTCATAGGACACAAAGTCAATGCACAGTTTTCTAGTACAAAACATACTTTCCAAATCAGAACTTTTGGTATACAAAACTAGAAACTTCCCAATAAAGGGTTTAATCCATTTTATTAAACTAGTATAAACTTAAAGGACTTTAGGTTATTAACTCTATAATACCTTAGTTTATACATCATGGTTATATATCATTAATACCCAACATGTAGTTGGATGTGTGTTTTCCGCCTTACTTCCTGTTCCTTGTTTGGTTGTGGGTTTAGGGCAGATTCACCCAATTAACTATCTATTCGATATTAGATCATATATAGCCAGTATAAACTAAGTGATTATAGAAGTAATCACTGTGGTCACCATTTTATTATAAGAAATAAGGGTTTTCTTAAAGAATCTTTTCATTAAATATAAAGGAACTATTACAATTAACTCCATGAGTAACAAGTGAATACGCCAGGGTTATATACAACAATGATCTAACAAACAATGGGATGTGTGCTATCCGCCTTACTTCCTGTTTCAAATGTACATGAGTAGAAAATATTTTACTCTACATTTGATAAGTGTTTTAAACCTTCTTAACATTATGTCACTCAAGGCTCGATCTTGGAGTGTTACTCTAAGACTCAATTTTGGAACGAAGTATGATTCATCTTTTGATTTAACCATTTCAACAATTCACGATTCCTCTTCTTAGTCAAACAATTTCACTAAGATGTCCTTATAGGATCAATTGTGATATGGTTTTTCATAATCATTAAGATGATTATAAAACATGATACTGAATTACTCTCCCATCTTTTCAGATTGGAGAAACTTTTATCTATCTGCCTAATTTGATTCTTCACATTCGTCCTACCATACATTGAAACTTTTCCAATGTTTCAGAATTATACTTAAACTTGTAAGCACAACCATATTTACTAAACTTTAGTAAATTATGACGAATAGTCTTATCGTTCTTTGTGGTGGACCTGATCAGCGCACAACCAAGTGTACCCGATCTCCTAGTCCTTCACTTGACTCACATATACATGTGAACAAGGAATTAGTCTTAATTTCCCAAAGATGAAAATTCTCATTCATCATACAATACAAGTTGCATGATTCCAAGTTTCTATCCAACTGAAACTTCGGTGATGAGAATCTTTCCTTATTTGGTAAATTATGACACTACCACAAACGAAAGAATCAAATCCATTTTCCAGTATTGCTATCAATGGAATCATATAAACAACAATTTTCACAAATCCCATTGTAAGGATACTTAAAATAAATAAAATCAAAAATTTTCCTTTTATTTTAAAACTGCGGAAAAACTTATCCTTACAATGCAAATACATATGAAAACTATGTTATTATCCATTCCTAAGCAATGTATCATGACTCTTAAGCAACAGCTCAAAATTCTGATCTTCGAATCATGAGATCGAAATCCATCTTCGCGATCAGATTCATCATACTCTTCTGCTAAGCTTCCTCTCCCTTTTCGATTATACAAAACATCAAAATGCGACCTAGTCACATCATGTAATAAGAATCTCCAAATAGGAACTTAATATAGTTAGATAGTGGACTTTACCTGAAGCATAGTCAAATTTTTGACTTTTACCATCCTAGTGAACTTTCAGGTAAATAAGGCAGCTTCGCAACCAATGCCCCTTCCTTTTGGCAATAGAAACATATGGACTCTTTAGTAATGGTACATGGGACTATCTCAGACTTAGCCTTTCTCTTAACCATTTGGTCAACCGGGTTCACTATGTCCGATCCCTTTCCATTGGGAATAGACGACTTTTCTGGACATCCAATGTTTGCATTGTCAATGTCCAAGAAAGTTTGGGAAATAGATCTTCCAATCAAATTTGCCTTACCAGTGCTCCAAATCATTGCTGATTCAGCAGCAACATGCAAATAAGTACAATCATTAAGGGTCATGTCGTGGTCTGTTACATAGTAGTCCTTAATGAACTCATTGTATGACTCGGAAAGCGATTGAAGAACCCATTCAACTTGCTTAAGACTTCAACACCCAACTCTCCCAGCTTGTCAATACAAGACTTCATCTCCAAGATGTGAGTACATACAGACACTACTTGCCAATAGGGATTGAGTGACCTTGAACTATTCAAGAACTTGTGGGTTAGGGAGAACAATTAGAGGAGGTGGGGGAGGTGAAGTATGATTTCCAGTCCCATTAATGCACAACAAAAGGATTAATCTTTCACCTTGATCGCCATTTGGGATATCATCTTCATTAGGATAGCTTTATCCAAAAGGATAAGGAAGACCATAGTTGTCATAACTAGACATCTATGAGGGAGAAATTCAAGTTTAGTTTATTTAAGTCCTTAATATAACACCCAATATGAAATATTAAGGCTAGGACCCAACACAATATTTTATAACTTGGAAGAGGGATGCCGTAATCCAAGCTACAAAATATTTGAAGGTAGGTAAATGATGATTTACCAATTTCCATCATGAAAAAAGAAATTTAACGTTAGATTTTAAATGAATTGAAACTCCTAGATCTTTTGAGATTCATTGAACTATTCAATGGCATGTTTAAATCTCGATTGTGCCCTTCAAGTTTGTGACTGGGATGCCGAGGATCACAAACAAGGAGTGAATAACCATGCAAATTAACTTAGTACACTTAATGTTACAACCACCTAATCAATGTGTCGGTTAACCACACACGCTCCATTGATCTATCATTAACATCAAGCTACCCTTTGTCACACATTGTCAGTCCCAGATTAGTGTGTCGGTTAACCACACACGCTCCACTAACGACTTAACAAGGTGCAAAGTGCAATTTCATGGGTTAGCACCAAATTCACATTTTCCTAAAGTAACTAAGATTGGGAATTTAATAAAGTTTAGTTACTTTATATTTATCATTATACTTTTAATGAAGGGAGAATTAATGTCATGTCCTACCCGTTCGGCTAACGACCCTCCACCAGTCAAGGAAGCGGTGGGTGAGAGTGGACACCCATTAAACTGCCATTTTATAGGCAGTAACCTTATACCCCCCTTATAAACCGGCTTTGTGAATGAGGCCTACTAACGGTAAGACTTACTTACTCTTATACATATATATATATATATATATATATATATATATATATATATATATATATATATATATTAAACCTATAATATTATAATAGTATAAGGGTTGAATTTTAAACTTTTAAATTCTAAGAGTTAGAATTAAAGTATACATGGGGGGGGGGACTTTACAAATTCCAAAACTTGAGGGCAAGTTTTGAATAATTCAAAAACTTTTGGTTTCCATAACTTATGAGTTTAATATGGTTTTTATGCAAGGCTTTTCAAGTTCCATAACTTGAGGACAAGTTATGGAAGACATAAAACTATTTTATGATGACATTAAAAATAATATCTTTCATTTTTTCATAAGCTATGAATCTAAATGAACTTTTAAAAGAAAAAACTCTTCATTTTCCATAACTTGAGGACAAGTTATGGAGTTCATAAAAACCATTAAGATCAAATATTCCAATCAACACAATAATCAAATAATTTTCCCATGATCTAGATTAAACTCATAATAACAAGATAATTCATATCAACTATTTTACAAGAAATTAGTCTATTACATAAACTAATAAAATCTTGAAACTATGACAATTATCTTTTATTTGGATGAGGATAATTATTTCACAACATAAAATCAAATTTTTATCAAGAAACCATTTTTTAGTAATTATCCAAATCCAAATTAAGCCAAGAAATCCAAAAAAATCTGTCAGACCCGTCACCACCTCGTGGTAATTTTGACCACCTCGTGGTGATCAGGCAGAATCCAAAAAAAAAAACGATTTTTTCAAGAACCAAGCATCAAATATAATAGAAAACAACCCATGACTCTGATACTACTGTTGGGTTGTGTATACTACAACATCCTATGGTGCACATACAACCCTAAAAGCTTTGGATCTATGTTTTCTCTAATTATACATGCATATGGTTTCCAAAGCTTTAAGCCTACAACTAGCATACAAATAACATATGTATAATAAAACAAGTTTTAGACATACCTCTTGATGTTGTTGATGTTGCTAGGGAGACTTTGGCCTTTAAGAACTTAGTACCCCAAGTGTTGCACCTCAAATGGAATCACAACTCACCTAGGACAAAGGTGACTCTTGAGAGAGAATTTCCATGCACCAAAAACACCTCCATGAACTACAAGAACTAGAAGTGTCGGTTTTAGGTTATGGAGCTTATATTTATATGTAGGATTCCAAAGGTCATGGGTATAACCCAAATCCATACCCATGAGTTTTATGATCCATGGTTCATGTGGCCCAACACATATAAATATAACCAATTACCATAATTAGTCACCATAGATTTAATTAGTCTCTTTTGATCACTAAATTAATTCCAAACTAATTCTTGATCAGTAGTAATTAAATCATATGATTTCATATTAATGTATTAGAACTTATAATATATTAATAAATCATATATAACCTCTTCTCAAAAGTCCATTCTAACAAATTGCCCTGATGTTATGCAACCCAAATGGACCATGCTACTCTCGGGTCGAGTACATACCAATAATAGTTATGGGCTTAGACATCTAATCCAACAGAAAATACACTTCTCGGCTCTAGGTCCCATTTTGTCTTGAGTTTTGTGCCTAACAAAAACTTTACAAGCTAGACCTTGATATGTGTCAGCGAGGGAGGTTTCCATGTCCACATCTCATGAGGTGTTTTGGCAAACTTCTTGGTAGGAACAAGATCGACGACATGAGTGGTTGTATCTAAGGCATACTCCCAAATGATATAGGAAGTGAAACTCGACTCATCATGGAACGAACCATGTCTAACAAGGTTCGATTTTTCCTCTGAGTTACACCATTAAGTGTGGTGTTCTGGGAGGTGACAATTGTGAAACGATTCCACATTCCTTAAGATAGTAATTGAACTCGATACTAAGACATTCCCCGCCTCTATCAGATCAAATGCACTTCTATATGACGGAGTTAGTTCCTTAAGTCACTTTTAAAAAAAAATCACATGACAAAGTTCGTGGAGTTCGTGGGAAATTATGGTTTCGCAAAAGATCATGAGAATATATATATATATATATATATATATATATATATATATATATATATATATAATATGAGAGAGAGAGAGAGAGAGAGTAAATCACAGTCCTCCAAAATTTCAAATCTAAGGGTGAAATTTGACGGAGAATACAAGAAAATAATCAATCTTTTTCTTATTATCAAATAGAAAGCTTACAATTGTTTATATACTAAGCCAAGATAAGATAAGAACTAAACTTAACTAATTTGAATTTAAATAAGATGAAGATAAACATATCTATCTGTCAATCGATCAGGACTCCAACACTCCCTCTCAATTTGGACTGCGTAGATTGTAAACACCTAACTTGCCACATAAATATTGGAACTGCTTTGCTCCAAGAGATTTAGTAAAGATATATGTTGGCTGTTCTTCTGTATTTATTGCAACCGTTTTGATCTCACCACTAGTAACCCGTTCTCGAAAAAAGTAGCAGTCCATTTCGACATGCTTACTACATTCATGATACACCGGGTTGGCGACAATGTGTCGAGCTGCATTGTTGTCACAGAATAAAACAGTAGCCTCTTCTTGTCTTGCATCAAGATCACATAAGAGCCAACAAAGCCATATAACTTCACAAACAGTGCTAGCCATTACTCTATATGCAGTTCAACTGAATACCTAGTCACAACACTTTGCTTCTTCGTTCTCCATGAAACAGGAGATCCTCCAATGCTAATAAAATAACATGTACAAGACCTCCTTGTAGAATGGCAACTGAGCCTGCTCGCATCACAGTAAGTAGTAAGAAGCAAATCTCCCTCTGAAGGTAAAAACTACCTTTGTCCTGCAGTGGCCTTCAAATATCGAAGAACCCTAAACACAACATCCATATGAGATTATCTAGGCTTACTTATGAATTGGATAATTTGGTTGAAACTGAAGGCTATATCAGGTCTAGTAACTATGAGATAGAGCAAACGACCAACTAGTCGCATGTACTTGATTCATCAATTTCCGGAGTTTCATCTTATTTTGCTAGACAAAGATTTTGTTCCATGGGAAAATTGCTAGGACGACAATCTTGAGCATGACAATCTTCAAGGATGTCTAAAGTATACCTCCTTTGACTGATCATGAAGCCCAAATCTTTTATGCTAAACTAGTTTTGTAAATTTGTCTTTGCTTGCTAATTTTAGCAACATCATTTCCCATTAGTAAGACATCATCAACATAGATGAGAGAAATAACATGAGAAGTTTCGGTTTTAAAATCAATCATGGAGTGATCTGCTTTTGATTGTTGAAAATCGTCACTAATAAGAGCTTTGGTAAACTTTTGATACCAATTCCTCGAAGCTTGCTTCAGACCATAAATGGACTTTTGTAGCTTGCAAACTCGACTTTCTTCTTTCTTAGAAAATCCTTAAGGAATATTCATGTAAACTTCTTCTTCTAAGTGTCGAGTTGATGAACCTCCCATTGTTTCTTGGCAACAATTGCTAATTCGCATCTTACAGTAACAAGATTTTCCACTGGAGCAAAGGTGTCGTGAAAGTCAATGCCTTCAACCTAAGTATATCCTTTTGCAACTAGTCGAGCCTTAAATCTTTTTATTTCTCCGTTGGGTTTATATTTTATCTTATAAATCCATTTCAAATCAATTGCATTCTTTCCTTTGGGAAGCTGAGTTAAAACCTAAGTATCATATGCTTCAAGAACTTCAATTTCCTTCTTCATTGCTTCTCGCCATATAGGATCTCTAGCAGGTTGAGCAAAATGTTTTGGTTCATTGTTGTTTGAGATAGCAGTCAAGAACGCGTGATGGGGATTTGAAATTTTTTCATAGCTCACATATTGAGATATGGGAAAAGGTTTGAAAACCTTTTTAGAGGCAGCTTGAGTTGATGTCCTGAGATCTAGTGAAGGTGGCAGCTCAGTGAAGAAACTTGTAACATCGCAAAAATTTCAATAAATTTAAACTTTTCAAAACGATCCTTTTACTAATAAAATGTTTACAAAATGGTTTTCTCAAAACATTATTTGAAAATCAATGCCACCCAAGATCAATGACATAAAATCAGGATGTGTACGGTCACGCCTTCGCCTTGCCACGAATCTCTGAAATACCTGAAACCATAAACCAAAACTGTAAGCACAAAGCTTAGTGATTTTTCCTCAAAGTACCAACACCCAACCAAATAACATATACAAATAACAACATGCATACAGAGCCTTCAGCATGTCTGGACCGCCTCACCGGGCCTTCCGTCTGCCTGGACCGCTCACAGAACCTTCAACATGTCTGGACCGCCTCACCGGGCCTTCAGCCTGTTTGGACCGTTCTCCAGGCCTTCGGCCTAACTGGTCCGTATCGCATGCCTTCAGTCTATCCGGGTCGCCCTGGGTCTATCGGCCTTCAGCACAAAGCAGGTCCACCTCAACCCAACCACACACACACAAACCATGTCAACATTTACATAATAGATAAGCATGCAAATAATGTACCAATATAAACATTATCGGGTTTGTTGGCTGGCAGCACAAAGCAACACAGTCTCTACCCAACCTCACTACAAAAACACATGCTACTGGAATACATATAGCAAGAACAGATAACAGGTAGATCTAACAAATCAGTAAGCATAACATCATCCTATGTACCAGGATACATATCTAACAGATCACCACAATACTCAATCATAAGATAAACCAGGATAACAATCCAAAGGGTCGGCCTTAGTGCCTTCCACCCATAAGTATAGTGAGGAAACTCACCTCGAATGCAGAAGCTCCCTGAAAGAAAACCCTAGTTGCTGCCCTGACGGCTTCCTGGTCTATCAATACCAACAACACACCCAATTAGCAATTGGGTTCCATGCTATAATCCATAATCCTTACTTGGGGTAAAATGACCATTTTACTCCTGACCCAACATGAACCAAAACTGAGGCCCAAAACCAAAAGATCCACAAAGGCTTACTAACGGCCCAATTTTCAAAATTGGGCCCAACCCCATATGGGCCTTATCCTAAGCCCATAATTTTCCTTATTACGATTTAGATTACTTAAAGTACCCTTTGGGACAAACTTAGCCAAAAGGTCAAGAGGTCAAGAAAATTCAGCTCAGCTTGACTGCCACGTCGTGGTACCCTTGTACCACGTCGTGGTGCTGGATACGACAAAACAGTCGGGAACCACCCTGCCACCACGTCGCGGTGGCCTTGCCACGTCGTGGCTACATGGTTTTCAGCAGCTTACAGCATTCAGCCACCTCACTTGATTCCAAATGGTCTCCAACTCAGATCTGGTCCAAAATAGGGTCTATATGGATCAAGTTTCCAACTTTATCCAATAGAACCCTCCAAATGCATAGATCTCGAATTTTAAAGTCTAAAACACTTCATGGCTTCACCAATAATCGCCCAAACCATAGGGTTAATTGACCAAAAGCTACAAGAGAATCTCTAACACCATAAAAGTCGGTGCTTTTCATACATGGCTCTAGGTGGTTCATTAAATCTCGCGGCGCAAAGCTCATCGCCACATCGTGGTGAGGATTCACCACGATGTGGTTTCCAAAGAAGATTACCATACATACTCGAAAATAATACCATACCTGGAACCGGGTGTTACAAAACTATCAAGATGCTTTGGCATGGTCCTGTGACGAGTGCTTTGGCAAATACCCCCATCATGTTGTTGTTCTGTCAGTTGTTCACTTCCAGCTGAGTTCTCACTTTGATCACTGTCGGTTTCTTTAGGTCTTGATCCTTCATTGCCAATCATAGTGTTGCTTTCGTCGGAATGAGCATTAGTTTGGATCTATGGAACAAGATTTTCAACAAAGGATTCTGCTCCAGTTATAGCTTCTGCAAAACTTTTATCGTTAGCATTTATATAATTATTGTAGTTTTTTTCCAAAAGTAAATATATTCTCAATGAAAGTTACATCACCAGTGCTATACATCCTTTGGTTTTTCAAATCATACAACTTATATCCCTTTTTTCCATTCGGATATCCAAGAAATACACACGCTCTCCCTATTTCTTGGAACTTATCTGCTTTACCAATATTGTCATGAGCGTAGGCAAGGCAGCCAAAATTCGAAAGTGATTGTAAGTGGGTTCTTTTCCTAACAAAATCTCATGAGGAGTTTTATTGTTCAAGATAGGGGTAGGTAATTTACCTATGACATATGTGGCTATAGAAACACATTCTCCTCAGAATTCGATTGGGAGAGATGCTTGAAAACGAAGGGCTCTAGCCATTTCAAGAAGATGTCGATGCTTTCGTTCGACAACTCCATTATGTTTTGGCGTGTAGGGACAAGATGTTTCAAGAAGTATTCCATGTTTCATGTAGAAATTTAGCATGTGTGGGGATTTGAATTCGGATCCATTGTCGGTTCAGATCCATTTAATCCTTTTTTCCAAACTGAGTTTCCACCATATTGTAAAACATGACTAAGAAATATGATGCTTCGGTCTTATTTTTCAGGAGATACACCCAAACACCATGACTAAAACCGTCAACAATGGACAAAAAATAATGTGCACCATCTAAAGAAGCATGTGTGTAGCGGCCCCATATATCAACATGAATTAATTCAAAGCAACTAGAAGTTTTAGCAAAACTTATTGGAAAGGATAATCTACATTGTTTTGCACGAATACATGAATCACAAAAATGACGATTATTGTTTATATTTTTCTAAGTGTTGTATTTTCTTAAGAACTCAATCTGATGCATGTCCTAATCTCTTGTGCCAGATTTCAGTCTTGGTCCATATTGTCATAGCCACTTCCTTTTTCTTAAAAGGCTCTAGGTAATATAGACCATCCCTTTCTCTACCCATCCCAAATCCCAATTAGGCTCTTCGAAGGTAAGTCTTGTACAAAACATTTGTCCGACAGCAAAGTTAAGGAACAATTCAAATCCCGTGTGATCTTGCTAACCGATAACAAATTACATTTAAATTCAGGAACATTTAATACATCCTTAAGGTTAAAACCTTTAGAAAAATGTATGTCACCAATCCTCTTAACTTCCATCGTGTCCCTATTTGGAATGGTAACAGAAGTGTAATCACCTTTCTTTATATTTTTCAACCAATCTTCACCATACGTAACATGATCACTAACACCAAAATCTATAATCCAAGAATTATTGGTTTTAGTAATCTTACCTTTCATGTTGACGGTTGGTGCTGCCCTTTTTTTGAGGAAAACTTCATATTGGTCTTTGGTTATTCCAGATGTGGTGGTATTGTCGATTACAACAGCAACAACTTTTGGTGGGTTCTTTTGTTTGGTGACTTGAGGTTTTGTTGATTTGGGATTCCACCGGTTTGGATAACCACTGATCTCAAAGAAACCATCAACCGTGTGACCTGACTTTTGACAATTTGTGCACCAATGATCTTCATTCTTTTTATTATTCGAACCCTGCACATGACCTTTTCCTTGGGATTTCGATGTAGACTTTCCAGAAGTCTGAAAGGCAGCCGCGTCACCACCAGAATTTCGAGCCATTCCCACTAATATTTGTTGCTCATCTTGACTAACCAAATGATAGGCAATTCCAAGGGCTGGTAAAGGAGTAGTGCTTAGAATTTAGGTTTTCAGAGGACTGTACTCATCTCTTAGTCCCATTAGGAAATCGTACAACCTTTATTTTTCTCCGATTTTCATAAATTCTTTTGCCATATCACACTTGCGGCCTTGACAACTGCAGGAGGGTATGGGGGTTATGGATTGAATTTTGTCCCATACACTCCTTAGTTTCGTATAATATGCTAATACACTCATGTCAGTTTCGTATAATATGCTAATACACTCATGTCTCCTTGTTGTATGGTGGTGATGGTCCTTCTTAGTTCATATGCCTCAGGGGACATTCTCTTTTCCAAATCGCTCCTCCAGATCCAACCATATGTCACAGGCTGTTGTAGCATATTTAACACTACTCTTGATTTCTTTCTCCATCGACCTCACTAGCCATCCCCGCACCATCGCGTTACATCTTCTCCAATTCATCAGGTCATCAGACTCCTCTTTCGGCATCGCAATAGTAACATCGACAAAACGAAATTTGTTTTTGGCAAATAACGCTTTCTTCATCTCATTCTACCAATCACTAAAGTTTCCGTCATGGAGCAAGTTGTCTCCGACGAAATTCTGGCGTGGATGATCGGACGGAGTGAGGAGGAAGGGAGACATGATGTCAATCGGGGTTTTGGACATGCTGGGAGTAGCACCAGACATGTTGAAGATGCTATCGACGGCAGCCTAGATTTTCCTCTGATACCATGTGAAATTTGACAGAGAATACAGGAAAACAATCGAACTTTTTCTTATTATCAAAATAAAGTTAACGAGATGAATTTGTAACTTTTGAATAGAGTTGTTTTTTGAGGCGGTTCTACAACCGCCTTAGAAAATGTCCAAAACCGCCTCATAAAAATAGTTTCATAAAGTAGACTTATTTTTTGATGCTGTCCAAAACCGCCTTACAAAATATAGCTTCATAAAATAGACTTATTTTTTGATGCTGTTATTGAACAGCCTTAGAAAATAAACCGCCTTTTAAAATAGAATACGAATGGCAACATAAAATATCATCAATCATTTGTTGATGGTGTTAGTCAACGGCATTAGAAAATGTAGAACCGTCTTATATAGACATATCCACTCCATTTTCTTCTTTAAAAGCTCACTTGAACCTGCAATAGCTAGTAATGACAGTGGTGGTGGTTTCTTATCTTTTTTGAATCATTTGGAACACATTCAGATGAGTTCTCAGCAGACTCCATGGATTTGACAGAGTTTTTGGTTGTCAAATATGCCACTTTGGCTTGATGTTTCTTTCTTGCAAGATGTTCCAGTAAACCACGCTCAGATATGCACTAATTTTCCTGATCGAACACCTCCTCTCTTCATTGCCATCATCTCTCTTCCCATCATCATTTCCTTCTTTACTTCTGCTTCCTAAATGTAAATATGCTCCACATCCTCTAATATAATCTTCATGCTGAATCACTTTTCTCATATCTATCGATCCTCCTTGAAAAGTCATAGAAATCCCGGTTTAAATAAAAGAAAAACAACACAAAACATGATTATTTCAACTATACTTGATGAAATCAAAAAAATCACCAAATTGAATAATGCTCTTTAATTGAATAGTTACTGTGATTAATATTGCGTACCTTCCATAGCGTTTTTTAGGGAAAAAATACTATAGTTGGAAGAAGTTGATGCAGAAGGTGTAGGACATACTTGATTGCGTTTATTTTGAGACTGAATCCTGGCACCCTGAAATCTACTGCTACAAGGATGGAGATATTTAGGGTTTTGCACTAGGGAGAAGTTTAGTCGAAGTAAAAGAGATGACGATGAATTCTTAGGAGTAAATTCTCATTTATGAAGAAGAAGCAGAGGATTTAGTGGTTTCATCAGATGCGAAATGGAGATAACAGTAACGTTTAGGAATATGAATGGTTGATGAACTCATAGATTTATGAGGGATCAGTTGGATTTTAATCACAAAATTTTCCAGTGGGAGGGAAACCTAGGTCAGAGGGAGATTAGAATTTTTTTGAAGGCGAGAGGAACTTAGGTTTGGGGGGGAGATTAGAATTTTTTGACCGCCATAGGCGGGAAATCCGCTGAAATGGGTGTTATTTATTTAGGACTCGATTGTAACAAAGGGAACTGGGTTATTTTGAAAGTCCCCAAATCTGCTTGTGTATCAATCAGATCCAATTGATGGTGCGGAACCCTAATCAAACGGATGATGTCAGATCAAAATAGAAGAGAAGGAGAAGAAGATGAAGATGAATCTATGATGTATTCAAAGATATGAGTGATGCTCCATACACATAGTTCACACACACTCTCTTCTTCTCTCTTGTTTCTCTCACACCTTAGAATGCACACACTTAAGCTCCTTGGTTCTTACCCTCACATGCACTCCTCACCCTATATATATATATATATATATATATATATATATATATATATATATATATATATATATACCTAAGGCCAAGCCCAAAATACAAATAATCCAATGCTAGACCGAAAACACATGGGTTTTCGGTCAAAGCTACAATTAATCATATACTATTTTCGGCCCAAATAATAAAAACAATAAATGCTTAGAAAAGCAAAGTATAAACCATATTTTTGACCTAACAATCTCCCCCTTGGTTTATAGCTTTCTTTTCTAAATGACCCAACAAGCTCCCCCTAAAAATGTAGCTGACTTTTCTTGTTAATCTTCATTGTGAGCTTGGCTTCAGCATTTATCTTCAAATTCTTCACAACTTCAAGATGAAGTTGATGAATCTTCAATGAATGACTTCATCTGGAGCAGTTGGGCTTATCTTCAAAATTTGACATTGAACGCACATTGGGTGAGGAGGCTTGATGTATTGAATCTTGAAAGATAGCGCTTTCAGCTTGAGAATCTTCAGAGAGAACACCAGAGAGAACAAATCTTCTGGATCACTTCAGCAGGTTCAAGATAGCAGCAGACTGATTGAGGAGGCTTCAATGCAATCCGTCACTGTAACACCCCAAATTTCAATTGTTCAATGAAGGGCCAAAAGTGTAAATTTAGGAAAGGGACTCGACGAGTAGGTCCGCTTACTCGCCGAGTCGGAGCGGGATTCTATCGCGGTTTAAGTGGCCAACTCGCCGAGTCGGCGGCTTGGACTCGACGAGTTGGTGCTGATGAGAGAAAACCCTAATCCCGGGGGTTGTGCCCTATATAAAGCACATTATAACCCACCCTCAGCCTCTTTGCTATCCTTTTGAGATCCAGAAACCCTAGAATCGAGTGAGCTCCCATTAATAGAGAGAATAGAGCTTTGGAGGAGAAAATCTTGGAAAGGGGCTTGAAGATCAAGAGGTTTGCTACAAAGGAGTGGTGTAGATCCGGGATCTACTTTAGTTGGAGCTTATTTTGGAGGTAATAATCTGTTGCTTGGGCTCTTTTGCATCTAGATCTATTATCATTTGAGATTTGGGGCATTTTTGGTATGATTGAGAGCTATTTCGAGTTAGAGGCTTAGATCTGAGGTTGCTACTTCAGATCTAGGCTTGTGGTGGTCCAAAATGTCATAAAGCTTCTGTCTAAGAGTTGTTGGTAAAGCCCCTTTGTCATGAACCCTAGCCCTAGAGTGTTTTGGGCCTATATCTCCTTGGTTTCAAGTAAAGTTTGCAACTTTATGTGAGGTTTAGACTGTAGAAGAGTGGATCTATGGATTGGAGCCCCTGCATGGCTCGAAAAGCCTCTGTATGGATTTAGAACTGGAGAGACTCGGCGAGTCACATGGGTGTACTCGACGAGTTGTATTAACATGTGCATGGACTCGGCGAGTTGGAAGAACAACTCGGCGAGTCTGTTGAAGATTGCCTTGGACTCCGCGAGTCTGTTCTTGGACTCGGCTAGTCAGGTCGCAGAACCCCTAACCTCTTCTGGTTAAGACGCAGATCAGTGAGTCGAGGGGTGACTCAGTGAGTTGGACAGGATGGGACTCGGAGATCTTAGGACTCGACGAGTTAACGGGTTGACTCGGCGAGTAGGGTCAGTCAGGAAGTTTGACTTTGACTTTGACCTTCAAGGGTGTTATGGTAATTGGTTATTTATGTCAATGGTCCATTGATGGCAATAGGTGTTGGAGTTTGGAGCAGTGCTTCGGGTGTGTGCTTCCGTGGTTCGGTTCTTCATTTCAGGTGAGTTATCCTCACTATATCAACAGGGTCTACAGTACCAAGGTCGGCCCTTTATCGGATGGAAATCCGGGTATTGTTTGTTATGTTATTGCCTTGCTAGATCTGCATCCTGGTATTTAGGATGGTGTTATGTTAGTGACCTGGTTAAGGTCGGTACTCGGAATATAGGGTAATGTTATGTTAGTGACCTGGTTAAGGTCGGTACCCGGAATATAGGGTAATGTTATGCTCGTGACCGGTTAGGTCGGAATCCTGGTTAGGATGATAATATGCTATGTGATCTGTTAGACTGTTTGTCTGGTTAAGGATCTGTTATGTGATTAATTGTTTTAGGTGCACATGGTTGTTTGACGAGGGTTGGGTTGAGGCGGGTCCTACTTTTTGTTGTAGGCCAACATACCCAGGGCGGACCGGATATTCCGAAGGCCCAGCGAGCGGTTCGGATAGGCTGAAGGCCCCAAGAGGGCGGACCAGATGTGCCGAGGCTCGGAGAGTGGACCAGGCCGACTGAAGGCCCGGTGCGGGCGGACCAGTCATACTGTAGACTCAGAGAGTGGACCAGGTGGATTGAAGGCCCGGTGCGGGCGGACCAATCACACTGTAGACTCGATGTACATGGCTAGACTCGGAGGGTGGACCAGGTGGACTGAAGGCCCGGTGCGGGCGGACCAGTCACACAGTAGACCCGATGTGCATGGCTGTTCTATTTGTGATATGTTATGAGTATGTTTATGTGCGGTTGGTATTTTGGGGGTAACTCACTAAGCTTTCGGGCTTACAGTTTCAGTGTATTGTTTCAGGTACTTCAGGAGATCGTGGTAAGGCGAAGGCGTGATCGTACCGCTCCTCATGTTTTATGATTTATGTGATATGGTTCTGGGGGATACTCTGAGGTTTAAACTATTTTGAAAACGAGATGTATGAACTTAATGGTTTTTGAATGAATTAAAATGTTTTAATTTGGTTGAAATTTTTGGTCGTTACAAGTTGGTATCAGAGCCTTGGTTTGAGTGAATTGGAGGAACATTCGTGTGAATCCAGTCTCAAATCAAGGAGGGATTTTCAAATGGTTTTCAAAAGGTTTTCGAAATAAGTAAAGGAGGATGCAGAGGGTACGATCAGCCAGAGCCAGTAAGTAGACCCCAAAATACCATATAAGTTATTTTGATTATGTGATATGTTAGAACAGCATGCTAGTACTAGGCTAGGGATCTTCAGGAATTGCATGATAGAATTGCCTGATTTATGATGCCTGCTAGCTTATGGTTTCTTGTTATGGGATATTCAGTATTCCTCTAGGGGTGAGGATGGAGTGCTTGTTATGTATGTTTGTACTTAGGGCGTTGTGGTGATACTTGAGACAAATATGGATAGGTGTGGAAGGTAGTATGGACCCGTACTACTGAAAGCACAGGACCCATACGTGTGTCAAGGAAGTCACAACCCCTAGGTTGTTGGTTAGAGGTTAGTTCTCGGCGGTTATGCGATGTATCTGAGGTTCTTATGGTTCGTTTCATTATGGCAGATGCGAGACGTTTTGAGGCAGGATCCGGTTCGGGATCGGGATCAGGAGAGGGTGGTCAGGATGGACCAACACCACGCGAAGTCATCGATCAGATGAGTACGGATGAGTTGGATGCCAGGATTCGTGAGATCCTGCATGATGAGGTTGCTGCTATGTTCCGGGCTGAGTTGTCGGAACTGTTTGGGTCGATCAAGACCGCCATGGTTGAGTATTTTGATGAGCGCTATGCAGCCCTTGCAGAGACAACGGCCGCTGCAGCCGTAGCGGCTGTGGCAGCGACAAGAGGAGGAGCCAGTCGGGGCTTTCAGTATCGGGATTTCGACAATACGAAGCCCCCTACTTTCGATGGAGTTCAGGATCCGATCGTTGCTATGAGATGGTTGTCAGACGTGGAGGGTTGTTTCTTCACGTGTTCATGCCCAGCGGATTAGAGGGTGAGGTGTGCTCTGAACCTTTTGAGGCTTGGGGCGAAGGATTGGTGGAGGTTGACTACGGGATCTTATTCTGATGCGCAGCGGGCTGCGGTTTCGTGGGATCAGTTCCGGGAGATGTTCAGTACTCGTTATGTTCCGCAGGTTAAGAGAGAGAGGTTGGCTCAGGAGTTCCTGGAACTGAAGCAAGGTTCAGAGTCGGTGACGGAGATCACCAGGATGTTCACTAAGAGGGCGATGTTTTGCCCGGAGTTCACGTCGGAGCAGGCTTAGATGTCCCGATATCTGAGTATGTTTAAACTATTTTGAAAACGAGATGTATGAACTTAATGGTTTTTGAATGAATTAAAATGTTTTAATTTTGTTGAAATTTTTGGTCGTTACAGTCACCTAATCTTCAAGTGCAGCTTCACCTTGCTTCTGGGGTTGAAAGATTGAATGTCGAAAGAATAATCTTCATTTCTTGCTCCTTCGAATGAGAATTCTTCGATGATCACGGATGAAGCCTTGGCTTAGAAATCTTCGACACAAACTTCATGAGTTTCATCTTCACCTGAATTCACTTTTCAAGACAAAACAAAACTAAAAGAAAACTAAAAACAGAAACAAAATATTTTTGGATTTTTGATTTTTCTGAACAAGAAATAAAACAGAAATATCACTATTTTTGTATTTTTTTTTTAATTTTCTGATTTTTGTTTGATTTTTGAATTTTTTTTTAAATTCTCTCCCTAAATTTGTGCATAGAGGAAAACTATGAACAAATTTAACAAAAACAAAAATATTTGGGATCAAAGTTGTTAGACAGTCTTAATCCCTTTGTCAGTACCTTCCCCTTCATGAATAGATCTGGTCGATCGCCGGTGTTGTGGTCCACTTAAGCACGAAAAATTGTGACAAATTTTGGACATGCTATAAGTGACAAGACAAGTTGATCCTATGTTCCTAGATAAAACTTCCTAAGGACCATTCATCTGACGACGACCAAGGATATTGTTGTCCACCTAAGTTGAGCAGCGAGATCTACAGACAATCTATAATTGTTCAATTTTAGTTGTAGTAAAACGCGTTTCCCGCTTCCTGATATACGCAAATAATTAAGAACTTCCGAGATACTCCTTACTTTAGGTGAGCAGACCATTATTAGGAGAAAAAATTAATTTAGAGTGCATATGTTGTACACCCAGGTCGGATCTCTTCCAATCACGCAGAGGGTGAAACATATGACTGACTAGAATTTCAGAGGGATTGAGAAGTAGAAGGTTGCATATGTTGTGTACCAGGTCGGATTGTTAATCACGCAAAGGAGACAACATATGGCTAACAGATAGGAAGAATTGCATAGATAGAAGATGCAGAGAAATAGAGTTGCATATGCTGCAGTCCAGGTCGGATCTTTCGATTACACAGAGGAGGCAACATATGACTAACAGTAGGAGAGAAAGAAAATAATTTCCTACAGACCTACTTTATCGGAATTCCCCAGTCGCTCCGTCAATAACGGAATTAAGGACATAATCCGTACATCGAGGAAAAGTTAAACCACAGTTCTAGATACGGGTTCTTTAATGTGACTGGTGGATTCTCATGTATATCTCTCTGCTCAACCTACCCGAGCGTCGTATTATCAGGCTAAATGGATCTATCTACGTCAAGATTTGTCAAGTCTCTAGATTCCTTAAGTTCATATGAGCCTAGTCAAGTCCATTTAAAATCTTTTGTGCCTACCAGCGCATCGAACACAGAGCCTAGACAGTTCAGCTTTGGTACTTTACACAGACCAAAATTGCCTGTTATCACATGATCATATCACTTCCCAATAATACCTACTAACGAAAAACTATAAGAAAATAAAAGATTAACTTCAAAATGAATCAGTGTAAAATAAACTCAGGAGTATCGAGAAGAAAACTCAAACCGTAATTCACCGATTGAATTTGCATCCAGAAGGTCTGAGAACAGCATGCATAATCTCAGAACAGATCCGAAAATTCTTCATGTCATTAAGCACTAACCCCATGTGTGATCCCTTCCTTTCTTCTTTTCCCACAAAGGACACATACTCTCAAACAAAGTTCTGAATGTTGTACAGTTGAGAGATGCCTCCTATCAAGTGCCTGGAACAGCCACTATCAACAAACCGAAGTCTGATGATATGCCTCCATAGCTGTTCCGACACCGAGCGGAATCAGTTGGTCTTTGGAACCCAATCCATTTTGAAACTGGGTTGACCTTTTTCATCCTTGCACGGTACTCTCTCCCATGACATATCATGTTTATCACAAACAGAAGATGAAGAAATATTAGAATCGTTAGAAGATTTGGGAGAGTGAGCCTTTGGAACCCATCTGTAGTTGGGTTTAACCCATTTCTTGTTCGAGCAGATGGGTGCCTCGGCACTTGATTTTGAACTTGAAGTCGTCCTTTGAGATGACTTTGACCTAGCCGGTCTTGGCTTCACTGGAACATCTCGTGGATTGGACTTTTTGGCTGACATTCCCTTCTTGTTGTTGGGAGTTGGATTCTTTGCCTTGGGAGTTGAATTCTTGTCCTTCTTAGTATTCCAGTTATCATTGTTTGAACGTGGCGTCGAAGGGTTTCTTTTGAAGTATCTCCCTTTTGGTGTGTTTTGCCAGCCTTGTGTGTAGTAGGGAACGTATGTGCGATTAGAACAATTTCTGGCAATGTGTCCAGGTGTTCCACAGTGAAAGCAAGTATTTTTCTTCACTGGGAAGTTGTTTCTTCCTGCCCCTGGTGGCGTATCTTTGCCTTGTCGTTGGTTGTTTCCACATGCACACTTACAACAGGCACTCTGTTTCACTGGAATTGGTGGTCTGTATTTCTCAACCGCAGGTTTGTCAGAAGTAACTGAGTTAGAAGTAGCAGATTTAGAGTTCAAGGGGTCATTTGTTTGTTCAGTAGTTTTCTCCTTGCTCTCATCCTCTACTGCTTTACATGCATAGGAAGTAGAATCATTAGTATCTTTTATCTCAACACCCTCAGTTGCCTGTTCAGCAGCTGGTTTACAGTATACCATAAATGGTTCTCGGTCAATCTCTTCCTGAGTTAAGGGATTAACATAATACGAATGGTTAAATGGAGGAGGGACACTCTCATATCCTAAACCCTTGGTTTGATTATCTTTAAAACTCAATTGTTTTTCAACTAAGGACTCGACTATCTTACTTGACGCAGTATAATTTTTGAAACTCACATCTGTTTTTCCACACTTAATTTTCAAAGCGCCAAGTTCTTCAGTTACAACAACAAGTTTTTTCTTAATGTGATCGTAATTTTAACACTTGTTGTTGTAATCTTCTTGTAATTTCCTAAAGTCCTTAGTCTTGGCCTCTAATTGAGCTTTCAGAGGTTTCTGACATTTCCTAAGAGTATAGCCTTCGTATTTGAGGTCCTCATTTTCTCCTTTTAGTAAATCGATTTGATCTCGGAGAAATTTAATAGTAGTTTCACAAGATGGAGTACATGAAACTTCATTTACCGGAATTGATGCGAAACTCATTATATATATATATATATATATATATATATATATATATATATATATATATATATATATAATTTCCCTTTGACTTAAAAACAAAACGAGAAGTCAACCTTAAAATTCAAATTTAAAAAAAATCAAACTTAAAAGTCAAACCGAAAAGCTAAATTTGAAATTTTAAAAGTTAAACGAAAAAGTCAAAGTTTAAAGTCAAAGGTCAAACTTGAAAGTCAAAGTCAAAATATTAAGGTCAAAAGTTAAAAATAAAAGTCAAAAATTAAAAACTAAATGTTTGGGTTGAAAATAGAATTTTAAAATAAAGAAAATTGATTTTTGGGTTAATAATGTAAAAAATGCGAAAGAAGGGTCGAAATGAAGACGAGTTATGAATTAAATTGGGAAGGATTGTATGAACTCACAGCCTAGAAGAGTTGGAAACGGCGCTGGTTGAGTTGGGAGGAGACCAGGGTTCGATCCCTGGCACCTCCAAAAATCCGATTTTTTTTAATAGAAGCTGCTGTGAGGTTGCTCAGTGCGAAGACTACTACGAAGCTTGCTGAATCAGATGCGAGACCGAGGACGAGGCTGCCAGCGATCGAGACCGAAAACGTGTGTGTACCGAACACGTGCACCGCAAACCCACCAGACCGAACACGTGCGATCCTCGGACCGACACGTGACTGAGAACCTCGGACCGAAAACTCCTCGGAAATCGCTGGTTACGACGAAAAACAACGTTTTTTGCTCCTTTTTGCTCCAAAACTCGATCAAAAACTCGTTTTTATGAAAAACGCGAAGAACAAACCCCCCTTATTTTGCCAAGATCTATCCAAAAACGTAAAAATCTCTTCAAAATAAGATCAAATAAGCTCCAGATCTGAAAAAACTGATTGATACAATCAAGCTCTGATACCACTTGAAAGTCCCCAAATCTGCTTGTGTTATTGATGGTGCGGAATCCCAATCAAACGGATGATGTCAGATCAAAATAGAAGAGAAGGAGAAGAAGAAGAAGAAGATGAATCTATGATGTATTCAAAGATATGAGTGATGCTCCATACACATAGTTCACACACACTCTCTTGTTTCTCTCACACCTTAGAATGCACACACTTAAGCTCCTTGGTTCTTACCCTCACATGCACTCCTCACCCTATATATATATATATATATATATATATATATATATATATATATATATATATATATATATATAGATCTAAGGTCAAGCCCAATATACAAATAATCCAATGCTAGACCGAAAAACATGGGTTTTCGGTCAAAGCTACAATTAATCCTATACTATTTTCGGCCCAAATTAAAAAAACAATAAATGCTTACAAAAAGCAAAATATAAACCATATTTTTGACCCAACATATTTAGAGGGAAAACTAAAACGAAAATTTTAGAAAGCTAAAACGAAAATTTTAGAGGGAAAGAGATGATTTGGGGCAGTTTTAGGTTTTACTGATGCGATTTGTGTGGAATTTGGTGGCGGCTATGGAAGGTTTTTAGAAAGCTAAAACGAAAATTTTAGAGGGAAAGAGATAAAGATTTAATGATGCTATTTTATTAAAAAGAGCATCAAAAAATCCTTATTTAATGATGTTTTTGCATGAAGTAGCACTAAAAAATCATAACGTTTTCATTTGATGCGTTTTTCAAAATATAGCATCAAAAGATAAAGATTTAATAATGCTCTTTTATAAAAAGAGCATCAAAAAATCCTTATTTAATGATGCTTTTTTACATGAAGTAGCACTAAAAATTCTTTTTTTGATGCTATTCGTTGTTAACAGCCTTAACAAAAGCTTCTAGAAATTTATCTGGTGCTTTTTTAAAGCGGTTCGTGGATTATTTAATGCTCTATACATTTAATGAGGCGGTTTTTACCATCAACCGCCTCAAAAATAAAAAATGGTTCGCATTATTAAATCACTTGTGCAGTAGTGTATGTTATTTCTTTTATTTGTAGCACTTTACTTTTATTTTTATGGATAAATACAAGAAAAAAAAAGGCTCAGAATTACATTTGTTTGTTTATTATGGAATCATAATTTCTTTTTTATTACAATATTATAGAATTACATTTGTTTGTTTATTATGGAATCATAATTTCTTTTTTATTACAATATTATACTTTTAATTATTGTCTTATTCAATGATGACTCTTTTATAATTTTGATAGGTCTCATGGGAGTGTCAGAAGGGTTTTGAAGATAAAAATGTTAGTTAGAATCATTAAAGTCGGACTTGGATAACTAGAATCTTCTTGGAGGACGAATTTATGGAAATAAAAAGAATAATGTTATTCATTCCAAATGATTTATTGGTCTATGATTATAAGTTATTTGATTTTTTATATATGATTACAATTGTTGCTTATTCATTATGATTACCAAGATTTTTTTTATATGATTACAACTATTGTCTATTTATTTATGGTCACAAGTATATTGAATTTATTTTCGATTTATATTTTTTTCATTTATGATTACAATAGTATAAAGTTTCATAAGTAAAAAATAAGTGGAAATTTTATTTAATGGTCAATTAATCGTAGAAATTCGTAGTTTCCTACTAATAATTCTCTCTCTCTCTCTCTCTCTCTCTCTCTCTCTCTCTCTCTCTCTCTCTCTCGAAGTCACATGCAAACAATTTGCATCTCGAAATTTTCACATATTGAGTAAGATATACGGCCTTGAAATCATGAGTTTAATTCCAATTAAGGCAAACTCTATGAATCTACATTGTTGGCATTGCAAAAGGGATTCTAATCATACACAGGTTCTAAATATGCATATACTTAGTAGATTCAAGATGAAATAATTCATGGGAGTTGTCTGTACAATAATGTTGTACATTGTATATAGAACAACTAATTATCAGTATTTATGGTATTTAAAGACAGAGGTAACACACTGCTAGTGACTATGTTGTTAACTGGACTAAAAATAATTAACTAACAATTTTTTTTTGTTTGTGTCATCAGCTGGACTGAAAATTACCTCGGTTTTACATATAAAAGGTGCAGCTCACTAGAATCTGTTTAAAAATGTGACCATTTTCATGGTCACTTTATTAGGTATAGTTGCCAACATTTTAACAATTTTTGATTGTTTGGGATCTATTTGAGCCAATTCGAACTTTGGTTTACTGAATGAGAAATTTTCATATAGTTTGTTGCTATTATAGGTTATTAATCTTATATATAATACTCTAAATAGTGAAAGATGTTGATGTTTTTTGAACAATCTTGTGCTACTGATTCATCAAGAGGAAGTCAAAATTCAACTACTCGGCTTCCACAAAGGTGTGTAATTTTCATTTTCTTTTTATTTTGTTGTTTTAAATTACCTTTCATACCATACTATTTTCCCGTTACCAAATGTTTTTTATTTTTCATATTTATCGAATAACAATATAGTTTCCATGTTTAAAATATTTTATTTAATAAACAATTTTATCAGAGAATGTAATCATACTCACTTTAATTCTTTAAAAAATAGAGATATGGTTGTTGAGAATTTGATTGATGATGACAGATCTGAAACAGGAATTAAACCAAATATTTGAAGTTTTCATGGGACAGCTTCGACAAATTTTTGGTTTAAAATGAAGTGGTTTCCACAAGGGTACTTCAGGGACGACTCTTCTTTTACATAGTGAAAGAGGCTTTCCAGAATGGTATTAATTTTTATCATTTATACTTTTTATTCCTCATTTTTTAAGTGAATTGTTGAAAATATTTATGTAATTTTACTTACGAGGATGCATTTTTCACACTTATGTTGTTAAAGAGTACCCTCTACTGAGACATAGGTATGTGAAGCCGTTTTCAAACTTTTGTTCTTAAAAATTACCGTTTTACCCCTACCTCCATGAGTCCACTATGTATACCTGCCACCTTACCTCCACCATCAAACACCGCATCCGCTACCATAACAAGTCAGGTTTGTTGTTTGTTATATGATATGATGTTTGTTACATGTTTTAGGTACTATATGACCAAAAAGTTTCATTTAACTTGCTTTGGAGTCTGATAATATTCAAAATATAGCCTCGAAGATGTTTACTATGGAAGCCAAATCAGAAAATCCCACGCCACAAGCTATGCGGTCAAACTAAATGGTCTACTTGGAGTAATGAAGACAAAATCCAAGAAATAGCGACTTACTTATGCTTATTTGTTTTTATATCATCCCATTTCTTCTACTACAGCATCGTATGTTTCTACCAAATTATAGCAACATATCAACAATTTTCACTGCTACAACTGATTAGAAACAAAAACCAAAAAAAAAAAAAAAAAAAATTGTGCATGCCCTCATCACCGGTTATTATTATTATTCACCTTAAAAATGTTGAACACTCTAGCATTCAAACTTTGGTCCACTTCAATTTAAAATGTTTCATTAAAATGCTTACCATTATTAAACCATCTTCACGATGGTTTGACCATTATATATTATTGACTCTGTAATAAGTAATGTTTTCATTTACTGCCTTTAGTTATCAACCTCACATGCTACAGTTGACATTTTTCATGTACATGTGGGTGTCTAGGTCAATGCGTAAATTAAAATGATGGAAATTTCATCTCGGATGATGGAGAATCCAGTATGAAGAAACACGTGGTGGCCCTTTTGTCATTTAATGTAGTTTCGATATCTATTCTTTAAATCGTCAACTCAAATTTATTCATCGAGCGTTAAATATCCCTGTAGTACTCTCTTCTTTTATTTTGTTCTTATGTGAACATGATGTCAACAGGTTACCAGTTTTCACGGTGGCTAGCAGCCATGGTGGTCGTTGTATGGATGATTGTGAAGCCAGGCAGTTCACAGTCAAACGATAGCAGTAGCACTGTTAACATGCCGATTAGATCATTTTGTGGCCCTGTTGATGTGATGTCTCCCACCGTATTTTTCACCAATCTCAACTCCACATTTGTTTCACTCAGAAAAGAGTTATCCAGGAAAGGTGTCTATTTTGCGAGAAGCAACAACTTAGGAAATGCAGATTCAGTCTATGGTACCACCCAATGCAGGCGCTACCTCTCAACAGCCAAGTGTCTGTCTTGCTTCGATGTGGGGGTTTCTATATTGACTGCACGTTGCACTACCCGGAATGGTGCTTATGTTATTCTTGATGACTGTTTCATCAGGTGAGTTCTTATTATCCTTTATCAATTGACACTTTCGAACTTACTACTTGCACAACGCTAAGTTTTGTTCTCAAACTAATATTAGCCAATTATCAAAAGGAAGCCAGCTTGAGAATTAATATTTAATGAAAATTTGGTGTTTCCTAGGAATAACTCTAAATCTGATGAATGCTCCCAAACCATACACATAAATGCCTGAAGATTTTTGATGGCTCTATGAATACAATTGGTGCCATCGGTAGGCTAATGTATAGGCACTTTGATAGTCTTCTATCTGATTATACTTACTTACACAAAAGAGTGAATGTAACCCTGATATGCATCTGCTGATCTAATATGCAAGCTATCACTCATTTATATGGAAATGGGAAGACCATTAGAACAATAATTTTCATTTCTATGGCAGATATAATATATTTTGGTTCAACTTTTGCCCCTTTCTGTAAATTTACATTTTACTCCCTTATTACAAATTTAACTACTTTGCAGAGTCCGTCAAATAAAAATATAAATTATTTTTACATAATATATCACTACGAAGATCTTAAGGCTCTAAATTATCTTGAATATGATTTTTTTAACAGCAAACCATCTTTATAATATTAAAAACCACAAGAAAGGGGATGCACAAAGGACAAATGCAATTCGTAAAAAAGCAAAAAATAAAACACCTATCCGAAGAACCTAAAGATAAACAAAAACATTTGGGAAAATTAACATGGAGTACTATAGTCTAGCTAAAACCTCAAACTAAGCTAGCGATCCTCAAACCCAACATAGAAAAAATAACTCAAATTACATTAGTGACATGAAATCGCGCAACAAAAGTTACAAAATCACCAAACTAATGAAACCAAACCCACATGGCCATAGAAACTATGAAAACTCCGTGTTACAAAATGGGGTATAGAAGTACTTGGAATTCTGAGAATTGTGTTAAACACTTTCAGATTAAAGCATTTGGGTGGTACTCCCAATATTCCTTAATCGGATAAGACTCAGAGAGACAAGAAGTTAGAATGTTTTGAAGATAGTTTCGTATGTACCAGAAATGAGACCAAAAACCGACTTTATGATCTTTGTCTGAAAACTGTCATATGACAGTTTCAAACTGTTATAAAACTATAAAAACTGTCATAAAAACGGAAGTTTGGATAAGGGTCAAACAATGGTCAATTCTCTGAAAATCTGATTTTCTGATGCATTTTTAATATAGTAACATACCCTATAGTAACAATGGTCAATTTCGACCCCAGCCAGGGGCTCTGCCCCTTGGACCCCACCAGGGGTTGCCGCCCCTTAGACCCCGCTCCCAGGGGCGCTGCCCCCGGACCCCCGTTCGTTTAGGGGCTTCGCCCCTAAATGACAGTGTACTTTGAAACTTGATCAAACTTAAACAAGTGTGTACTCCACACCTTCCTTACTTGTTTAATATTTATCAAGATCTCTTTTGGTCAACAAAGTAATCCCATTACACTTAAATAATATTGATGATAACAAATCACCAACACTCCGTAGGAATAATCCAAATTAATCTTTATAAGGAAAATAGTAGTTTGAATTAGTTTAGAAATCTTTTGCTTGTTGGCTAAGTTTTGCTTGTTGATCAAGTGTAGGAGTCTTAATTTTGTCCTATAAGTAGTTGTAATGTTTTCAGTTTTTTTAAGAAAAGAGCTTAACAATTAAGCAACTAAAACCCTTCCTCCTTATTTTCGATTTTTCCTTCTTTGTTCTATACTTGTTTGGGTTCTATGTAAGTTGTTTATCAAGTGTAAACCCTAAATTTGGTATCAGAGCGAATTTGGTGCACAATGGCTAACAAAGAAGTATCTCTTAACCTCCTGATGTTGTCAAGGACCAACTACGTAGCATGGTCGATAAAGATGAAGATTAAATGCAAACCCAAGAGGTGCGGGGATGCCATTGAATCGAAGAACCCACAAAATCTGCCAGGTGTGAATAAAGAAAAGATAGAAATGGTTGCCATCTACCAAGCAATTCCGAAATAAAATCTGTTGACGATATCGAAAAAGCAATCAGCAAAAGAAGCTTATGAGACACTCAGAATGATGTACTTGGGTGCAGATCGACTCAAAACAGTCAATGTTCAAACTCTCAAAGCCGAATTTGAGATGTTGAGCATGAAATCAGAGGTTGTGGATGATTTTTCTGTGAAGATTGGAGGTATCGTGAACAACATTCGCGAAACAATGGAAGAATCGTATGTTATACAAAATATGTTACGATCCGTACCCTCTAAATTCATTCAACTTGCATCTACAAATGAACAACTTGGTGATCTAAATACTATTACCTTTGAAGAAGTTGTTGGAAGGCTAAAAGCTCATGAAATTCAAATCAAGGTTCATCAAGAACCTGTAGAGAAAAAGTTGCTACTTACTCATGAAGAATTGTCAAAACGAGCGAAGAATAAAAACAATGAAGTTCGATCGAAGTAGTGATATAATAATAATAGTTGTCGTGGAAAAGGACGAGGACGAGGATGGGGAAATGGTGGTTACTACAAATCCAACAGAGGATGAGGTGGTGGTAACCAACACAACAATGGTAACAATAATTCCTCTCAAACTCGTGACATGTCGAAAGTTTAATGTTATAACTGTCAAGAGTTTTTATTATAGTACTGAATGTAAAAACCCTCGTCGAGAATAGAACCATAGAGCTAATCTAACTGAAGATCAAACCGATCATGAGCCAGCGCTTCTGCTTGCAGCCCAAGTAAACCATGAAGTTTACTTGAATGGAAAAAAAATATTGAATCCCAACTAAGATCCAAAGAAAATATTCCAACCCAATCAAAGCAGGGACAGATCTTATTGAGGGCCAAGAGGGGATGTGGGCTCCCTGTTTTTTTTTTGTCACAACTAGTCCCTAAGTATTAAATTTTTTACATATTAGGCCTAAAAGTATAAAATTTGGTTGTGCCCCCCCCCCCCTAAATTTTATACATATTATACTTTCAACCCCCCAAATCAAAAGTTCATGCTCCGTCACTGAATCAAAGGTTTGGTATCTCGTCGAGAAAGGAACCATAGAGCTTTAGCCTCTCATGCTCCAAACGTTATTCATTAGTATCAAAGTTTTCACCTTTTTGTTCTTCCGAATAATTTTCTAATATATTATCAACAATGTCCATAAAGAACACTTCATCTTTATGTACCCTGTGTTCAACTATTTCTTTTAAGACTTCCTCATTATCAACTAAATTTTTGAAAAACATCTCACTGTCACAAACCTTGCGAAACTTCATCTCTTTGACGATTCTAAATGGCATCTCTTTGGATAACACTCTTAATGTTTACTTTGACTCATTAATATTAACTAAAGCTCTTGCGGTTCTTCAGAAAGGTCTTCCGAGAATGATCGGAATGTTGTGATTTTCCTCGATATCTAGGACTACAAAATTAAATATGAATACAAACTTTCCCATTTCACGAGCAAGTCCTATCTGATTTCTTTGGGATAAATAATAAAGCTATTAGCCATGTGAATCACCATTCTTGTTGAATTCAATTATGGGAGATCGAGCTTCTTTCAAACGATTACGACATTAAATTGATACTAGCTCCAGAAACAGCTAGTGCATTCGTTTTAATAAAATTTCTAAAGCAACTAACATGATGATCATGTGAATATCTAACTAAATAATTAATTATAAAATCGTATTATGAATGAATTGATCTAACGATTTCTTATCAATAATCATGATAATTAATTTAGCATAGCATTAATATCTCTTACATATTCAAAGTAACATTTATACTATCTAACCCTAGGATTTGGTGAATCACTAGCCCTAACAATTTATGGTAAAAAAACTATTACGATACCAGTTCATAGAGTCAGATTGGTCCACTAAACTACGATAAACTCAGTAGTAGATAATAAAAATTGAAACATTATAAGATAAGGTAAATGATCAATCATACATAGTAAATAATCAATCTTTACAAATCCATCTAACAAATCAAACCATAGTATCTAGGAGTCATCTATATCTAAGCAAAAGTAAAACGGTTTTAGCTCATAATCTCTACTGAAAAATAGAAAACAATCATTTATTTAAAGCTAAACATGATATCTAAGACAAACCAAACGATTAATTAATGATTCCAAGTTTCAGTCTTCAAACGATGCTCCTATCGTGTTCTTCAGCCTTCAAATCGACCAAAAAGGGTTTGCGGAACAATTTTTTTGTACCAAAGATTTCTCCTTGGTGGCATACTCATTTAGGGTTGTAAAATTGTATATTTATAGAATCAAAGGCATAGCGGCACAAAGGGTAAGGTTTTGAGGCGCTAACCCTAATTTGCTTTCCGGGTCGGTCTTGATCTTGTCGACATCGTAATCTCGATTTTTGACATGCTGGTAGGGTGCGACGTGTCTTTCCGAATTTCTTACATATTTTCGTGTATTAGTCCTTTTCAGCTCCTTTCACCTCTATGTTGTTCATTTTGTTCCAAGCCATGTAATTTCCTGTATTTATTCAATTCAAAGTATTTTAAGTATCATTTATCTTTTATTACATAAATTAAGCTCTAAATATTAAGAAATTTACCAAACTATATGACAAAATATGGCAATATCATCTACCGGTAAATGACAGACATGTAGTATTCTAAGTAAAAAAATTATATTGGATCTTAATAATTAGCAGGAGCCAATCTGAGCGTCTGATCATACTTTCCCCAACCATGATACCATGATAGTTGAAGGGTTTGAAACCTTCAACACAATTCATGTGCGTAAAAAAAGTCACCATCTTTAAGCTATACATACGAATCTTAGTCACTATACTTCTAGAAAAATTGACTTTAAGGCTGAAATCCATATGGAATAACCTTAAACGAGAATTAAATTCGAGGCATTTTCGCTACTACAATATATATGAGAAAAAGGGATCGTCTACATATTGAAATAAGGAGACATGTAGCCATATTGGAATGTAGCACACCTTTGTATATCTATTTCTTTATTGTTGAAGAGATGGAAAATTTACGACCCCTCCCCTTCCCCTCTCTCCTATCTAAGTAAAATTATTTTATCAGGGCCATTATAAAACTGATAACGTAGGAGAAGATATACAACCATGAATCCATCTATACCATTTATCCCAAAAGATCATTTGATAGAGGATATCCATAAGGAACTTCCAACTTTTTTTTAACAGTAAGAAGATTTAATTAGAAACCACCCTAGCGAGAAGCTAGAATTACAACAAGTTCAAACATTCATTAGTCGGACAATTGCACAAAGTCTTCCAACTCAACAATTTTCCTTTTTTACATCTATATTTGATCCAATTGAAAGCCAAAAGTTGCACCTCACTCGCCAGATCTTGATTCTTCCTCATGACATTGTTGAATGTGTGATCATTCTTGTATTTCCAAATAACCCACGTAGTCGCCATGAGCACTACATAAATAGTGTTTTTTTAGGGATAATAGTGTTGTTGTGCATTTGAAACAATGTTTCAATAGAGCTGAAACCAATTGGAATTTTGTCCCACCACATGTGAAGTATGGAACGAACTTGAATCGCGGTCGAGCACTTTATGAATAGGTACACTCCATGAACAGGTGTATCTCCGACTCATCTCTACTATTACAAAGCGGACAAAGTGTCGATTGAAGATGGACGTCGATTTTATCTAGGTTGGGCTTTATGGTAAACCTCTGTAAACCTTTCTCTCCACACTAAGATGTTGATTTTTTCGGGACAAATAAGGTTCCCAAGAGTCTTGATCATGTTTGGCTTAATCCAGTTGATTATCCTGACAATAAAAAAGATTGTTGATATGAATCTGCAGCTTGTCAAAATACAAGTGTAGGTGACTATTGGTACCCCAAACACCCCCCCCCCCCCTCTTAGCATTGGAATGAGTCCGTCCAATACCACTGTCTTGAACATGAATGTTAGCCACTACGTGTTGGGTTTTGAGCATTCTAACACTCCTATGGTGTACATGCAACCCTATAAACCTTGGATCTATGTTTTCTCTATTATACATGCAAATATTAACTATTTCAAGGTTTCATCCTAACTAGCATATTATGAAGCACATATACTACAAAGTTCTAGTTAGATGACATACCTTTTGATGTAGCTTGATGTCTTCAAGCTTTAAGAGCTTAGCCCCAATAGTGTGGAAGCCTCAAATGGAATCACAAATCACCAAAACACCTTGGAAGAACTTGAGAGAATATGTATGCACACTAAAATCGGCCCACTCTTATTTTCACACACTTGTGCCAATTTTGTGAGCCAATGACCCCTTTATATATTATGGAGGATTAGGGTTACATCCATGTAAACCCTAATACCCATGACCTTTCATTTACATAGGATCCATGGGTTAAAAGCTCCATGGACCATCCATGAAAGCTTAGCCCAACCTAAATGAACTTGGCTCATTCCATATATATAAGAGTCCATATTTAATTAGTTCTTTTTGATCACTTAATTAATTCTAAATTAATTCTTGATCAATACTAATTAAATAATATGATTCCATATTAATATATTAGAACTTATAATATATTAATATAAATCATAAATATACTATTCTCAAAAGACTATCCATATAAATTGTGCCGGTGAAGTGCAACCCAAATGGACCATGCCGGGTCGGGTCAAGTACATACCAAATATAGTTATGGACTTAGACATTAATCCAACACTACGTTATGCCACATACTACCATTTTTGGTTCTAAATCTCCACCACCATTTAACTAGCAAGGCACAGTTAAAGGCCCACAAGCTTCTTTTCCAAGCCACCATTTTGTTTCGTGTTAAGCACTTTTTCCCACGCAACCCATGCAATCTTTTTATTCTCTTGACTACCTCCCCGAAAGAAGTTACATCTCATGCTTTCAAGATGCTTGATGACAACATTAGGTGCTTTATAAAGGGAGACACGGTATAACCCAATGTTACCAAGACCGGATTTACATAAGATAAGACCGATGGGTTTTGAGCACTACAACATTCCTATGGTGTACATGCAAACCCTAAAGCTTTGGATCTAGTTTGTCTAATGAACATGCAATAATCATCTAAAGCCATAAACCCTAGATCTAGCATGTGATAATTAAATAACATATGAATTAGGGTTTAGATCTTACCTTGATTGTTATGTAGCAATAACAATCTCAATTCCTTCTTGTAATTGGATTCTGAAAGCTTAGTGTCACAAATGTCACACCTCTAATGGAGTCACAAACACCATAAGCAATAAGGATGAAGAAGGAGGAGAGATAAGACACCAAAACGTCTAGAAACCCTAAGGAATCAGTTAGCCACGTTTTTTGGTGCCCTAGGGGTTCTTAAATAGTGAGGCTATTAGGGTTATCTAACAAGGAAACCCTAATTTGACTGCTTAGGCCCTAAGCAACCCATGGACTCCTCCTTTAGAGGCCTTGGATGAATTCTAATGGGTTTCCCCATAGATTTCGTCCACTCCATCCTTTATGGAGTCCATTAGCCCATTATCCAACTATCACACAATTGACAGTTCTAGTCCACTTTATTTAATTAATGTCTTTTAGCCATAAAATTAATTCTGATTAATTCTTGACTAATCTTAATTAAACAATATGATTTCTCTTTTAATATTGTATTCATATAATATATTAATAAATCATAATTAATCTCTTTCTCCACAAATCATCATATCAAGTTGCTTTGGTGAAGGCAACCCAAAAGGACCATGCTCCCAATCGGGTCAAGTACATACCAAAATAGTTATGGGCTTAGACACTAATCCAACAGTCTCCCACTTGGATAAGTCTAATAACTATTCTGCGTATGACTTCAGATCCTGATCAGCAATCGTAGCTTTCAAAAGCCGCTGTCAACTCTGATCTTATCAGATATGCGTTCTTTAGATAAGGGATCATATATTACTCCATTCTAGATATCGTATAGACGTGAGACATGGATTGAAATCATTCTCTCAGTCTATGTGTTGTTTCCCGATTTCCGATTTACGATGACTGACTAATTGAACAAATCAAATCAGTCCTGGCCCGGCCGAGCACTTTCCTTTGTCATCACTAAATCATCGAGGGGCCCACAGATATTGCTTTTATCCTACATTGGGTAAAAGAAACGGATAAACTTCGACTCAATGCTCGCTTGTACTTACTCACCGAATCACACACAACAATATGTTTTATAACACCAAGTTACTGGTGCGTTTACATATTATCAATGTGCAACCGACTCGCAAGATACAACTCACACATCTCGGTTTCAAGAACATAAGATATTATCGTCTCACCAATCACTCGTGATAAAATCCATGAAGCGATCCAAGTGAGCGTGGGTTTAATCCAATGCTCAAATCATATTCGTAAGCACTCATAAATGTTGCAGCAAACCTTTGCTATGTCTAATACACTTTAGACAATCTACAAACCAATTCATGACAATCTTCTCTCATATCTACTTCCAAAGTATGAGCGACTGTGGAACGTTCGAATAATCTTATTATTCTGGAAGTCAAAACATGCAAATTGAAACACAAGAATAATACTAATCTTATATGGCCCCAAACTTTTGAGTATAAATAAAACACTTTTATTTAATCACCATATTGATTACTCATTATTTATTGTTTCGGGTAATCAACTTCTTACTTTAATTATAACGACAATTGTCCCATGCTCTTAGCATGCACACTATGTTTACTTATGGTCCTTACTCTGTGAAATAGTATAATTGAATAACATTTTCAATCACACTCATTTTATAATTCCCAATCCTTACCACAAGTGTAAGAATACCAAATTCTTGCCACTTATAGAATATGTTAGATTCTAACACTTTATGCAACAGTCCTTTCGTAATGTCACGGTGCAAAAGTCACCAAGACTCGGCCAATGAAATTACAAAATGCTCTATTGGAGATTGTTACAAGACAACTCCATAGATGTGAAGTCTCACATTCAAAGTACATTCCTTTGAACATCCTTCTTGCATAAAAGTTTCTAATCTAGACATAAACTCTTAACATCCAACTCCCAGTATGGAAACATTTCCATATTTTCCATATGACAACTCATTATGAATAGAATCTCATCTATTCATAATAATGTCAATATGGTCCATTCATGACTATACTTCTAACTGTCCACAAGTGACTAATCCTTGGCGAACCTTAGATTATCCTTGACAGTTGTTTAACCAATTCAGTCAAATCCGATTCTAGTCCTCTTTCCCTCTTAATGCCCTAGGCATTTGGAAAATTGTAGAACGGTCGAATATTACAACGACATGATACTTTACCAGTCTTTTGCTATAATATTTCTATTTCTATTTTCCATGTTCTCACGATTCGAACTATGAAGAGGGATGTCGTAATCATAATCGAGTGTGAGAACGCAACAATTATTTCCGTATATAGAATTCTCTTACGTTGAATCCTTTCAACATAACATTCATATATCTTTTTTACTAAATTTAATTAAAATTTCTCGATCTAAACCTTTAGATTTGAAACGAAGTATAATATTCTCTCCCTTAATTATAGCAAAACAACTTTTCAACCTATGCAACTTTGCAAAGTGAAACTTTTGTTTTCTATAATTAATATTGCTAACTTGAAATAATAATCATGCTCCCACTAACATGATGATTATATCCATACCAACATAACATTTATGCTCCCACTAGCTTTGACACGTATTCAGAAAACAGTTGGACTTCTAAAAGACAATACTTATTGACTTTCCAAAGTTCATATTTCCAATATGATGTGCTTCGATAAGCCTTTATCTAAGCTTTTCAAATTCACACACCTTTCCTTAGATAGCTCACATGTGTGTCTAAACTAATTCAGAACTTATATTACTAAGTCCTAAATGTTCATATTAACTGCCAAATCTCACAATTCGAACTATGAAGAGGGATGTCGTATTCATAATCGAATTTGAGAATGCAATTTACATAATCGCTATCTCCTTAAAATCTCTCTTAGTGAAAGCGTTTCCTCACAATCATTTTCATGAAGGAGAGAAACCTTATGACACTTAGATTTTATGGTGCATGTGTTCCTATCCATGCAAATTTGTCATAAGCATAATCGTAAGATAATGTTTGTGACAAATTCAAACTCTTATGGACAGAACTTGTTCATTCTTAATTTCTTGCCATCAAGGATCCCACCATTGCTTCCAAGTTATTTAGCAGATCACCTATGCCAGTCAATGTACTTTCATTGATCAAGGTGTTTGCCCTTATGCATTCAATTGAGAACTCGTAGAACTCATATGCATAATCACTCAACTGGATTGGCACAGAAATAAAGTTATTGTCAACACGATAGGTTACAATCCTCAAGTCGTGTGCTAGTGTTTAATAGGTTTACTTCTTGATTTGTTCTTGAAACTTTTCAAGATCTTTAGACTCCCACTGTCCTATTGACATATATGATTCTCTTATCAAGAAACATTTCTTGACAAAACAAATATTCAAGAGTCAGTGTGTGTCTTTATCAACACAAACCTACACACAATTTGGTATTAGTTGGTCTTTATCTTATCCAAGACATCATAACTAACCAATTTCAAATGTGCAAGAGCAAAAAAAACATTTTCCTACTTCACATTTGATGAGTGTGTTAAATTTCTTAAGATGATGTCACTCAAATCACAATTTTGGAGTACGACTCTAAAACTTGATTTTGGAACGAAGTATGATTCATCTTATTGACTTAACCCATTTTGACAATTCTCGACTCCTCTTCTTAGCCATACTAGTGCACTAAGGTGTCCTTAGAGGATGAATTGTAATATGGTTCTTAAGATGATCATAAACATGATACAAAAGTACTCTCCCTTCTTCTTAGATTGGAGAAACTTTTATCTTTCTTGCCTAATTGATTCTTCTTATTCGTTCTGCCATTCATTGAAACTTTTCAATGATTCAGAATCATACTTAATCTTTTAAGTATAATCATATTTACTAATCTTTTAGCAAATCATAACGAACATTTTATCGTTCTTTGTGGTGGACTTGACTAGTGCACAACATTGTGTACCAGATCTCATTATCCTTCACTTGACTCACATACTTATGTGAATAAGGAATTAGTCTCAATTTTCCAAATACGAAGGTTCTCATTCGTCACACAATACCAGTTGCATGATTCCAAGTTTCTGTCCAATTGAAACTTGGGTGATGGGAATCTTTCCTCATTTGGTAAATTTCTGTCATTACCACAAATAACATAACTAAGAATCAAATTCATTCACAATATTGCTAACAATAGAACCATTCAAACACCAATTTTCATAAAATCCATCGCAAGGAAACATAAATAAGATAAATCAAAATTTATTTTATTGCGGAAAAATATTGTCCTTACAATGTGATTACAAATGAAAACTATGTAAATATTACTTAGCAATTTATCCTAACTCTAAAGTAGTAGCTTAAATATCTGATCCTTGAATCATGCGATCAAAATCCATTTCTTCGCGATCAGACTCAGCTTGCTCCTTCCTTTAAGCTTCCTTTCCTTTCTTTGATCCTTCAAAACATCGAAATGTAATCTTATCACATCATGTATTAAGAATCTCCAAATAGGAACTTAATAGAGTTAGATAGTGGATTTTACCTGAAGCAGAGTCATACATCTTGACTCTCCCATCTCTTAGATCTCTCGGGTAGTCAGGGCAACTTTGTAACCAATGCCCCTTCTTTTGGCAGTAGAAACACATGGATTCTTATGGAATGGTACACGGGACTATCTCAGACTCAGCCTTTCTCTTGCGTAGAGAAAACTTTTCTGGACTTCCAATGTTGCCATTGCCCATAGAAGGTTGGGACATTGATTTATCAGAAAAATTTGCTCAACCAGTGCGCCAAATCATTTCTGATTCAGCAGCAATAAGCAAATAAGTCAAATCAATAAGGGTCATGTCATGGTCCATCATATAGTACTCTCTAACGAACTTATCATATGATTCGGGAAGTGACTGAAGAACCAAGTCAACAACCAACTTCCTTTAAACATCGACACCTAACAATCCCAATCTATCAATATGTAACCTTTTATCCAAGATATGAGCACATATAGATTTTCCATTTTCATGTCTTTTGCCAATAGGGCTTGAGTGACCTTGAACTTTTCAAGTCTTCGAACACGTGGGTCAGGGAGAATTATTGGAGGATGTGGAGGAAATGAAGCATGATTTCCATTTCCACAATACAATCGTGGAACATCATCTTCACGTGGAAAACTTTTTTCCAATGGATTTAGGAAGACCATAGTTGTCAGACTTTGACATCTATGAAACGGGAGAAAATTCAAGTTTAGTTGATTGAGTCCTTAATAAAACACCCAAATGAGATATTAAGGCTAGGACCCAACACAATATCCTACAAATTGGAAGAGGGATGCCGTAATCCAACTCGCAGAACATTTGAAGGTAGGTAAATGACGATTTACCAATTTCCACCATGAAAAACGAAAAGAAGGTTAAGTTTTAAATGAATTGAAACTCCTAGATCCTTTGAGATTCATTAAACTTTTCAATGTCATGTTTAATCTCGATTATGCCCATCATTTGTGACTAGGATGCTGAGGATCACAAATAAGGTGTGAATAACCATGCGAATGTACGTGGTGCCCTCAATGTTACAGTCACCTAATCGACGTGCCGGTTAACCACACACGCTCCATCGATCTATGACAAACATCGAGTCACCCTTCGCTACCAATGCCAAACCCAACTTAGTGTGCCGGTTAACCACACACGCTCCACTAGTTGTCTCGACAAGGGTACAAAGTGTAATTCCATGGAATTGCATCGATTTCACTTTTTCCTAAAGTAACTAAGATTTCCGAATTTAGTAAAAACATTTAGTTACTTTATTCATTATACTTTTAATGAGGAGAGGGTTTGCCATATCCTACCCGTTCGGCTAACGACCCTCCACCAATCAAGGAAGCGGTGGGTGAGAGTGGACATCTATTAAACGGCCATTTTATAGGCCATAACCTTATATCCCCCTTATAGATCGGCTTCGTGAATGAGGCCTACTAACGGTAAGACTAGCAGTTTAAGTTATACATATATATAATATTAGACTTTTAATGTTATATATAGTATAAGGGTGTATTTTATACTTTTAAAATACTATGTGGGTTAATTTAATAAATTATACCTTTTAATTTAATTAAACATAAACCATGTCATTATGAATTTATTAACTCTCTTTTAATTATACCTTTAATTAACTTAATAAAACCATAAGGGTGTAATTTGAACTTTTTTCAAAACTAGGGTTTTAGAATTTAAAATTTCAAAAATTAAACTTTTAATCAAAATTTTAAATTCCAAAACTTGAGGGCAAGTTTTGAAACATTTCAAAAACATTAGGGTTTAGAATTTAAATATATCAAAATTAAACTTTTAATCAAAATTTTAAATTCCAAAACTTGAGGACAAATTTTGAAACCTTTCAAAATATTAGGGTTTTAACTATTTAAATTTCAAAACTAAAACTTTTAAAGTTCAAATTTAAACTATAAAACTTAAGGGTTGTAAATTGAAACTTTTCAAACTTACTAGGTCAAATATTTGACTAATAATAATCTTATATTATCCATATTTAACCAAATCCATCAATTTTGATGAGGATAATCATTCCAAACTTAAAAATTCGGATTTTGCCAAGAAAAACGAGTTTTGGCAATTATCCTCAACAAAATCTGGCAGAAAATTCGAAAATCCCGGCACCAGAGCCCTGGACTCGTCGAGTCCACAATGGAACTCGTCGAGTAGGACCTACTCGTCGAGACCATTCATGGACCCGGCGAGTCTGCCAGTCAGAACCCAAAAAATTTCGATTTTCAAGCAATAAACGATCAAATATGCATCAATTCATCAACAAACAGCCCTAGGCTCTTATACCACCGATGGGTTTTGAGCACTACAACATTCCTATGGTGTACATGCAAACCCTAAAGCTTTGGATCTAGTTTGTCTAATGAATATGCAATAATCATCCAAAGCCATAAACCCTAGATCTAGCATGTGATAATTAAATAACATATGAATTAGGGTTTAGATCTTACCTTGATTGTTATGTAGCAATAACAATCTCAATTCCTTCTTGTAATTGGATTCTGAAAGCTTAGTGTCACAAGTGTCACACCTCTAATGGAGTCACAAACACCATAAGCAATAAGGATGAAGAAGGAGGAGAGATAAGACACCAAAAACGTCTAGTTTCCCTAAGGAATCAGTTAGCCACGTTTTTTGGTTCCCTAGGGGTTCTTAAATAGTGAGGCTATTAGGGTTATCTAACAAGGAAACCCTAATTTGACTGCTTAGGCCCTAAGCAACCCATGGACTCCTCCTTTAGAGGCCTTGGACGAATTCTAATGGGTTTCCCCATAGATTTTGTCCACCCCATCCTCTATGGAGTCCATTAGCCCATTATCCAACTATCACACAATTGACAGTTCTAGTCCCCTTTATTTAATTAATGTCTTTTAGCCACAAAATTAATTCTGATTAATTCTTGACTAATCTTAATTAAACAATATGATTTCTCTTTTAATATTGTATTCATATAATATATTAATAAATCATAATTAATCTCTTTCTCCACAAATCATCCTATCAAGTTGCTTTGGTGAAGGCAACCCAAAAGGACCATGCTCGCAATCGGGTCAAGTACATACCAAAATAGTTATGGGCTTAGCCACTAATCCAACAAAGACAACCATCAAGTGAGAGATTTTTAGCTTTCCAATTAGATAGCTTCTTGTTGAAATTGTCAATTAACGGAATCCAATTATACATTCTAGGCATTGTAGCTCCGATAATAACTCCAAGGTATTTCATCGGGAACGAACCAACACCATATTTTAAGCTATTAGCCATGTCCACAATCTCCGAGTCACTGACATTAACACCTATCACTTTACTTTTTGAGAGATTTACCTTGAGCCCAGATGCTAAAAAAAAGTATCTAATGATTTTGATAAGATTAGTCGCATTTTGTTTCGACCATCCCCCTATAAAAATGGCATCGTCGGCATATTGAAGAAGGGACAAGCACGAGCCCTTTTTACTGAGTCACACACCTCTTTGTAGCTTGCATTCTTTGGTAGGACTTCTATTGACAAGTATTGAGACCTTGGTTGAAGTAAGACAAGCACAAATTCAACTGATCCACCTTTCACTAAATCCCATGAGTTCAAGCATATTTTGAAGAAACGACCAACTACGACTGTGGAAAGCCTTATCAAAATCGACTTTAAATATGAGCATTTTCTTTTTCCTTTTTTAGCCCATGTAATAGCTTCGTTTACAATAAAGGGACCATCGAGAATATTTCTACCTTGGATGTATGCCGTTTGTTCATTGATGATGTTTAAATTTCTCAGCCAAAGTTTTAGCAATGATTTTTGTACACGCATCTGATGAGTTTAATCGACCTAAATCAACAAGGCTTAGTTGGTTGTTTATTTTTGACACCAACATGATAAACGATACATTGCTACTGTAATTGATGATGAAATGGTCTTCAAAACATTTGACCGCCCGAAACATGTCTATACCAACAATATGCCAAAAAGTTTTGATGAAACCAAACGTGAACCCATCCGGTCCCAACGCTTTCTCATTCCCATAACTCCAAACTGCCGACTTCACCTCTTCTATAGTAAAAGGCCTAACAAGAAAATCATTTTGCATATCCGACACTTTTTAAATTTTAGAACTATTAAATTTTGGTTTGTTCCTCATCGGCGCCTCAAACTTTTTGTTTAAAAAAATCAAAAGTTTCCTTTTTAAGTTCATCCGGCTTTGTAATCCAAACCCCATTAAATTTAAGACCATTGATTCTTGAGTGCCTGATATTTGCATTGATAATCCCATGGAAGAAATATGAATTTTCATCACCTTCAGGTAGCCATTTGCATCTTGAATTTTGCTTGAGGTTGAGGATACGTGATGTTTCAAGATCTTTTATTTGATTGATGCATTCGTTTCATTCTTTAGCAGAGGCGTCATCTATGAGCCCCTGTTCCGCTATAGTATCAATAACAATGAATTCTCTCTTTATCTCAATCATAACTTTTTTTTCTTCTTCCTCTTTCATGTCTCTCCACTTTTTCAATTCCAATTTCTGCATCCGTAATTTTCTACTTAATTTCTCAATATTTGAAAAATGTTCAAATTTTCAGAATCAACATCGCACACCCTTTTGACTACACTTTCCAACCCAAGATTGAGTAGCCCGGAGTTGAAAAAATGAAACAGATGAGGCCCAAAATCCGGTCCATTAGAGTTAAGAAACAACGGGTAGTGGTCGGAATGTATTTGAGGCAATGCAATAACATTCGAATTGGGCCACGACTTGAAGAAATTGTTGGAGATTAGAACCCTATGTAATTTGATGCATTTGGATCCATCTTTGGTCATCCACGTAAATCTCCTGCCACCAATATTGAGATCCAACATGCCCATAAATTCAATAAACTTGTTGAATAATAATGCACCTTTGGGATCAAACACCGAGCCTATTCTTTTCCCTGAAGTTCTGACCTCATTGAAATCGCCACAACAAAGCCATGCCCTATCTAAATCAGCCCCAGTAATAGTATAAGGAGCATTCCAAAGATCAAATATGAGATTGAGGTCTTGTGGGGCATAAACGTTTACAAGGTCACACTATACACGATTTCCATATGCCCTTTAATAATAATAAAATTCCGATCTTTGATTATTTCATCTGCATCCAAGAATTTCGAGTCCCATACAGAAACGAGGCCTCCGAAACTTTCAACAATATCAGCAAAAACATAATTACAAGCCTTATTACCCCAGATAGTACAAATCAACCCTTCTCTAATTACCTTTAATCTAGACTCTTGCACACAAAGAAAGTTCACTTTATGAGAAACCATCATCTCTTTTAGCCAGAATCTTTTATAATTCTTCCCCAACCCATTGATATTAATAGATATGGATTTTAACATCACAAAGGACAGTCTCCATCACGTAAATTAAGTTTCTAACCTGAATTATGTTTCCAGACATATCGAATCCAATGATATTACCAATTTCAATAGTGCTCTAAACTTCTTTTTCACAGGAAGAGGTGTTGATCTCGTCGTTACTGATCTCTTGTTCACCAATCCTACATGATTTATTACATGAACAAGAAATGGAAAGAACGAATATTCTTCATTAACTAAATCTGATTACATACCTTTTCTATATATACAGCAGGAGTGAAACAGGAAATAGAATAAAATGTATTATAAAATTACTAATCTGCCCTTCTTATTCTCTAATATTCCCCCTCAAGATGTATCTGAAGAATAAATATTCTTGAGAAACATCTTGGATATAAAAGGTATAATCTTCATAGAAGGCAACGGTTTTGTGAACATATCAGCTAGTTGAAAAGCCGATCGAATTGGCATGAGTTTAATAAATTTTTCATTCACCTTTCTCACGAACGAAATGGCAATCTATCTCGATATGCTTAGTACGTTCATGAAACGTGGGATTAGTTGCAATCTTGACAGCAACATCATTATCACAAAACATCAATATAGGGGCATTATGGGAAATATTGAAGTCTTTTAGCAACTGTTTTAGGCATATCAATTCACACGAAGTAGATGCCATAGCCCTGTACTCTGCTTCTGCAGAGGAACGAGAAACAGTGGGTTGTTTCTTGGATCGCCATGAGATCAATGAATCTTCTAAGAACACACAAAACCCAGTTATAGATATTCTGGTGTCTAAACATCGACCCCACTCTGAATCACAACAGGCCTTCAATTGGAAATTTGATTGTTTGGAAAATAAAACACCTTGACCAGGACTTTGTTTTAGATATCGCAGAAGATGTTTAGCTGCATTCATGTGAAATATCTCTTGGTTTCGACATAAACTGGGACAATTGTTGTACTGCAAAAGAAATATATGGACGAGTTATGTTGAGATAAATGAGTCTTCCAATTAGACGTCTGTAAGAAGTAGGATCATCCAAAAGAATACCATCAAATTCATTCAAAGGCTTCCTTGGATCCATTGGAGTATTAACTGGTTTGGAACCCAATAATCCAGCATCATCAATTAGCTGTAATGTATAATTTCTTTGGGACAAAAAAAATCCTTTAGATGATTTCGCTACTTCCAATCCCAAAAAGTAACCCAAATTGCCTAAGTCCTTGAGTTTAAAAACATGACTTAACTGTAACTTGAGCTTGGCAATTTCAATGGAAGATGAACCCGTGATGATAATGTCATCAACATACACCAACAAAGCAACATAATTCTTATTTTGAATAATCTGATTTTGATTGAGTAAAACCCACTGAAAGCATGAAATGAGAAAACTTCTCAAACCATTGTCATGAAGCCTGTTTTAACCCATAGATAGATTTGTGAAGTTTACACACAAGCTTGGACTTTGAACTTGTTGGCAATTGTTCCCCCTGAAGATGAATACCAGGTGGAATATCCATGTAGACTACCTCATGAAATGTGCCATTAAGAAATGCATTATTAACGTCCAATTGGACTAAATCCCATGACTTTGCAGCAGCTATAGCAAGAAGCATCTTTACATTGACAAGCTTGGCCAATTGTGAATAAGTATCGAAAAAATCAACCGCTTCTTGCTGTGTAAAGCCCTTAGCCACCAAATGAGCTTTATGTCTTTCCACTTGACCATTTGATCCACATTTGACTTTATATACCCAACGACATCCAACTAAATTTTTACCAGGAGGTAAGGGCATAATGGTCCAAGTGTTATTTGCTTTCATAGCAGCCAATTCAAATGACATTGCATCTCTCCATTATTTAAAATGACTTGCTTTAGCATATGAAGATAGCTCAACATTAGCTAAAACATTCATAACAAAAGCTTTGTGTGTAGAAGAAAGCTTTTCATAAGAAACATAATCTTGGATAAGATAAGAGCAATGTGTATTTTGAGCTGTATTACAGTGAAAATCTCGAAGGTATGATGGATGTCTTTGTGGTCGAGTTGACCTTCTAAGAGTTGGTTGAACCTCAGCAACAATAGGCTCATTATCTTGATTATCAGGTGTGTGATTAGTAACATTTGGAACTTGGAAATTATCAATAATTTCGTCTTAAAGAATTAATGGAACCACAATATGAGAAAAAGGATCAATAGATTTGATCACAGAACCATCTTGAAAGGGAAACAAATCTTCATGGAAAACAGCATCACGAGAATAAAACATCTTATTAGATGTTAAATTTAAGAATTTGTATGCTTTCATCTCTGGTGGATACCCCATAAAAACACATGTTGTGGCTCTAGGGTTGAATTTTGTTCTTTGTGCAGTGAGAGTAGATACATATGCAAGACAACCAAAATTTGGAAGATGTGAATATTCTAGTTATTTACAATACAATTTGAAATATGGTGATTGATTCTTGAGTAATTCAGAAGGTGTTCTATTGATGAGATAAGAGGCTGTAAGAACACATTCATGCCAAAATTGATATGGTACTGTAGCTTAAAACATTAGAGCCCTTGCAACATTTAATAAATGTTGATGTTTGCGTTCAACAACTGCATTTTGTTCAGGTCTAGCAACACATGAATGTTGATGTAAAATTCTCTTCTCATGAAAAAAAGATTGAAAATTCAATTCTTTTGCATTATCTGAACGAAATTTATTTATGCTCTTGTTAAATTGATTAAAAATCATGTTGTAGAATCTTGGAATTACTTGTTGAATATCTGACTTGTTTTTGATGAGAAAAATCCATGTATATCTAGTGTAGTCATCCACAATTGTTACAAAATAACGAAATCATTGAGGACTAGGTATATGAAACAGACCCCATATATCATAATGGATCAAATCAAACGATTCATTACACATATGATTCATAGAAACAATTGGTAATTTCTTCTGTTTAGCAAGAGGACAAATTGAACAATGAAATTGAGAAGAATTTTTAACAGCTACATGACCCAATTGATCTTTAACAGATACAATTCGTTTATTTGAAGGATGGCCTAATCTTTTATGCCATATATCTAATGAAACTGCATTAATATTTTGATTTGTACATGCTCCAACTTGGTTCAAGATGTACAAATCATGCACTTTGTCAGCCCTGCCAATCATCTTCTTGAGCTGAGTATCCTGAATGAAAGCATGATCACAAGTAAACTGGATCATCAATTGTTGTGCCTTTGTAAGAGAGCTCACTGATATCAAGTTGAGATTGAAATTTGGAACATATAAAACGTCTTTGAGAACAAATAGATGATCAATTTTGACATTCCCAATAATATGAACCGGAAGAACCATTTTATTTGGCAAGGTCACAGTATAATTGTTGACCTTTCTTTTGTTGAAGAACATGTCAAGATTATGACAAATATGTTAAGTAGCACCAGAATCTATAACCCAAACTTGAGAGTGATTACCATTATGAACAGATAAAGAAAAGAATTTACCTGTAGTAGTCTCCTCATTTGGATTAATAGATATCATGTGACTTGAAAGAGCAGACATCAAGTGTTGGCATTGAGCTGGAGTGAATCCTTGAAACATATCATTTAAGGACTGATTAGTTTGACTTTCACCATGGTCAACAACAGCAACATTATGATTGACTTTTCCTTTTGACTTGTATCCAGGTGGATAACCGTGTATTTTGTAACAATTATCAATTGTATGCCCTCGAATCTTGCAATTAGAACAAAAAGGACGATCTCTGCGAACATTGGTTGAAACTTGCTTGCGATTATTCGATTTAGCAAGAAATGTCATTGAATTGTTGTTTTAAGTATCATTAGAAATTGATTTTTGTTTCTCTTCTTGAGCCACCAATGAGAAAACACGGTTGATAGCTGGTAATGGATCCATTAATAATATTTGTCCCCTAGTTTGAGAAAACGAATCATACAATCCCATTAAGAAGTTCATCACATGTTCTGTTTTGAAGTATTCCTCTATCTTCTTGACACCTTCACAATCACATTTTCCACAAGAACAATGAGGCCGATAATTGGACAATTCGTCTGATAGAGATTTGAGTTTGGTGAAATAAACACTATCTTGATCTTGATTTTGAGCGAGATTCGTTATTTCTCTCCGAATCTGAAAAACATGAGGACCATTGCTTTGTTGAAATTGATCCTTTAAGATCGTTCCAAATATCAAAAGCAGATTCTGAGAAGTGAGAACATGACACTAGCAGATATTTCCTTTGAAACAGAATTAAGAATCCATGATATGACTAGATTATTGTTAAGCATCCATGAATTCTACATCACAACATCAGAAGAATTTGGTTTAGGAAGCGATCCATCAATAAAACCAACTTTATTCTTGACAGATAATACGATTAACATAGCTTGACTCCAAGAATGATAGTTCTCACCTATCAATGGTTGAGAAACCAAAACAAAACTAGGATTATCTGAGTGATGAAGATAATACGGATGTAAACGATCGTCAATCGGAGACACTATTGAACCAGATGAATAAGATCCAAAATTTCCAGCATTCGACATTGGAACAGATGAATTGATATAAGGAAACGATAATCTGAACAATCGAGAAAGAAATTGAAGACTGATCTAAAACGATTCAAAGAAAAAATGATGAAATTTCAAGAACAAACAGCGGAATTCGAGCGATTGTGCTCTGATACCATATTACATGAACAAGAAATGGAAAGAACGAATATTCTTCATTAACTGAATTTGATTACATCCCTTTTCTATATATACAGCAAGAGTGAAACAGGAAATAGAATAAACTGTATTGTAAAATTACCAATCTGCCCTTCTCATTCTCTAATATGATTTGATCTTGTTGTTGGATCGGATTATATTAGATTCTGATTCGGACCTCCAATTTTCATCTTGGGGAACTTCAAATGTTCTATTTTTCACTTGACTGGACGTGATTATATGCTTGCAAGTTTTTCCCCTTTTCTTCCTCTTCGAACAGTTACATGGGCTGTGAATTTCTTTCATTTTGAGAAATCTCTTTTTCTTGTCTTTCGTTTGATAATCATCGGCCCGGTCATCATATTCTTCTTGCGGAATTTCATCTTCTTCATTTGCTGTTCAAAGGAGAAGTCGTTATCCTCATTAGTATTCTCCATTTAGTTGAAGGCACTTTCATGAACTTTATCTGTAGTATGTAAGTGTTTGTTCCTTTTCATGGAAAAAGAATCGGAAGCTTGGTCTATATGATATGATTTGGGCTCCTGATTAGAGATTTATTTATTTATTTTTCATATTGGGCCGCGGACTCTTCTCCATCTTCCCCCAGTATGATTAGGTTTACTCTTAAAAATAATTTTTGAATTTTGGTGGCCGTTGTCTGACTCTTCACAGTCAAAATCCCGGATTTTGTGATCACGTCGCTGTTCTTTCTGCCCAACGCTCTTGGTTTCCACACGCTTCTTGTAACATCTTCCATGCCCGGAGTTCTCTCTGATGTATCTCTGTACCGGTTCTCTTCATGAAGTTGTTCATCGATTAATTCGTTCCCGTCATTCTCTGAACCAGAAGCATCAATTTCTGATAAACATGGTGCTAGATTTTCCGATTCCCCTTTGTCCTCAACAACAATGACTTCGAATCTAACTCTGTTGACAATGACTGCGACTTTGCTTTGAATCCATTGTCTTTGGTTGGTGTAGATCAGAACCCTTCCTCTATCTCTATTTTTATCCTCGGGATTACAAATTTCTTCTTCCAAGACTTCACACAAACATCTAGCAACGCATGTGGGGGCATGCCTAGGATTGATACACATGCTAGCCTTTCTTTAACATAGTACCATGGATACCATTCTTGCAAGCACGAGAACCACATTTTCCATGTTTCAGCTGTTGGGTAATCTTGACATGGGTGGGTCACTTTGAGTTATGGGTAGGGGTAAAAGGCTAGTATTTGGTTTGATTTATTTAATGTTTGAATAAAGGGCTATTGACCAAGTTCAAATCTCAGAAACGTGTTGTATACTTTGGTGTCCTTTTCTTTAGGAGTAGTGAGTAGCTTTTAGGATGATATTGTTTCTTTCCATTGGGTTCAAATTTATAGCCATTTGCTTTTGATTAATAAAGTAGTGGTTGAGTCCAAAATAAAAATAATAATAAAAACAAAGTCTCCATTTGTTTTTTTTTTTCCTTCTTGTGTACAGCAGCTAGATAACATACTTGTTTGTTTTTTTTCTCATCTGTTAACAAGTTGTTGGGGTTGAACCAACATTTGGCATCAGAGCCCTAGGCTCAACACGTGGGATCTTTGAAGAGGTTCTATGTGAACCTATTGCAGTTCTGTGTGAGCAGAAACAAAGCTCTGTGTGAGCCGAGAACAAAGAAAAAAAAATTAGTGAATAGAGTTTTGGAAGATCAATTTATGTGAGTTGAAGCAAAGGGTTGTGTGCTGAGAAAGTGATGTGTGATGAGTAAGTAGTGTGTGCTGAATCCAAGTTTTGGGTGAACCAAGAAGACAAGGAACCTGTGTGGTGAAGCTAATCGGTGTGAAGAATCTAGTCATAGTGAGAAAGAAGATCAGAAGACAAGTTTTTTTGGTGCACCTGCAAGTGTGTGTGGGTGGTTTGAAGAAAGGAATAAGATCTTGAATAACTCAGATTTGTGTGTGTGATCTATTGTGGTTAGCTTCTCACCAGAAGAAAGGATCAAGTTAGAGACATGCCAACAACAAACCCGGGAGGATCAAGTCAGGTTGTACCCATGACCAGTTAAAGTATCCCACTGCATTGCCCCAAGTTAACAGCTAGAAATTATACAAGTTGGTCGATTATGGTGGAGTCGATCTTATAAGCATACGGCTTATGGGAAGAAACGGGAAGAGCGATTGAGGCAAAGAAAAATCTAATGGCAAGAGCATCTGTGATTCAAACTCTACCTGAAGATATATTGCTTTAAGTGGCTAAGCATAAGGATGCAAAAGACGTGTGGGAAGCGCTTCGTGTGCGGTGTTTGGGAGTCGAAAGAGTTCAAAAGGCAAGACTTCAAACACTTAGAACTGAGCTAGAGATGATGAAGTTGAAAGAGGGTGACACGATTGATGAGTTTTCGGGAAAACTTAGTGAGATTGCATCCAAATTCAAGAGTCTTGGGTCTAGCTTGGAGGATGAGATAGTGGTAAGAAAACTAGCTACTAAATTCGTTTCAAGAAAAACCACAACACTTCTCAACCTTTGAGGTTTGACGATAATACTTTTCAATCTTCTGAAAGGGGCTTTCAAGGAATCTCCCCCTTTCCTGTTGTATTTGGCCAGATTTACTCTTATTCTGAAGGTCCCCATCCATAAGCTATTAAGCTTGACTTCAAAAAGTCAGATGTTGTCTATGGCTAAAAACCTAACGAATCCAAATATATATAGCTTTTCCTCCAATGGTAGCATCTCTTCAGGGGACTCTGATGCAATTTTTACCCGTATTCAAACCCCTTTATGTTCGATTTAGGTCGTCTTCATCTGTGAGATCTAGCTTCTTCAACTATGAGATCTTCTTCTAACTGAAGTTATCGAATGCCTTCTTAAAGACAACTTTAAAGATAACATTTTCTTCTTTCTCCTTTTAGCCCATGGAATAACTTCATTCCACTACTCAAATAATGAATTAAGTTGTTGGGTTAACTCATTCACAATTTGAACAATTTCAAAATACAACATTACTAAATTTTACATTAATTCAACACAACAGTTCGTTGGGCATAAAAGATGTTGTTTGTCTAATGTCAAATAGTTTTAGTTCTTGTTAGTTTTAAAGATCTTAAACAATGTTGCTTGACTAGTTTGTTTGTGTTTCATCAAATGTAAAATGATTTCTAGTTTCTAGACCACATGTAAAAAGTTTTCACTTATCTGGGTTAATTTCAAATCCTTTCTTATCAGCTACTTGCTTAACTCATGTAATCACACTTGAGTGTTTGTTTACTAGCTTCTTTTAAGTTTAATAAATTCTACTAATCATAAAATATTTACAAAATGTTAGTAGTCCAAATGTTCCTTAATCCATATGTAATGTATATTCTAAAATGTGGTCTAGAAACTAACGTTCTAATATTCCTTTAAACCATTTGTGATCTTTGTTTTAGTGTATTATCTCTCTTCATTTCTTTTTCCTTAAGGTATCAGAACTACCAAAATTACTACGATGATCCAACAGTGATAGAGGATGTAGGAGTGACTTCAGCAGGAATATGTGGTAATCAATCAACATCTGAGCCATCAACCTTCAACAAATTTATGGAGGAGTTTTTATCTGATATTCGAGTTGCCACACCAAGAACTTCTAACTTTTATGTTGCATCTACAACAACACGCTCAAGTGGGAATGCAACATTGTATGCAATTGCACAATGCATTGAAAACACAACTCAGAATATTTGCCAAAACTGTCTGGATACAGCATATAACAATTTAGTAGACTGTTTCCCCAATACTGAAGGAAGAGCTATTAATTTGGGGTGTTTTATGAGATATTCTAGCACACCATTTTTTAAAGATAACCAGACAATTGACATCACATCTTTTCTACAAGAAGGTAAGGTGTATGGATGTAAATGATGAGATTCATCAAGAAAAGACTTTTCCCTTTCTTATTTTAATTTTTTAATTACTATTTCAGACGAATATACTTGTTATTTTCTTAATAAAAAAAACGCCATAGTTGCCTAAATATACATACACACTTGACTTTATGATGATGGTCGAATGACTCTATTCTAGCTATTCGCATCCTTTTACCCATTCAAGTGTTAGTTTTGCGTTTTTGCAAATCTATTTGATGTTTAAACATGAAGAGCCAAGTACAATGGATTAAAATAGGCATCACCCAAAAGTTGTACGCTACTTCACTGTTAAAATATATTTATCCTCACATTTAGTCATTAGAATAACATAACAAAAATAATTTCTATCATTGTATGTTGCAGAGAGTTCAAGCAAATTAGGCATGATTGTTGCAGTAACAGTCGGTGGAGGCATATTCTTGCTTATCCTTGTTTTCTCACTATGGTATCGACTACGAAAAAGGTCAAAGGCACTTGAAGAAGGTGACAACTTGAATTCTATTCTAATTCATTAACTAGTATAAGCATTATGAAATTATATAAAATTGCATGTATGTCTGCCATTTCATATAAATAGATGCTTCTGAGCTACAAGGGGCAGTAAATTTCAGCTACAAAGATATGAAACTAGCAACTGGAAATTTTAGCGAAGAATATCGAATAGGGAGAGGAGGATTCGGTGAAGTGTATAAGGTAACAGTATACAATATTTTATTTACTATTTAGTTTTTGAACTGCAAAATGATTTTCATTAAAAAAACCAGCTACATACCATAATTGAAAACACCAACACCACTAAAAGTAGGCTAATGAACATAGCAAAGCCTCTGAATTTGAACAAGTAGAACATAATGATTGACAAATCTAAAAAAGTACCAGCAGCCACTATCGTCAATACCGCCAAAACAATGGTTAGCAAAATACGTGACTTTTTTAGGGATATTGAGTAATCTAATTATAATTTAATGTGTATTCGAAGAAAAATAACCAAAAAATTATGATTTTGGAAAATAACCACCAAGTTCAGAATTGAGGATTTCGGACTAACAAAAAAGACATTTAAAAAAAATCGTACTGGCATTCCAGAATTCTGGACAAATATTATGGATTTAGGACTAAAATTTTGGAATCCGGAGAAAGAAAAAACTCCAAAATTACAAGAACAAGTCCGAAAACCTATTAATAATTTTGGAATTTGTAGATAAAAATTTGTTTTTACTAAAATTTATCATAGATATATACGATAATATGGTTTAAAATCAATCATATCATTGAAAAACAGTGATATTAAATATTTGGAAGTAGACATTTTGGATATAAGTGGAGAAACTTCTTTAAAAGTAATTGCAAAAAAAGGGACGTTGCAGATTTGAAAAACAGTCCAAGGCCTACGAGAGAAAGAGACCATTTCTCAAAGCGATTTTTTTTTTCTTTAAATGCATTATAAATGATTTGTTTACATTTGTTACTTTTTTTAGTTAGTTTTAGACCTTTTGCTAATTTCATCTAATCCTCTCTAACAAATGAATGTTTTTTTGCCACTTGTCACACTCTTATTCAATTTGTCATATGTCATTTTATGGTTATTTTGAATTAATTTTTTTTTCAACATGTCATTTTATGAGTTTTTTTTATTTTACTAAATTCCATATAATATTTTACTATAATGATTGCAATAAATGTAGTAATAAATGGATATTAATTTCACTAATAAACATACCTTTTAATTTCAAAATTCCAAAAATTAAAGCCTATTAGTTTCTTTTCTTTATTTAAATTATTTGTTTAAATTTAAAAGATAAAAAATATTTTCATTATAATAAATCATTATTTTTCTTTTTTTCTATTTGAAAATCCACATTAGTCTCTTATATATATATATATATATATATATATATATATATATATATATATATATATATATATATATATATACTTACAAGGTATATAAACTTAGGTACCCAAACTCACCATACTACGTCGTTTTTCTATCATATTTGCATCGTAACCGTACAAGTTCTTAAACTTCAAACCCTTAATTGATTTATTTCCAAGATTCTCGAAATTTCACTATTATCTTCCTCTTACATCACATATTTCTGTCGAACATATATATATATATATATATATATATATATATATATATATATATATATATATATATATATATATATATATATATATATATATATAGAGAGAGAGAGAGAGAGAGAGAGAGAGAAAGTAAATATACTGTACAAAGGTATATAAACTTGGGTATCCAAACTCACCATACTACATTTTTTTTGTATCATATATGCATCGTAACCGTACAAGGTTCTTAAACTTCAAACCCTTAATTGATTTATTTCCAAGATTTTCGAAATTTTACTATTATCTTCGTCTTACATCACATCATTCTTCGAACATCTATCACGCTCTATATATATATATATATATATATATATATATATATATATATATATATATATATATATAGCGTGATAGATGTTCGACAAAATGATGTGATGTAAGACGAAGATAATAGTGAAATTTCAAAAATCTTGGAAATAAATCATATGTGTGTGTTTGTCAATATATATATATATATATATATATATATATATATATATATATATATATATATATATATATATATATATATATATATGCATATGTGTGTGTTTTTCAATCATGTTGAAGTCAGTTGTATTTATAAATACGTTATTTTCTAAAATATTAACCTAATTATATTAACGACGAAAATTTATTAAAGTTTAGCAAGAAGCTTAAACCTGAAAACAAAATTAAATTTTATGGTAGAATGATACGAACCCATGCATCCCGTATTAGGCATGTATTAAGCCATAAGCCCAAGTGTAGGACTCACTCCAAAAAGCTAACTTGTAGGAGGACGTGACACTTAGGCTTATAAGCCACTCCAAAAAGCTAATCTTCGTTGTTCATGGTTGGCATCCTTTTTTCGGTCCAAGCAGTTATTCTTGGTCATGAGTACGTTTGTCACGGTAGACACCCCTCTTTTGGGGTCCAGGCCACCACTCCAAGTTGGAACTTCGAAAGACAGGGATGGCTCTGATACTAACCAATACGAACTAATATCATACTAGGCTTATAGCAAACCATAATCCCGAATGTACTAATAGGTTTTTAATATCTAAACACACGATTATGCACAACAGAAACATAACAATAATTCATATGTGTTCATGCAAACTAGAGGATCTAAGTTTTATGTTATCACTGATGGGTTTTGAGCATTCTAACACTCCTATGGTGTACATGCAACTCTAGAAACATTGGATCTATGTTTTCTCTAATATTCATGCAAATTTGATTTTCCAAGGTTTTCATCCTATCTAGCATGGCATGGGGTACTTGTAATATAAAAACTAGTAGAATGACATACCTTTTCTTGTAGCTTGGATTCCTTAAGACCTTGTGAGCCTAGCACCCCAAATGTGATGCCTCAAATGTTTCACACAACACCTACAACTCTTGGAATAACTTGAGAAAATAACACTCTGATCACAAAATCGGCTAGCCCTCCTTGTCTTGTCTTAGTGGCCGATTTTACTCTATATGAGGTTCTTTATATAGTGTGTCACATGTAGGGTTACACCATGTAAACCCTAATGTGTATGACTTTTCATTTCCCCATAATCCATGGATTTTAACCTCCATGGAGCACCCAATGGGTCCTAGCCCAATCTAGTGAATCATGAACCAAAAGCCCACTACATAAGAATGAATGATTTACATAATCAATCCTCATATATTTAGTTATTCTCTTTTTGATCACAAAATTAATTCCAAATTAATTCTCGATTAATACTAATTAAATAATTCGATTTCATATTAATATATTAGAACTTATAATATATTAACAAACCATAAGTGTCCTTTTTCTCATTATGTCTATCCAATTGTTGAGATGCCGAGCAACCCAAATGGACCATGCCAAACCGGATTAAGTATATACCAAATATAGTTATGGACTTAGACACCTTATCCAACAGTCTCCCACTTGGATAAGTCTAATAACTATAGTTGCAAGTATGACTTCAGGAACCGACCAGCAATCGTAGCTCTTTCAAAGTCTCGCGGAACTAAGATGATGATGATGCACCATTTATGATAAGTGATCAGATAATCCTCTGTTCTAGATATCAGCCGTACAAATACATGGAACAATGTCGTACTTATTGTCTAGCAGTTTGTTTCCCGATTTCCGATTTGTTTGACATAGAACTAAACTGAACACATCAATTTGGTTCTGACCGGGCCCGGTACATAGGTCAAAACAAAATCATCGAGGGGCCCAGATATCGCTTCTAATCCTCCAAGGACTAGAAGGAACAGATAAACTTCGACTCATATGCTTGTACTAACTACTTGTTGAATCATACACACAAGCACGTTTTATAACATCGAGTTACCAATGCGTTTTCGTACAATCAATGCACAATCAACTCATAATCAACAACTCATATATCTAGGTTTGAAGACTTATATAATATTACCGTCTCACGATCGCCCGAGATAAATTCCATGAAGTGATACAAGTGAGCATGGGTTGAATCCAATACTCAGAACTTATGAGCACTCATGAATGTTGTAGCAACCATTTGCTATGTCTAGCACCTTAGACATCTACAAACCCAATTCATGACAGTCTTGATTCATATCTACTTCCAACATATGACTGACTGTGGAGAGTTTGAATAAAGTAATTATTCCGGAAGTCAAAACATGCAAAATTGAAACAATAGTAAACAATTGACACAAGATAGCAACACTTTACTTATAAATAAACAACAACTTTTATTTAATCATCAAATGTCAATTTACATTTTACTAGTTTCAGAAAAACTATCTAATCTGTAAAACTATTATCATCCTTCAGCCCGATGCGACTCGCATGCTGCAAATGCTTAGCCCTACACAGTCCCTTCGCGAGGGGATCTGATGGGTACCCTTAATCTTTATCACCTAATCGATGTGTCGGTTACCCACACGCACTCCACCGATCTATGATAAATATTAAGTCACCCTTTTCCACTCTTACTAGTCCATGTTAGTGTGTCGGTTACCCACACACGCTCCACCAACGACTTGATAAGGTACAAAGTGTAATTTCATGGGTTAGCACTAATTTCACATTTTCCTAAAATAACTAAGATTGGGAATTTATAAAGGTTTAGTTACTTTATATATTTCATTATACTTTTAAATGAGGATTATATGAGGATTATAGTCATTGTCCTACCCGTTCGGCTAACGACCCTCCACCAGTCAAGGAAGCGGTGGGTGAGAGTGGACACTCATTAAGCTGCCATTTTATAGGCAACAACCTTATACCCCCCTTATAGACCGACTTCGTGAATGAGGCCTACTAACGGTAGAACTGACTTGCTCTTATATATATATATATATATATATATATATATATATATATATATATATATATATATATATATATATATATATATTATTAACGTATAATACTATAAAGTATAAGGGTTGAATGTTAACTTTTAAAACTCTAGGGTTTGGAATTAAAGTTTTCTAAAGGACTTTACAAATTCCAAAACTTGAGGGAAAGTTTTTAAACTATTCAAAACCTTACATGTTCATAACTTATGGATTTAATGGTTTATTAAAATGAAGACTCTTCACTATATGTAACCTATGGCTCTTTAATGACAATATAAAGAAGTGACTTTTGGTAATACATAACTTGAGGACAAATTATGGACTCCATCAATAGGCATCAAGATCAAGAATTACACTAACAAACAATTTGCAAATAATTCCTATGATCTTCTAAAACTCACAAGTATGAACATTCATATCAACAATTTCAAAAATCATATAAACACACATAAAACTTAAAATTTTGATAATAACCATTGTAAATGGGTTAGCATAATCATTACACCATCAAAAACAGGTTTTATAAGTCCAAAACAGTTTAGGGTAATGATTCTAGTCCATTTCCAGCAGCAAAACTCGAAATTCTGCACACAGGGGCTCCTACTTGCTGAGTGCAAGAACCTACTCGACGAGTAGGGTGCATTTTCACTTGACTCGTCAAGTCCCCCCATGGACTCGGCGAGTTCACTGAACAGTTAGCAGAAAAATCGATTTTTTCAAGCAGTTTGCATCAAATACAAAGAAAACAAACCTGGCTCTGATACCACTGATGGGTTTTGAGCATTCTAACACTCCTATGGTGTACATGCAACCCTAGAAACCTTGGATTTATGTTTTCTCTAATATTCATGCAAATTTGATTTTCCAAGGTTTTCATCCTAAGACCTTGTGAACCTAGCCCCCAAATGTGATGCCTCAAATGTTTCACACAACACCTACAACTCTTGGAATAACTTGAGATAAGAACACTTTGATCACAAAATCGGCTAGCCCTCTTTGTCTTGTCTTAGTGGCCGATTTTACACCATATGAGGTTCTTTATATAGTATGTCACATGTAGGGTTACACCATGTAAACCCTAATGTGTATGGCTTTTCATTTCCCCATGATCCATGGGTTTTAACCTCCATGGAGCACCCAATGGGTCCTAGCCCAATCTAGTGAATCATTAAACCAAAAGCCCACTACATAAGAATGAATGATTTACATAATCAATCCTCATATATTTAATTAGTCTCTTTTTTATTACAAAATTAATTCCAAATTAATTCTCGATCAATACTAATTAAATAATTCGATTTCATATTAATATATTAGAACTTATAATATATTAACAAACCATAAGTGTCCTTTTTCTCATTATGTCTATCCAATTGTTGAGATGCCGAACAACCCAAATGGACCATGCCAAACCGGGTCAAGTATATACCAAATATAGTTATGGACTTAGACACCTTATCCAACAATTATTGCTACTACTATAAGAAAGTATGAAAGTACATACCTCTTTTGATTCTAATGATCTTATTGCTTAAGACCTTTTCCTTTGACACCTTGCTTGGATGACAAGACCCAATCCAGAATCCTTATTTTGTTTCACATCCAAGAACACTAAAGAGCATACCAAAAGAAACCTAGGAGAGATAATTGAATTCTATAAACCATAGAGAGGGTTAAGAAAATCATCCTTATGTTTGGAAGAAGGAGAATGGATAAATTTTAAAGCCAAGGGATGAGCAATAGGGTTTGATACCTAGCACCTTTTTTATAGGCTATAGTTGCTTAGTCCCAAAGAAACTACAAAAATTTATGGGATAAGCCTAAATTACAGCCCATCGTATCCTTCTAGGTTTCTGGAATATTCCACTTAGTTAGCTATTAATTACTTTACATTCAAAACTATAGAATTAATTAATTCCCAAATAATTTCTAATTAATTTATCAATCCATGATAAATTAATAAACAAATTTCTCCTAAATTCTTTTTTCTCAACTGTATCATGTGGGCCAAAAGGAACCTACTAGTATTAGAAATATTAGCAATAATTAATAACCTTTGACACTCTTTCTAACAATAACTTACTCCCAATACACTTGGGCTTATAGCTTGATACGAGTCTAGTATGGAATGGGTTTATATCATATAAAGCGCCAAAAATAGGCAGAATTTCAAGGTCAACCAATCAACTCAAGGACTCGACACGAACCAGAGAGTCATCTAAAAGAACCAACACAACCAAGTGAAAATGAAACTCGTGATGTAGTTTCCTTACATGGAAAAACATCCCAATACAACATATAGTGAGGTTTTATAGGCCTAAGAAAATTGAGAAGCTTCTGCAAGATCAACGGATCATTATATCGCTACCACCAAAAAGTCTAGTTTGGATGAGATTAGACAGTTTCAAGGATTCAAATAATTGGACATATTTAATGTGTTTGTATCTTAAAATAATTCTTTCGGATCAAAACTATCCTTATGTTGATCAAAACTATCCTTATGTTGATATCTCACAATTAAATAAATAAGAAAACAATATTTAAAATTCATATTATCATGCCATGTATTCAACTGAAATAGTTTATCCATACAATTACCTATATTCTATTCAACAAGGAGAAATATAAACTCATCCATCGTTAAGTTTGATCGTCATGGATATTATGATCTTATATGTACATGTTATGCTCTATCAACCTTATATATATATATATATATATATATATATATATATATATATATATATATATATATATATATATACACACACGTTTTTTACATGATGGGTTATTTGGCTCCAAACAAACTCCCTACCCCCATGCTTTATATCGGATGTCACATTCTTCAATTTATTCTAAGGAACAAATTGTTCATCTTAAGGTTCATTCCCAATAGAAAATCATGGTAGGTCAAGCCCTCATAAGCTACCTTTTGAATGTGAAAAAATACACTCATGCTTCTAAGCACGACTTTGTAAAGTATGTGTTGATTTTGTTTTGGAGTTTCAATGTCGCTATGCAAACCACACATGGGGACCTTATCATATGGCTAAAGAACTTATTAACTGAGTGTAGGACGCATCAAGAAGATTGTGTACTACACTCGGACAACCAGAGAGTAATCCATTTGGTAAAGAATCCAACGTTTAACATTAGAACAAAATAAATTCACATGAGCTACCGTTTTATCATGAAATTGATAAATGATAGTGCTCTAACTTGAATAAGATACTTACTTCAAAGAATCCAACATATGTGCTTACCAAGGTAGTGAAAATAGGGAAATTAAAACTGTTACGATTGGCCTTCCAGACACTCGAAGATAACGCATGGCCTAAAGTGAAGGGGTTATATAGTTCAAGTTTGGATGACAATTGATTAGTTGAAAAACCTCCAACTAGGAGTTCGTTGATTAGTAGAGCCTGGACTTCCCTTAAACCTAATTTCAATTACAAAGACAGAGAATTAGTATAACGCCTAAGGAAAAAAATTCAAGGTTTAGGTCTTATATTAAATACGAAATCAAAATATGTTATGTGTGAAATTTAGGTCAGCTTTCTTGTATAAATATATCCCTTTTGACTTCGTGTATCCCCAAATAAAGGTGTAAGTAGATGGCTAAAAATAAAAGATCTCTCTCTCTCTCTCTCTCTCTCTATATATATATATATATATATATATATATATATATATATATATATATATATATATCATGTTCGTCTGTGGAGGTAGCTCGATTTCTCTAATCAAGTGAACTATGTTAAATATTGTGTTCTTATTTCTTATTTACACATTACTATGCATGTACAAAATCATTTTATCATTTGTATAAATGCTTAAATCTTTACACATGATATCAAAGATATGGTTGAAGATTGGTAGGTTAAGATCGATAACTTTGAATGTAATGATTTCATGTTTTAGATAATGCATATTGCATACTTTCTCTACTAAAGAAGTTACACGAACCCTTGACCAAAAAGAAACCTTAACCAATAAAGCAAGATAATTAGAATCTATTGAATCGACAAGATCTTGTCATTGACAAGACTGTATATATGGGCTAATTAAAGTGTTATTGTATGAAAACCCTCGACAATGAATAAGGTTTTCTTGATCTAGAAATTGGTTAATACGAAGATGAAGGAAGGCGGATCGGTGACACCAATGTTATCGTTAACGATAGCGAGGTAATAGCGACAACCTACCTATACGCTATGTAGCAATAGCGATGGAATAGCGATGACTATTTCATTTTTAGCAATTCCCTATTAAAAAATTAATACTATTTTTACCTTTACCGTTTAGCAATTTTAACTAATTGCTAAAAACCAATAATATTAGCTTGATAAGTTCTTAAACATGAATATTACATTATTGATTAACAATAAGCATTCAAATTACAACAAGAAGAAAAGAAGTCTTAAGAAACAAAACAGAATGTAAAAAGTTCTGGAAAAATAAAACTTTTGAAGCTGATATCGAGAGAAAGAGAGTACAGGAAAACTTTTGTTTATCACAAAAGTAGAATAGGAGTAGCAATGTGGAATATATAATCAATTAAATATATTAAAAGAATTAATTAAAGCATCAGAATTCAGAAACAAAATCGAAGAGGTTGTGAAACGCAACTCTTTTTTTCCGATCGATGTTTTTCCGTTAATCTCTAAATCTGCGATCTAAACTCCAAACTGGCAATCCCAAATGTAAAATTAGTGATCCCAATCACGAATTGGACGAATACCGATTGGTAAAACGATGTTCGAACAATAAATTTTTCCATTTTATATAAAAAAGTGTTTATACCAAATTATGAAAAAAAAATTATATCACCACGTCGCTATTACCTCACTATAAACCCTATGTCGACACACCAATGCATCGCCTCCTTATTTGCTATAGTGATCGCTATGATCGCTATTGACAACACTAGTAACACATGAATGAATTTAATTCAATCATATCAAGGCTGATATTGGTTGATATTAAATTCGAAGACGAAGTCGAAGCCTTGTTATGTTTGAGAATTGGTCTGGTATGGTGACAAAAGTTAGTAATTCAACCGGAACTACTAAGTTGACATTTAAAGGCATTCACAACCTGGTCGTTGGTAAGGATATTCACATAAGGAATGAAATGGAGATATCTAGTAGTCTGCTAAGTACATAATACAAAGGAAAAACAATAACCAGAGGAAGAAGTGGTAGAGGAATAAAAAAAATCATGGAAGAGCAGTTAGTAGAAGAACATGAAGGATATTGCCTACTAGAATTGAAAAGTAAGTGGCCATTTTAAAAATCAGTGCCTAAAACCCTCAACAGATAAAGGAAAGAGTGAGGTGAATATGGTAACACACTTCAATGATAATGCACTTATTTTCCAGGGTTGAAGAATATAACATTTTACTTCTGTGAGCCACATATTATTAGAAAATAAAAGAAAGTTACCTTTTCAAATTTGGATCAACCTCCTAAAGTTGAAAATTTTGAGTTAGTTCACTAAGACGTATACAACCTAACTTCATTTTCTTAAATGTGACGATTTCTGTACTATGTTACATTCATTTACGACTACACAAGGAAAGTTTGGGCTTGTTTCTTGAAGAATAAATCTAAAGTATTCGACACCTTCAAGAAATGTAAATTTGATATGGAAAATGAAACAAATACAAAGATTAAGTGTTTTAAGTCATATAATAGGGGAGAATAAAAAATCAAAGAATTTATTGATAAGTATGTTGACCAATATATCATAATGTTAAAGGTGGTACTAGAGACACCTCGGCATAATGGAGTAGATGAAAGGATGAACTGTACTTTGTACCGAAACGAAAAGAGAATGAGACTACATGTAGGGTTTCCCAAGATGTTTTGGGAAGATTCAGTCAAAAGAACAACATAATTAATCAACAGAGGATCCTAAATCCCCTTAGGGTTCAAAATTCTAGAAGGGAAATGGCAAGGTTGGGAGATTTTAGTCAAACATTTGAAACTTTTTAAATGTGTCTCATATGTGAAGATCAAGGACTTAAAAAGAGACAAACTCAAGGAAAATGCAAGGAAATGCACCTTCATAGTCTATCGATTAGTTGATATGGGTTACCGCTTCTAGGATAAGCAGAGCCAAAGTGTTATCAAAAGTCGAGTTGTAGTAGTCAAAAAGATTGCCTTATACATGGATTATATTCTACAAACCCCGAATAGAGAAAATAACTAGACAAGAAAAATCAAGATTAGTTCAATGAAATCTCAGATGAATACATTGTAAAACCTATTATACTCGTGAGATATTGAAATCCTAAAGGATGAAGTTACATATGTAAAGGAGAACGGATCCTATAGTTTCCAAATATCCATTAGAGAAAAAAATTCAAATTATGTCTTCTCCTTAGCTAACTATTAGTTACTAACAAAGAATGGTGAACCTAAATTTTACCCAAAGGCCTTGAGGATGAAACACGTCATTACTGTAAGCAGGCTACGGAAAACGATTTGAGATCGTTTGACAAGAAGACAAATTGGTCGTGTTGCACCGATAAAAGACATCAAAAGAGCCCTTATTATGGTGAGATGAGAGACTCCAACATATATTCACTTATATAGTTGTGTCACACCGATGTGAGATAAGAGGGAGACATTTGGTGTCCATCCATGTTATACATATGCTCGTATTTAAACCCTTTAATTTTATTGAAAGTTCCATCCTTGAGAACCATGAATAAATGTCATTGCTTTCCAAAAAGGTGATATTTATAGATGGAGAAGGTAATGCAAGTAATACCCAAAGCCCACCCTGTTTTTTTTTGTAAGCATTTCTTGGAATCCTGATATCTTGTAGATATTATCAATGTTTCCAATAACATCTAGAGGCTTGACATCTCCAACCAATGTGTTGCTTAAGTTCAATCTTAATCAGTGATGAGAATTCCTTTCATGACATGAGGATAATTGATATGTTTTGCACTCTTTCTCCATATATTTGCAACTCACGTCTCTTTTTTAGACTTACCTAGCTACAATGATGTTTATAAACGAATGGCCGTCGACTTTGTTTTTTTTATGGCTTTCTCCATATATATGTGTTCTGGAAATTCATCCTTGAATTCAATTTATAGATCTCATGATGTTTCCATATGTTTGCAAGATGTCGCTAAAAATTGGCAACATTAACGATCATTGTGAATGATTCCATTGAGATCCTATTTTTCTTTAAAAACATTGCTTATCATTGTTGACCTACATATATTGTTTAAAAGCAAACATCTACTATCATCTTGTTTATCTTATTGGCCACATAAATCTGGGCTACCACACCTTATCTGTGAAAAAAATATGTTGACGAGGTTCTTTGGAGATCAGGTTGTGAACTTGGACAACAATGGAGCCATCTGTTAGCCTATTTTTACCAAACCCTCACCTAATAACTCGTCTAATAGCTCTTCAATATTACTTGATTGTGTACAAGTGCATATTTTGTAGCGAAAAAACATTCTAGGTTTTTTAAATGATATTAATGCAATACAATTTATTTATTAACATAGTATAGTTTGGTGCATCGTATTAATGCAAAACATTGTGATTAAGTATATATCCTTGTAAAACTTTAAATTACTTGTATATATCCTTATAAAACCTACATACTCACATTTATGTCCAAATACTTAATTTAGTCATATTTAATATATTAAATAATTTAAGAACACTATCTTTAAATTGATTTTTTATAGGTAAGAAAATGATTAACTTGTAACATTATGATATTAGTCTTCTCCCACATTGCTATGTTCAACCTATTTACTTCATGAATCATTGGAAAATATTAACACCCACAATGAAATTAATTTTTCAGTGATTTTACCTGTAACTAAGAACCTGAGGAAGAAGAAAATAGTTTGGAAAAGAAGAATTGTAGGTTTCCTAAATTAATTCTAGGAGATTAAATATATTGTTTAGCAATCGATTAGAAATATAAAATAATCGGGTTTTGCTAATCGGTTATAAATAATATGAAATGGCAAAGAATTGGGTCGTGAATAAGGAGTCTGGTTATAAAAGGGATTGCAAATGAGTATTATAGTAGTTTGGTTATAATCTAGTTTAAAGATAACGTTTTTAAATTTTAAATATATTTATTATCATTAGACATATATTTGGGTATATATGCGAGTTTATAGGTTGTATATATACATTTTATTTGAAGTTTTATAAGGTGTATACATAATTAAGAAAGTTTAAGAATATATAAATGGAATTCTCCCATAAAAATTGCATTTAAGTCGAACTTTGTTGGGTACGTCACTTTGGTATAGCTAATTGTCTAATTATTCAAAATATTAATTTACAAAAATAAGAAATTATTTATTGTTAAATCCCTTTCAACCTAATCTACTGTAATAAACAAAGATTTTTTTGCCACATATCACATTCTTATTCATTTAACCACATGTCATTTTATGGTTATTTTAAATTAATTTCTATTTAACATGTCATTTTATGCTTTCTCCATTTTTTTAAATTTTATATAGTATTTATATGTAATAATAAATGCATATCAATTTCATTAATAGACATTCCTTCTAATTTCAAAATTACTAAATTAAAACCTTATTAGTTTTTTTTTGTTTATTTATCTAAATTATTTGTTTAAATTTAAAAGAGAAAAAATACTTTAATTTTAATAATTCAATATCTTTTCTCACTTTTCTTATAAATTAAAACTTCTCAAATGTTTAGAATTCCATATTTAATTTTTTCTTTTAAATAAACTCATGTATTACATGGATCTCACACCTAGTTACTTCAAAATATTTACGGTGTTTAAGGTTACAAAACAATTTATTTTAACTTTCAATAGAAACAACGAATGCATTAGCCCTATTTATGGTTTGTATTTATAGAGAACTTCTTACAACTACAACCATAATGAAGATTTTGAATAACTGAATCTTTCAGGTCTTAAAATTAACGTAATTCTTGATCTTCATGTATTATTTAACAGGCAACTATAGACAACAAGAATGTTGTGGCAGTGAAGAAACTTCTTGTACGGCATGGTAGAGCAAGACTAGAATTTAACAATGAGGTTAAACTGATGAGTAGCGTCCGCCACCGTAATCTTGTCCGTGTTCTTGGTTGGTCTAGTGAAGGACCAGAGCTCCTTTTGGTCCTAGAGTACATGCCGAATGGTAGTCTTGACAAATTCTTGTGGGGTAAGTCAACTGTTTTATGGAAAACAAAGAAGATTACTTTCTTGCTTACTTATGTTGTTGATAGGTTCATTAATGTAATACTCCAATGTAAATTAACAACAAGTAGGTGAGGCAAAAGGAAGATTGAACTGGAAACAAAGGTTTAATATCATATTTGGGATCGCTAGGGGTCTTGCACATTTACACCATGAATTCCATGTCAAGATCATTCATAGGGATATAAAGTCAGCAAACATTCTCATTGATGATGACTTCCAACCCAAAATTGCAGACTTCGGATTGGCTAGGTTGCAAGAAGAAGGCCAATCCCATGTTAGCACTAAATTTGCTGGGACCTTGTATGTTAACATTGTATACTTTATTCATTGTTTACTATAATGGATCCAAATTCTGTAACTATCATAATAACAAATTTTGTAGAACATTTTAATATAGGGGTTATACTGCACCAGAATATGCAACACATGGACACTTATCAGACAAGGTAGATACGTACAGCTTTGGTGTCGTGACCCTTGAAATCATAAGTGGTCGAAGATGCAATGATGTGAACTCCCAAAGATCGGACGCTTGTTACCTCCTTGACGATGTAAGATACAATATTATAAAATTTTAATAAAAATGATTTGAAAAGCTAGGCATGTATTGTAAAGACAATTAGGTTGCGTTCAGTTGTGGAAAATTATTTTCATTTTCTAAGAAAATGTTTTCAGAAAATAGAGTGGAGTTTCATTTTCAGTTTTCAATGAAAATTTTAGAAAACGCGTTTGGTTAGAAGCGGTTGAGTTTTTATTTTTCATCTTAGAAATTTGGAAAACTTTGGAAAACTATAAAAATCACTTTTCTAATTTACATACAATTTGGAAAAATAAAACATTTTCATTTTTTTAGAAAACTTCGGAAAACTGAACCAACCAAATGTTTTTTCAAAATTTCTGTTTTTTTGAAAATATTTCTGGAAAATTTTCGACGACCAAACGTACCCTTAGCTATTAATTTTTCATTGATAACTCAATTCAGTAAATTGGTCATTAACTATATTTTTTATTTTGTATAACAATGTGAATAGGCATGGAAGTTTTATGAGAACAACATGCATCTGAAGATCATTGATGAAAATTTAAATCTGCCAGAGAGTGAACAAGAACATGTCAAGAAGATCATTGAAATTGCTTTAAAGTGCACTCAATCACCAGTTAGCATAAGACCAACCATGTCTGAAGTTGTGTTAATGATTTCAAATGAAAGATCTTTGGTGCGAAGAAATTGAGGCAGCAACTCTAGTTTCATCATTCTCGATAAATTAAATTGAAGGAGGCTATTCTACAAATACTAGGAGAGGTGTTCAAAAATCTTAAAGGAAAATGAAGGCGTGTCTGATCACCTGCGGAGCTTTAAGATTAAAAGTAGGGATATCTTTTTTAACATGGGCAAAAGTTTTTGCCCAAGATGATCACGTAGACATGATAAAATATCTTCTTATGCTAGACAACGACTTTAGTTTCCTGCGAAGGTTTGGTATTTGAACGATTTTATCTCATAATAATTAAAAACAAATATTTTAATGCTTTAATTTATTCAAAATAACAATCTCATGTTGAGTCATTCGTGGCCATGTTCATAGTAATAAGTAAAAAATCACCATATGCTTGGACATATCATGAGGGCTTGGAGATTCAAATAAGGGAAGTGGAATAGTATAGTACGCCAGTTTTTTTTTTTTTTTCATTTGATTTACACTACATAACATAATTAACTAACGGTAAACAAATGACAAAATAAAAATAACAATTATACTTTCGACAAACAACTAATTACCTCACAAAAAATTGTTTTATAAACTTTCAATTTTTAAAGTTTACAAATAATAATATTAACTAAAACTTAATAAATAAATAAATAAATAAAAATAACAACAATGAACCTATGTATAACATTATTGTTTCGTACTCTTATATATTAGATTTATGTGTAGACATAAAACCAATTCATACTCCTCCACTTATGAGATCAACAAAACAATGTCAATAAATAATATTATATGAGTTAAACTTGAAGCATTGATTTTCAAAGCTATACGCCTCTATTATTTCTTTTAAGTTGTAAAGAGCGAGAAAGACAAAGAGAGAAAAAAGAAAGCAACAAGAAGCTTGATGTGAGTTAGAATCGAGAAACGAACATGCAATCAATCAAAGAAAGCAGTAAGAACACATCATGTAAATATGATGTGATTGACTCGTATTAGTCTAAAAAGAGTACAAGATATTCGAGTGTGTTTACAAAACTGAAGAGCACAAAAGTTACTCTCGACTCTAGTACCTACCCTATTTATAGGGTACAACAGACTCAACAAAAAATACAAGGACTATACATTCTAGCATCGAATACAAAAAGTGCCTTGTAAATACATATAGAGTCGAAATCACTTGGATTTCGAACCCTTACAGACTTAACGTATTTCGATTCCTCATTATCTACGTTTTGACCCCTACAATCTCCCCCTTAGTGAGAGTAGTCAAAATTATGCCATAAGCTTCAAAGTCTGAAGAAGTACATTGCGAACATCCATATACCACAAAATTGTATTTCGAATCTCTGTCTTGTCTTCAACTTCATTCCTCTTACAGTTGTTAATTCGAATAAGGAGATTGGTATATTGAGCATTCGTATACCTCTCTAAATCACTAACTTGAAACACAAACTTTGTCAACTTCCCATTCTTATTCTTCCCTCGAAATACAACCCCAAGAGGCTGCTGTATTATCTCCCCATCTTCATACTTGTCAATATTAATCTTCCTTTTCAACAAAGATTGAGGAACTTTCAAAGGCTTGTTGACAGCTAAGGCAAGCTCAATATCCGTAATTGCTAGGCAATCGTAATAATTGTCTATGAAAACCTTGATATGAGCAAAACCAATGATGAAATCATCCTTGTTGGTTTTAGTTAGCTTCGAAACATCCACATTACTTAAAATCCTTATCACAGTAACCAAGTCATTAAAGTTCATTAGTGGGAAATCTGCAATTGAGAACTCACAAACAACATTGTTAGCTCTTAAAAGCACATATCTAAAATTTTGTAGAAGACCTTCGAACAAGTTTTCTTGCATTATAGTCATCACTTTCACAATCTTCACAGATGACCATACTTCTTCTTCGCTTTTCCCCAAGACTGCATGGAAACATATCTTCTGTCTTTTGAACTCATCTTTATCATTGAAGTTTTCAACAATCTTGAACTGGGAAGATGTGAACAACATGTGGTTTATTGGGAAGTCAAGCTGATTGAAATAAGAATTCTCAATATCATAGCTCTTCTTAGGCACCTTGCAAAAGTAGTCATTCATCCCAATCGAAACAATATCCTCAATTGTTTCATTACACCAGTGCTTATTGGGATTACCCTTGTTCAAGCCAGGTGGGTCATTTTGTCTTTGCCTCATGATACTGTTGATATGCCTTTGATTCTCGATTTTCAAGAGCTTGTTGCTTTTTCTTCTCTTCTTTTGAAAGAACCATAGAGATAGCTTTTCCTTTATTGCTTTGATCATCTTTCGAAGTTGGTGGCACTGAACTTGAACTTGAACGTCCAACTCCTTCGTTTATTGTGATCCCTTTTGTCATTGGTCTTGTTGTTGTTGTTGTAAAAGTTGTGGTCAGGGATATGGGAAGCAAAGTCGGAATTTAAGTCGAACTTACTTTCCCAATAGCAACCCCTTTCTCAGAATCTTTCGAAAAACCAACTCCTCTACATCCTTTCTCTCCCCCTTGTGACACTTGCACTGCACGTGGGACATTTGATAGAAATCGAAGAACCAACTCAAGGATGGGAGCAAGCTCTGCTTTGATATTGGTCTCAATAGTCGAAATCAATTGAGAAATTCACTCTTGAGAAACTGATGATTGATTTGAAAGACCAGCTTTCGAAATTCCATCTTTTCAACCTCTTTGGTCATCTCCGATTTGAGTTCGGCAACCTTAAGGTCCACAGACTCCTTTGCGTCGCTTTTTCAACAAAAATGTCATGATGCTCCTTTGCTACGTCACGAAGATTTTGAATATCATATTCAAAGCTTTTAGAATGAACTGCCAACCGTTCGACTTGTTTCTGCTCAATACTTTCTACCAAACTTCGAAAACGATTCTCTTGATATTTCAACAAATACTCCATCTCGAACCTGGTCACAAAATTTCTTCCCCTAATATCAGCTTGTATTTGAGGAAGATAATTAGTTTTAGAGTTAAGGGTTTTGAATTGTTTACCTGACATAATCATGTCATCAGGAACATTTTCCTCCCTAGGATTGAATTGTATATCAGGAAATGATACCATGATTTCATCATCATTCGGTTCTTCTTCATGGATCAGTCTCTCAACTTCAGTAGATTGAGAAGAGAATGAAGTTGTGATTGGTTCATGCATGATTGTTGAGTAAGTTGGTGAGATGGCTGAAATTGGAATTGAACATGTGATAGGTGATGAAATAGGTGGTAAAGTTGTGGTGGTTTAAACTGTAGAAGTTTAGACAGTAGATGAAATGATGGTTGATGCTTCAAAAGTAGAAGTAACAAAGGATTCTTTATTTTGCACCCCTTCACCCATTTTGACATTTATGTCCTTATCAGATAAGTCCACGAAGATGTCTAGAGTTTGAACCTCCTTCGTATTGGACTCAATATGCGAAACCCCGGGTGGTATGATCGTAATCTTCTCAAGGATGGATGTTGTTGTTTGATCATTCAAATTGATGTTTGTATCCATATTAGATACATTTACAGTGACATTAGGATCCATGTCGCCTCGAAATTCGACTTGAGAGGAGAATCCCTTCGAGGTGACCCAATCACTGAATCTTCAATGCGAATATCTGATCGTCGACTATCACTATCATTATCAGTTTCGACAGTCACTTGGTCAAGTGGATCCTGGTGCTTTTGCTTCTTCTGTTGCAACTTCTGATCCATATCCAAGGCTTGACACTTCTTCGAGGCAGGTGGGACAGGAACAATTAGTTCTCTAAACAAGACATCTCTCATATTGAACCGATGCTTTCGAATCTTCTGTTGGATTAGGTATCTAAGCCCATAACTGTATTTGGTATGTACTTGACCCGGTTGTAGCATGGTCCTTTTGCGTTGCCTTCACCAGAGCAACTTGACTGGATGAATAATGGAGAAAAAGGTTATTATGGTTTATTAATATATTATATGAATAATATATTAAAAGAGAAATCATATTATTTAATTAACATTGGTCAAGAATTAATTTAGAACTAATTTTGTGGTCAAAAGAGGTTAATTGAATTAAAGGGACTGAAGTTGTAATTATAAGATAATTGCATAATGGGCTGAGGAACCCTTTGGAAAGGGTTGGAGGAAATCTTATGGGAGCCCATAAGGATTTCGTCTAAGGGGCTAAGGTTCTGAAAGATTCTTGTGGGCTGCTTAGAGCCTAAGCAATCGGATGAGGTCTTTGACTGAAACCCTAATTCCCCACCTATATAAAGGACCCTAGGCCTCACAATTTCGGCTACCACTTGAACCCTAGAGATCATAGAGCCGATTTTGAACCTTCCCCCTCTCTCTCTCCAAGATCATCCACTTGCTTTGGTGGTGTGATTCATTAGAGGCATCGCATTTGAGGTGCTAGGTTCTCAAAAGCTCAAGATCATCAAGCTACAATCAAAGGTAACATTCTTACTAGTTTAATTATGTTGATTTCGATTTTTATAGTATTCTAGATTAGGGTTTGCAAGTCTTGGACAATTATTGCATGTACAATTAGAAAAACTAGATCCAAGCATTAGGGTTTGCATGTGCACCATAGGATTAATGTAATGCTCATAACCCAACAGTGGTATCAGATCCTAGATCATTTTTCTTTGTATTTGATGCATTGTTAATTTGTTCAAAGCTTGAAAATCGAAAAATTTGTTCCTCTGAATGATTAATTCGTCGAGTCACCTGATGAACTCGACGGGTCCAATTTGTGACTCGGCGAGTCGGGCCGTTTGGTGGCTGATTTTTCGGGATTTTGACCAAAATTGAATTGGGATAATTACCAAAAACGTTTTTAACTGATAAAATCTGATTTTTTATAATATGGTATTGGTTATCCTAATTCAATTGAAAGATAATTGTCAATAAATAAGATAATTACGTGTTTATAAGATAAAATTGATTATTTGTATTTTTGATTTGGATTATCTTGTAAAGAAAATAGATTAGGTCCAATTATGTGATAAATGTTAATAATATGATTAATTAATTATTTTTCAAATTTGATCTAACAGATGTTTTGAAAAGCTTCAAAATTTTCCCTCAAGTTTTGGAATTTAAATTTTTGATTAATAGTTTTAATTTTGAAATATTTAAATTCTAAACCCTAGAGTTTTAAAAGTTAAAATTCAACCCTTATACTATTATAATACTAAAAGACTAATAATATATATATATATATATATATATATATATATATATATATATATATATATATATATATATATATATAAGATAAAGCTAGTCTTACCGTTAGTAGGCCGCATTAACGAAGCCGATCTATATGGGGGTATAAGGTTGCTTCCTATAAAATGGCAGTTTAATGTGTGTCCACTCTCACCCACTGCTTCCTTGATTGGTGGAGGGTCGTTAGCCGAACGGATAGGATAGGGCAACCAATTCCTCATTAATAAGTATAATGATTATATAAAGTAACTAAATGTTTTTATAAATTCCTAATCTTAGTTACTTTAGAAAAAATGTGAAAATGTATGCTATTCCATGAAATTACACTTTTCACCTTGCCAAGTCGTTAGTGGAGCGTGTGTGGTTAACCGGCACACTAATTTGGGGCTAGCAAAGGTGGCAAAGGGTGGCTCGATGTTTATCATAGATTGATGGAGCGTGTGTGGCTAACTGGCACATCAATTCGGTGGTAAATGATATCGAGAGTGCCAAGTATATTTGCATGGTTATTCACACCTTGTTTGTGATCCTCGGTATCCCAGTCACAAACTTGAAGGGCATAATCGAGATTTAAACATGCCATTGAAAAGTTCAATGAATCTTAAAAGAATCTAGGAATTTCAATTCGTTTAAAACTTAAGTCCTTTTCGTTTTTCATGATGGAAATTGGTAAATCGTCATTTACCTACCTTCATATTATTTTCAATTAGATTACGACATCCCTCTTCTGAATTGTAAATAATTATGTTGAATCCTAGCCCTAATTTCTCATTTGGGTGTTTAATTGGGGATTATTATCTAATCTAAACTTTGTTCCTTTTCTATTTCAGATGTCTACTCAAAACAACAACGCTTCTGGCTCGACCCATTCTGGCTCATTCTCACTCATGAACTTGTATGGGAGGGTGATATTTTTGATGGGACCAATTTCAATGATTGGATCCGCAACATTCGCATGGTCACCCACTACGAGGACAAAGAGTATGTCCTTGACAAGGAGCTGAAAGAGGTTAACCCAAACACTGCTACTCCCGAGGAAATTGCTGTGTTCGAAACTCATGAAAGGGATGCAACGAAGGTACATTGCATCATGCTCGCAACAATGACCGCTGAACTCCAAAAGTCCTATGAGGACTACTATCCCTACGAGATGCACAAAGATTTGATGGAACGTTACCATCAAAGTGCCAGGTAGGAGAGGTACGAGATCATCGCCTCGATGATCACTACCAAAATGAAGGACGGAGAGTCTGTCACGGCCCACTTGCAGAAAATGCAAAGGTTTGTGGACCGTTTGCTAAAGTTAAATGTGAACTTTGACGAGGAGCTGGCCATAGATATCATTCTATATTCGTTGACTCCTTGTTACAACCAGTTTTGTATGACCTATCATATGAACAAGGAGGAGGTCACTCTGAGCAAGCTTCAAGGCATGCTAAGGACTGCTGAGAGTAGTCTGAAAGGCAAATCTATTGCATCTACTCCTACTCATGTTGCCCCTGTCTTGGCTATTGGGCAAGGAAAGGGAAAGAAGAGGAAGGATCCTTCTAAGAGCCACAAGGGTAAAGCCCACGATGGATCCTCTTCTAGTGGGACCAAAGTTGGTTCTGCTACCCCCTCTTCCAACCCTGAGGAAGCAGAGTGCTTCTACTGTCACGACAAAGGGCATTGGAAATGAAGTTGCCCGAAGTATCTGCAGGACAAGGATGGAAAGATAAAACCATCCTTCGCAGGTATTTATACTATTCAATCTAACAACTCATCACATGCTCTTTCTTGGGTCCTTGATACATTATGTGGTTTTCACATTTGTTCTGATTTGCAGGGTCTAAGAAGAAGTAGGGATGTGGAGCATGGGAAGATGAACCTGATCATGGGGAATAGGAAAGCATCGCATGTCACCAAGATTGGAGTTTACTCTTTAGTGCTTAGTAGTGGGTTAGGATTAGATTTATATGATTGTTGCTACTCGTCAGAAATGTCGAGAAACATTATTTCTTTTCATGGTTTGTATAGACAAGGTTTTAGATTTTCGTTCAATAATGATATTGGTTCTATTAATGCTTTCTTGAATGGTACTTTCTATTTTGAAGCATTGCCTTGTAATGGAGTATATGAAACTGTGAATGTTGTAGATAACTTAGGAAATAATGTGTTGCACATTGATTCGTCCAAAGGTTTGGACAAAGCATGCTTGTGGCATTGTAGTCTTGGACATGTTAACAAGAAACACATAGCCCAACTCCAAAAGGATGGAGTGTTGGAGTCATTCGACCTTAGGGATGATGACACGTGCGAGTCTTGTTTGCTTGGAAAGATGACCAAGTCACCCTTCATTGGTACTTGTGAAAGGGGTGAGGGTTTATTGGATCTCATACATACGGATGTATGTGGACCTTTTAGATCCACCACAAGGGATGTGAACCGCTTATATGTGACTTTTATTGATGTTTATAGCAGATATGGGTTTATCTACTTAATCAAGCACAAGTCAGAAACCTTTGAAAAGTTCAAAGAGTTTAAGCAAGAAGTAGAAAATCAGATGGGTAGGAAAATTAAGATGCTCCAAACCGATCGAGGTGGTGAGTACCTTAGAATTGAATTCCACGATTACCTCACGGAATGCGGAATCGTTTCACAATTGACGCCACCTAGGACACCGCAGTTCAATGGTGTGGCTGAGAGGCACAATCGAACCTTGTTGGACATGGTTCATTCCATGATGAGTCAAGCTTCGTTACCTATCTCATTCTGGGGGTATGCCTTAGAGACTGCCGGCCATATCCTTAATCTAGTCCCAACTAAGAAGGTTGTCAAAACACCACACGAGATGTGGACAGGGAAGGTTCCCTCGTTGACACATATCAAGGTTTGGGGTTGCGAGGCTTTCGTAAGACGAGAGACTCATGACAAACTCGAGCCTCATAGTGAGCGATGTATTTTCATCAGCTATTCGCAGAAGTCCTTTGGATATCTCTTCTATAGAACGAGTAACAATGTTGTCTTCGTTGTGAGGAGAGGGGTTTTCCGAGAGCGAGAACTCATATGCCAAGAGGACAGTGGGAGGCAAATTGACCTTGAAGAGCTTTAAGAATCAAGCGATGAAGGAACCTCTAACACTGGCGCTCAACCCGAGGAGGAAACTCCTTTTGAACCGATTGACGAGTCCCTACCTTTTAGATGTTCCGGTAGAGTTAGTGTTCCACCTGTGTTGTATGGTTTCCATATAACAACCGAAGGTGATAGTTTATTAGTGATAGTACGCTAATAAATTTGGATGAACCTAACAACTACAAGGAAGCCATGGCAGGCTCGGAGTCTACAAAATGGAAAGAGGCTATGGACAGCGAGATTCAGTCCATGTATGACAATCAAGTTTGGAACTTGGTTGACAATGTGTCAGGTCATAAGACGGTCGGGTGCAAATGGATCTTCAAAAAGAAGACCGACATGGATGGGAAAGTGCACACTTATAAGGTGCGGTTGGTTGTGAAGGGATTTACTCAAACTCCTGGATTTGACTATGATGATACTTTCTCACCAGTTGTGAAGATTAAGTCTATAAGGGTTATGCTAGCCATAGTTGCGTTTCATGATTATGAAATATGGCAGATGGATGTCAAAACCGCTTTCCTTAATGGGAAATTGGCTGAAGATGTTTACATGAGTCAGCCAGAGGCTTTTGTTGATGCGAAGCACCCTAATAGAGTGTGTAAGCTTGAGAAATCCATCTATGGATTGAAACAAGCATCTCGCAGATGGAATCTCTGTTTTGATGAGAAAGTCAAAGAGTTTGGTTTCTCAAGAAGCGAGGATGAGTCATGTGTATATGTCAAAGCCAGTGGGAGTATAGTTAGCTTTCTCGTTTTGTATGTGGATGGCATACTATTCATAGGAAATGACATCCCAACCTTGCAGGAAGTTAAGTCCTGGCTTGGGAAGTGCTTCCCTATGAAGGACCTCAGAGAAGCTGCTTATATTCTAGGGATAAGGATAATGAGAAACAAGAGTAAGATACTAATAGGACTTAGTCAAAGTACGTACTTGGATAAAGTGCTAAAACGTTTTAGCATGGAAAATTCCAAGAAAAGGGAGTTACCAATCCAAAGCAATACCAAACTGAGTAAGACTCAGAGCCCGAGTACCGATGCTGAGATAGCAGAGATGAGCAGAGTACCTTATGCTTCCGCAGTTGGCTTAATCATGTATGCTATGACATGTACTCGCCCTGATGTGGCCTTCGCTTTGAGCATGGTCAGCAGATATCAAGGGAATACTGGTAGAGTTCATTGGACCGCGGTAAAGAACATTCTTAAGTACATGCGGAGGAGTAAGGACTGGTTTCTTATCCTCTGTGGGAGTGATGACTTGAGAGTGCGAGGGTATAGTGACGCTAGTTTTCAGACTGACCGAGATAATTTCCGCTCTCAGTCAGGATGGGTCTTTACCCTAAATGGAGGAGCAGTGACTTGGAAAAGTTCCAAGCAGGAGACTGTAGTTGATTCAACGTGCGAATCAGAGTACATAGCAGCGAGCAAAGCCTCGAAGGAGGCAATATGGCTAAAGAACTTCATCGGAGACCTTGGAGTTGTACCTTCCATAAAGGAGCCTATGGAGATTTTCTGCGATAACAAAGGTGCGGTTGCCTTGACCAAGAAACCAAGGGATCATGGTAGATCCACGCATATCGACATAAAATATCATTTTATTAGACATCGGGTAGAAGAGGGACTCCTCGTAGTAAAGAGGGTATCGTTAGAGGATAACCGAGCAGATCTGGAGACATTATCTATATGGTACAAAATGTACAGTCTTTACTGATCATAAAATCTTTTAGCACATCTTTGATCAGAAAGAACTCAACATGAGGCAGCGACGATGGGTAGAGATACTAAATGATTACGAATGTGAGATTCGTTATCACCCCGGCAAGGCCAATATGGTAGCAGATGCCCTTAGTCGGAAAGAGTACTCGGGCCGCCGAGTAAAGTCTCTGACTATGACCATACATTCCCACTTATCTGCACAAATCAAGGAGGCTCAGTTGGAAGCCTTGAAACCTGAGAACATGACAGGTGAAGCCCTGAGAGGAATGGAAAAGACTTTGGAAATCAAGGGTGATGGAGTTCGTCATTTCATGAATCGAATATGGATACCGAAGTTTGGTGGCTACAGAGAAGTGGTCATGAATGAAGCCCATAAAACTCGATACTCTGTTCACCCGGGTTCAAACGAAATGTATCTAGACCTAAAGAAACTCTATTGGTGGCCAAACATGAAATCCGAAATAGCTACTTCTGTAGGCAAGTGTCTAACTTGCGCCAAGGTTAAAGTAGAAAATCAAGATAAACGAGAGCCTCAATTTCGTGGATCAACCTGTAGAAATCCTAGACAGGGAAGTGAAAAGAACTAAACAAAGTCGTATCCCGATAGTGAAGGTTCGTTGGAATGCAAAACGAGGACCTGAATTCACTTGGGAGCGAGAAGATCAGATGAAACAGAAGTATCCACATCTCTTTCCCTAGTCTTTCTGTAACACTATAGCCCTAATTTCGGGACGAAATTCTCTCTAACGGGGGGATAATGTAACAACCCGTTATTTCGACTTTATGTAATAGTATAGATCAATAATAAAGAGAAATTTGTGTATATTATGTGCATTTACATAATCGACCCTAAAAAAATGAAATGTTAAAAAAAACTTGTTTGGGATGAATATAGTGGTAGAAACCGTGTCAAGGATTCCACAAATATAAAGAACGCCCAAATCCGAGTTATAACGAAGAAGTTATGGCCTATCGAAAATCCGCAACAAAACCGGCAAAACACTGTTTAACGTAAAAACTGAATTGTCAATAAAATGCTTTTAGCCTTAACTATCTAAATGAAAGTTATAGTATACGTTAAACCAAGAGTGTCTATAAAAAGAAAGACTAAATCTGACTTCGTGTGAGGAAGTTATGATTTTTCTAAGTTTCGACACAACAGTACACAGCCCGAAACTCGAAAGTTAGATCGAGCAACTTTTAGCCAAAACAACTTAAACGAGAATCGAAGATCTTATTAAAAGAAATCCAACGGTAAAAAGACAGACGAAAACAGATGTCGGATGAAGAAGTTATGAATTTTTAACGGACTTTTCCTATCTCGGCCTGTTAAAAACATAACTTTAAAAATAAAGTCAAAATTAGCCGACGGAGTCTAAATGAAAGTTGTAGAGCATAGTCTCAACTACGCGTGGATATAAAGAACGTCAAAAATGGAGCTCGTATGCGAAAGTTACGAATTTTGAAGTTGAAGAAATGTGAGTACGCCCAGCGTACTCAGAAACAAGGTCAGGGACCGGCCACGTCGACGCTCCGTCACCCTCTCGTTGCATGCGAGCCATGCATGCATACTAGCTCCGTCGCGTAACAACTAGACTGGGCACGTACGCAGTGTACGTCCAGCATACGGGGAGGCCTCAGCCTCCTATAAATAGAAATCGAGACCTTCGGGTTTTGTTGCTTAAATCCAACCTCTCTCCTATTTTCACTCACTTTTAAACCTCTCAAGATTACCCCGGCGCCCCGTTGACATATTCAAGCTCAGACGAAAACCTGAAGCCCGAAATTCTCGAGAAGCTAACCTCTTTCCAGTCGAAGCGTTGCCCGCGTGAAGCCGACTTTTCATCAAAAACTCTCTTTTAAGAAACGAAACTCTGCCCGAATCACCACCTATCAAGTGAGTTCATACCCCTACATTATTATGATTTTTAACTATTTTAGGGGGGGGGGGGGAATACAAGTGAATCACAATAAAAATTGTGTTAATATCTTAAAAGATTATTAAATGTTTTAGTATATTTCAAATTGTTATAATTTGACCCCATTTCCTGTTCCTTGTTTGGTTGTGGGCTTGGGGTAAAATTATTTAATCAAAGATTTAATTAATCACAATTATATAATATTATTTATATATAACTAGATTATGACCCGCGTTAAACGCGGAGAAACGCATAAATAAAATATAAATGTATATAGATATTGCAGAATAATTAAAAAAAACTCAGGGTTATTGGTATTATTGAAATGTATAAAAAATACATGGAAATCGGCAAATATATATAGTCGTTGAAGGACCTCTTTGTAGACAATATATTTTTTTATTAGTTGAATGACCTTCCTCGTCACCAAGTAAATTCAAAACTTTTTTACTTGTGACACGGGAAACAACTACATATAGCTGACCATGCGCGAGAACGGGTCTACGCAAGTATAATCCAACATTTGACAATGTACTTTTAAAATACATTGTTATTTTATGGGTATATTGTGAAATATAATTGTTTATTTCAAAAAATAGCAACTTATTTATGTTCATTTGAAATGAAACACATAAACCCCCCACAATATTAAATATAAAGAAACTCTAACCAATAAATATAAAAACAATTATGTTTGCTCGATTTAGATATTGCCCGTGACTCATTGAAAATGGCAAAATACATAATTGGCAGACAACTTACTTGTTATTATGATACGAAGAGGTTAGTTTTTTTGAATAGGTTAGTTTTTGGTTATTTATTTGGGAAGCATAATATGTATTCTGCATTACAAGTGCTTACCTTTTGAATTTAGCATTTCTTACTTTAGAATTTTATTTTGGCTTGACATAGCCATGATCATCCCATATTTAATATTTTTCTCTTCTTGTACCTTTACTACCTGCTGACTTACATTCATTAAATCAAGATTTAACATTTTTTAAAAACAAATACAGACAAGAAACTTCTAAACTCAATGGATACACTAAAAGAGACATGAGACTTGCCTTTTGTGAGATCAATAATACCAAATTGGTTTACTTTTTACAAAATAATTTAAGAACCGAAGAAAACCTGATTGCCAAAATATCTAATATCATTATTTAAGTCATAACCTGTTATATGCCGAAAAATTGAAAATTTCAACCAAAACTCTGTTACATGTCATCAAAGTTGAAAAAAGATCCTTTATAGTTAGATGATGGTATTAATTTTAAAAAAAATCGTCTTTCACTTTTTGTTGGATGTATTTTTTGATGACAGAAACAATTATCAGGCCAAACATAATCCGTAAAACCCATCCTAGCCAAATCATAGATCGCTTAATCAACAAAATAGAATACCACAGTCGTAGATGGTAATACAATTAGAATATCTTTTTCTAAAAGATCAAGAAATTGACAATTTATTAGAATCTTATGACGTTGATAAAATTCATAACAAAGTGCAATAGATTGAATTGATAGTTTACAATAAATATAAAAAATGAAGCCCTATCATAGATAGAAAAACCTGAGGACAAGACAAAAAAACATGTAACATTACAAAGTTGCAAACAACAAAAACACATGATGCTAAAAATCTAGAAAAAAAACCCAAAATTTATACCAGGTTGTGAGGTGAGTGTAGAGAACTTGTGTCAGATTTTTTGAGACATTTCGTCAAACGCCTAAGGTGCCTGTTCTAATAACCCATCTTTTGAACGTAACATGACAAAAAAATCCATTCTTACAGGAAAGTGTAGGAAATGAACTAAATTAACATGTATTTAGATTATGTAAATTATTTTGAACAATGTTCCTTCAAAAATATACTTATTATTGTTTCATACCTACATACAAAGTTTAATAAATAAATGTCAATTGTAATTATACAATTTGATTCTACCATATAAATACGACCACATAGAAAATTTAAGAATCAAATTAAAATTTTTCTATAATACCGTAAACCTGATATTCAAGGAAATAAGATTATTCCTAATTTAGATTCTAACTTCTTAGCCTACTTTTGATATAGTTCATGTATTAATATTTAGAGAAACTGGTAGGCAAGGATGTTGATATTAAGTGTTGTATATTGTTGTTACCGGTAAAAAACTAAGTTTTATTTTAAACTTAAAAGTTTTTTTTCCATGGTAAGTATATATGTTGCTATAATTTGTAAAAAAAACACATAGTTATTGCAGTTTGTAGAGATTGTTGAGGATCGAGTCCAAGTTAATAGGTTACGCATTTAATATGAAAACTTATACATTGTTGTTTTGTCTGACTTAATCTAGACTGAATGATGTAATATGTTAAGCCAAAAAAACCTTATGTAATGTTTTATGAGATTTCAAAAATAGAAACATAATTTTGTTAGTCATCGAAAGCAATATTTGAATGGTTGTATTTATTGTACATAAATATATACAAATTAGATTAATTATAGTTTAACCGTTTTTAGATTAAATTTTTTATAAAATCTATCCCCTTAATAGTGAATAAAAGATAAATTAAAAGAGACATTTAAAACATGAAAAAATCACAACAGGTTATTGTTAAAAATGGTATAACAATGTACTTTAAAAGTACATTCCTAAAAATGGTATAATATGAAGTTATTATATTCGACAATAAGGTCAGAAGTAGTAACCACGTTGAGATAATCAAACAAACAGAAATAATAGCAACAACCGATTTGATAAATTTTTAAATTAAATTACCGATTTACCCTTCTGATGAACATTGTCCATACTAAATTAATGATTTAGCATTCGGATAAAAAATGGAAGTATCATGCAAAAAGAATCATTTTAGTACATGTGTCATCTTAATATCTATTGTTGAATTGTTTTTCGAGCCCAATGCTTTTCTAGTTTCGTAAGTCGAATTACCATTTTGCCCTTATATTTCCTTACTTAAAGGTTTCATGCATTTAATTTTCAATTGAATTAAAATAAATCACATATATTTAGGAGTTTATTGATACCTTCAAAAGGTAAATTCGAATCTTCCTTCTTTATTCTATCCCAAATAAAATTACTTTTCTGCCCCTAAACCTTAAAATCATACTTAGCATTTAAAAAAATTCATCCAACAATATCAATAACCTTTAGTTATGATTTCAATTTAAAGTTAGAAATGTTGTAATTCAATCATCATATTAGGATATTAATCTACATTCAAACACTAAAACATATCTCTTTATTCCTATTATACCCTTATCCTCCATTTTCCATTTAGTATTACCATATATTTATCTTAACAGATTATTTGAGTTCTATATCAAGATTGTAATCCTTGTAATTCAGCCAGCAATTTAAGATATTAAATACCATCAAAAACAGTAACCAGGTTGAGGTAATCAAACAAACAGAAATAGCAGCAGCTCATGATCTGATCAAATACTGATTTACCATTCTGATGAACATTCTACATACTAAATTAATGATTTACCCTTCGGATAAAAAATGGAAGCATCATGCTGAACGAATACACAAAAAAAATTGATTACAATGAACAGGAAAACGGGTGGGGTGCATTTGTCATTCCATCAAAGTACTTTGCTATATTGTGTTTAACTGGTTTCCATCAAAGTACATTGTTATTTTTTCTGGACTAAAGGTATGTAATATATTTTCCTATTTATTTGAAAAGTTGCAGAAAAGTAGTTAACCGATATCATGTAATTTGTGACAAAGAAAATCGAAATATATGAATACATATATTTGATACAGGAAAAAAAATAATCGAAAAAATATAAAAAAGCGAAAGAAGGTACTGACCTTCTACTGCACAACAACGAAGGTTTGAAGCAGAGAATGATGATGAAAGTTATAAGCAATAAGAATGATGTTGTAGGAGAAGGTTTGAAGAAAAGCAACGATTGAAAATAAGTGTGAGCCGCGGATTCATAGATGAATCATATATGTATGTTATAATTTGAATCTGATTTTTTGATATTAATGGTTTCCTAATAAAAATGGATTTTATATTAATGGTTTACTAATATAAACGGATTTATATTAATCATTGATATTTAATGCCTTAATTGAAATGATTTTTAGTAATATGTTTTTAAAGTTGACCATTTTAAAACCTTGATAACCGAAAATTCAAGATTTAAAATTTGGGAATCTTTTATTAGAATTAAACACAATCCATTTCAACGGATTTAAGTTAATTTTGTGGAAAACTCTTATTGAAATTAAATACATTCCATTTTGGGAGGATGATGTCAGCAATCTAATGGTGGAAAACATAGGATTGAAATACAATCAAGGGCCCAGATTGTTTAAGATGATGTCATAAGATTTTTATTTTAATATATACTAAAGATAACATAATTATTAGTATGCTTATTTAATGAATTTTTTAAAAAAGAAAAAACTAAACGGGTTTAAATTTTGAAGCGAAAAGCTATAAATAAGGGAGTTAAATTATGGACAATATTAATTAGGGTTAATGATGGCATAGATTGTCAAAAGATGTCTTGAAGGAGATGCATGCTTCAGTTTGTAGAGATTTGTGTGAAACCAAAACAGAGGTGTGATAATTAAAGATGCAAGGAAGAGGCAATACATAAATTCTAAGAATACATGAGCAAAAAGGAACCACCTTATGGTGCTACATTCTGTTATGAACACACAAAACATCAATTGAAGCACAACCATTGACATGAGGACGAAGAGTATTAGAGAATTATGGTTTAAGAGAGAAAAATAAAGGAGAAAGATGGGGCGGCTATTCATGTTTTTTGGCCAGATTTATGGAGAAACTGATATCTTATATATAAATAGAATGATATGCTTTAATCGATAACATAATTGCTGATTTTAAAGATTCTATAATTAAATGTAATTGTGCTCGAATTGTGAAATATATTTTAGAAAGTATGGATAGATTCTATAATTAAAGATTTTATAATTAAATGTAATTGTGTTTGAAATGTAATTGCTAAATTTAAAAATTTTATAAGACAAAACTTCAAAAATGGTCCCTGTGGTTTCCGAAAATCTGAAGTTTAGTCCCTAATCTTTAAAAACCTCATAGATGGTCCCTGTGGTTTCAAAACTTTTAACAAATAGTTCTTTTCGTTAACTACGTTAGCTTTTGGCCGTTAAGTGAAGGGTATTTCTGTCATTTCACTGCCACATGGACCATTTATGAAGATTTGTCTTATTTTAAAAAAACTAATTATTTAATATTAAAGGGTCCCACCTCTCTCTCTCTCTCTCTCTCTCTCTCTCAAAAACATCTAACCACCTTCTCCATTAGAATCAAAGTTGTTATCTTCTCCTTCTACCATCATCACCACCAGGTGACACCAGCCAAGGTAAGTGATTTCATGCCTCTACTCCGATCAAAACACATAGATCCACCGTCATCCCTTCCCTTCAGCAACCCCTTTATTTCGATTGTTCAACAGTAAAATAAGTATCTCCTACCTCTATTTTCGTTCCCTTCACCTTACTTCTACCCTGTCACCACCATCAATCACAGTCCATGGTTTCTTTCAAAGAAGAGAGCAACAAAATCAGAGATCTATCATGTTTGGAGAAGGTATCATTCAATGAGTTCAAACAGCTAGTTAAAGAAGCCATTACCAACAAATATTTCACGTTTTCGTCTTCATCAGAAAACTCCACTTCAAAAATCAAATCAAATCCCGATGAGATCTCAACTTGCGGCATACCTCTTCTTGAAGGCGATCGAGCTGATGTAATTTTGCTCAAGTTCTTGTGAGCTAGAGACTTCAAAGTGAAAGATTCTTTCACGATGCTTAAGAACTGATGCCTATGGCGGGTTTCAGAACAAATAACTTTATCAGAAAACCTTCTCCGATGAAGAAAAGAGAACAAGGTTTCTGAAATTGAGGATTTAGTTTCTTGAGAGGAGCATAAGAAAGCTGGATTTTAGTCCCGACGACTTAAATACTATTTTCCGGGTCAATGATCTGAAGAACTCGCCGACGCCGGGGAAGAGGGAGCTCCGACTAGCCACCAAGCAAGCTTTACACCTACTACAAGACGATTACTGTGAATTTGTTCCAAACCCACTTGTATTTTGTTCTCGGATCACGGTTTTTAACAATAATTTGTATGTGTGTTTGTTCATGAGAGAGAAGATGAACCCAAGATCTAAACCCACTTGGAGAGAGAGAGAGAGAGAGAGAGAGAGAGAGGTGGGACCCTTTAATATTAAATAATTAGTTTTTTTTTAAGTAAGACAAATCTTCATAAATGGTCCCTGTGGCAGTGAAATTACAGAAATACCCTTCACTTAACGGCCAAAAGCTAACGGAGTTAACGAAAAGGACCGTTTGTTAAAAGTTTTAAAACCACAGGGACCATATATGAAAGATTAGGGACTAAACTTCAGATTTTTGGAAACCACAGGGACCATTTTGAAGTTTTTTCATTTTATAATTAAATGTTTGGATTATATTTTGGGAAGATGATGTCAGCAATTTGATCTAAGGGTGGAAATCATAGGATTGAAATACAATCAAGGGCCCTGATTACTTGATTGATGAATTAAGGGTTCTCTTTTAATAATATTTAGAGATTATAAAATAGTTTTCAAACTATTTGATACTACTTAGATACAAACAGAGAATTTCATGGAATAACAGTATTACAGATTTTTACAGTAAAACAAACAGCTAAACTATAATAGGTATAGTTTACAGAACTCATTCATTAGTTTCAAGTTTCAAAGTACATAACAGGAAAACAAACATGGTACATATCGGAAAACAAATAGAGGATAACTATTAGAAAAAACAGATTACTTTACTGAAAACAAACTTATAAACTATATTCTATACAGTTTATGAATTCTATTTACAGAGTATTTATTACAAAGTAATCTTTCAATATTTTTACGCTTAGTGGGAGCGTGACACCTATGTATAGATGTATACGGGACTGACAATCCCGCACCAGAGTTGCTTGCAACAGCTAGGTCGGCAGACATGTAGTGACAAATATTGTAGCTTTTACGACGCATGAAGAACGTCGTGTTCAGGCCATCCTAAGTCATCTAGTATGGTTATAACAACTCACAATTTAATATTGAAGTAAATGATTAGTGTATGAATAAGTAACACTTCACGTAGTTTTATTTAATTATAAGACTATAATACAGTATATTACAAGTATAAACACAGATTACTATTTCAATACAGAGAAAAACTTATTTTTCATAGTTTTATGGGAATTTAAAACTATATCATACTATTTTAGAACACAAATACATATACAACATAAAATTTAGGATTTTCTGGGAAAAACATGTTTACTTTATCAATGAACAAGAAAACAGCTTTCAGTTACAAACATCCTTATGAACTCACCAACTTAATTGTTGACACCTTTTCAAAATCTACTTGTATTCTTAGGGAAACAGTGATACAGGTACAACCACAGCTTTTTGAGAAGACGGAGATCTATAAACTCATGTCTTTTAAACTTGTACTTTTGAGTTCATATATATTATGTTTTGAAAACAGTTGTAAAACTTATAACTTTGTAAATGCAATGGTTGTTGTTGTACTTTGATTACTATTGTGCATTGTTGTGATACTACATGAAGTCCTCCACCCTCAAATGTTTCTGACGTTCTGGTTTGGGGGTGTGACAAACCTTGAACATTTTTAATTAATGTTATCGAGTTGATATGCATTTGATTATTTAGGTATATCGTAAATTGTTTAGCTTCCCCTATTGAATTATGGCGTGAATGTAAAGTTTTACGTTTAACCGTAAACATGAGGCTTTAGTTTGGTTGTCTAACTAATGATTTGGATGAGACAAAAGCATCTGATGAGTGGATTCTTAAAATTAATGAAGGTAATACTGGTGGCCCTAATGATGGTGAAGTTGAAGTTGAATTTCCAGAAGACGTTGTTCGCTCTACAGGTGACCATATTCATTCAATTGTATCCACCATTTATCCATCATTTGAAAACCATCTTGATGATCCATCATATTTTCAAGATAAAGCTATTTTGGTACCTACAAATGAAGAATTCGATGCTACCAATGACTACATTTTAGGATTGATGAAAGATGAAGGGAAAACATATATGAGTTCAAACTCTTTAAGTGAGATAGAGTTACCAGATTTTTTTGAGGAATTAATCTACTCTTCAGTTGTGTTGAATGGTTTTAAGGCGTCTAGAATTTCCAACCATAAACTTACACTAAAAATAGGTGTTCCAGTCATGTTACTTCGTAATATCGAACAAACCAAAGGACTATGTAGGTTACATATTGTTAGGATTGGAAGACACGTCATTGAAGCCTGAATCATATATGTTAGATTCTTCAACGAGACTACTTATATATCTTGCATGAAGTTAACTCCGTCTAATAAAATAATCTCATTCCGTTTTTAGCGGAGGCAATTCCTCATAGTTGTTTATTTTGTTATGCCCATTAACAAAAGTCAATGACAATAATTATCAAATGTTTGATTATATTTGTGTAGGCTCGTCTTTACTCATTGTTAGTTATATGTTTTTTGTTTCTCGTGTCACAAGTGAAAAAGGATTGAAAGTACTTATATATGACGAGGAAGATCGTGCAATGAATAAAACAAAAAGTTATGTTTACTAAATATTCAACGATTATAAATATTCAGGTGTTTCATTGTTTTTTTTTTCAGACATTTCAATGTTACCAATAATACTAAATATGTTTCTGTTACTTTATTTTTTTATAGTGCCAACTTTTTTATACATTTATATGTATATTTTTATATGTTCTCCGCGTTTTACACGGGTCATAATCTAGTTGTATATAAAAAGTAATTAGTTTTAAATATCTCAAACAGTATTGTAAAATTTTCATTAGCAACATTTTTATCAAATCATTTTATTTCTTTGAATAAAATGTTTTTTCATGAAATTTAGGTTTTTACTTTCGTTTCTAAATCCAATTGTTTTGCATTATCAAAAAGTGTTTTTAAATCTGTCTTCTTTATATTTTTCTTGGGATCGATTATGACAAAAGAGCGAGACGAGAGGATATGAAGTCGATGGGGGTGGGAGCAAGTGGAAAATGTAAAGGTGGGTGCGGGTTTTAGGTTTAAGAAGGTTTTTTTATTTTAAATTAAAATAGACTATTTAATTAATTTAAATTAAAATATTGAAAATAAAAACTAAATAAATATTTACTCGGGGGTAAAATAGTAATTTAGATTAAAATCACAACAAAATATAACCATACAAACCATTCATAGGAAAATTAAAATTACGTGGATCATCCATATATGACGAAATAAATTAGCAACGAAAACACAAAGCATAAAACCATAAAGACCATTTATATATTTTCGTCTAATTTTAATAACTCATGGATCAAAACAAACCACAGACAAAATTTGCAATTTTCTCTAAATTTTAGAACACCTAAAAAAACGGGGATACCAATAGCAGGACCCTTAATTATGAAAACCGACAGCTGACCCCGTACAAGTTCCATGATGCCAATTTGCTATCCACACCTTTTGACCGTGTGTGTGTTTTAATAGTCGTGTAACACATACTTCTGGCCTGGGGTACTACTAATACTTCGTAAGGTACTGCAAAATGTAAAACAATTAATGCGGATCAGATAATATCACTAGTGACTTTGTTTAAGGACAATGTCAGTCCCCTACCTACATCCCATCCACAGGTCCCTTCAAGATGTGATATGTCATTTAGACTACATATATTCTCTCCGAATTCCCCTTCACCCCTCCATATAAACATTTGTTTATTTTTGCAACGAGAAAAGGAAATTAAAAAAGAAAAAGATGCCTAATAGTTTAAGATCTACAGTTTTAAAAAGTTGTCATCGTATATTATTTGGAAAATGACTTATTAAGGTAATTAGCTTTTCGATATTTTCACATCTATGTAACTATCTTTTTTTTTTTTTACATATCTAGGTAACATACTTGTTGGAAATGTTCACATATGACCATTATGACTTGCTATAACAGGTTAAATCCTGAACATTTTCAACAAATTCGTTACCTAGATGTGTACAAAAAAATAGTTACCCAAATATGAACAAAACAAAAAGTAAAAATAAATTACACAAATGGTCCTTATGGTTTGGGAGAATTTATGTTTTTTGGTCCCTAACTTATTTTTTTAACTCGGATGGTCCACTGTTTATTTTTGTTACGTGTTTGGTCTCTGTCTTACCTAAAAAGACTATTGTGCCCTTATTAATTTATTTTTTAATTAATTTTCTTATTTATGTATTTATTTTTTATATAATAAAGTGTTTATGTACTTAAAAATAAATAATAATAGAAAATACATATAAAAATATTAATTATATATAAAATTTACGCCTTAAGGTACGTCTTACAAACAATGTGGCTCGTCAAGACTAGTAAAAGATTGAGGCTTGACATTGTTCATAAAATCACCTTACGTTATTTAGAACCCTAATACCAATATTTTTTGAAGTTGAAACTTGAAATCTTTGATACACAACAAAAATATGTTTATTATTTTCTGATATTTCTACGGATTTTTATACTTTTTATGTGTAAAAATTGAATTTTTTTATATTTTTAACGCACAAAGGTTTTTTTTTTAACCGTAAAATATTATAAATAAAACAATCATCACTATTAGCAAGTAGCTAAAACAAGGATGAAATAAACAAATACAATTACAATTTTAAATGTTTTAAAAGCCAACAACTTTAGACAACCAAACCACGAGACACACATATTTACTGGACAAAATTTCATAACTGTTCTTTGTGGTTTGCAAAATATCTCACTTTGAGGACTTTCAAGGAAAAAGTCATGTCATTGGTCCCTGTGGTTTGCAAAATTACATGAAAGATCCTCCTGCCGTTAAATCTAACTTTTCAGCTGTTACATTTTAATGAAAAAAACTATTTTACCCTTGTACCAAATTTGCATTATACTACAAACCTCAAGGACCATTTGTGTAATTTTGTAAATTTGAAATTATATATATATATATATATATATATATATATATATATATATAAACATAAATTATAAAATAAAAATAGAAAACAAAATATCAAAAAGATAAAAAAAATTATCAAATTGTTGAAATTATATATATATATATATATATATATATATATATATATATATATATATATATATATATATATATATAATTTCAACAATTTAATAATTTTTTTTATCTTTTTGATATTTTCTTTTCTATTTTTATTTTATAATTTTAGTTATTTATGGTTTTTTAATGTTTTTTTTATTTTGATTCAAATAATAAAATTAAATTCGAGAAACCGTGTCGAAACCGTTTTTTCTTTAATTTTTCTTATTTGTGAATTGAAGCGTGAATGTTTTTAATGTTATGCCGTTACGGTTCATGTTTTTTTACTTGGATGTTCCATAGTTAATATCGTTAGCGACTTTATGTTTGCATTTATCATTATCATTATTTACCTTTTGTTTTCTATTTTTTTTTATAATTTTAGTTATTTATTATTCTTCTATTGTTTTTATTTATTTTGATTCAAGTAATGAAAAATAGAAAAACAAAAAACAAAAACTCAAACACCAAAATTGTAATATACTCTAATATATTAATACATTTTACATCTTTCATCTTTTTTTGGTTTTTTTCTTATTTTTTAAAAAAATTCATATTCTTTTTTAATTTTTTCGTATTATTTTTTAAATTTTTTAGTATTTTTACTTTTTTCGTTGTTTTGTTTTATTTTTCATCAATTTCATAATTTTTTTTACCTTTTCCAAAAAGCGTGAAATGTATAAAATAATTTTGGTGTTTGTGTTTTTTTGGTTTTCTATTTTTTTTTATAATTTTGGTTATTATGGTTTTTGTAACTTTTTTTTTTATTTTGATTCAAGTAAATAAAAAGTTATATTTATATTTGTAATTTTTGTCCACTTTTCTTATTTTGATTCAAGTAAAAAAAGTTATATATATTTGTAATTTTGGTCCATTTTTTTTTACTTGAATCAAAATAATAACACAAACACAACCACAAAAATTGTAATATACTCTAATATATTCATAAATTTTATACTTTTTGGAAAAAAAAATCAAAAAAAGTTATCAAATCGATAAAAATAAAACGAAACAATGAAAAAAAAATTAAAATAGGAAAATTTTAAAAAATAATACGGAAAAATTAAAAAAATAATACGAAAAAATTAAAAAAAATATGAAAAAACCAAAAAATACGAAAAAGGTAAAATGTATTAATATATTAGATTATATTATAATTTTGGTATTTGAGTTTTTGTTTTTTGTTTTTTTTATTTTTCATTACTTGAATCAAAATAAATAAAAACAATAGAAGAATAATAAATAACTAAAATTATAAAAAAAAAAACATAGAAACAAAAGGTGAAATAATTATAATGATAAATACAAACATAAAGTTGGTAACAATATTAACTATGTAGCATCCATGTAAAAAAAACATGAACCATAATGATATAAAATAAATTAAAAAAAAAACATTAACTCTTCAATTCACAAATAAGAAAAATTAAAGAAAAAACTCTTTGGAAATGATTTATCGAATTTAAGTTTATTTAAATGAATCAAAATAAATAAAAACATTAAAAAAAACCATAAATAACTAAAATTAAAAATTATATACAAAGTTTATATTTATAACTAGGTGAGTAACCCTGCGTTGCGGGGTCAGATGCCACCTTTTGTCCTGATTTGGCCATACTATTTTCCTCAGATAAATTACCATTTTACCCTTCTTACATACTATAAACCAAATTGTGAAAAGGGACAAAACCACCAGTTGCTGCTGTAAGTCTATCTATAATACTATGTGTCCTTCGAATGAGAGGAAGCATTTTGAATCTTTATCACAAATAACAGGTTTAATAGGAAAGTAAAACTTTGAATATTCATGAATAATGTTTGCATACAAATCATAATATTTCATCAGCTTCTTTAACTCCAGTAGAAACGTCCTAACGGTGAAGAAAAGGTGCTCCAACTACAACCATAATTGGACGCCCTTCACTATCTGCTCCCCGTTGATACCTACTACAACAAAAGTAATTTGTAATAATAGCAATGCACTTTGACTATATGATTGAATATAAAATATAAAGTTTTGAAAATGAAATACACCACTTACAGAATGTTCATTTCTGCTATTTCAGAAAGAATCCTGGAGTTTGCTTTTGCAAGGTATCTAGAATGGAGTGAGTACCCTTCAGCAGCTGAAAGTGGGGGCCCACACCTGTTTTATGCTTTTGCGGTTTTTTCCCATTGTTCTTTTCGTCTTTGATCTGGATCCTTGATTAAAGACATGAAAGGTGGATCCAGATATGAATCCAAATGTGATGAAGAGTTCCTTTCATGAAACAATCAATATAAGAACAATAGATTTAATTATCCAATTGTCTTTTGTTATGTCGATCAGCTAAAATAATAGTAAAACACAATGAGCTTTTGAGTTGACTAACCTTCTACTCGAAGTCAACCCACAATCCTAAGCATATCCCATCAGCCTAATTTTTGAGCAGTTGTATTTACTTTTTAGTTGCTATAATAAGTACGACGTTTTCTTCGATTTGCTAATACAATTTTCTTATTTCATATTAGCAATTGTTACGTGATATCAGCCCCTATAATTTTTAATTCAAAATATTTTGACTTGTATAAGACTTGATTCCTGGCCGTGTACTTGTGATCACTTGCATACACCCACTTCTTCTATCTTTCCCATTTTGCCCCTTTTCACTTTTATGAAAGTAAAAAGTGAAACATAAAAATAAATAACATATAAGTGAATGAATTAGGATTGAAAATATTATAATCCATAAGAAAAAAACAAAAAAAAAAATACCAATGTACTTTCGATACTATAAAAGAGCCGAGGCGGTTTACAGTTTTGACTATATACCCATATATAGCACTCTACTTTCATTTTTCTAGTCTCTAGGGGTATTTTGGTCCAAAACTGTTAAAATCAAAATTTTTTCATGATTATAAAATTTGTCAATGTGGCCCCCATGATGTGCATAATCTTACATGTAGGTCCCTTTAAAAATATGCCTATAATGGAATGAGCAGGTATCTTTTCCTCTACGTTGTGTCCTTTTTTGGCAAAGTAAAAACACCCTCGTTTTTCATGAATTTCTATGTAAGTTACCAAAAAATGTACATTCAATAAAAAGAGGAGGTCATAAACTACAATTATTCAACTAATGTAAGAAATAAATAAATCAACTTTAAATTTTGAAATTTGGGTCGTATGATTTGTAAAAAACAATGAATTAATCGAATAGTTTTTTAATTTGTATTATTTGTCCAAAATCAGATTCTTTTATGATTTAATTATTGATAAATTTGAAAAAACTATTAATATGTTACCTTGCTCAACCATTAATGTGTTGATCTTTTAAGTAAACTGCAGGTCATCCTAAATTCACAATCTGGCACAACCTCTGCAACCTATCTCTTACACTACAAATTACTGAACCTACCCTTGCAACATCTTCTACTTAAATGTTTGAATTCTATGTGGGAGACTAAAGTTATTTCACAATTTCAATCCTTGTGAAGCACCTACTGCCCTTTCAGTTGTTGGGGGAGGGCAGTCTGGTCACTTTCAATCCCAAGGGAACAACTAAAATAATTTTGTTATTTGAAAAAAAACATGAAGTAATTTTATTGTTAAGATTCTAAATAATTTACTGTTAAAATAATTTCCTTTTTTGAAAAAAATAGATGAAGTAATATTACTGTTAAAATAATTTTTTTTGAAAAAAGCCATGAAGTAATTTTACTGTTAAATAAAATCCTATAGTTAGGTAGGATTCTAAATAATAAAAAGAATGTAAGATGCTATAACTATATAGAACTTTTTACAATTTTGATCCCTATTAGAGACTTAGGTAATGGTTTTGGTCCCTGTACCATACTCAATTACTATTTTGCACCTTATGTATTTTTTTTTTTTTATAAAAATGTAATTACCTAATTGTCATTGCATTTGTTGGGTTTAAAGGAAACATTCATTTTATACATTACAGACACCCAAATTAAATAAAAAATAGATTCAGAGTTCAATTTATATTGTAGGCATGACATTGCTACAACTTGATAGATTTTTCAAAGTAGAATGTTGTTATAGAAAAAATGAAAGTAGAATACTATAATAAATAGATCAATGAAAGGTCATTGCTATTTTTTGCATTTAACTGAAGAGATACCTCTGGTGTAAGCTCATCAAAGGCAGGATAAGCATCGGTTTCTAATTGTGTAGTATGACCTCTGGGAAAATTGCCATGCTCGGAATTCAAATGATGGGTGTCGGAGCAACACACCTGTTAAAGGTTCCAAATACATAACAACTTGCATACCAAATACCTGTAGTGGCTAAATGATTTTAAAGGGATAATAAGGTTAAGAGGGGAAGAAATCCAAACGTCTTCAGCAGTGATAATAGCTTTGATATCCTGCCAAACAACAATAAATCACCAAATTTTAATAGTTTTACCCTTCTTTGTTATCTTTATGTTTCAACACAATATTACAACACCCATTTCAGATAATGAGCCACCAAGAGGAATCATAACTACACTTGCTGGAAAAGGTTTACTTATAGACATACAATGCTTTTTTTTAGGAAAAATGAAAATCATCTTCTCACCTCTCCTAATACTACATGTGCAGATGTTTCATTATGCTCCTTTATAAAAAAATTCAAAGGATTAACAAAAATCTTACCATTTAAGATCTGATCCACTGACTTTGTTGTTGATGGTGATGGAATCAACTTCTTTTACCCTTTGTTAGAAGAGTAGGATCTTGAACATTCTGTAACAGTGACAAAAAAGAATTAAACACAAAGAAGTTGTAAGATAGAAAGCTTTTAACCATTTCAATACACAAATTTGTAAATAATCAACAATTTGGGAAGACCGATGGAATCAACACCTGTGTTTCCATTTGGTCCCGTCTCCAGGTCAACCACCACCACTTCCGGTGACCTGCTCATCGCCGTTGTTGAGCTTATACAGAAGAAGCAGCAGAAGCCCTAAAATTAAACAAACCCTCTTCATCTTGCTCATTGCTTCCAGGAACCTGAATTTTGTTATTTCTAAGGTTAGCAGCAATAGTATGACCAGAGGAGTTAGCATGAGGAAGAAGCTTCCTTTTCTTGTTGGAGTTCCAGAAGTTTTTGATTGCACTATCTGTTCTTCCTGGTAAGTGTTTTGCTATCTGTGCCCATCTTTTTTAAAACAAATAACAAAAGAAATCAATATCTTCAAAACAATTAATCAAAAGATAAGTAAAAAATTTATCTTGTTAATTACTTATTTGCCAAGCTTCTGTGTAGATCAGTTATGAGCATGGCTTCTTGTGAAGTAAAGTTTCCTCGTTTAAGACCCGGTCTTAGATAATCAATCCATCTTAGTCTACAACTTTTTCCACATCTTTGTAACCCTGATTCAGATCCAAATCCAATCAAATATGTTAGTAATATAAGTATAATATATATTAATAAGTTAAAAAAATAATAATTAAAAAGAAAGACCAGCAAGTTTTGGAACTGAAGTCGAACAACCATGGCTTCCATCTATAGTAATATAACTGATAAGCTTCTCGTCCTCATCTGCAAAAGGCGAATTGACAGTGGTATTGTGATTGATTTATTTCACTTCAGTTGACAAAAGAGATGAGAAGAAAGATCTGACCTGATTTTGCTAACCCATGTAATAGGATTCCAATTCTTGTAATCGACTTCCGATACTTTCCGGGAAAAAACATAACGGTATCGATTTCTAAACAGAAGAGTAGAATAACAGAAACATATGTTATATCCTGTCGACTTGAATCTTGACCATGGTAATGCAAATATAACTTTCGACTCCTAAATCAAAGGGCATAAAAGAATAAAAGTGAAATAACATATAAATATGATATAATTATTTCCTGTAGATAATCAGAGGAATCAAACTAACCCAGCAGTGATGCTTGTCTGCAATCGTCCTCCTCCATTCTCGTTTGAGTGAGTCCGGTGGGAGCGATGGTCTTCATCAAGCCCTAATCTGAGGTCCAGATGAGGCGGCTGATGGTGGTAGTGATCGAGGTAAAAAAAGACGACGGGTACCCTGATGTATATGACTCTGTGGAATAAACAAAGTAGAGTGAATGCAAAGTGTCACCTCTGAAAAACGATGAATCGGATAGGTTCCAGTCGACATGAGGTGATCGACGATGGAGGAGTGCGCAGTGGTTTGGAGGAGCGTAGGAGATCAGAACCGATGGTAGGCGGAGAAACTCATTTGTGTCGACCACCACCGCAGCCTCCGCCGCGGGGGGAGACAGCTCCGATCCTGAAGAAAAGAATGACGATTATCGGTGCAGGAAGTGGAGGCGGTGGATTGGATGGCTGTGCCGATGAAAAGAACAGAATGTTTGGATAAGGAAGGGTGGAAGGAAGAAACTGGAAGATCGATTACCTACGCTGTGGGGATAAAATGACCGGAAACCCGGAACTATTCAAATTCATGCTCTTCTTTAATATATACTTGGGTGTGGACCATCCGCGCGTTGCTGCGTAAGCTCCGGTATGTTAAAAAACGTAATTTGACACCATATATATAACGAAGACGATTAAATCATATAAAGTGGAGCACAAAAATATCAAAATAAAACATGAATACAAACAATTGACTTGAAAGTGTATCTTTAAGAAATTAATAAAAAAAAAGATTATTAAAAAATTATATAAGAGGCCAAAATGTAACTTTAAAATATAATAAGAGACCAAATTATAATGTATAAAATACTAATAATTTAACTTTAAAATTATAAGGGTTGAAAACTATTAAATAAAAATTAATTAAGGAGAAAGAATATAAATATATATAAATTTTAAAATTATAAGGATAAAAACTATTACATCAAAAATAGTTTAGGGGTACAAAATATAAAAACAAATAACAATAAAGGGAGGAAAATGAAAAAAAAATTGAAATCCTCTCAAATACCAATTTTGGTAATTAATATATATATATATATATATATATATATATATATATATATATATATATATATATAATTTGTTATGGCCAAATACTAAATCTTTATTTTCAAAAGACTTATTTTATATTTTGTCTTAAATGCATCAAAATATGTAACTTAATTTGATTTTAGACATTTTGACTCTATACATAGTAAAATGAAATGAATAGTAAAAGCTCTCACATCACCAATTTGGTAATTAATATATATATATATATATATATATATATATATATATATATATATATATAATACGGGGACACAAAATCTGGGTATTGTTATAGACTATAGGGACCGAAAATGTAATTTAAGGGACCAAAACTGGCAAAAATGTCCTAGGTTTACTGTTTTTTTCTCCACAACTTTAATATATATATATAATAATTTATATGTATACAAAATTAAAAATTTACAACATTACATAAATGGTCCTTGAGGTTTATAGTATATTACAAATTTGGTACAAGGATAAAATAGTCTTTTTCATTAAAATCTAACAGCTGAAAAGTTAGATTTAACGGCAGAATGATCTTTCATGTATTTTTGCACACCACAGAGACGGTGGCGTGACGTTTTCCTTGAAAGTCCTCAAAGTAAGATATTTTGCAAACCGTAAGATAAAAATATATCATTGTCTACAATCCTAGTCGGGTAAGTACACGTTTTGTTAAACACATTATTATTTATTGCATCCAAATGTTCCAAATCAAGCAAAAGAATGGCGCTCATAATCTTCCTTTTTCGAGGACACTTACCACATCCAGCTACATACCCAAGGAATTCGGATACAATTGAACTTTAGTTTTTGCAGAGAAAAAAAAAACTGCAATCAAAAATATGAGCACAATGTTTTTATTTTAAGTTAAAAACTAAAAGCTATGTCGAATGGATTTTAATCTTAATTTTTTATGTAATTTACAACTTCAAAAGTTTATAACTAATTTTCAGAAATACTTCTATATAAATAAAAAACTATAACTTTTAAATGATAGTTTTAAACTTCCAACTACCAATAAATTTTATCATCACACCTTTAGACGATGATACATAAAAAAATAATTTTAATTATCAAAACTTAGTTTATTATATAATATGTTAGTATTTTATTAACTTATTTTTATATGAAAAAGTTTTTATATATAAAACATAAAATATTTGAAATATTGCTTTAAATACGAATATTTTCTTTTTCAGACGAACAAGATATTCAAAAAATGATAAAAAGAAAACAATTGAAATATACTCACGTAGATAGGATTGGAAAAATAATAGAATGCTTTTATTGTTCATACTTTTATTATTAGTTTTACCCCTTAATACTATTCAAATCAATTAGGGTTTATCAATTCAACTCTTTTTAATCTTTTATACTATATTTTAAAAGATGCACCTACAATCTTTAAAAAAACTAGATATTAAATATCCTTTTATTTTTGTTTTTACTTATCCTCCTATCTATATGAAATAATGACAAGTGTCTTATAATATTATTAATTTTATTAAAGTGTCACACTTATTATCATTTGACATAGGTAGGAGGATAAGTAGAAAGAAATGGTTGAAGGATATTTAATTTATCAAAAAAAAAACTATTAGTTATCCAAATAAATTATATTCATCTTCTTTTTTTCGTTATCTTTATTTAATGCTATCATTATTAGTTTTTTTCTTAATTTTATTTAAGTTATATATACTAAACTAGCCAAAAACCTTAATGACTTATCTATTTTTAGTCAAAAAAATACCCACTTATTCCAAAATAGCTCACGAAACCATAGACGGTCAAACAGTGTTTGACTAAGGTCAACGACAATTTTTGAAGTTTGACTATTGTTTTGGTGGTCCGTCTATTCTTTCATGGTCCATCGACTCATAATATATATGTGTTTATTTTTCAGAAACCCTCATTTGACCTACTTTTTTCTAGGATTCGGCTACTAGTTTCTCTCAAAGGAGGCATCAAAGAACAATGAGGTATGTGTCGTTTTTGGCCGAAATTTTACCATATTATTGATTAGAAGTAGTTTTTATACATATAGTTTCTTTTTTTTTTCCAAAAAAAATATCGAAAAAAATAAAACCGTAGGCTTCATACGAAACATATGGTGTACAAGTACACAATGCACAAATTGTGCATTGTGTACTTGTACACCGTAGGTTTCGTACGAAGCCCATGTTTTTTAGTTTTTTTTTGTGCTTTTTCGATTTAATTTGCTTGTAAGTTGTATATAAATGTATTATTTTTCACATTTGATGTTTTTTTTAAAAATAAATAAATAATATGAAACCGTAGGTTTTAAGCAAACCAACGGTGTACAAGCAGTTAATGCACAATTTTTGCACCTACAACTTGTACACCATAGTTTGCTTAAAACCTACGGTTTTTGCCATTTTTTTGCATTGTAGTTTTCCTTTTCACCTAGACTATAAATAATTTGTTTGTAGTAATATTATGTTTTATTTTCGTTACACAATTGAACTTCAAAAAATGTGCGAATTATAGCAATGTACTATACCTTTGAAGAAATAAGTATGTGTGTAATTGATATATATTTTAAAATATAAGGTTTTGATAAGATAAGATAGTACGTTGTTATTTTCCGCATTGTGATCAACTATGTTTTTCTAACACCATTGTAAAGTACAATGCTATATGTCATACATTTTTTTGTATAGAAAATGACAAAAATTTGGTAAACTAATAGTTAAATTTCCTTTGCTTTTATATACAAAGTAATTAACATATATGAAATGATTAAGTGTTATTATGTGTGTTTATGTTTTATCACTTTGTTTCGTTTATAACAATTTTATTGACATTTATTGTTTATTTAATTTTTAGCATGCAAACAAACAAGTGATGGCTAGCATATCTGTCAAAGCTTCATGTCATAAATTACATGAAGTGTGAAGTTGTTTAACTGGAGGAGTACGTGATTTATTTGCGAGAAGTAGCTTCAGTCACTGGTTAGCGTACCACCTCAGGCAGGTGGCGAGCTTCTTCTTCATGGGCTGTTACTGCATCAGTTGCGCCCGACTGTATAAATGGATGTGGCTGAACGTTTACATTTTTTGTTTTCTCATCGTACTTTGTCCTTTGGTCCCGAGGAGTTCTGTTTGGTGACTGGATTTCGTATAGGTTGGTATCCAAGATCAAGGATCGAATTCGATCCTATGTATAAACATGGTTACGGTGATGACACATTTCGCACACGAGTCTTCCCATATTTCATAGACATTATGTTACCTGTAAGTGATTTAAAGGTCGTTATCATGGATCAACGATTTTATACGTTACCAGTTGAGGACGGTGTGAGAGCAGTTTTGTTATATGTTCTCAATCAAGGTCTTCTAGGAAAAGAGATCAACGATAAAGTGACAAAGTAATGGCTGTGGGTGGTGGAAAACCTGGAAGCATGGAACAGGTATATGTCAACTAAATTTGTGAAGTAATATTTTTTATAATATTTTTCATAAGCTTAACTAATGCTTTGTATGTAATTTAGGTTTGCATGTGGGAGTTATTTATGGTTTCTTACATACCCTAAATGTGACATCCCCATTTTCACGGCCAGAAAACACTGATTTGTTTATGCTTCATTTTCAAAATCAGAGTATACTTTTAAAGAAAAGTGTTGCGGAATTTTTGTTTCCAGAAAAACATGATAAAGCATTTCCGAAGAAATGTATTCTGTTTATTTTAAAACTTTGGGATGTCAACGTCAATACAGAAACATGATCATAAACAGAACTTACATTCATTTAAACTAGTAATCTACATCTCTTTAATCTCTCAGTGTAGTGCAGCTTTATATCGACACCTGTGATACAAATAAACTGAGTGGGTCAGGTTGGGAAACCTTGTGAGTACATAAGGTTTTCAACCCACAATAATATATTTATTATGTTTAAACATCAAACATTCAACCCAATTACCCGTCCCCATTATCTTCTTTATTCTTAAGGATCTACCCTAAGAATCAGCTATCCTTCATTCATTCATTCCTAAAGTTTATCCTAGGGAATACGCGCGAAGTCCAATACTGCTAATGTCATCTATTAGGCACAGCTGCCAATATTATCCTTTAGGCGCAGATGCTAGGATTGTATTGTTCTCAACTAGGTGCAGCTGCCAATATCATCTATCAGGCGCAGCTGCCAGGATCATGATGTTCTCTATTAGGCGCATCTGCCGATGTTATCCTTTTTGCGCAGCTGCTAGGATGTTTAGAGCGCATCGTAGTTCGAAAAACATCTACAGGATGTGGTGCAACTACCAATATTCATATATATCATCTTTCATACCTCATCATTTATCTACCCATGTTCTACCCAACATATTTGTAGATATAAAATACATCTATACTTTTAGATTTGAAGAAAAAGGTTCAGATCTGAAAACAAAATACATCTACTGTCCAGATCTGATGAAAAAGGTTCAGATCTGCAAACAAAATACATCTACAGCCTAGATCTGAAGAAAAATGTTCAGATCTGTAAACAAAATATATCTACAACCTAGATTTGAAGAAAAAGGTTCAGATCTGAAAAGAAAGAAGTTAGATTTTTCATCCAACATACATTTCAAAGTATAAAATACATATACAACTTAGATCTGAAAAAAACATGAAGTTTAAATCTTTCATCTAGCACAGATCTCAAGTAAAAATGCACACATAGCACATAATTTATATAAAATACTTCATATCTATGTGTAAGATGAAAGTAACTATGCACTCACCTGATAAAGAGTGATTCGGACAACACTTCACTTCTTAAAATAATTTCCTTCGATGAAACCGGGAACTTTGCTTGAAAACCGGGCTCCGCGCGAGCAGAGTTTTAATCCGAAAAACTTTTTTTCTCGGAGCCTTCGGGCGCTTCGGGGCTTTCTTCCAGTGCTAGGGAGGTTTCCTAGGCTTCGGGGTGGATTAGGATGGCTAGAGAGAGAGTAGAGTGAGAAAGAAGGTGTAAAAGGTGTGTAGAATTATGGCTGCCTCGCACCCTTTATATAGGCCGAAACCTCAGTCTACTTCGGTACGCTGGGCGTTTATGCGAACGTTGGCCGTGTGATGGAGCGGTATCCGAGGTTCGTACGAATGTGTGTCAACCTCTGTCTGGAGCGACATGGCTATCTCCGGTCCTAGTATCCGAACGTGGGGCGTTCTTCTCTTCTACGCGGGGCGTAGCCTCGCAACAACTCTCGCAATTTGCCTTTCCGTCTTCTAAAATTCATAACTTTTGAATACAAGCTCCGTTTTCAACGTTCTTTATATCCACGCGTAGGTAGGAACATGCCCTACAACTTTAGTTTAGACTCTGTTGGCTAATTTTGAATTTATTTTTAACGTTATATTTTTAACAGGCCGGGAGACGAAAAGTCTATTAAAAATTCATAACTTCTTCATCCGACGTCCGTTTTTGTCTGTCTTTTTACCGTTGAACTACTATTAACAAGACCTTCGATTCTCGTTTAGGTTGTGTTGGCCGAAAACTGTTCGATCTACTATTCGAACTCCGGGCTGCATACTGCTAAGCTGAAACTTAAAAAAATCATAACTTCCTCATACGATGTCAGATTTAGGCGTTCTTTTTATGCACGCTCTCAGTTTAACGAACACTACAACTTTCGTTTAGATTACTAAGGCTAAAAATCATTCTATTGTAAATTCACTTATTTACGCTATGTAGTGTCGTGCCGGTTCTGTCGCGAAAGTTCGACAAGCCATAACTTTTTCGTTATAACTCGGATTTCGGCGTTCTTTATGTAACGACGTAAGTTTTCAAAACAATTTTCTTTTTTTAAAAACATGCTTTCATTCATAAAATATCAGAGTAATCCAATGTATCACATGTTATCATAATACAAATCCCAAGATCTCCAAATACATAATCCTCTCAATGTGTACGAATCATGCCGGCGCCTTCCCACGGTCCTCGCTAGTACCTGAAACACATATCACCACAACTGTAAGCATAAATGCTTAGTGAGTTCCCCAAAATACCACATACAACACATACGCCACTCGAGGCTACAGTACGACCCTCCGGTCGATGTGTCTCAGCGGGATCCTCCAGTCCCGTAGCTCGTTGGACCCTCTGGTCCGGTCATAGCTCGTCGGACCCTTCGGTCCAGTCTGTGTCGTTGGACCCTTCGGTCCGGTCTATATCGTTGGGCCCTCCGGCCCGGTCTGTTCAACACATAGCATACATATAACACAATGCACATAATCTCATATATACATATAGCATACAAGACCCTCTGGTCTACACATAAATACCACTCTAGGTAATGTATAGTGAGAAGACTCACCTCGTATGATGTCTAGTAACTCACGTGCTCGAAAATCCTGAATCTCGAAATAACGACCTAGCCCCGCCTAATCACATAAAGTAATTATTTCAAATCATTAGCGGCTCTCAAGGCTAGACTAAATCCCTTTCTACAATCCCACAGAAGGGTAAAAGACCATTTTATCCCTCCCTGCCCCAAAAGTCCACATGTTGACCAAAACCCTAAAAGTCAACGAAAGTCAACAGCAAGCAGTACGCGGGGAGTACCAGCTCTTGTACGCGGGGCGTACTCCAGCGATCCAGAATCGGGGTCTCGGACCCTTACGCTGCGCGTACTGAGAGTTACGCCCAGCGTAAGTCTCAGTTTCAGCCATTCATGGATTTTGGTCTTAAATGGTTAAGACACTTCTTCAACTTCCAGATCTGACTCTCCTTAAGCCTCTTATCCCATAAAGTCGGAACCTTTAAGCCTTTGCATGGCTGTAAAGGTCCCTACACCCTCTAACACCTTTCCTTTCTCCTCCAAAGGTCTAAATCTAATGCATGGCTCAATATTTACGTCCAAGCTTGCATTTTTATGAACATACAACTCATCTAGTCCTGAAATATGATAGATCTAGGCCAATGGAGACCATTTGCTCATAAAGTCTCCATCTTGGGACCAAAAATCCTAGAAATTGGTCCAAGAAGCACACAACACAAAAGACAAAGCAAGTTTTGAGCTTTTTACCTTAGGGAGAAGCTCCAACCTCTGAAAAGCTCGGATCTACTCTTTCCCACAAACTTCTAGCTTCCAAAATGGCCTCTTCTTCTCTTCCACCACCTTGAAATGACACTTAGAAGCTTAGAACACCCACACACTAGCTACAAACAAAGGAGGACTCTCTTTTAGGGTTTCACTCTCTGAAATGGAGGCTGAGGTCAAGGCCATAACATTCTTTTTATAGTGCTCAAGTCATATTAGGGTTTTTGCATCTGGCCCGATTACGCCCGGCGTAACCTTGGTACGTCCAGCGTACCTTTAAGGGTCCGCGTCCATTTCAAGCGCATGAGTACGCGCATCATACTCTTCAGTACGCCCAGCGTACTCATTTGCCATAACTTTCCTTTTAAGGGCTAAACTTGACAACTTGGAAAAGAAGAAGGGTTAAATAGTTGTACCTGAATTTCGGGATGTTACAATTCTCCCCCACTAGAACTAGACTTCGCCCTCGAAGTCTCATGCTGAAAACAACTCAGGATGCTGCTCCCGCATCTCTGACTCTGTCTCCCAAGTCAGCTCCGACCCTCTTCGATGTTGCCACTGAACCTGAACCAGGGGCACCTCCTTGTTCCTCAGAACCTTGACCTTTCGATCCACAATCGCGATTGGCCTCTCAGCATAATTCAGGCTCTTATCCACTTGAATATCCTCCAGTGGTACCACCGCCGACTCGTCGGCTATACACTTTCTCAACTGAGACACGTGGAAGGTATCATGAATCTGGCTCAGCTCCTCAGGTAGCTCCAACCGATATGCTACCCTGCCCACCCTCGCGGTCACCCTGAACGGACCGATGTACCGGGGGCCCAGCTTGCCCCTCTTCCTGAATCGGATCACTCCTTTCCACGGAGATACTTTCAGGAGTACGAAGTCTCCTACCTGGAACTCAAGCTCGGATCGTCGTCTATCCGCATAACTCTTCTGACGACTGTGGGCCGTCAGCAACCTCTGTCTAACCTGCTGTATCTGCTCTGTCGTCTGCAGCACTATCTCAGTGCTACCCATCACACGCTGTCCTACCTCTCCCCAGCAAATGGGAGTCCGACACCTCCTCCCATACAACAACTCGAAGGGAGGCATACCAATGCTAGAATGGTGGCTGTTGTTGTAGGAAAACTCAGCCAACGGCAAGTACGTGTCCCAACTTCCTCCGAAGTCCAACACACATGCTCGAAGCATGTCCTCGAGCGTCTGAATCGTCCGCTCACTCTGTCCGTCCGTCTGGGGGTGGTAGGCGGTGCTGAAATGCAACCTCGTGCCCAACTCCTCGTGGAACTTCTTCCAGAACGTGGAAGTGAAACGTACATCTCGATCTGACACAATCGAGATCGGCACCCCATGCCACGATACCACCTCCCTCACATACAACTTGGCCAACCTCTCAGCAGAAGAGCCCTCACTGATAGCAAGAAAATGCACGCTCTTTGTCAGCCGGTCGACGATCACCCAAATTGCATCGACACCCCTCGCGGTCCTCGGCAATTTGGTGATGAAATCCATGGAAATATGTTCCTACTTCCATTGGGGAACCTCAAGCGGCTGCAACTTGCCATGCGGACGCTGGTGCTCGGCCTTAACCTGGCGATAGGTCAAGCACCTCTCGACAAACCACACGACATCCCTCTTCATACAGGGCCACCAATAATCTTTCTTCAGGTCCAAATACATCTTCGTGGCCCCAGGATGGATCGAGAACCTCGATCTATGAGCCTCCTCCATCAGAATGGTACGTGCCCCACCTGCGTATGGCACCCAAATCCGACCTTGAAAGGTCATCAGCCCTCGACTATCGGTAACGAACTCGGACACCTGCCCGATCACCCGCTCCCTCTTGCGGTTCTTCGATATCACGGCCTCTGCCTGGGCCTCCCGAATGGTGTCCAACACCGGAGTCATCACTGTCAATCTCAAGCATACCTCTCGTATCGGGGTGCTCTCCGCCCTACGGCTCAGAGCATCAGCTACTACATTAGCCTTACCCGGGTGGTACAGGATCTCACAATCGTAATCCTTTACCACGTCCAACCATCTCCTCTGGCGCATATTCAGGTTGGGCTGATCCATCAAATACTTCAAGCTCTTGTGGTCCGTGTATATAGTACACCGAACCCCATACAGATAGTGACGCCAGATCTTGAGGGCGAACACCACTGCCCCCAGCTCCAGATCGTGGGTGGGATATCTCGTCTCATGAGGCTTCAGCTGCCTCGATGCGTACGCTATCACATGCCCCCTCTGCATAAGTACTGCACCCAACCCTGATATCGACGTGTCACAATACACCACAAAATCATCCATCCCTTCCGGGAGGGCTAACACCGGGGCTTCACATAGTCTTTGGCGAAGTGTCTCAAATGAGGTCTGCTGCTCCGGACCCCATGAAAAAGTAACGCCCTTCCGGGTCAACCTGGTGAGAGGCACGGCGATCTTGGAGAAATCTTTAATAAATCTCCTATAGTAGCCGACCAACCCCAGAAAACTTCTGATCTCGGTGGGGGTTCTCGGTACCTCCCAACTCATCACCGCCTCAATCTTGGCCGGATCGACCAATATCCCATTCTCATTAACGAGATGTCCCAGGAACTGGACCTCTCGTAACCAGAAATCACACTTGGAGAATTTGGCATAAAGCCTCTCTGTCCTCAATACCCCGAGAATCTCTCTCAGATGCTCCTCATGCTGCTCTCTAGATCTCGAATACACAAGTATATCGTCGATGAACACGATCACCGAACGATCCAACATCGGTCTACACACACTGTTCATGAGATCCATGAACGCTGCTAGTGCATTGGTGAGCCCGAAAGGCATCACCACGAACTTGTAATGCCCATAACGAGTCCTGAACGCCGTCTTATGGATATCCTCATCGCGCACTCTCATCTGATGATATCCATACCTCAGATCAATATTGGAGACCAAGATGCTCCCTGCAACTGATCGAACAAATCGTCGATCCTCGGTAATGGGTAACAGTTCTTGACCGTCAACTTGTTCAACTCCCGGTAATCAATGCACATTCGGTGTGAACCATCCTTTTTCTTAACAAAAATGATCGGCGCTCCCCATGGCGAGCTACTCGGTCGAATAAACCCCCTCCCCAGCAGCTCCTGAAGCTGCGAGGATAACTCCTGCATCTCTGGCGGCGTAAGGCGATAGGGCGCCTTGGCGATAGGCGCCGCTCCAGGAACCAAATTGATGCGAAACTCCACCTGCCTCTCGGGAGGCACACCCGACAACTCCTCGGGGAAAACGTCCGGGAACTCACGCACTATCGGCACATCATCAACAAAACTAGGTCTCCCCGCTGCTACTCGTGTATCCATCACATAGGCCACAAACCCACTACAGCCCTGCTGTAGACTCTGCCTCGCTCTAGCAGCCGAACAGAATGCTGACCCTGAACGGGTACCCTCGTCGTACACCGTAAGAACTCCCCTACTAGGGTCTCGTATCGTCACCAACTGTCGCTCGCAGTCTATAACTGCCCCAAAACGGCTCAACCAATCCATACCCACTATAACACATACGTCCCCCATCGCAATCGGGACCAGATCAATCGGAAACTCAACCCCAAAGATCTCGAGTACACATCCCCGAATCACATCCGTAGCATATACCGCTCGCTCGTCAGCTATGGAAACTCGTAGAGGTCGACTCAACGCCTCTCGCTGGATATTGATGTGCTGACTAAACGCTATCGACACGAAAGACCGACTCGCACCCGAGTCAAATAACACCAAGGCAGGTACAGAACTCACAAGAAAAGTACCTACGCATATCATAATATAAGCACAATATCTCAAACTCAGCATAAATAAATGAAAGAACACATACCAGCCACGACATCGGGCGCTGCGCGGACCTCCTCCGTTGTCAACTGGAAAGCTCTCCCGCGAGCCCTCGGTGCCTCGGCCTTCCGATGGCCGGTCTGGTTGCAATGAAAGCAAACCGTGAACCCCTTGGGGTAATCCCTCGCATAGTGCCCCTCCTTCTTGCATTTGTAACACACCCCAGATCTGCACACTCCCTCGTGGCTCTTGCCGCACTTCCCGCAAGTGCGGCCCTTCGGACCCCCAGATCTCGAATCAGCGGGCTTTGCCCGCTTGGCTACCGGCTGCGCCTGTGTCGGTCGCTTATCCCTCCTTTGAGACTCGGCCTCCTCCCTGACCTGAGTCTCCAGCTCGATCTCTCTCTTCCGGGCATTTACCTGGAGCTCGGCAAATGTCCGGTACGACGAGTTCGCCACGAACTCACGGATATCCCTCCTCAGTATGCTCAAGTATCGGCTCATACGTGCCTGCTCAGTCGACACGTGCTCAGGGCAAAACAACGCCCTCTCATGAAACATCCTCGTAATCACTGTCACAGACTCAGTTCCCTGCTTGAGGGACAAGAACTCCTGGGCTAGACGTTCCCTCTCCACAGGGGGGACATACTCATCTCGAAACATCATGGTGAACCTCTCCCAGGTCACCGCAGTCAGCTCTGCCGTAGTGAAGTCTGCCGTCACAAACTTCCACCAGTCCTTCGCTCCCAAGCGAAGCTGGTTCAGCGCAAACCGAACCCTCAGATGTTCTGGACATGAGCAGGTGTAGAAGCATCCCTCGATATCAGAAATCCACCTCATCACAGCAATCGGGTCCTGCATCCCATCAAACTCTGGTGGCTTCGTGTTGCTGAACTCTCGGTACAGCAACGAGTCACCTCCCTGCGGCCTGGCAGCAGCAATAGCTGCGGTGGCCGCATCAACAGCAGCCTCAGTAAGAGCGGCGTACCCCTCATCAAAAGTCTCGATCAACGTGGTCTTGATAGACCCGAACATCTCTGGTATCTCAACTCGAATGGCCGCAGCCACCTCCTAATGAATCAACCTACGGATCTCCTCATCATTGGTACCACTGGTACCACTGCCTCCTGGGTGGTGGCGCGTCCCAACCATGATGTCTCTGAAATACAACACAAAAGAAATCAGAGACTCGCTCGAGTATACTCACACTCGATACTCAACCCTACTTGCTCTTTAGTACCCTAAGGATTCTTACTTAGAGTGCGCACTGCTCCGGTGTTTTCAGTAGTACGGGCCCTATACTACCGTCCACACCGCATCAGTATTCACCCTAAGTCCTCCTCCTTGGATCCCAGATCACAAGTACTCTACATCTCACTGGCATAGGCTACCCTTCAGTAGACCTCTCATCAGCTCTTCCCTGCTACCTACTCGCTCTCAAGCATCACATAGCAGCAAAAATCCTTCCTAGGCTAAGGCATCACAAAATCAGGCCACTCTAGTCCTAATATGAATACCTAGCCAACTCTAGCATGCATATCATATCATAACATATCTCATGACACATACTGTAAGGGTATTTTGGGAAATCACCGTTCGGGCGCTGGCTGATCGTACACACTGCTCCGTTCAGCTTTTCTCAAAATCTTTTACTCTTTTAGAAAAATTATTTATTTTATGAAAAACTTTCTCATTTCCTCAGTTTGAGTTCAGATTCATCCAAAGATGCACCCGAATCCCTCAAACCAAGGCTCTGATACCAACTTGTAACGACGTAAGTTTTCAAAACAATTTTCTTTTTTTAAAAACATGCTTTCATCCATAAAATATCAGAGTAATCCAATGTATCACATGTTATCATAATACAAATCCCAAGATCTCCAAATACATAATCCTCTCAATGTGTACGAATCATGCCGACGCCTTCCCACGGTCCTCGCTAGTACCTGAAACACATATCACCACAACTGTAAGCATAAATGCTTAGTGAGTTCCCCAAAATACCACATACAACACATACGCCACTCGAGGCTACAGTACGAACCTCCGGTCGATGTGTCTCAGCGGGACCCTCCAGTCCCGTAGCTCGTTGGACCCTCTGGTCCGGTCATAGCTCGTCGGACCCTTCGGTCCAGTCTGTGTCGTTGGACCCTTCGGTCCGGTCTATATCGTTGGGCCCTCCGGCCCGGTCTGTTCAACACATAGCATACATATAACACAATGCACATAATCTCATATATACATATAGCATACAAGACCCTCTGGTCTACACATAAATACCACTCTAGGTAATGTATAGTGAGAAGACTCACCTCGTATGATGTCTAGTAACTCACGTGCTCGAAAATCCTGAATCTCGAAATAACGACCTAGCCCCGCCTAATCACATAAAGTAATTATTTCAAATCATTAGCGGCTCTCAAGGCTAGACTAAATCCCTTTCTACAATCCCACAGAAGGGTAAAAGACCATTTTATCCCTCCCTGCCCCAAAAGTCCACATGTTGACCAAAACCCTAAAAGTCAACGAAAGTCAACAGCAAGCAGTACGCGGGGAGTACCAGCTCTTGTACGCGGGGCGTACTCCAGCGATCCAGAATCGGGGTCTCGGACCCTTACGCTGCGCGTACTGAGAGTTACGCCCAGCGTAAGTCTCAGTTTCAGCCATTCATGGATTTTGGTCTTAAATGGTTAAGACACTTCTTCAACTTCCAGATCTGACTCTCCTTAAGCCTCTTATCCCATAAAGTCGGAACCTTTAAGCCTTTGCATGGCTGTAAAGGTCCCTACACCCTCTAACACCTTTCCTTTCTCCTCCAAAGGTCTAAATCTAATGCATGGCTCAATATTTACGTCCAAGCTTGCATTTTTATGAACATACAACTCATCTAGTCCTGAAATATGATAGATCTAGGCCAATGGAGACCATTTGCTCATAAAGTCTCCATCTTGGGACCAAAAATCCTAGAAATTGGTCCAAGAAGCACACAACACAAAAGACAAAGCAAGTTTTGAGCTTTTTACCTTAGGGAGAAGCTCCAACCTCTGAAAAGCTCGGATCTACTCTTTCCCACAAACTTCTAGCTTCCAAAATGGCCTCTTCTTCTCTTCCACCACCTTGAAATGACACTTAGAAGCTTAGAACACCCACACACTAGCTACAAACAAAGGAGGACTCTCTTTTAGGGTTTCACTCTCTGAAATGGAGGCTGAGGTCAAGGCCATAACATTCTTTTTATAGTGCTCAAGTCATATTAGGGTTTTTGCATCTGGCCCGATTACGCCCGGCGTAACCTTGGTACGTCCAGCGTACCTTTAAGGGTCCGCGTCCATTTCAAGCGCATGAGTACGCGCATCATACTCTTCAGTACGCCCAGCGTACTCATTTGCCATAACTTTCCTTTTAAGGGCTAAACTTGACAACTTGGAAAAGAAGAAGGGTTAAATAGTTGTACCTGAATTTCGGGATGTTACAATTCTCCCCCACTAGAACTAGACTTCGCCCTCGAAGTCTCATGCTGAAAACAACTCAGGATGCTGCTCCCGCATCTCTGACTCTGTCTCCCAAGTCAGCTCCGACCCTCTTCGATGTTGCCACTGAACCTGAACCAGGGGCACCTCCTTGTTCCTCAGAACCTTGACCTTTCGATCCACAATCGCGATTGGCCTCTCAGCATAATTCAGGCTCTTATCCACTTGAATATCCTCCAGTGGTACCACCGCCGACTCGTCGGCTATACACTTTCTCAACTGAGACACGTGGAAGGTATCATGAATCTGGCTCAGCTCCTCAGGTAGCTCCAACCGATATGCTACCCTGCCCACCCTCGCGGTCACCCTGAACGGACCGATGTACCGGGGGCCCAGCTTGCCCCTCTTCCTGAATCGGATCACTCCTTTCCACGGAGATACTTTCAGGAGTACGAAGTCTCCTACCTGGAACTCAAGCTCGGATCGTCGTCTATCCGCATAACTCTTCTGACGACTGTGGGCCGTCAGCAACCTCTGTCTAACCTGCTGTATCTGCTCTGTCGTCTGCAGCACTATCTCAGTGCTACCCATCACACGCTGTCCTACCTCTCCCCAGCAAATGGGAGTCCGACACCTCCTCCCATACAACAACTCGAAGGGAGGCATACCAATGCTAGAATGGTGGCTGTTGTTGTAGGAAAACTCAGCCAACGGCAAGTACGTGTCCCAACTTCCTCCGAAGTCCAACACACATGCTCGAAGCATGTCCTCGAGCGTCTGAATCGTCCGCTCACTCTGTCCGTCCGTCTGGGGGTGGTAGGCGGTGCTGAAATGCAACCTCGTGCCCAACTCCTCGTGGAACTTCTTCCAGAACGTGGAAGTGAAACGTACATCTCGATCTGACACAATCGAGATCGGCACCCCATGCCACGATACCACCTCCCTCACATACAACTTGGCCAACCTCTCAGCAGAAGAGCCCTCACTGATAGCAAGAAAATGCACGCTCTTTGTCAGCCGGTCGACGATCACCCAAATTGCATCGACACCCCTCGCGGTCCTCGGCAATTTGGTGATGAAATCCATGGAAATATGTTCCTACTTCCATTGGGGAACCTCAAGCGGCTGCAACTTGCCATGCGGACGCTGGTGCTCGGCCTTAACCTGGCGATAGGTCAAGCACCTCTCGACAAACCACACGACATCCCTCTTCATACAGGGCCACCAATAATCTTTCTTCAGGTCCAAATACATCTTCGTGGCCCCAGGATGGATCGAGAACCTCGATCTATGAGCCTCCTCCATCAGAATGGTACGTGCCCCACCTGCGTATGGCACCCAAATCCGACCTTGAAAGGTCATCAGCCCTCGACTATCGGTAACGAACTCGGACACCTGCCCGATCACCCGCTCCCTCTTGCGGTTCTTCGATATCACGGCCTCTGCCTGGGCCTCCCGAATGGTGTCCAACACCGGAGTCATTACTGTCAATCTCAAGCATACCTCTCGTATCGGGGTGCTCTCCGCCCTACGGCTCAGAGCATCAGCTACTACATTAGCCTTACCCGGGTGGTACAGGATCTCACAATCGTAATCCTTTACCACGTCCAACCATCTCCTCTGGCGCATATTCAGGTTGGGCTGATCCATCAAATACTTCAAGCTCTTGTGGTCCGTGTATATAGTACACCGAACCCCATACAGATAGTGACGCCAGATCTTGAGGGCGAACACCACTGCCCCCAGCTCCAGATCGTGGGTGGGATATCTCGTCTCATGAGGCTTCAGCTGCCTCGATGCGTACGCTATCACATGCCCCCTCTGCATAAGTACTGCACCCAACCCTGATATCGACGTGTCACAATACACCACAAAATCATCCATCCCTTCCGGGAGGGCTAACACCGGGGCTTCACATAGTCTTTGGCGAAGTGTCTCAAATGAGGTCTGCTGCTCCGGACCCCATGAAAAAGTAACGCCCTTCCGGGTCAACCTGGTGAGAGGCACGGCGATCTTGGAGAAATCTTTAATAAATCTCCTATAGTAGCCGACCAACCCCAGAAAACTTCTGATCTCGGTGGGGGTTCTCGGTACCTCCCAACTCATCACCGCCTCAATCTTGGCCGGATCGACCAATATCCCATTCTCATTAACGAGATGTCCCAGGAACTGGACCTCTCGTAACCAGAAATCACACTTGGAGAATTTGGCATAAAGCCTCTCTGTCCTCAATACCCCGAGAATCTCTCTCAGATGCTCCTCATGCTGCTCTCTAGATCTCGAATACACAAGTATATCGTCGATGAACACGATCACCGAACGATCCAACATCGGTCTACACACACTGTTCATGAGATCCATGAACGCTGCTAGTGCATTGGTGAGCCCGAAAGGCATCACCACGAACTCGTAATGCCCATAACGAGTCCTGAACGCCGTCTTATGGATATCCTCATCGCGCACTCTCATCTGATGATATCCATACCTCAGATCAATATTGGAGACCAAGATGCTCCCTGCAACTGATCGAACAAATCGTCGATCCTCGGTAATGGGTAACAGTTCTTGACCGTCAACTTGTTCAACTCCCGGTAATCAATGCACATTCGGTGTGAACCATCCTTTTTCTTAACAAAAATGATCGGCGCTCCCCATGGCGAGCTACTCGGTCGAATAAACCCCCTCCCCAGCAGCTCCTGAAGCTGCGAGGATAACTCCTGCATCTCTGGCGGCGTAAGGCGATAGGGCGCCTTGGCGATAGGCGCCGCTCCAGGAACCAAATTGATGCGAAACTCCACCTGCCTCTCGGGAGGCACACCCGACAACTCCTCGGGGAAAACGTCCGGGAACTCACGCACTATCGGCACATCATCAACAAAACTAGGTCTCCCCGCTGCTACTCGTGTATCCATCACATAGGCCACAAACCCACTACAGCCCTGCTGTAGACTCTGCCTCGCTCTAGCAGCCGAACAGAATGCTGACCCTGAACGGGTACCCTCGTCGTACACCGTAAGAACTCCCCTACTAGGGTCTCGTATCGTCACCAACTGTCGCTCGCAGTCTATAACTGCCCCAAAACGGCTCAACCAATCCATACCCACTATAACACATACGTCCCCCATCGCAATCGGGACCAGATCAATCGGAAACTCAACCCCAAAGATCTCGAGTACACATCCCCGAATCACATCCGTAGCATATACCGCTCGCTCGTCAGCTATGGAAACTCGTAGAGGTCGACTCAACGCCTCTCGCTGGATATTGATGTGCTGACTAAACGCTATCGACACGAAAGACCGACTCGCACCCGAGTCAAATAACACCAAGGCAGGTACAGAACTCACAAGAAAAGTACCTACGCATATCATAATATAAGCACAATATCTCAAACTCAGCATAAATAAATGAAAGAACACATACCAGCCACGACATCGGGCGCTGCGCGGACCTCCTCCGTTGTCAACTGGAAAGCTCTCCCGCGAGCCCTCGGTGCCTCGGCCTTCCGATGGCCGGTCTGGTTGCAATGAAAGCAAACCGTGAACCCCTTGGGGTAATCCCTCGCATAGTGCCCCTCCTTCTTGCATTTGTAACACACCCCAGATCTGCACACTCCCTCGTGGCTCTTGCCGCACTTCCCGCAAGTGCGGCCCTTCGGACCCCCAGATCTCGAATCAGCGGGCTTTGCCCGCTTGGCTACCGGCTGCGCCTGTGTCGGTCGCTTATCCCTCCTTTGAGACTCGGCCTCCTCCCTGACCTGAGTCTCCAGCTCGATCTCTCTCTTCCGGGCATTTACCTGGAGCTCGGCAAATGTCCGGTACGACGAGTTCGCCACGAACTCACGGATATCCCTCCTCAGTATGCTCAAGTATCGGCTCATACGTGCCTGCTCAGTCGACACGTGCTCAGGGCAAAACAACGCCCTCTCATGAAACATCCTCGTAATCACTGTCACAGACTCAGTTCCCTGCTTGAGGGACAAGAACTCCTGGGCTAGACGTTCCCTCTCCACAGGGGGGACATACTCATCTCGAAACATCATGGTGAACCTCTCCCAGGTCACCGCAGTCAGCTCTGCCGTAGTGAAGTCTGCCGTCACAAACTTCCACCAGTCCTTCGCTCCCAAGCGAAGCTGGTTCAGCGCAAACCGAACCCTCAGATGTTCTGGACATGAGCAGGTGTAGAAGCATCCCTCGATATCAGAAATCCACCTCATCACAGCAATCGGGTCCTGCATCCCATCAAACTCTGGTGGCTTCGTGTTGCTGAACTCTCGGTACAGCAACGAGTCACCTCCCTGCGGCCTGGCAGCAGCAATAGCTGCGGTGGCCGCATCAACAGCAGCCTCAGTAAGAGCGGCGTACCCCTCATCAAAAGTCTCGATCAACGTGGTCTTGATAGACCCGAACATCTCTGGTATCTCAACTCGAATGGCCGCAGCCACCTCCTAATGAATCAACCTACGGATCTCCTCATCATTGGTACCACTGGTACCACTGCCTCCTGGGTGGTGGCGCGTCCCAACCATGATGTCTCTGAAATACAACACAAAAGAAATCAGAGACTCGCTCGAGTATACTCACACTCGATACTCAACCCTACTTGCTCTTTAGTACCCTAAGGATTCTTACTTAGAGTGCGCACTGCTCCGGTGTTTTCAGTAGTACGGGCCCTATACTACCGTCCACACCGCATCAGTATTCACCCTAAGTCCTCCTCCTTGGATCCCAGATCACAAGTACTCTACATCTCACTGGCATAGGCTACCCTTCAGTAGACCTCTCATCAGCTCTTCCCTGCTACCTACTCGCTCTCAAGCATCACATAGCAGCAAAAATCCTTCCTAGGCTAAGGCATCACAAAATCAGGCCACTCTAGTCCTAATATGAATACCTAGCCAACTCTAGCATGCATATCATATCATAACATATCTCATGACACATACTGTAAGGGTATTTTGGGAAATCACCGTTCGGGCGCTGGCTGATCGTACACACTGCTCCGTTCAGCTTTTCTCAAAATCTTTTACTCTTTTAGAAAAATTATTTATTTTATGAAAAACTTTCTCATTTCCTCAGTTTGAGTTCAGATTCATCCAAAGATGCACCCGAATCCCTCAAACCAAGGCTCTGATACCAACTTGTAACGACGTAAGTTTTCAAAACAATTTTCTTTTTTTAAAAACATGCTTTCATCCATAAAATATCAGAGTAATCCAATGTATCACATGTTATCATAATACAAATCCCAAGATCTCCAAATACATAATCCTCTCAATGTGTACGAATCATGCCGACGCCTTCCCACGGTCCTCGCTAGTACCTGAAACACATATCACCACAACTGTAAGCATAAATGCTTAGTGAGTTCCCCAAAATACCACATACAACACATACGCCACTCGAGGCTACAGTACGAACCTCCGGTCGATGTGTCTCAGCGGGACCCTCCAGTCCCGTAGCTCGTTGGACCCTCTGGTCCGGTCATAGCTCGTCGGACCCTTCGGTCCAGTCTGTGTCGTTGGACCCTTCGGTCCGGTCTATATCGTTGGGCCCTCCGGCCCGGTCTGTTCAACACATAGCATACATATAACACAATGCACATAATCTCATATATACACATAGCATACAAGACCCTCTGGTCTACACATAAATACCACTCTAGGTAATGTATAGTGAGAAGACTCACCTCGTATGATGTCTAGTAACTCACGTGCTCGAAAATCCTGAATCTCGAAATAACGACCTAGCCCCGCCTAATCACATAAAGTAATTATTTCAAATCATTAGCGGCTCTCAAGGCTAGACTAAATCCCTTTCTACAATCCCATAGAAGGGTAAAAGACCATTTTACCCCTCCTTGCCCCAAAAGTCCACATGTTGACCAAAACCCTAAAAGTCAACGAAAGTCAACAGCAAGCAATACGCGGGGCGTACCAGCTCTTGTACGCGGGGCGTACTCCAGCGATCCAGAATCGGGGTCTCGGACCCTTACGCTGCGCGTACTGAGAGTTACGCCCAGCGTAAGTCTCAGTTTCAGCCATTCATGGATTTTGGTCTTAAACGGTTAAGACACTTCTTCAACTTCCATATCTGACTCTCCTTAAGCCTCTTATCCCATAAAGTTGGAACCTTTAAGCCTTTGCATGGCTGTAAAGGTCCCTACACCCTCTAACACCTTTCCTTTCTCTTCCAAAGGTCTAAATCTAATGCATGGCTCAATATTTACGTCCAAGCTTGCATTTTTATGAACATACAACTCATCTAGTCCTGAAATATGATAGATCTAGGCCAATGGAGACCATTTGCTCATAAAGTCTCCACCTTGGGACCAAAAACCCTAGAAATTGGTCCAAGAAGCACACAACACAAAAGACAAGGCAAGTTTTGAGCTTTTTACCTCAGGGAGAAGCTCCAACCTCTGAAAAGCTCGGATCTACTCTTTCCCACAAACTTCTAGCTTCCAAAATGGCCTCTTCTTCTCTTCCACCACCTTGAAATGATACTTAGAAGCTTAGAACACCCACACACTAGCTACAAACGAAGGAGGACTCTCTTTTAGGGTTTCACTCTCTGAAATGGAGGCTGAGGTCAAGGCCATAGCATTCCTTTTATAGTGCTCAAGTCATATTAGGGTTTTTGCATCTGGCCCGATTACGCCCGGCGTAACCTTGGTACGTCCAGCGTACCTTTAAGGGTCCGCGTCCATTTCAAGCGCATGAGTACGCGCAGCGTACTCTTCAGTACGCCCAGCGTACTCATTTGCCATAACTTTCCTTTTAAGGGCTAAACTTGACAACTTGGAAAAGAAGAAGGGTTAAATAGCTGTACCTGAATTTCGGGATGTTACACTTTATATCCCCGGAATCCTTGTCACGACCACTACAACTTTCTTCATAGATATCGGGTTTATCTATATTTTTATTTATTGCGCCTATTTTCATTCTTGATTTATTATATCATAATAAACAAGGATAAAGCACATAAATTCACATAATTCACATGATACTCTAATAATTCATTTTTATTACTTCAAAATGAGTTATATTTGTTGACCATAACTATTACATCAGCGCATCAATGCTTAGCCTCTAAACACGGGCGTTACATTTCTCTCCCCCTTAGGATGATTCCGTCCCGGAATCATGCATCAGCAAACAAATGCGGATAACGACTCATCATGCCACTCTCCGTTTCCCAGGTGAGATTTGGCCCATTCGAATGTTTCCATCACACAAGAAATACGTTGACCATCTTGCGTCGCAACTTCTTAGTCTTACGGTCAACAATCGCCTTCGGTTATTCAATTAGCCTCTTATTTTCATCCATCCTTAACTCAAAAATTGGAATTATGTCGGGAACTTCTTCCGTGAACTTCCTCAAATAACACACATGAATACCATCTAGTTCTTCTGGTAGTTATAGCTGTTGGATTAGATGTCTAAACCCATAACTATTATTGGTATGTACTCGACCCGAGAGTAGCATGGTCCATTTAGGTTGCACTTCACCGAAACAATTTGTATGGATAATCTTTTGAGAATAGTATATTTATGATTTATTAATATATTATAAGTTATAATATATTAATATGAAATCATATTATTTAATTAGTATTGATCAAGAATTAATTTGGTGATCAAAAGAGACTAATTAAATATGGACTCTTATATATATAGAATGGGCCAATGTTCATTTACGATGGGCTAAGCTTGCATGGATAGTCCATGGGGTTTTTAACCCATGGGTCCTATGGAAATGAAAGGTCATGGGTATTAGGGTTTACATGGATGTAACGATAATCCACCATACTATATAAAGATGTCTTTGGCACATGAAATGGACGAGTGTGTGAGTGAACAAGAGTGGGCCGATTTCTAGTGTGCTTACTATTCTCTTAAGTTTTCCAAGTTGTTTTGGTGATTTTTGATTCCACTTGAGGCATCCACATTATTGGTGCTAGGCTCTTGAAGCTCCAAGGAATCAACCACAAGAAAAAGGTATGCCATCCTACTAAGATTTATATTACAAGTACCCCATGGTATGCTAGTTAGGATGAGAACCTTGGAAAAATCATATTTGCATGTATAATAGAGAAAACATAGATCCAAGGTTTATAGGGTTGCATGTACACCATAGGAGTGTTAGAATGCTAAAAACCCATCAGTGGTATCAAAGCCTGGCTTGTTTTCATTATACTTGATGCAAAATGCTGTAAAAAGTCAAAAAACTGTTCACTGTTTAGTGGACTCGCCGAGTCCATAGGGGGACTCGACGAGTCCAAGTGTAAACTCATCCTACTCGTCGAGTAGGTTCTTGCACTCGGCGAGTAGGAGGCCCTGTGTGCAGATTTTTGAGTTTTGCTGCTGGAAATGGACTAGAATCATTACCCTAAACTGTTTTGGACTTATAAAACCTGTTTTTAGTGTGGTAATGATTATGCTAATCCATTTTCAATGGTTATTATCAAATTTTTAAGTTTTATATATGTTTATATGATTCTTGAAAATGTTGATATGAATGTTCATACTTATGAGTTTTAGTAGATCATATAAATTATTTGCAAATTGTTTGTTAGTGTAATTCTTGATCTAAATGCAAATTAATGGACTCCATAACTTGTCCTCAAGTTATGGAATTACAAAAGTCTTTTATTTAAAACCATTAAAACTCATAAGTTATAGAATTGAAAAGTTTTTGAATAGTTTCAAAACTTGCCCTCAAGTTTTGGAATTTGAAAAGTCTCACACACACTTTAATTCCGAACCCTAGAGTCATAAAAGTTAAAATTCAACCCTTATACTTTATAGTATTATAAGTTAATAATATATATATGCATAAGAGCAAGTCATGCTTACCGTTAGTAGGCCTCATTCACGAAGCCGGTCTATAAGGGGGATATAAGGTTGTTGCCTATAAAATGACAGCTTAATGGGTGTCCACTCTCACCCACCGCTTCCTTGACTGGTGGAGGGTCGTTAGCTGAACGGGTAGGACAAGGACTATAATTCTCATTAAAAGTATAATGATAAATATAAAGTAACTAAACCTTTTATAAATTCCTAATGTTAGTTACTTTAGGAAAATGTGAAATTTGTGCTAACCCATGAAATTACACTTTGTACCTTACCAAGTCGTTGGTGGAGCGTGTGTGGGTAACCGGCACACTAACATGGACTAGTAAGAGTGGCAAAGGGTGACTTAATGTTTATCATAGATCGGTGGAGCGCGTGTGGGTAACCGGCACATCGATTAGGTGATAAAATTAAGAGTACCAAGTTAATTTGCATGGTTATTGACACCTTGTTTGTGATCCTCGGCATCCTAGTCACAAACTTGAGAGGACACAATCGAGATTTAAACATGCCATTAAAAAGTTCAATAAATCTCAAAAGATCTAGGAGTTTCAATCCAATTAAAACCTAATACCTATTTCGTTTTTCATGGTGGAAATTGGTGAATCGTCATCCGCCTACCTTCAAATATTTTATAGCTTGGATTACGGCATCCCTCTTCCAAGTTATAAAATATTGTGTTGGGTCCTAGCCTTAATATTTCATATTGGGTGTTCTATTAAGGACTTAAATCAACTAACTTAAATTTCTCCCATTGTAGATGTCTGGTTCAGACAACTATGGTCTTCCCACATCCCTTGGAACAAGTTTTCCTAATGAAGATGATGTCTCGCGATTGGATCATGGAAATCATACTTCTCTTCCTCCACCCCCTCCAATTATTCTCCCTGACCCACAAGCTCAAAGACTTGAGAAATTCAAGGTTACTCAAGCCCTACTTGCAATGAAACATGAAGATAGAAGGCATGTGTGTTCTCATGTCTTGGAGATGAAGTCACATATCGACAGGCTGAGAGTGTTGGGTGTCGAAGTCTCAAGGAAGTTGGCCTTTGACTGGGTTCTTCAATCACTTCCTGAGTCGTATAGTGAGTTCATTAAGGACTACTATGTGACAGACCACGACATGACCCTTATTGATCTTACTTATTTGCTTGTTGCTGCTGAATCAGAAATGTTTTGGCGCACTGGAAAAGTAAAATTGGGTGGAAGATATACTTCTCAAACTTCCACGGACATTGACAATGGTAACATTGGAAGTCTGGAAAAGCTTTTTGTTCCCAATGGAAAGGGATTGGCCATGGTCAACCCGGTTGACCAAATGGTAGAGAGAAAGGCTAAGTCTGTGATAATCCTGTGTACCATTCCCAAAGAATCTGTATATTTTTACTGTCAAGAGAAGGGACATTAGAAGCGGAGCTACCCTGACTACCTGAAAGATCTGAAAGAAAGTAGAGACAAAATGTTTGACTCTGCTTCAGGTAAGTATACTATCTAACTTTGTTAAGTTTCTAATTGTTGATTCTTAATACATGATGTAACTAGGTTGCATTTTAATGTTTTGCAGGATCAAGCAAAGGGAAGGAAGCTTAAAAGAAGAGTATGTTGAATCTGATCGCGAAGATGGATTTTAATCGCATGGTTCGAAGATCGGATTTTTGAGCTACTACTTAGGACTTATGATAGATTGCTAGGAAATATGTAATAGCATAGTTTTCACTTGTAAGTGCATTGTAAGGAAAAGTTTTTCCGCATTTTATAAATAAATAAAATTTTGTTTTGTTTTATTTTATATCCCCTTGCAATGGCATTTATGAAAAATTGATGTTTGTATGTTTCTAGCAATATTGGAAATATAAATTTGATTCTCTCATTTGTGGTAGTGTCTAAATTTACCAAATAAGGAAAGATTCTCATCACCCAAGTTTCAATTGGACAGGAACTTGGAATCATGCAAGTTGTATTGTATTGTGAATGAGAATCTTCATCTTTGGAAAATTAAGACTAATTCCTTGTTCACATGTATATGTGAGTCAAGTGAAGGACTAAGGGATCGAGTACACATTCTTGTGCACTAGTCAAGTCCACCACAAAGATCGATAAGACTATTCGTCATGATTTACTAAAGTTGAGTAAATATGGTTATACTTACAAGTTTAAATATGATTTTGAAACATTGGAAAGGTTTCAATGTATGGCAGGACGAATGAGAAGAATCAAATTAGGCAGAAAGATAAAAGTTTCTCAAATCTGAAAAGATGGGAGAGTACTTTAGTATCATGTTTTATGATCATCTTAATGATTAAGAAACCATATCACAATTGATCCTCTAAGGACATTGTAGTGCATTCCTATGGCTAAGAAGAGGAATCATGAATTGTTGAAATGGTTAAATCAAGAAGATGAGTCATACTTCGTTCCAAAACAATTCTTAGAGTCATACTCCAAGATTGTAACTTGAGTGACATATCTTAAAGAAGGTTTATAACACTTGTCAAATGTAGAGTAAAATGTTTTCTACTCTTGTACACTTGAAATTGGTAAGTTGTGATGTTTTGGATAAAACAAAGACCAACTAAGGCCAATAGTATGAAGTGTTTGTCTTGATAAGAATCTGCACTATCTCTTGAATATTTGTTTGTCAAGGAATGGTTCTTGGCAAGAGAGTCTTATATGTCAAGAGGACAGTGGGAGTCTTAAAGATCCTGAAAGAGTTTCAAGAACTAATCAAGAATAAAACCGATAGTTTATCACTAGCACACGACTTGAGGTTTATAAGCTATCGTGCTGACATAATTCTTGTTTCTATGCCCATTCTGGTTAAAGTTGCCTATGCATGTGAGTTCTATGAGTTCTCAGTTGCTTGCATAACAACTTGGAAGACATGGTAGGCCCTTGTGCTGCCAGGTGGCAAGAAAATTAAGATTGAACAAGTTCGGTCCATATGAGTTTGAATTTGTCACTAACCTTGTCTTGTGATTATGGTTTTGACAAATTCACATGGATAGGAACACATACACCATAAAATCTAAGTATCAGTAGGTTTCTCTCCGATTCATGAAAATGATGGTGAGGAAACGCTTTCGCTAAATAGATTTTAAGTAGATAGCAATTGTGATATTTGCATTCTCAAAGTCGTTAGTGGAGCGTGTATGGTTAACCGGCACACTAACATGGACTTGTGAGAAATGGCAAAGGTCTAAACAATTGAGACTATGATTACGACATCCCTTTTCATAGTTCTAAAATTGTTTAGACACACATGTGAGCTATCTAAGAAAAGGTGTATGATTTTGATAAAGTCTTATCAAAGCATCTTGTATCAGAAATCTGAACTTTGGTAAGAAAGTCAATAAAGTATTGATTTCTAGAAGTCCGACTGATTTTTGGATACATGTCAAAGCTAGTGGGAGCATAAGTGTTATGATAATAATTATCATGTTAGTGGGAGCATGATTATTATGTTTAGTATTGCAAGTTAGCAATGTATTTATAGAAAACAAAAGGGTTTCAATTCGTGAAGTTGCGGGGGTTGAAAAGTTGTTTGCTATAATTAAGGGAGAGAAAATTATACTTCATTCCAATTCTAAAAGCTTAGATTGTGATCCAATTCTAAAAACTTAGATTGTGAGTTTTTAATCAAATTTAGTCATAATTACATTATTTGCGTTCTAAAATTCGATTATGATTACGGTATCCCTTTTCATAATCTGAATTATGAGAACATGGCAAATAGAAATAGAAATATTATAGCAAAACACTGGTCTAATATCATGTCTTTATGTGAGACATCATGAATCGTGTCCCATATGCTTCGGATATAGGATCGATTACATGTGCGGTAATATTCATCTGTTCTAAATTTTTCCAAATGCCTAGGGCATTAAGGGGGAAAAAGTACTTGAACTGGATACGACTAAAATGATTAAGCAATTGTCAGTGACAATCTGAGGTTTTCCAAAGATTGGTTGCTCATGGACAATTGGAAGTATAAGTGTTAATTTTAGAAGGACCATATTGACATATTCTAGAAGGAGGCAACTCTTGTTGAGAAGTGATAGTCAAAATAGGAATGTGGAAATGTTTCCATAGGTGGAAGGTATTCATTAAATATGTGTAAGATTAGAAAACTTAATGCAAGAAGGATGTTCAAAGGAATGTACTTTGAATTTAAGACTTCGTTTCCATGGAATTGCTCTCTATTGGAATATTTTGTAAATGTCTGTTGCCAAGTCTTTGTGACTTTTGTGCATAGTCATTACAAGAGAATCAATGCATATAAGTTTAGAATCTAACAGATTTCAGTAAATGGCAAAGAATCTTGTATTCTTACATTTGCGGTAAGGATTTGGGATTGTGAAATGAGCATCATTGGAATCATGTTCAATTGATCTATTTCACAAAGTAAAGATCATAGACAAACATAGTGTGCATACTTGGAATATGGCATAACTATTGTTTGGACAAACATAGTGTGCATGCTTGGAGCATGGCATGCCTATTGTTTCAGTTCAAGTATTAAGTTGATTATTTGAAACATTATGCAATGAATAATGTGTAATCAATTTGGTGATTATATAAAAGATGTTTTATTTATATTCATAAGTTCTGAGACCATATTGGATTCGATTGTTCTTGTGTTTCACTTTGCATGTTTTGACTTCCCGAATAACTAGGTTATTCAAACTCTCCACAGTCAATCATACTTTGGAAGTATGTATGAATCAAGACTGTCATGAATTGGGCTTGTAGATGTCTAAAGTGTTTAGACATAGCAAAAGTTGCTGTAACATTCATGAGTGCTCCCGGAATGAGATTCGAGTATTGGATTAAACCCATGCTCATTTGAATCACTTCATGGATTTTATAACGATTGATCATGAGACGATAATATCTTATATTCTTCAAGCGGAGAAGTATGAGTTGTAGTTGCGCGTCGGTTGCACATTGGCATACGTAAACGCAACCAGTAACTTGGTTGTTATAATACATATCGTTGTGTGTAATTTGATGAGTAAGTACAAGCGAACATTTGGGTCGAAGTTTATTCATTCCTTTTACCCTTGGAGGGATAAAAGCGATATCTGTGGGCCCCTCGATGATTTAGTGATGACACCCCTAAGTGCTTGGCCAAGCCTGGACTGATTTGATTTATTCAATTAGTGAGTCGTCATAAATCGGAAATCGGGAAACAACAAATGGACAGAGAGAATGATTATAGACCATGTCTCAGTCCATATGATATCTAAAATGGAGGAATATATGATCCCTTATCTAATGGACACGTCATTTGGCTAGGTCAGAGTTCGGCAACGGCTTTAAGAGGTACGATTGCTAGTCGGGATTTGGAGTCATACTTGAATAATAGTTTTAGACTTATCCAAGTGGGAGACTGTTGGATTAGATGTCTAAGCCCATAACTATTATTGGTATGTACTCGACCCGAGAGTAGCATGGTCCATTTGGGTTGCAGTTCACCGAAATAATTTGTATGGATAATCTTTTGAGAATAGTATATTTATGATTTATTAATATATTATAAGTTATAATATATTAATATGCAATCATATTATTTAATTAGTATTGATCAAGAATTAATTTGGAATTAATTTGGTGATTAGAAGAGACTAATTAAATATGGACTCTTATATATATAGAATGGGCCAATGTTCATTTAGGATGGGCTAAGCTTGCATGGATAGTCCATGAGGTTTTTAACCCATGGGTCCTACGGAAATGAAAGGTCATGGGTATTAGGGTTTACATGGATGTAACCCTAATCCACCATACTATATAAAGAGGCCTTTGGCACATGAAATGGGACGAGTGTGTGAGTGAACAAGAGTGGGACGATTTCTAGTGTGCTTACTATTCTCTCAAGTTTTCCAAGTTGTTTTGGTGATTTGTGATTCCACTTGAGGCATCCACATTATTGGTGCCAGGCTCTTGAAGCTCCAAGGAATCAACCACAAGAAAAAGGTATGTCATCCTACTAAGTTTTATATTACAAGTACCCCATGGTATGCTAGTTAGGATGAGAACCTTGGAAAAATCATATTTGCATGTATAATAGAGAAAACATAGATCCAAGGTTTCTAGGGTTGCATGTACATTATAGGAGTGTTAGAATGCTCAAAACCCATCAATAGCTTGTAGGCTTAGTTCCCAATCCTCTAAAGAACTTTGAACGGTCCAATGAATCTTGGACTCAACTTTCCTCTTTTCCCAACTCTTATAAGTCCCTTCCATGGTGAGACTTTCAGCAAAACCAAATCCCCAACTTCGAATGTCATCGGTTGTCTTTTCTTGTCAGCATAGCTCTTTTGACGATCCTGAGCTGCTAACATCCTTTCCCTAATTATGTTCAACTTTTTAGCAGTCCGATGGACAATCTCGGGGCCCATAAAATGCTTTTCTCCAGCTTCAAGCCAACAAGACGGCGTACGACACTTCTGTCCATACATAGCTTGGTAAGGTGCCATCTTGATGCTCGAATGATAACTATTATTGTAGGAAAACTCTACTAGAGGTAAGCGCTCATCTTAGTTACTTTGGAACTCTAGGGTACATGCTCTTAGCATGTCTTCCAGTGTTTGAATCGTCCTTTTGCTCCAACCATCGGTCTGCGGATGGTAGGCTGTACTTAAACACAACTTCGTACCCATTTCCTATTGTACACTCCTCCAAAAACTTGATATGAGACGACTATCACGGTCTGATACAATCATTAAAGGAACACTGTGAAGTCTTACTACCTCCTTCACGTAAGCATTAGCGAGCTTATCCATAGACCATCTTTCATTGGCTGCTATGAAGTGTGCACTTTTAGTGAACCGATCAACGACCACCCAAATCATGTCATCACCGTCCTTTGTTCTGGGTAGTTTAGTAACAAAATCCATGGTGATGTCTTCCTATTTACCCATGGGTACAGGTAAAGGTTCTAAACTCCCATACGGTTTCTGGTGTTGTGCCTTAACTCTCGCACATGTCACATACTCAGCCACATACTTCGCAACGTCGAGCTTCATCGTCGGCCATCAGTAGTAGGCTTTCATATCCCTATACATTTTTGTGTTGCCGGGATGAATCGACTACATGGTCTTGTGGGCTCCTTCCATCAGAAGATCTCTTACTTCGCCCATCTTTGAATACCTTCAATCCTTGATTATTCGTACCGAACACCAACGTTTTGCCTAAACGTTCTTCCTTTCGGTCAGTCTCCTCTAAAGCTTCCTCCCGAGATTTATTGATGCTTTCCACGATCGTTGTGACAACATCTATTGATTGCTTCGATTATCTTTCACTTCAATCTTCTGGCTTAAGTCAAATGCTACATCGAACTTGGTTTATGAACCACGTAACATACTCATCCTATTCGGACTCAATTAATATGACCACTATGGTCAGAATAACAATCATCTTCTTAGTCATTACCGAAATGATGGTAGTGACGGACATGAACAAAATGGAATCATTTACTAGCTTCTTGGTAACCTTGTGACCTTCCCTGATCCAAGTGTGAGTCCTGTGCTTCCAGTAGTATAGGCCTCTACTACCATTCACACCCACTCATACTCGTCCCACGTATTGTCTCGCAGTTCTCCAAGTCACCATTCAAGAATTTCACACAATCATTTTACACAACAGATGACAAAATCAAGGTTTTATATTATCTCTTGAAACGATTACACAGATGTTCATGTTCACCCTAGACTGTGCCTCTTATATTAGGCTACATAACATGATCCTGATTATACAGATACTTTATAGATCCTTCCTCTTAATTCCTTGCATTGTCGCCTGCTTCATCAAGGATTATCTGAAATGCTCTTGCCTTTGGCGCTGCATGTGGATTTGTTGCTCCTTCCCTCTTTGGGCAGTATTGCTTGTAGTGCCCTTCTTCATTACATCCAATACACACCCTTTTGTTGAATGTACACTCATTGGCGTAATGCCCATGCTTCCCACACTTGAAGCATGTGACCTCATCGCCACATTTTCCAGAGTGTTTCTTCTTGCACTTATCGCACCATCTCACTTCACCTTTTCCTCATTCGAACTTCTTCGAACCAGACTTCGAGAATTTTCTCTTCTCGTTGGACCTTGAGGATCCATCGAACTTCCTTTTCTCACCAACTTTAGTTCCCTCCAGACCCCTTTCTCTTAACTGGGTGTCAACATTCTTGACTGCTCTAACGGCTGCCTTCAATGTGCTTGCCATTTTGACTGTTGGGTCAAAGTATGATGGTAATCCGTTAGCAAATTTCTCTATCTTGGCGAGTTCAGTCGACACCAGGTATAGAAATAACTTCATCTTTTCAGTGAATGCAGTAGCATAGTCATCATTTCTCATTCTCCCTTTCTTCAAGTTCTGGAACTCATTGTTTAGATCTATCAGATCTATTTCGGAGCAGTACTGCATTTTCAACTGCTCGATGAAAGCTTTCCAAGACATCTTCAGAGCTTCTCCTTGTGGCATCGTATCTGCTAATAACTTCCACCAGCTTATCCGGTCTTCAGTTGTCTGACCGCAAAGACAGTTTTATGCTTATCGCTACAGTTGCAGCTTTCAAATACCATCTCCATTCCGGAGATCCAGTCCATAATCTCTACTGGCTTTGGACTTCCGGAAAGACTCGGTGGTTTGGTACCCAAGAAGTTCTAATACATACATCCATGTTTGTCGATTTCCCTCTCTGGGTCATTCCTTCTCACCACTGGGGGTTCCACTTGACTGACAGTGCGACTGTAATTCCATTCCTCTAACTGTCCGTCATTCAGTTCTGGTTGTTCAACAGGCATCGAAGGTTCGTCCCTATTATTCAGCAACAATTGTCTCATTTCTTCCCTCTGTTTAGCCATCATAGCCCGAATCATGGCTCGAACTCCAACCATTGTAATTGGCTCAGGTGCGGCTTCTATTATTGGCACCTGCTCAATTACTTGGGGTTGAGGTCGTTGATTCCTGTTTTCATTGGCGTTTCCAACTCCGCTTCGGGTTCCCACCATGTTGATCTATACACCAAAGTAGGTGAAATTAGATATTTACTTACGATTGACGTTTAAATCCTCCTTATCACTCCGAAATGTTACATGCTAGTTCTAATATCGTAATCGAATGCTTAGAATCCTAAACACGTAAGGTTTCCAGATCCGGTCGGCAACATACCGTAGATCCGAACAAATAATAGCATATACGCCAAACATAAAGCATTTAGCACATAAAAGCATTTTAGGCATCTTTCCTAAAATGAGCTAGTGCTTGTGTCTAAAATGTAGCAGACACTCATCTCACAATCATCGCTTAGCATTCTAAGTTTAAGTCTAGAAATCCTATAAATTCCTAGTTTGCTTAAACTAATTCTCTGCTACCAACTGTGACATCCACATTTTCACGACCAGAAAACACCGATTTGTTTATGCTTCATTTTCAAAATCTGAGTATACTTTTAAAGAAAAGTTTTGCGGAATTTTTGTTCTCAGAAACCATGAAAAAGCATTTCCGAAGAAATGTATTCTATTTATTTTAAAACTTTGGGATGTCAACGTCAATACAAAAACATAAGCATAAACAAAACTTACATTCATTTACACTAGTGATCTATATCTCTTTAATCTCTCAGTGTAGTGTAGCTTTATATCGACACTTGTGATACAAATAAACTGAGTGGGTCAGGTTGGGAAACCTGGTGAGTAGGGGTGGCAAATCGGGCCATCGTGCCGTGTTTTTGTCTGACACGACACAACACGACAATGTTTTATGTAACACGAACACGACACGACACGATGTCGTGTTTTTTCTAACTAACACGAAAACGAACCAATTAAAAACTGACAAACACGACACGACACGACAAAAATAACATAATATAACAATTAGTGTATTTAATTAATATTTAATCACATATAACACGACAAACACGAGAAACACGAAAAACACGACAAATAAATACTAAATCGTTTCAATATCGTGCCGAATTTTGAACACGAACACGACACGACACGACATCGTGTTTTTTACACTTGGCACGAACACAACACGAACACGAATTCGAATTTTAGTTTCGTCCCAATTTCGTTTCGTGTCGTGTATTTTTGTCGTGTCGTGTCAACAATTGTCACCCATACTGGTGAGTACATTGGGTTTTCAACCCACAATAATATAGTTATTATGTTTAAACATCAAACATTCAACCCAATTACCCTTCTCCATTATCTTCTTTATTCTTAAGGATCTACCCTAAGAATCAGCTATCCTTCATTCATTCATTCCTAAGGTTTATCCTAGGGAATACGCGTGAAGTCCATTACTGCTAATGTCATGTATTAGGCACAGCTGCCAATATTATCCTTTAGTTGCAGCTGCCAGGATTGTATAGTTCTCAACTAGGCGCAACTGCCAATATCATCTATTAGGAGCAGTTGCCAGGATCATGATGTTCTATATTAGGCGCAGCTGCCGATGTTATCATTTTTGCGCAGCTGCTAGGATGTTTAGAGCGCATCGTAGTTCGAAAAACATCTACAGGATGTGGTGCAGCTACCAATATTCATCTATATCATCTTTCATACCTCATCATTTATCTAACCATGTTCTACCTAACATATTTTTAGATATAAAATACATCTATACTTTTAGATTTGAAAAAAAAGGTTCAGATCTGAAAAAAAATACATCTACTGTCCAGATCTGAAGAAAAATGTTCAGATCTGTAAACAAAATACATCTACACCCTAGATCTAAAGAAAAATGTTCAAATCTGTAAATAAAATATATCTACAGCCTAGATCTGAAGAAAAAGGTTCAGATCTGTAAACAAAATATAATTACAGCCTAGATATGAAGAAAAAGGTTCAGATCTGAAAAGAAAGAAGTTAGATCTTTCATCCAACATAGATTTCAAAGTATAAAATACATATACAGCTTAGATCTGAAAAAAAGAAGAAGTTTAAATCTTTCATCTAGCACAGATCTCAAGTAAATATGCACACATAACATGTAATTTATATAAAATACTTCATATCTATGTGTAAGATGAAAGTAACTATGCACTCACCTGATAAGGAGTGATTCAGACAACACTTCACTTCTTAAAATAATTTCCTTTGACGAAACCGGGAAGTTTGTTTGAAAACTGGACTCCGTGTGGGCAGAGTTTCAAACCGACAAACTCTTTTTCTCGGAGCCTTCGGGCGCTCCGAGGCTTTCTTCCAGTGTTAGGGAGGTTTCCTAGGCTTCGGGGTGGATTAGGATGGCTAGAGAGAGAGAGAGTAGAGTGAGAAAGAAGGTGTAAAAGGTGTGTAGAATTATAGCTGCCTCACACCCTTTATATAGGCCGAAGCCTCGGTCTACGCTGCGCGTAGCTTCGCTGGTACGCTACGCGTACTTCGGTACACTAGGCGTTTATGCGAACGCTGGACGTGCGAGGGAGCGATATCTGCGGTTCGTACGAATGCGTGTCACCCTCCGTCTAGAGCGACGTGGCTATCTCTGGTCCTAGTATCCGAACGCGGGGCGTTCTTCTCTTCTACGCAGGGCGTAGCCTCACAACAGCTCTCGCAATTTGCCTTTCTGTCTTCTAAAATTCATAACTTTCGCATACGAGCTACGTTTTTGACGTTCTTTATATCTACGCGTAGGTAGGAACATGCCCTACAACTTTCATTTAGACTCCGTCCGCTAATTTTGACTTTATTTTTAAAGTTATATATTTAACAGGCCGGGACACGAAAAGTCCATTAAAAATTTATAACTTCTTCATCCGACATCCGTTTTTGTCTGTCTTTTTACCGTTGAACTACTATTAACGAGACCTTTGATTGTTATTTAGGTTGCGTCGGCCAAAAACCGTTCGATCTACTATTCGAACTCCGGGCTGCATACTGCTAAGCCGAAACTTAGAAAAATCATAACTTCCTCATACGATATCAGATTTGGGCGTTCTTTTTATGCACGCTCTCGGTTTAACGAACACTACGACTTTCGTTTAGATCACTAAGGCTAAAAATCACTCTATTGTAAATTCACTTATTTACGTCACGCAGTGTCGTACCGGTTCTGTCGCGAAACTTTAACAGGCCATAAGTTCTTCGTTATAATTCGGATTTCAACGTTCTTTATATCCCCGAAATCCTTGTCACGACCACTACAAATTTCTTTATAGATATCGGGTTTATCTATATTTTTATTTTTGGCGCTTATTTTCATTCTTGATTTATTATATCATAATAAACAAGCATAAAGCACATAAATTCACATAATACTCGAATAATTCATTTTTATTACTTCAAAATGAGTTATATTTGTTGATCATAACTATTACATCAGCGCATCAATGTTTAGCCTTGAAACACGGGCGTTACACTACATTCTCAGGTATGTTTGATAAAATTGAGGAACATATGCGTGATAATCCAAAAAAGATGTTAGTGTATACATTTTCGGAATCCGTGACCCCGTTGAAGGTGTATTGAACTAACTAAAAAAATACATTGCTAAGTATTTATTTATATGATCAATTTATTTAGTACTAACACTTAACACTTATTGTATATTGTTTACAAGATATGGATATGGGAGATGTTTCCCATTGTTCGTGGAAATGGTGTAATACGGAAAAATAGTTTATGCCCTCGAATAAAACGATGGTATCATGTTAGGAGGTTGAATTGGAAGGCAATTTGCGATGTTTTCAATGTTGATGTGGACGAGAAACATCAACCAAAACATAAGATGATAGCCTCTGATACTGAGGCCTCTACTCCACACTATTTATCATATATTAGTACCTTGACAGGTGAATTGTCCGAAATCCCTTCGTATGTATGGTAGAGCTTTAGGAAAGATGTAAGTAAAATTCTAAAAATAGAAAATAATATATATATATATTTTTAACTATTATGAATAATCTTAAATACTTATTTGCAGGGGGTATCTTCGTCCGTTCCATCCTCTAACAACAACCATTCTACCGGCTCCACACAACGAACTCCTTCAGTGGAACTGGACAAGAAAAGTACACATGAAATACTGGCAAGGCTTCAATCTTTAGAGGAACTAGTCTGAGAATTGAAAAATAAGTGTAACGTCCCAAAATTCAAGAGCAAAAATTTCAGTTTTAATAGTAATAAACCATTAACCAAACATGTTCATAAAAACATAAAGGAAAATCAGAGTATGTCAATCAATCATCTCAATACATCAGAGTTATATAAAGCGGAAATCATGGTGTGTGTGTGTGATGCGATCAACCCGAGCTCTTCCCCTTTAGTCTGGAAGTACCTGAAACATAAACTGAAAACTGTAAGCATGAAGCTTAGTGAGTTCCCCATAATACCATATACCGTACATATCAAACATACAATAGTCCATGCCCCATAACCATCGGGCCCTACCTAGAAAAGATCTGTCTGTAACATGCGATGGGCCCCACCCATCACACTCACAGACCCCACATGGCTTCAGGCCCCACCCGGTATACATACAAACACATACAAGACATGCACATGTCACAAAGACGATTAACAAACTATAACATAATCCACTTGGGTGACATTGGTGTCTTCGACCCGCAAGTATAGTGAAAACTATCATACTATAACACACTCATCAGGCCCCGCCTGGCATTGGACCTCACCCGCTACACATATAACACATACAAGGTCTCACGGATAACTAACTGAACCAATAACCACAAATTATGGGCCGACATTGGTGCCTTTAAACCGCTAAATACTGGGAGGAGACTCACCTCAAACTATTGAACCAACCAGATAAATGCTTGGACTGCTGATCCGGGAAACTTCCACACTAAATATCATCAAATAATGCCCTAATTAATAATTATGTAATAAACCATAACCGGGCCCCGCCTAATGACACCCAAAATCCCAATATGGCCCAAATTCTTAAATGATGCCCAAAGCCCATTATGGACCCAAATCCAAGAAGGCCCAAAGCCTAACAATGACCCAAAGTCAGAAAGACTAGTGGCCCAATAAGGCCCAAAACCCTAGTAGTCCAAATACGGCCCAAATCTCAAAAATCAACAAAAGTCAATGGCTGTTGAGTATGCCCGGCGTACTCAGACTTGCACCCTACGCACGCCCTCCTTGGCCAGTACGCGTTGCGTACGATCTAGGTACTCCCAACATACTCCACAACCAACCCAACTCACCATTAAGTGCTTAATCGGCTAAGGCATTAAGTCCAATTCTCATATTTGATCATAAATGATGACTAAACACGTAAAGTTGGCAACCTTACTGCTTTTCATGTCTTAATAGGACCCAATACTCAATAAAACCCATAATAAGAACCCTAACTCATGCATGGTCCAATATAACACACCAAGATGACATTTTTATGAATAAGGGACCTCAAAAATGCTAAGATCAACAATCCTTAGCTTCTGGAGTAGCTCATACTCTGATGAATGACTTGAAGGACTATAGAAAGCACAAGAACAAGCCTTATCTAGATCTATCAAACTGAATCATCAAGTTAATAGCTATATACCTCAAAAAGCTTTCCAAGTTGATGATGATTCTGGATCCACAAGGTCTAGCCACACCATTGCAACTTCCAAGAGTTCTTCTTCCTTCAAGATCACCAAAAACACCTTCAAAGTTCACTTCCAAGCTCAAAACACTCAAAAGGCAATTAGGATTTCGTTCTTAGGGTTTGGAGAGGTGAAGGTTGGTCATAAGAAAGTCCATAGGGCATAAACCCTAAAAATTAGGGTTTTCCCCTGGTGACCGTACGCACCGCGTACGTCTACACACACCCCCCATACGTAGGCGCCTCCGCAACCAAGTTATCGAGCCAGTACGCCCAACGTACTCCTAGAGTACGCCTAGCGTACTCGATTAGGGACCAAATTGCAAGGAATTTTAAAATGAAGCGCTAAAAGGAAAAATACCCGAAATGCAAATGTTAAAATTCTCGCCCATTTGAATCAGACTTCGTCCCCGAAGTTCGTCACTACGAACAACTTTAGATAATGCTCCCTCATCTCGACCTCGGGTTCCCGTGTCCATTCTGAACCCTTGCGGTGCTGCCACTGTACCTTTACCAGATCTACCGACTTGATCTGCAGAGCCTTCATCTTCCTGTCAAGGATGACAATCGGTCTCTCGATATAATTCAGGCGATCATCCACCTGAATATCCTCCAATGGAACCACTACGGAATCATCAAAAAAACATGTCCGCAGCTGAGATATGTGAAACATGTGATAGATCTGACTAAGCTCCTCGGGTAGATCCAAGCGATAAGCAACCCTGCCCACCCGAGCCAAAACCCTGAAAGTACCGATATATATGGGGACCAAGGTGACACCTTCAGGAGAACCATATCCCCAACCTGGACCTCTAGATCTGATCGGCGCTTGTCAGCATAGCTCTTCTGCTGACTCTGAGCTTTCTGGATTCTACCCCGAATCTGCCAAATCAACTCAGTAGTCTTGAGTACCACCTTAGTACCCCCATGACTCACTAACTGACCTCATCCCAACATATTAGAGTCCTGCACTTCCTCCCATAGAGCATCACAAAAGGAGGTCGATCAATGCTGGCGTGATAACTATTGTTATACAAAAGCTCTGCCAAAGGGAGATACGTATCCCAACTCCCACCAAAATCCAATACACACGCCCGAAGAATATCCGCCAAGGTCTGGATAGTCTGCTCACTCTGTCCATCAGTCTATGGGTGGAAAGCCATGTTGAAATGCAGACGAGTACCCAACTTCTCGTGAAACCTCTTCCAGAACCTGGAAGAAACCGGACATCCATGTCTAAAACCACTGAAATCGGCACCCCATGTCGTGCCACAACCTCCCTGATGTAAATGTCAGCCAACTTCTCTGCAGAGACACTCTCCTAAATTGGAATGAAATCCGCGCTCTTGGTCAATTGGTCCACGATGACCCATATCGAATCCAGTCTGCGCGCTGTCTGTGGCAACTTCGTGATGAAATCCATGGTAATCTCTACCCATTTCCAAACGGGAACATCTAACGACTGCATCTTGCCATGAGGTCGTTGATGCTCGACCTTGAATTTTCAGCAAATCAAGCACCTCTCCACATACCAGGCCACATCTCGATTTATGCATGGCCACCAATAGTTGAGCCGGAGATCCCTATACATCTTTGTGGCTCTGGGATGAATAGATAACCTTGAATTGTGTGCCTCCTCCATCAAAACTTGGCACGCACCACCCAAATACGGAACCCACACCCTCCGATTAAGGGTCAGTAACCCCCGACTATCATAATCAAACGAAGCCACTTGACCCAATATGCGCTCACTCTTCCGGTGCTCTTCCTTCATAGCCTCAACCTGAGCCTCACGGATCTGCTCTAAGAGTGGGTAATCATTTTCATTCTCAAACACATATCCATGACCAGAGCCATGACCGCCTTACGGATGAGAGCATCGACCACAATGTTGGCCTTCCATGGGTGGTAAAGGATCTCACAATCATAATCCTTCATCACATCCAACCATCTATACTGCCTCATGTTTAGATTCAACTGGTCCATCAAATACCTCAGGCTCTTGTGATCAGTGTAGATAGTATAGCAGACGCCATAGATGTAATGTTTCCAAATCTTGAGGGCAAACACCATAGTCCCCAACTCGAAATCATGCATAGGATAATTCACCTCAAGAGACTTCAACTACCTCGAAGCGTAAGCAATCACATGACCCTGTGACATCAACACTGCTCCCAACCCTGTGATCGATGCATCACAATATATCACATAATCCTCATCATAATCTGGTAGGGTCATAATCGGCGCCTCACATAATCTCTGTCTCAAGGTCTCAAAAGCTTCCTGGCTTCCTGCTACTTAGGCCCCCAACGAAACTTGACGGTCTTTTTGTCAGCCGAGTAAAAGGAACCACTATCTTGGAGAAATCATGAATGAATCTCTGGAAGTAACCCACCAACCCAAGTAATCTCCAAATCTCAGATGGAGAACTCGGAACTTCCCACCTCATCACCGCCTCCACCTTGGCCAGATCAACCAGAATACCGTTTTGGCTGACAAGGTGGCCCAGAAACTGCACCTCATGCAACCAAAACTCACAGTTAGAGAACTTCGCATTCAATCTGTCCCTCCTTAGAGTCTCCAATACCTCCCTCAGATGCTACTCATGTAGCTCCTGGGTCTTGGAATAGACAAGGATGTCATCAATAAACACAATCATAGACCGATCCAACATGGGTCTGCATACACGATTTTGTGTATCCTCCTCTCCGACCCTCATCTGATGATAACCTGAACACAGACCAATCTTGGAAAACCAAGATGCACCCTGGAGCTGGTCAAATAAATCGTCAATCCTTGGGAGTGGATAAAGGTTCTTCACCGTTAGCTTATTCAGCTCCTGGTAGTCGATACACATCTAATGCGATCCATCCTTCTTCTTCACAAACATGATCGGCGCTCCTTATGGCGAACTACTTGGCCGAATAAACCCCTTGTGTAACAGATCCTGCAGTTGTGTAAACAACTCCTACATCTCTGGAGGTGCTAACCGATAAGGTGCTTTGGATATCGGAGCCACACCAGGAACCAAGTCTATCCAAAACTCCACTTGCCTCTCCAGAGGGACTCCATGAAAATCTTCCATAAATATATTTGGGTACTCCCGAATAATCGGAACATCGTCCATAGTCGCCTTACCCTTCTCCCGGGTATCCATCACATAGGTCACAAATCCAGAACAACCCTGCTGAAGATAATGTATGGCCCTGGCTACAAAACATAAGACCAGCCTATACTAAACACCCTCTCCCTGAATCACCAACTCTCCCCCACTTGGGGTCCGAATGCATACAAACTGCTGCTCACAATCAATCATTTCCCCATTGGGACTAAGCCAATCCATCCTTACTAGAACCTTGCTCTCACGCAGGGGTATAGGCACCAAATCAATCAGGTACCGCACACTAAACAACTCCAAAACACAACCCCGATGAACCCTTGATACCCACATTGGATGATCATCCGTAATCTCAACCTCTAAAGGACAATCTAGCTCCCCCGGAGCATCGACAAACCTCTTGCTGAGTGTAAGAGATACAAAAGATCAGGTAGCCCCGAATCAAGCAATACCAAAGCAGAGATACCATTCACTAGTAACGATCCTAAAACAAAACACACAGATATAAGCAGAAAATCAGCATAAATAAAGAGATAAGGAGAAGATACATACCCTTAAACACTTCTGATGTTGCGTGAGACTCACAACAGGCATCTCTGCCTTGCCCCGCTGCCCATCAGTAATCCACAAATTCGCTGGAGTAGGTGATACAACTAGTACCTCGCTGCCAAACTCGGGAAATTGGCCTTCTTATGGCCCCTTTAATTGCAATGTCAACAATTCAGATAAGATACCTACGTGGTGGTGGCAGCAGTATAATCCCTGCTGATATTGTTGGATAAGGTGTCTAAGTCCATAACTATATTTGGTATGTACTTGACCCGATTTAGCATGGTCCATTTGGGTTGCACTTCACCGGAACAATTTGGACTTTGAGAAGAGGATATGTATGATTTATTAATATATTATTAGTTATAATATTGTTAATATGAAATCATATTATTTAATTAGTATTGATCAATAATTAATTTGGAATTAATTTTGTGGTCAAAAGAGACTAATTAAATATATAGGGATTGATTGTGTAAATTATTCATTCTTATAATGTGGGCTAGTGATCCATGATTCCTTATGTTGGGCTTAACCCATGTGGTAAACCATGGATGCTCCACGGAGGTTAAAACCCATGGATCATGAGGAATGTGGAAAGTCATGAGTTACATGGTGTAACCCTAATGTGCACACTATATAAGAAGCCATTTGGTTCAAGAAAATGGCACCCTAGAGTATTGTCAAGAGTGTGGCCGATTTTGTGAGCTAGAGAGTTCTCTTCCAAAGTTTCCAAGTGTTAGTGGTGATTTGTGATTCCACTTGAGGCATTCACATTATTGGTGCTAAGCTCTTAAAGATCCAAGCAATTAGCCACAACAAAAGGTATGTTTCCTAACTTGTTTTATTCACCATGTATCAAAGTTTTGTATGCTAGTTAGCGTAATACCTTGGAAACTTCAAGTTTGCATGTATAATAGTGAAAACATAGATCCAAGGTATTTAGGGTTGCATGAACACCTTAGGAGTGTTAGGATGCTCAAAACCCTTCAGTGGTATCAGAGCCTAGGCTTGCTTTCAATTATACTTGATGCTAATTGCTGTTTGAAGTTGAAAAAATTGAGTTTTTTCCTTCTGAATGTTGAACTCGCCGAGTCCACTGATGGACTCGACGAGTCCATGTACAAATTGAGCTACTCGACGAGTCCAGTTCATGGACTCGCCAAGTTGGATGTGCAGAGTGCAGAAAAACGATTTTTTGGCTCCAAATGGATAAGATCATTATCCCAAACTGTTTTGAATCATAAAAATATGTTTTTAAAGATATGGTAATGATCATCTTAATCCATTTGAAAGGTGATTGTCAAAATTTCATGCTTTGTTTTAGTTTATATGATTAGTCTAAATTACATGGAATTTGTTTGATTTGAATTACCTTGATGATATGAGTTTAATCTAGAACTTGAACATTCTTGTTAGTTGAATTGTTGTTCTTGATGATTTTAATGGACTCCATAACTTGTCCTCAAGTTATGGAATTCCAAAAGTTTTCTTTTAAATGGATCATTAAAAGTCATAGGTTATAAAAATGAAGAGTCTCATTTTCAAGAACCATTAAACTCATATGTTATGAAGTTGAAAAGTTTTGAAAAGTTTCAAAACTTGTCCTCACGTTTTGGAATTTGTAAAGTCACACGTTAATACTTTAACTCCAAACCCTAGAGTTTTAAAAGTTTAAAATTCAACCCTTATACTATTATAATATTATAAGTTTAATAATATATATATGTATAAGAACAAGTCAGTCTTATCGTTAGTAGGCCTCATTCACGAAGCCGGTATATAAGGGGGTATAAGGTTGCTGCCTATAAAATGGCAGCTTAATGGGTGTCCACTCTCACCCACCGCTTCCTTGACTAGTGGAGGGTCGTTAGCCGAACGGGTAGGACAAAGACTATAATTCTCATTAAAAGTATAATGATAGTAATAAAGTAACTAAACTTTTTATAAATTCCCATTCTTAGTTACTTTAGGAAAATATGAAATTGATGCTAATCCATGAAATTACACTTTGCACCTTACCAAGTCGTTGATGGAGCGTGTGTGGTTAACCGACACATTAACTTAGACTAGTAAGGGTGGCAAAGGGTAACTTAATGTTTATCATAAGGTCAATGGAGCGTGTGTGGTTTACCGGCACATTGATTAAGGTAATAATTGACATTAAGAGTACTAAGTATATTTCTATGGTTATTCACACCTTGTTTGTGATCCTCGGTATCCCAGTCACAAACTTGAAGGGCATAATCGAGATTTAAACATGCCATTGAATTGTTCAATGAGTCTCAAAGGATCTAGGAATTTCAAATCCAATTAAAACTTAATTAACAAATTTCGTTTTCATGGTGGAAATTGGTAAATTGTCATTTACCTACCTTCAAATATTTTGCAAGATGGATTACGGCATCCCTCTTCCAAATTGTAAAATATTGTGTTGGGTCCTAACCTTAATATTTCATTTTGGGTGTTATATTAAGGATTCTTCATATCTAATCTAAACTTTGTCTTTCTTTCTTTTCAGATGTCTTCCAACAATGTTGCTTCTGGCTCAAACCCTACCAGCTCCTTCTCTCTCATGAACCTTTGTGGGAGAGCCATCTTGTATGGGACTAATTTCAATGATTGGATTACGAACATCAGGATGGTCACTCGCTACGAGGACAAGGAATATGTCCTTGATAAGGAGCTTAAGGATATCAGTGAGTCTGCTGCTACTCCTCAGGAGACTGTTGACTTTAGGGCACATGAGAAAGATGCCACCAAGGTAGCGTGTATCATGCTTGCCACCATGTCTCCTGAACTCCAAAAGTCTTATGATTACTTCTACCCTTTTGAGATGCACCAGGACCTGATGTAAAGATACCATCAGAGTGCCCGTCAAGAGCAGTATGAAATTATCTGCTTCATGATTACAACAAAGATGAAGGATGGTGAACCCATCATGGGCCACTTGTAGAAAATGCAAAGGTTTTTGAACCGTCTGCTCAAAATAAATGTGAAATTTGATGAGGAGTTGGCTATAGATTATCCTACACTCCCTACCTCCATCTTATGATCAGTTCCGCATGACATATCATATGAACAAGGAGGAAGTCACTTTGAGCAAACTTCAGGGCCTTTTGAGGACTGCCGGAAGTGGTCTCAAAGGTAAAAATGTTGTAACCAGTCCTACTGCTAATGCCCCATGTTCTGGAAATCGGGCAAGGTAAGGGGAAGAAGAGGAAGGCTCCTTCCAAGAGCCGCAAGGGAAAGTCTCTTGATGGATCCTCTTCAAGTGGAACCAAAGGAGGTTCTGCTACTCCCTCGGCCAACCCAAAAGAAGCAGAGTGCTTCTATTGTCACGATAAGGGGCAGTGGAAGCGAAGCTGCCCCAAGTACTTGCAGGATGTTAAGGATGGGAAGGTTAAACCCACCCATGTAGCTATTTACACTATTCTATCTAAAAACTCATCACATTCTGTTGTGGTATTCACATTTGTTCTGATGTGTAGGGCCTAAAAAGAAGTAAGGATGTGGAGCACAGGAAGATAAACTTGATCTTGGGGAATAGGAAGGTTTCACCTGTCACCGAGATTGGAGTTTACTCTTTATTGCTTAGTAGTGGGCTACAAATAGATTTGAATAATTGTTTCTACTCGTATGAAATGGCAAGAAATGTTATTTCTTTTCATGGTTTTTACAAACAAGGTTTCACATTTTCTTTTGATAATGAAATTGGTGCAATAAATGCTTATTATAATGGTGTTTTTTATTTTAAAGCATTACCTTGCAATGGTGTATATGAAACTGTGATGGTTGTAGACAACTTCAGAAATAATGTGTTGCATATCGATTCTTCTAATGATTTGGATAAGGCATCCTTATGGCATTGTCATCTTGGACATGTCAACAAGAAGCATATAGGCCAACTCCAGAAGGCTGGAGTTTTGGATCCGTTCGACTTAAGGTAGGATGACACTTGCGAGTGTTGTTTGCTTGAAAAAATGACTAAGTCACCCTTCACTGGTTCTTGTGAAAGGGGTGAGGGTTTGTTGGATCTCATACACACCGATGTGTGTGGGCCCTTCAGAACCGCCACAAGGGATGCTAACCGATTCTATGTGACTTTTACTGATGATTACAACAGATATGGCTATATATACTTAATCAATCATAAGTCAGAAACCTTTGAGAAATTCAAAGAGTTTAAGCAAGAAGTGGAGAATCAGTTGGGCAGGAAGATAAAGATGATTCGATCCGATCGAGGTGGTGAGTATCTTAGTATCGAGTTCCTGGACTATCTTAAGGAGTGTGGAATTGTTTCACAGTTGACACCACCTAGGACACCATAGCTTAATGGTATGGCTGAGAGGCGCAACCGAACCTTGTTAGACATGGTTCGTTCCATGATAAGTCGAGCTTCGTTACCAATCTCATTCTGGGGGTATGCCTTGGAGACTGCCACCCATATCCTTAATAGAGTCCCAACTAAAAAGGTTGCCAAAACACGTCACGATATGGGGAAATGGAAGGTTCCCTCGTTAGCACACATCATGGTTTGGGGTTGCGAGGCTTTCGTTAGGCGCGAGACTCATGACAAGCTCGAACCTCGAAGTGAGCGGTGTATTTTCATCGGCTACCCGTAAAAGTCCTTTGGTTATCTCTTATATAGACCGAGTGACAATGTTGTCTTTGTTGAGAGGAGAGGGGTTTTCCGAGAGAGGGAACTTATATTCCAAGGGGACAGTGGGAGGCAAATTGAACTTGAAGAAGTTCAATAGTCAAGTGGTGAAGGAACCTCAAACACTAGCGATCAACCTGAGGATGAAACTCATGTTGAGCCGATTGATGAATCTGTACCTCTGAGGCGTTCCACAAGAGTTAGGAACTCACCTGATTTTTATGGTTTCCATATTACTACAGAAGGTGATACATTTATTAGTGATAGTACACTGGTAAATTTGGATGAACCTAACACTTACAAGGAAGCCATGGCAGGCCTCGAGTCTGCAAAATGGAAAGAGGCTATGGACAACGAGATTCAGTCCATGTATGACAATCAAGTTTGGAACTTGGTTGACAATGTAATGGGTCATAAGACAGTCGGGTGCAAATGGAACTTCAAGAAGAAGACCGACATGGATGGGAATGTACACACTTATAAGGCGCGATTGATTGCGAAGGGCTTTACTCAAACTCCGGGAGTTGACTATGATGAGATCTTCTCACTAGTAGCGAAGATTAATTTTATTAGGGTTATGCTAGCAATTGTTGCGTTTCATGATTATAAAATATGGAAAATGGATGTCAAAACCGCTTTCCTTAATGGGAAGTTGGCTGAGGATGTTTACATGAGTCAGCCAGAGGGTGTTGTAGATGCTAAGTACCCTAATAGTGTGTGTAAGCTTGAGAAATCCATTTATGGATTGAAACAAGCATCTCGTAGATGGAATCTTTGTTTCGATGAGAAAGTCAAAGAGTTTGGCTTTTCGAGAAGTGAGGATGAGTCTTGTGTATATGTCAGAGCTAGTGGGAGTGTAGTTAGCTTTTTGGTACTGTATGTGAATGACATACTACTCATAGGAAACAACATCCCAACCTTGAAAGAGGTTAAGTCCTGGGTTGGGAAGTGTTTCGCTATGAAGGACTTTGGAGAAGCTGCCTATATCCTTGGGATAAGGATATTGAGAGACATCAGTAAGAGACTAATTGGACTTAGTCAAAGTACCTATTTGGACAAGGTGTTGAAGAGGTTCAACATGGAGAATTCCAAGAAAGGCGACTTATCGATCCAGCATAATGCCAGACTGAGTAAGACTCAGAGTCCGAGTACAGAGGTTGAGATAGCTGAGATGAGTCGATTACCATATGCTTCCGCTATTGGCTCGATCATGTATTCTATGACTTGTACTCGCCCTGATGTGGCCTTTGCTTTGAGCATGGTCAGCAGACATCAGGGAAACCCTGGTAAGGCTCACTAGACTGCGGTAAAGAATATTCTCAAGTACCTACGAAGGACTAAGGACTGGGTTCTTGTCCTCGGTGGGAGTGATGACTTGAGAGTGATAGGGTATAGTGACGCCAGCTTTCAAACCGACAGAGATAATTTCCGCTCTCATTCGGGCTGGGTGTTTACCCTGAATGGAGGAGCAATTACTTGGAAAAGTTCCAAGCAGGAGATGGTAGCTGATTCAGCATGTGAATTAGAGTACATAGCAGCGAGCGAAGCGGCAAACGATGCTATATGGCTAAAGAACTTCATTGGAGACCTTGGATTTGTACCAGCTATAAAGGAGCCTATGGAGATTTTCTGTGACAGTAACAGTGCGGTTGCCTTAGCCAAGGAACCAAGAGATCATGGCAGGTCCAGGCACATTGACAAAAAATTTCACTTTATAATACACAAGATAGAAGAAGGACTCCTCGTAGCAAAGAGGGTATCGTCAGAAGAAAACCAAGCAGATCCCCTCACGAAGGAACTGAATAGGGTTAAGCATTTGCAGCATGCAAGGAGCATCGGGCTGAAAGACGATATTAGTTTTAATAATTAGATAGTTATTTCTGATACTTGTAATAGATAAAATGTAATTGACATTTGATGATTAAATAAAAGTTGTTGTTTATTTATGATTAAAGTTACTATCTTGTGTCAATTGTTTACTATTGTTTCAATTTTGCATGTTTTGAATTCCAGAATAATAAGATTATTCAAACTGTCCACAGTCGGTCATACTTTGGAAGTACGTATTGAATCAAGACTGTCATGGATTTGGCTTGTAGATTGTCTGAAATGGTTAGGCATTGCTATGACATTCATGAGTGCTCATAAGTTCTGAGTATTGGATTAAACCCACGCTCACTCGTATCACTTCATGGAATTTATCTCGAGTGATCGTGAGACGATAATATCGTATAAGTATTCAAACCAAGAGATATGAGTTGTTGACTGTGAGTTGGTTGTGCATTGATAGTATAAAAACGCATCAGTAACTTGATGTAATAAAACGTACTATTGTGTATGATTTGGCGAATAGTTAGTACAAGCATATGAGTCCAAGTTTATCTGTTCCTTTTAGTCCTTAGAGGACTGAAAGTGATATCTTGGGCCCCTCGATGGTTTTGCTTTGACTTATGTGCCGGTCTCGGTCAGAACTCAATTGATTTGTTCGATTAAGTTCTATCTCAAGCAAATCAGGAATCGGGAAACAAACTGTTGGACAATAAGTATGACGTTGTTCCATGTATTTGTCCGGCTGATATATTGAGAACAGAGGATTATATGATCACTTGTCTAAAATGGTGCGTTCTAGTTCAACGGGTTTTAAGAGCTACGATTGCTGGTCGGATCCTGAAGTCGTACTTGCAATTATAGGTATTAGACTTATCCAAGTGGGAGACTGTTGGATAAGGTGTCTAAGTCCATAACTATATTTGGTATGTACTTGACCCGATTTAGCATGGTCCATTTGGGTTGCACTTCACCAGAACAATTTGGACTTTGAGAAGAGGATATGTATGATTTATTAATATATTATTAGTTATAATATATTAATATGAAATCATATTATTTAACTAGTATTGATCAATAATTAATTTGGAATTAATTTTGTGGTCAAAAGAGACTAATTAAATATATAGGGATTGATTGTATAAATCATTCATTCTTATAATGTGGGCTAGTGATCCATGATTCCTTATGTTGGGCTTAACCCATGTGGTAAACCATGGATGCTCCACGGAGGTTAAAACCCATGGATCATGAGGAATGTGGAAAGTCATGAGTACATGGTGTAACCCTAATGTGCACACTATATAAGAAGCCCTTTGGTTGAAGAAAATGGCACCCTAGAGTACTGTAAAGAGTGTGGCCGATTTTGTGAGCTAGAGAGTTCTCTTCCAAAGTTTCCAAGTGTTGGTGGTGATTTGTGATTCCACTTGAGGCATTCACATTACTGGTGCTAAGCTCTTAAAGCTCCAAGCAATTAGCCACAATAAAAGGTATGTTTCCTAACTTGTTTTATTCACTATGTATCAAAGTTTTGTATGCTAGTTAGGGTAATACCTTGGAAACTTCAAGTTTGCATGTATAATGGTGAAAACATAGATCCAAGGTATTTAGGGTTGCATGAACACCTTAGGAGTGTTAGGATGCTCAAAACCCTTCAGATATGACCTGTTCTACTACACTTGAAGCAACCAGAACCATCCACCCTGCACACCCCATCGTGCATCTTGCCGCAGCGGCCCCGACCCTGTTGGCCCCTCGATCACGAGTCAATAACCTTGGGCCTCTTGCCTGAACCCTTTGAACTCTGAACCTAATCTGGTTTCCTCTTCCTCTCCATCTCCAAGTCAATCTCTATTTCTCTCTCTCTCTGGCTCGTGCTATCATATCCTCTAGTGTCTTATGACTGGATCGATTCACAAACTGCCTGATATCGCTCCTCAACATCTCATGGTATCTCACCTTCTTCATCTCCTCATCCGCCACATGAACCAGTAACACCCTCTCTCGGAACGTAGCAGTGATATCTGCCACCGTCTCAGTAGTCTAGTGAAGGTCCCGAAACTCCCTCACCAACTGTTGGACCTCAATCAAAGGTGCAAACTCATCCCAAAACCTCGACACAAAATCCTCCCAAGTCATCGAATCAATCGACTCACCTCCCAAGGCGTGTCCAACCTCCTCCCACCACTCTCGAGCCATGTCTTTCAAAAGACAGGATGCAAGTCTGACTTTCGCATCCTCAGGAGAAAGGCTAGATCGGAAGGCGTTCCTGACGTCTGCCAACCAAAACTTGCTCACAAATGGGTCCTTCTTCCTGAAGAACTTTGGGGCTCCACATGCCTGAAACTCACGAAAGGTTAAAGTGCGAGCTCCCATCATCGCCACCATATCAGAACGAAAAGCGCCCAAGCGCTCATCCAGAATCTCCAAAATGCCTCCTTGACCGTGGCATAGATCACATGAGTCTGCTCAAGGATGATCCAGGTAATCTCTGCTGACATGAACTCCAACATCTGATCGTGCATAAACCCAGCCCAGAGCCCGAATCTGAACCATCACCGACACCAGCACCGGCACCCCTATCTGCACTACAACATCCTCGAGTGACCACCATATTGAAACATAAACCATATAAACCATCAGAACAAAATCGAAGAAAATCCAACACTCTACAACCTCCCTGGTATCATCATGGTTTTCATTGACTCGAGTACGGATCCTCTACTTCCAGCAGTACGGGCCCATACTACCTTCCACATTTATCCATACTTTCCTCAAGGATCACCCCGAGTCCTCCAAGTCACTTCCTTATCAATCCAAACAAATCTCAACAAGTCAAGGCTCTTGGCATTGAATTATCTCCTACGTTTTACCAGGGCAACCACCGCACCACTCTCCGCCATCAACTATAGGAGGAACTCCCTCTAACTAGCTCATGAATACTATTACATATCACTGACACCAGATAATTCTTCGAATGAAAGGTCTCATGCTATAACGGTTGTACTCCAACAAGAGTTGCGCAATAGAGTTAAAACCTAACCTTCTAAAATTATCTAGCCTTATTAATATGTCACTTAACATATTCGCTTACTAGTTAGCTGATGTTAATGACAACTCCTAAAAAGCACAAAGCAAGCAACATTCGAGCATCGAGTAATCGGAATCAAGCATAACCTAAGCATACCATCCTATCACTGACTGATCAGTATTAGCATGTAAGTCTACAAGCTCATACAACAAACGTACAAAGGAATATCTTCTATCATTCTATCATGCAATCCTGAGCAAATCCTTAGCCCTAATCTAGCATGTGATTCATAGATTCACAATTCATAGCATAGCACAAACTTGAATGGGTATTTTGGGAAAACTTACTTGAGCTCGGTCGATTGCATGCACCACACCCCTTTCTTTTATTAGAAAAAATCTTTTTTGTAAACATTTCTTTTATGAAAAATCTACCAAATCTTCAGTTTGGGTTCAGACACATCCGAGAGTATGCCTAAATCCCTCAAACCAAGGCTCTGATACCAACTTGTAACGTCCCAAAATTCAAGACCAAAAATTTCATTTTTCATAGTAATAAAACCACCAACCAAACATGTTCATAAAAACATAAAGGAAAATCAGAGTAAGTCAATCAATCATGTCAATACATCAGAGTCATATAAAGCAGAAATCATCGTGTGCGCATCACACCGAGCTCTTCCCTTTCGATCCGGAAGTACCTGAAACATAAACTGAAAACCGTAAGCACGAAGCTTAGTGAGTCCCCCAAAATACCTCATACCAAACATATCAAACATACAATGGCCATGCCCCAACCATCGGGCCTGGCCCAAAATAAATCTATCAGTAACATGCAATGGGCCCCGCTTGGCATCAGGCCCCTCTCGATATACATACAAACACATACAAGATATGCAAGAATCACAAAGACGATTAGCATACTATAACATAATCAATTGGTCCGACATTGGTGCCTCCTACCCGCAGGTACAGTGACAACTAACATACTATACACATATAACACATGCAAGGTCACACAGACAGTGTAATGTAATTTGAAAAGTTAATAATATTATGAAATATTATGTGAAATTGAGTGTTGAGTTCTAACAGATAGTTTTTACTAGAAATGAAGTAAAACTATGTTTAGAATCACTCATAAAATATTGGAAGTCTTATGAGATTCCAATTAAAAGCCAAATAGTGAAATTTAGCGAAAATAAAAAATTTGAAATAAGTAAAATTTTATTATTAAAAGTTGTAAATAATCTCGTTAGAAACATGTAGGCGAAAACCTCGTCAAAATCCGAGTTATAACGAAGAAGTTATGACCAATCGAAGATCCGCGACAAAACGGCTTGGCGCCGAATGACGTAAAAAGTGAGTTTTCGATAAACTACTTTTTAGCCTTAGTGATCTAAATGAAAGTCGTAGTATTCGTTAAACCGTGAAGTTCGATAAAAAGAACGCCAAAATCTGACTTCGTATGAGGAAGTTATGATTTTTCTAAGTTTCAGCTTAGCAGTAGACAGCTAAAAACTCGAATTTTAGATCGAGTGAATTTTAGCCGACACAACCTAAATGAGAATCAAAGGTCTCGTCATTAGCAGTACAACGGTAAAAAGTCTGACGAAAACGGACGTCAGATGAAGAAGTTATGAATTTTTAATGAATTTACCAGTCCCGGTCTGTTAAAAATAATAATGTAAAAATAAAGTCAAAATTTTCCGACGAAGTCTAAACGAAAGTTGTAGAGCATAATTTTCTCTACGCGTGCACATAAAGAACGTCAAAAACGGAGCCCGTATGAGAAAGTTATGGATTTTACAAGATTTGACACAATTTTCGAGAAATTTCGCATGAGTTATCTTTGGACACGTCACCCTCGCATGCGAGGCTTACACGTGTCGGACATGTGTTCGCTGCTGATTGGACTGCAGTATGCGTGTCACCCGCTGATTGGTCCGAAGTGCTGGCCCGAACCGAAGAGTTGCCGCGTCATCCGACCAATCCGAAGCTCGCAGGTGTCCTTCCGAGCCTCGCCCTGCTGCCAGCTGGTCCGAGCCTCGCATACGTGCCTCTTGCTTCCTAGCCTCGGATCCGAGCCTTCGGACCTCCTCCCCTATAAATAGGAGCCATGCGAGCCTTCCCGGGTATTTTGAGAAATTTGCCACTTTCACCCCCCTTTTCAATATTTTTACTATCTCGACATCCCCCGAAGCCCCGATATCATTTTTAGCACCCGAAACACGCCCCGAGATTCCCAAGAAGCCCGAAAAATTTATCTTTTCGGTTTCGAAGCTCTACCTTCGCAGAGCCCGGTTTTCAAGAAAACTCACGGTTTTCAACGAAGAAAGTCATATTTAGAGCCGAAGTGCTGCCCAAATTACTATTTTAACCCCCGGTTATTTCACGGTGAGTTTAATATATAGGAACAATTGTATGTTATGTGTTATATGTGCTATGTGCTTTTCAGTGTTATTATTCCGGGTTATTTTCCCGTGTTATTTTTATTTCTGCTATTTATGATAGCAAAGCTATACCTTTGACCATGTGATCAGTTTAAGAACTCAGATTCACGGTGGTACTGGTATGTAGCCTCTGGCCATGTAGAGCATGTCCCCCAGTAAGTGAATGACTCTATTCTATGGCATTGACATAAGGTTAGACAGGGCGTACGTAGCCTCTGGCCATGTAGAGCATGTCTCCGTAAGAGAATGAATTCTATTTTATGGCATTGGCAGATGGTTAGACAGGGCGTGAAAACCTGTAATCTACCGAAATGTTTAAATCAGAAAGTGTATGTCTTCTGTGCCATTTGGGCCAAAGTGTTATTGATGATTATCAAGTATGGAAATTGTTATGTCTCGTTGATTGTATATCTTTGAATCAAATCATTGATTGATATGGAAAGTTGGTCACATGATTCACATATGCCTTTGTTGTTCCTTGTTCCTCTTTGCTTCTGCCATATTGAAGTATATATATGGCATAACGTTATATTGTATCTATTATTGAACTCACTAAGCATCACCGTTTACCCCTCTCAATGTTTAACAAATTGCAGGAGATAAGTAACCAATATAGTCGTATACTGTTTGAAGGTTTAGAATAGTTATAATATTACTTTTGTATTTAGGGATCATGTATGTATAAAAGTATAGTATCCTGGGTAGTTGTGTAATATATAACACTTTGTAATAGTCGGTTTGTATCCAGTCGTTTGTAATCACCTTATCAATGTAAAATATTGTTTTTATGAATATGCATGTAGCATGTTTTGAAGTAACAATTGTCTAGTTTGAATGTTTGGGTCTTTCAGAAATACGAAAGTTAGGGTCTTTTAGACAGCTACCAAACTAATAACCACAAATCACAGGCCGACATTGGTGCCTTCAACCCTCTAAACATTTGGAGGAGAGTCACCTCAAACTGCTGAAACAACCAGATAAATGCTCAGTGCTGATCTGGGAAACCTCAACACTAAATATCATCAAATAATACCCTAATTAATAATTAGGTCATAAACCATAACTGGTCCCCGCCCAATGACAAACAAAAGCCCAATATGGCCCAAATTCCTAAATGATGCCCAAAGCCCATTATGGGCCCAAATCCAAACGCCCAAAGCTTAACAATGACCCAAAGTCAGAAAGGCTAGTGGCCAAACAAGGCCCAAAACCCTAGTAGTCCAAATATGGCCCAAATCTCAAAAGTCAACAAAAGGCAATGGCTGCTGAGTACGCCCAGCGTACTCATACTTACGCCCTGTGTACACCCTCCTTGGCCAGTACGGGCTGCGTATGAGCTGAGTACACCCAACATACTCCATAGCCAACCCAACTCACCATTAAGTGCTTAATCAACTAAGCCACTAAGCCCAATTCTTAGATCTGATCCTAAATGATGTCTTAACACGTAAAGTTGACAGCTTTACTCCTTGACATGTATTAGTAGGACCCAATACTCAATAAAACCCATAATAAGAACCCTAACTCATGCATGGTCCAATATAACACCCCAAGATTGCATTTTTATTAACAAGGGAACTCAAAAATGATAAGATCTACCATCCTTAGCTTCTGGAGTAGCTCATACTTTGATGCATGACTTAAAGGACCATAAAAAGCACAAAAAGAAGCCTTTACTAGATCTATCAAAATGAACCATCAAGTTAAGAGCTTTATACCTTAAAAAGCTTTTCCAAGTTGGTGATGATTCTGGATCTACAAGCACTAGCCACACCAACGCAACTTCCAAGAGTTCTTCTTCCTTCAAGATTACCAAAAACACCTTCAAAGTTCACTTCCAAGCTCAAAACACTCAAAAGGCAATTAGGGATTCATTCTTAGGGTTTGGAGAGGTGGAGGTTGGCCGTGAGAAATTCCATGAGAAATTTAAGGTGTTTAAATAGGGCACAAACCCTAAAATTAAGGTTTGCCTGTGGTGACCGTAATCCCTCGATTACAATAAAGGTGAACATACATCAGTCCTTGACTTGGACACATTTTTAGAAGATGGTTTTGAGGTAAATTTATTAATTAAATTAAATGTATCATATATATATACATATATATATATATATATATATATATATATATATATATATATATATATATATATATATATATATATATATATATATGTATGTATATATAACTGATTATTGATATGTTTATTTAAACTTTTTTAAACATTGGGGAATGATGATGTGAATGTGTCTTTTTAGATGGAAAGCCCGATGGGGCCACACTTGGGTAGCGAAGGAAAATCAATCTCGATTTGCCCACAGTTCGGTAGTCAACAAAAATCAAGCATAGTATATGAGGAGTCAAGTGGGAATGAAACACAACAGTGGTGTTCTACAAAACATATTGTGAAAGAGGTTATGATTTATTTGTATTTAATAATAATTTTTTGTTCAAATTTGACTATATGAAGTATCTTAAAATAAAATATTTTTTTTTGTAGAAGAAGAAGAAGAAGCTTGTTGTTAGCGACATTGTGGATGTCGAGAATCATATACCTGGCCCACCTATTCAAAAACCATTTGCTCGGCTAAGGTATTGAAACCTTCACAATACCTAAGCTCTTCGTACGTTACAGTAAGTATGTTAAAATTTATATCTAATATAATTACATTACAATTTGTATAACTAATGACTACATATATAATGCATATTCAGTCGACCCCCCGATACGGTAAGGGTGGGGTAATACGCAACCAACCACCACCCGTAGTTGTGAGCGAGCCCCCGCCACTTTTATTGGAGTCGTACGTGATGTCGGGTTCTATTGCCCCTTCTTTATACTTGGGAAACAAATAAGGCGTATATGTGAAACACAGTGTAACAACCCAAAAATTCAGACAAAAATTTTCATTTTTAAATTCATTCCAAACATACGATAATCATAACAAAACCGTCGAGAGTATATCATGATAAAATATTATTAGAGTACAAAAATGCCAAAATCATGTGATACAGAAAAACATAGGTGGATGCATTGCATTCAGGCCGGGCCCTTCCCTTTCGGGCTGGAAGTACCTGAAACATAAACTGAAAACAGTAAGCACAAAGCTTAATCAGTCCTCCCCCCCCCCCAAAAAAAAATACTCCATACCATACATAACAGAAAAGCATATCTGGGTGATTTCAACCCCTCAGTCTCTTTCAACCGGTAACGGGTATATTTCAACCCCTTCGGTATCTTTCAATCAGGAATGGGTATATTTCAACCCCTTCGGTCTCTTTCAACCGGTATCAGGTTTATTTTACTCACTACCATTACCACATAATATCATAACAAAAGGGTCACAGAGACATCAGGCAAATACATGCAGAACAGACAATTATCATGAAGAAAATCATCATACTACAAGAATAAACTAGTGGGTCGGCATTGGTGCCTTCAACCCGTAAATATAGTGAAGGAAAATCACCTCAAACTGACGATATCAAATCACACTCGGGCTGTTGACTCGTGAAATCCTCACACTAGATCACAAGTATGAAACCCTAATTAGAAATTAGGTCAATAATCCAACCCGTGAGTCCAAACCCTAAATCCTGGCCTTAAGGGAAAAAAGTTACTTATTCCTTGCCTAATTAGGCCTAGCCGATCATGGCCCAAAAGATAATCTATGTCCAAAATGGGCCCAAGCCCTAAGGCCCATCACATAAAAGCTTACTGCCTAACAAGGGCCCAAAGTCACTAAGTCCCACACATAGCCTGAAACAAACCCAGGGCCCATTATGACGAGTACGCTCAACATACCAAATAGTACGCTCGGCGTACTCACGACCCTCGCACCATCAGGACTTCAGACACGTATGCACATCATACCCCAAGGTACGCCCGATATATGCTGCAGCTGGCCAAAACCTCATTCTATGGTTTTAATGAGTTAAGACCTAACGTCCAAATTTAGATCTAGGATTTTTAAATTGCATTAAGCCATAAAGTTGCCAACTTTATGCTTTCGCATGTCTTAATGAGGCAAATCTTGGATTAAACCACATTATTTTCGTGCAACCACCTTCAATCCTTGCATGATTGAACTTAATCCATCAAGACTCCATTTTTATGCTCAAGGGACGTTTGAAATACTAGGATCTAGCATTATAACCTTCTGGAGTAGCTCATACTAAAAAAAAATACTTTAAGGACCATTTTATGATGAAATAAGACCTAAACTACAAACTAACACATGGAGTCATCAAGGTAGAAGATTTTTACCTTCAGTAGTGCTAGAAACGATGATAACCTTTGTGATCTACAAGCTCTTCGCTTCTTCACAAATCTTCTTCTTCTTCTCTAAGCACCACACACACCCAAAAAACACACACACACACACACACACAAGAGGAAATGGGTGCCGAAAAGGTGATGAACATGAAAGACTTAATGAGCTTGAATAGGGTGAAACCCCTAAAAATTAAGGTTTTCCCCTGGCTTGAGTACCCCCCCCCCTCCCCCCCCCGCCCCCCGCCCCGCGTACGCATGGGTATGCCCAGTGTACGTAGGGGTCATCCGGTAACGCACATGCAATGAGAGTACGCCATTCATACCTTATGTACACCCAACATACTCTCGGCTGATCCTTGATTAATTGAAATGAGGTTTAAGGTTCATACCTGGCGAATCGGGCATTACAATTATTCCCCACTTGAATCAGACTTCGTCCTCGAAGTCCGCTGCCAGAAATAACTCTGGGTAGTGCTCCCTCATTTCTTCCTTAGGCTCCCAAGTCCATTCTAAACCCTTCTGGTGCTGCCACTGAACCTTCACCAGCTCAACAACCTTGTTCCTTAAGGTTCAGGCGGTGATCCACCTGTATATCGTCCAATAGAACCACTATGGAATCGTCAACCAAACACTTCCGCAACTGAGAGACGTGAAAATATTGTGAATCTGATTGAGTTCCTCCAGGAGATCCAAACGATACACTACCCTGCTGACCCGGGCTATAACCCTGAAATGACCTATATACCTGGGGCCCAGCTTGCCCCGCTTCCTGAATCGGATGACACCTTTCCAAGGTGACACCTTTAGGAGAACCATATCTCCAACCTAGAAGTCCAAGTCTGACCAGCGCCTATATGAGTAGCTTTTCTGCCGACTCTGCGTTGTCTAGAGTCTACCCCGAACCTGTTGGATCATCTCGGTCGTCTTAAGTACCACCTCAGTACTCCCCATGACCCGCTGACCGAGTAGAGCCCAACATATTGGGGTCCTACACTTCCTCCCATAGAGCATATCAAAAGGAGGTCGATCGATGTTGGAATATACGTATCCCAACTGTCGCCGAAATCCAAAACACATGCTCGCAACATATCCTCCAGTGTCTACATGGTCCACTTGCTCTGACCATCCGTCTGCGGGTGAAAAGGCGTGTTGAAATGCAGACACGTACCCAACTCCTCATGAAAACTCTTCCAAAACTTGTAAGTAAACTGGACATCCCTATCGGATACTACGGAAACCAGCACTCCATGCCGTGCCACGACCTCCCTGATATAGATATCGGCCAACTTCTCAGCCGAAATGCTCTCCTGGATCAGAATAAAATGTGTGCTCTTGGTCAATCGATCGATGATGACCCATATCGAATCCACTCCGCGTGCTATTCGTGGCTATTTCATGATGATCTCTTCCCATTTCCAAACGGGAATGTCTAACGGTTGCATCTTACCGTGAGGTCGCTGATGCTCGATCTTCACTTTCCTGAAAGACAAGCACTTCTCCACATACCAAGCCACATCCCGCATCATGCATGCCCACCAATAATCGGGACGGAGATCACTATAGGTTTTTGTTGTTTTGGGATAAATAGAGAATCTCGACTTGTGCGCCTCTTCCATCTAAACTTTATGCGCACCACCCATTAAGGAACCTACACCCTTTGATGAAGGGTCAATAACCCCCGACTATCATAATAGAAGGAAGCCACCTATCCCACGATGCGCTCACTCTTAGAGTGCTCTTCCTTCGTAGCCTCAATCTGAGCCTCCAAAATCTACTCTAATAACGGGGAAATCACTGTCATCCTTAAACATAAGTCCCTGATCGGAGCCGCGACCGCCTTACGGCTGAGATCATCTACCACTACGTTGGCCTTCCCCGGGTGATAAAGGATCTCATAATCATAACCCTTCACCACATCCAACCATCTGCACTGCCTCATATTAAGATTTGGCTGATCCATCAAATACCTCAGACTCTTGTGATCCATGTAGATAGTACGACAGACCCCATAGATGTATTGTCGCCAAATCATAGGGGAAAACACCACTGCACTGAACTCCAATTTGTGTGTAGGGTAATTCACCACATAGGCTTCAGCTGCCTAGAAGCGTACGCAATCACATGGCCTCGCTGCATCGACATTGTACCTAATCCTGTGATTGAAGCATCACTGTATACCACAAAATCCTCCACACCCTCTGGTAAGGTTAGAATCGGCGCCTCACATAATTTCTGTCTCAAGATCTCAAAAGTTGCTTGCTGCTCAACCCCTAGAAAAATGTGACAGTCTTCTTTCTCAGCCTAGTCAAGGGAAAAACTATCTTGGAGAAATCCTAAATGAATCTCCGAAAGTAACCTACTAATCCATAGAAACTTTGAATTTCAGATGGAAACCTCAAAACCTCCCACCTCATTACCGCCTCAATCTTGGCCGGTTCGACCAGAATCCTATTTTGGTTGACAAGGTGCCCCAGAAACTGCACCTCGCGCAAACAGAACTCGTACTTGGAGAAATTTACGTATAATCTCTCCCTCGTCAGAGTCTCCAATACCTCCCTCAGGTTCTCCTCATGCTACTCTTCGGTTGTAGAATAGACCAGAATGTGGTCAATAAATGCAATCACAGACTGATCCAACATCGGTCTACATATACTATACATGAGATCCATGAATCCGGCTGGAGCATTGGTGAGCCCGAAAGGAATTACCACGAACTCGTAATGACCATAACATGTTCGGAAGGCCGTCTTCTGCATGTCCCCTACCCTGACCCTCTTCTGATGATACCCCGAGCACAGATCAATCTTGGAAAACCAAGATGCACCCTGAAGCTGATCCAATAAATCATCGATCCTCGGGAGTGGGTATGATTCTTCACCATTAACTTATTCAGCTCCCGGTGGTCAATACACATCCGAGGTGTCCCATCATTTTTCTTCACAAATAAGATTGACGCTCCCCAGGGTGAACTACTCGGCCGAATGAATCCATTTTCCAGTAGCTCTTGCAGCTGCGTAGACAATTCCTACATCTCTTGAGGTGCTAGCGTATAAGGTGCCTTGGCTATCGGAGCCGCACCTGGGACCAAGTCAATCTGGAACTCCACTTGCCTCTCCGGAGGCACTCCCAACAAATCCTCCGGGAATACATTCGGGTATTCCCAAACAATCAACACATCATCAATGGTCACCTTAACCTTCTCCTAGCTATCCCTCACATAGGCCACAAACCCAAAACATCCCTGCTGAAGATAACGCCTGACCCTGGCTACCGAACGAAGAGTCGGCCCACGCTGAGCACCCTCACCGTGGATCACCAACTCTTCCCCACTTGGGGTCCGAACACATACTAAATGGAGTCCACAATTAATCATCACCCCATTGGGGAACAACCAATCTATTCCTACAATGACCTTGCTCTCGCGTATGGAATCAGAAACAAATCAATCTGATACGACTCACTGAATATATCCAAGATGCATCCTCAGTGAACCCTCGACACCCACACCGGACGGTCGTCAACAATCACAACCTCTATTGGATAATCTAACTCTCCTGGAACATCATCAAATCTCTTGATAAGCGCAAGGGATACAAAAGATCAGGTATCCCCCGAATCGAATAGGACCAACGTAGGGATTATGTTCATAAGGAACGGACCAGTGACCACATCGGGTGTTGCACGAGCCTCCTCGACTGTCAGCTGAAATGCCCTGCTCCGAACTACGAGCGCCTCCGCCTTGCCCTGGTGACCATCTGTAATCCTCAGAGTCGCTGGAGCAGGTGCTACTATTGGTCCTCCTGATGCAAGACTCAGACACATGGCCTTCTTGTGGCCTATCTGATTGCAATGGAAATAAATCAGATCAGATCCTTGGATGGTAATTATAGCAGTATAATCCCTGCCAAAGTGCTCCGACTTGTTGCACTTATAGCATCCCGAACCACCCGCCCTGCAGGCTCCATCATGAGTCTTGCCGCACTTGCCACAAAGGCCCCGACCTTGTTGGCCCCTCGATCTAGAATTAAATCCCTTAGGTTTCTTTGATGAAACTCCAGTCGTCTTCCCCTGCTCAGCCTTCCTCTTACCTAGGTGCTCCAAATCAATCTCTCGCTTTTGGTCCCTAGCTATCATGTGATCCAATTTCAGGCAGGCGGAAAAACTAACAAACTCCCGAATATTTGATCTCAGCATTTCGTGGTACTGAGTCTTTCGCATCTCCTCGTCTGCGGCATACTGGGGTACCAATAAAGCTCTCTCCCGAAACCTGGTAGTGATCTCCGGCACGGTCTCAGTCGTCTGTTTCATGTCGAGAAAATCCCTAGCTAACATCTACACCTTGACGGCTGGTGCAAACTATGATCTGAATCGGGTCACAAAATCAGGCCAAGACATGGCCTCAATAGCTAGGGCTCCCAAAGTATAGCCGACATCATCCCACCAATCTTGGGCTCACTCCCTCAGACATCCTGTCGCGAACCTCACCTTCGACCCCTCAGGGTAGAAGCTAGTTATCTGGACACACTCAATGTCTGTTATCCAATGCTTGGCTACAATGGGGTCCTTCACCCCAAAGAAATATGGTTCCCCACATCCACAAAAATCCTTGAAGGAGAGAGTGCAGGCCCCAGACTGGCTAGCGGTCATATCGGCCCTGAAAATCCAAAGGCGATCCTCCATCAGCTCGATGATACCCTCCTTGATCGACCCGAAAATCACTGCGTCGTATCAAGGATGCCTCTAGTAACCTCTAACGCAATGAAATCATGTAAACCCTCATCAATTTGTTCAGTGCCCGTGCCCGAACCATATTCAGATCCAGAACCTCCTGCTCTATCGCGTGTCGTCACCATGCTGAAACATAACACACAAACAATCAGTATACCCAGGAAGAGGTCACACTGTCGAGCTTCCTAGATTCATCGTGGTCTTCCTGGTCTCGGGTAAAAATCTTGTGCTTCCAGCAGTACAGGCCCAATACTACCTTCCAAACCTATCTATACCCTCCTCAAGGACTACCCTGACTCCTCCAAGTCACTCCCTTCCTATCTATTACTCTTCCCATACTACAAAGCGTCCTAAACAACAAGACATAATCCAAGAACTTCCTAGGGTTCCCTTCGTCACCACTCTCTGCTATCAGATGCAAAAGGAGCTTTCAATAATACCATCTAACTACCATACAAATACAATTACATATTATCGATACTATATAATTCTTTGAATGAAAGGTCCCACAATACAACGGTTGGAATCAAACAAGAGCTGTGCAATAGAGTTAAACCTAACCTTCTAAAATTATCTAATCTCAATAAAATGTAGCCAAACGCATTTGTCTACTAGTCAGCTGGTACTAATCGATTCCTAAAAGCACAAAGCACGCAACTTTCAAGTATCAAGCAATTCAAGTCAGAACACAACCTAAACATGTCATCCTATCAGATAACGGATCACATACTAGCATGAAAATCTATAAGCTCATACGACATGTACATAAAGGCATCTCTCCTAGCATTCTATCATGCAATCCTGAGCAGATCCTTAGCCCTTATTCTAGCATGAAATTATCATATCATAGCATAAAACATATAACATGTATGGGTATTTTTGGAAGACTTACTTGAGATCGGCTGATTGCACGCATTGGACCCCTTTTCTTTTATAAAATTTCCTTAGTTTCTTTTTATGGAAAATCTACCAAATCCTCGATTGGAGTTCAGGCACACCCGAGAGTATCCCCGAATCCCTCAAACCAAAGCTTTGATACCAACTTTTAACAACACAAAAGTTCAGATAAAATTTTCATTTGAAACTCATTCCAAAACTACGATAATCATAACAAAACAGTCGAGATTATATCATGATAAAATATTATCAGAGTACAAAAATCCCAAAATCACGTGATGTGGAAAAACATAGGTGGATGCAGTGCAATCAGGCCGGGCCCTTCCCTTTCGAGCTGGAAGTACCTGAAACATAAACTGAAAACCATAAGCACAAAGCTTAGTGAGTTCCGCCCAAAATACCCCATACCATACACAACAGTCAATCACATCTGGGTGCTTTCAACCCCTTCGATCTCATTCAACCAATAGCGGGTATATTTTAACCCCTTCGGTCTCTTTCAACAGGTACCAGGTATATTTCAACCCCTTATATCTCTTTCAACCGGTAATGGGTATATTTCAACCCCTTCGGTCTCTTTCAACCAGTATCATGTCTATTTCACCCCTACCACTACCACATAATATCATAACGAAGTGTCATAATGTCCAAAATGGGCCCAAGGCCCAAGGCCCATCACAGAAAAGCTTACGGCCCAACAAGGGCCCAAAATCCCTAAGTCCTACACATAGCCCGAAACAAGCCCAAGGCCTATTCTGACGAGTACGCTCTACGTACCAATCAGTACGCTCGACCTACTCACAACCCTAGTACCATCAGGACTTCAGATACGTACGTGTAACGTACCCTAAGGTACGCCCGACGTATGCTGCAGCTGGCCAAAACCTCCTTCTATGGTCTTAATTAGTTAAGACCCAACATCTAAATTTAGATCCAGGCTTATTTAAGTACATTAAGCCATAAAGTTGCCAACTTTATGCTTTTTCATGTCTTAATGGGGAAAATATTGGATTAAACCACATTATCTTCATAACCACCTTCAATACTTGCATGATTGAACTTAATCCATCAAGGAGTCGAAATCCAAATGATTTCGAATCTCTATGTATATTCAAGGAACTATTTATATTCGAAGCTAGAAATTTTAGTCCTTGTATTTTTTGTTTAATCTATTGTACCCTGTAAATAGGGTAAGTACTATAGTTGAGTGTAACTTTTGTGCACTTTTCATTATAAAACACTGTCGAAACTTTGTACTCTCTTCAGACTGAATACGAGCCAACCAGATTATATTTACATATTGTGTTCTGAAGTGTTTTTCTTGAACTGATTGTGTTCGAATCAAACCTAGCACACATCAATTGGTATCAGAGCACGAGTCATCCAATCTATTGAATTTTTCTCTGTTTTTTTATTTTTTTTTGAATCGTTTGTTCCGATTCCAAATATTTCACAATTTGAATTAGAAATCTTGTTTCAAATAATTGTTTTGTTTCGATTCTGCACTATGTGTGTTAGATCGATTGATTACTGGTTAATCTTTGTTTGATTATCCTTTCAGATATTTCTTTTTGAATCTAAAGTCTCATTCATCCGTACAACAATGACGAACTTCAACATGAATAGTTTGTCGAGTTTCTTACATTTGCTCGGATCACCAACTAAGATTCCAATGCTTATTCTAGAATACTACGAGCAGTGGGCCGACAGAATGGAGGACTATCTGAATGGAATAAATGAAGATATTTGGAGATTAGTCAAAAGTGGTAATTTTCGTACCGGCCAACTTGAAATTTTTGGAACTGTTGGTTCTTCTGCTGATATCGTTTTGCGAAGGGACAAAATGGAAGCGAATTACAAGAAATATCTACGTGAACTACGTGGCGCTCTTCGACCAGTAGCTTACAATTACGTCCGAAGTTGTAAAACTGCAAAAGAGATTTGGGATACCTTGAAAGAAAAATATCAAGGCAATGAGAAGACGAAGAAAAGTTCCATGAAGCAATGTTTGTTGGAATTGGGTGACTTCAAACAGAAGGACAACGAATCAATCGAGTCTTACTATGATCGTTTGAACGAACTGATATCCAAATGTTCTCGATACGGTGTTACTCGTTCGTCTTTGGAGTTCAATCTTACTTTTCTAATGGGATTGAGAAAAGAGTGGATAAACATTAATCTCATGATCAAAACTCAAAAAAGTTTCGATGGTTATTCGTTGGCAAATCTGTATAATGTTCTCATGAAAGTGAGATAAATGAAATTGATGAAGAAGGAAAGTGATGATTGGGAGGACCATTAGCACTGATGTTGAAAGTGTCTGCCAAGGAATCTGAAGTTGAATATGCTGAAGAAGCTAATCTTGAGGAAAAAGTTTTATGTTTAATTCTGATGATGAAGTTGTGGCTTACTACTCAAACAACAAAGTGAAGAAATTTTTCAAGAACCCTTTCAATCCGAAGTTCAAGAACAGTAATGAGTTTAAGGGGAACAGTTCAACTGGAAAGAATATGGAGGTTGAGTCGAAAGAGGAAAAGGGAAAAGTAAAGAACTTGGTTGAGAAGAAGGAGTTGAAGCTAAAATTCGACTCTGGTTACAATTGTAATTATTACAATGGGTCGAACCATCTAGAAAAGGACTGTATGCTTAGGAAGAAGTAAGAAAAGAAGGAGAACGTCAAGGATGAAGCATACTATGCTGAAAAAATAAAAGAAATTCATGCTCGAGCAAAAAGAATTGTCTTGATGGCCAGAGGAGGAGATGAGGAAGAGGGTACTTATCAAATATGGTCTTCTGGTTCAGATGATGAAGAGATGTGAAATCCTACGCACGAAGCTATGTATGCATGGTATGAAAAAGGTGATTTCGATGAGGAGAAGATCTCAAGAAGATGTTTCGTCACAACAAGTGCAGGCAAATCTCCTATGACAGCGAAGGTACGTGATCTTCTTATATCTTTTAATGTTCCTTCAAATAATTATCATGCAATTTTAACAGAATTTGATGATACTTTTTCTTATCTCAATGATATGTTGATTTCCATGAGTAGAGAAGTTAAACAATTGAAATGATTGCTATATGATGTTCGAAACAAATTGGAAGTAAAGAAGAGCGTCATTGAGAGTTTAGAGCTTAAAATAAGAACTATTACAATAGATAGAGATTCTGTTAGGACAAATAACATGTTGTTAGTCAAACATAGGAATATTTACCGTAATTCTGCTAAACGCTTGTATTCAAAATTGACTGAGTTGCATCATTCATATAACATATGCAAAGAACATCATCGAAAATTGCTTCCTTTTTTGGCTTATAATAGAGAAAAGATAGATGAAACTTCTTATGATTGTGAAAAGAAGATATCTGAATATGATAAAATTCCTAATGATTCATATGCATATGGAATAGTTAAGATTGATGATTACTTGAATGATGATGATTTGGTGCATATTGTTAATGAAACTTTAACTAAAAATGAACAAGTCAAGATTTTGAACATAACTGAGAAGTCGACATTTGATTCTCAATTAATTTTTGCTGATATCGAAGATAATCTAATAATATCAGTGAAATTGAGGCTGAGGAGAGTGTCGATTGCTCACAATTGTCTGTTATTAATGTTAATTCGATGGCTTAAGGCAAAGAAAAATGTCATGATTCAATGTCGAAAGTAAACAGTGATCGACCTTCCATATCCAAAGTATGTGATCCTCTTGATCATGTTGTGGTTGAAGACTATGTGAGTGATGAGGATGATGTTGCAAATGAGAAACCTATTCCTAGAGTCGTAGTCGAACAAGTCTTCGAATTATCAAAGGAGTACACAAAAGTGTTGAAAGATAAAGTAAAACATTATGTGGAATTAAATTCAGTGGTTTAAAATCAACATGAGCCAGGTTACGCCATGCATAACAACTCTATGCCCTACGTAGAACATCATAGTGCTTTTACTGGACAAAACAAGGCTACGCACGGCGTAGCCATAAGTACACCTAGCGTACATAGGTTGAAGCCAAACTTTCCATTAAGTGCTTAATACAAAAAAACACCATTCCAACTCTCAGATCTAATCGAAATAAACTTCCTAAGTGATAAAGTTTCGCACTTTATGCACTTGAATGGCTTATCATGGCTCAGGAACAAATCCTATTTTCATGAAAACTTCTATGGGCCAAAAACTCATGCATGGATGGTTAGAAATGGCCAAGATCCCATTTTTATGACTTAATACCCTCAAATACATCTGCAAATGCACTTTACAAGATCTAGACCAGCTCACACTAAAATGGACCAATTTGTGGGACAAAAAGGACATAACTTTAACATCTAAGCTAGATCTAACAATACAAGGGCTTCATCAAAGTTTAAGCCCTTAAATAGGGCTCAAAACCCCGAAATTAGGGTTTGGGCTCTGGCCAAGTATGCCCTGCGTACCAAGATTTACGCCCTGCATAGATCATTAAAGCCACGTCTCCAAGATTCCCCACACGCAACGCGTAGAAGGCTATTTATGCCCTCCGTAGATCAAAATTCAACATTTCATTTTAAAAGATAAGGAAATGAATTTACCTACAAGAATCAGGTGTTACAACTTCATGTTGTAGCTCCGTTAAAGAAGAGGGAAACGAGATGAGAGAAAGGGTGCATATTTGGCTGACTTTTAGTTTTTTACTAGTTTAATTTGTTTGCATTAGGAAATCGATGGTGGTGATTGTGGAATAAATGTGTGGTTTTTGAAGGTTGGATGTCTACAAATACTTTTTTGTTAAATGTTTCATTAAAAGCCTAAGATGAACCTAGATTTATGAGTTTGTTCACCTGCGATGGGTTCCAATATAAACCCAAATGAACAATGACCCCAAATAAATCTTGATCGCGTCTTCCCCTGCACCACCGTAGATCTTTTTTTTTTTTAATCATAAATTCAATAGGAAATCAATTTACTTAATATTTGTTAACAACAACAACAACAACAACAACAACAACAATAATAATAATAATAATAATAATAATAATAATAATAATAATAAATTTAAGATTAATATATAAAAATTAAAATACTGCCACATGGAGTATTAACCGGATGACCCATCCAATTGTTTCATAAGGGCTTAATTGACACCGATTTGACAACAATAATGACCTATTACACAATATAAAAATGAGTAAATCAAAAAAACCAAAAAGTTTCATGTGCTAAAATGTCATTTTCCCAAATTATTTTAATATATATATATATATATATATATATATATATATATATATATATATATATATATATATATATATATATATGCATTTTTCATCATATTTGATCTTGTTAGTACCTACCTTCAAGCCTATTACATTATATTACATTATATGATAAATAAATTATGTCACTTCGTTTTAAACGTAATCTTGTAACTTGTTGATGTATGTGGTGGTAATTATCTACCGAATATGTAATAGAACTATGACTTTCAAAAGAAACATAAGGATGAACAAGTTATTGGCACATAGGATGAAATATACCTGGAATAATGAAGTTGACAACTGAGAGAGAAGGATGGGAGGTTTATTAACCTCTCACATGGCCCATTCATCAAAAAGACAATAATAAATGTGCAGGCGGAAGAATGCATGCAGGACCTCTTTTTGGCAGAAACCAAAAGATATATGAGAGAGCCATCATCCATCTACACGCTTGCTTGAAAATTATTTTGCAATCGATTGCTTTATGATTGAATGCTTTAGAGAGAGAAAGTGACATTGAAAAAGAAATTAATTGATAGACATAAAGATAAAGAATGAGAGATAAGAATATATATATATATATATATATATATATATATATATATATATATATATATATATATATATATATGACGATTCATTTGAGACTTTAAAAAAATAGAGATTTTGAAATTAAACTCAGCCATATATTTCTCAATTGTCGTTCGAACGTTCTAGCTGACCGGCAACATCGAGCTTGCTTAATCATAAATGATTATATGACAGAGGTATAGTTGTATATAAATATAATGTTTATACATATATGATTAATCATAAATGATTATACATATATGTTTGTTTACAGATTGAATAATCAGAAATACTTATAGTGGTTTGTGACAGAGGAGGCGGTGGTGACAAATGTGGCGGTGATATAGGTGATGGAGGTCGCTATGGCGAGGTCGGTTGGTAGCGGAGGTGGTGACGGTGGCGGTTGTGGTGGTGGAGAAGGAGGCAGGAGAAAAAGGAACGGGCGGCGTGAATAATCATTTATGATTATAACATTCCTATCACGTTTGTACACCAGAGTGCTACAACGACAAATGAAAAATATGTGGCTGATGTTTAATCTTAAGATCTCAATTTTCCGAAATCTCAATGGAAATTATATATATATATATATATATATATATATATATATATATATATATATATATATATATAAACATGATCGGGTGATGACTCATTTTAAAGTGATGACACTTTAAAAAAAATTGAAAAAAAATCTAAAAAAAAATACAAATCATAAAATCGAGCATAGATCTATGTCCGGGAGAAAAAAAATAGAAAAAAATTTGGATCATTAAAATTGAATCATTGATTATAATGATGCAAAATAAAAAATTAAAATTGAATCATGGATCAATTTTATTGATGCAAAAAAAAATTTCAATTTTTTTTCTCCCGGACATAGATCTATGCTCGATTTTATGACTTGTATTTTTTTTAGATTTTTTTTCAATTTTTTTAAGGTTTTTTCACGAGTCCTTACTTTAAAATTAGTCCTCACAGGAACCGGATATATATATATATATATATATATATATATATATATATATATATATATATATATATATATTTATATTGAACAGCAGCAAAACTCACATTAAAAAACAGCTAGCTAGAAGCTAGCAAAATACAAGATTAAGTCATTAGCGGATTGCGCATGCAATCAATCCAACTAACACAAGTCTTAGAATTCCTAAGGGAGAACCACCGAAAAGACAAATCAACAATAGTATCATACAAAAGATGCTTTTGAAACTTATTAGGGCTAAAGATGACACCATTCCTATAAGACCAAATTACCCATAAACTCGCCATGCAAACCGACTCCAAGATAGAACGATGCCTACTAACAATCATTAGAGAATCAATCCAATCAAACATCTCTGAAACACCAGGGTCAATAGGAAACGAAACATCCAGCCACACCCCAAGCCGTCTCCAAATCTGACAAGCCGTCTCACACTGGAAAAAGAGATGCGAAACACTTTCTACTTCAGACTGACAAATAGGGCAAAGGATAGACTCCAACTCAACACCTCTATCCACTAAGACAGAACGAACAAGGATTCTATTTAACCTCAACTTCCACAAAAAAATATTAGCTTTAATTGGGACATTCCGATTCCATCCAGTCCCAACTCCACTAACCAAAAGAGAAATAGAATCAGTATACCTTCTCATGGAACTAACAGAAAACACCCCACTTGGATCAAGACTCCAGGACCATCTATCAGGAATAGAAGTCAACTGAATATGAGTCAAAATCTGCATAAGACTCTCTAATTGCTCAGCTTCAACTCCTCCTCTAATTCCATGCCTCCAAGAGAAATTCCACCCACCAGAAGTCCAAAAATCTGAGACCAACCCATCTTTCAGCAAGGATAATGAAAACAACCTATGGAATTGCGTTTTAAACAACACACCTCCGCACCACACATCCTCCCAAAACCGAGCCACAGACCCATCACCCACAACAATCGAAAAAGCATCAGAATCTAAGACATTCGCACTTTTCATTCTCTTGATACAATCCACAATTGTCTGCCAAACTCCCCTACCTCCTGAATGCCTCACATCATGCAACAAGCCCCTAGAATGATCATATAACCCTTTAATAAGCCTCACCCATAAGGAAGACTGCTCATGAAGAAACTGCCACTTCCATTTAACAAGTAGGGCCCTGTTAAATGCATCCAAGCTGCCAACCTGTAACCCACCTTTATCCCTAGAATTAAGGATAATATCCCATTTGACCCAATGAATACGCCTTTGATCTTCCTCCATACCCCAAAAAAACGAGCCCTCAACGACTCCAATAAATGACGAACTGTTACCGGCATACGAAACAAAGAAAAGAAATAAATCCCAAGGCTGCCCAAAACTGATTTAATCAGAGTTAAACGGCCACCTATGGAAATCATTTTAACTTTCCATTTAGAGATTCTCTTACGAAATCTATCCACAAGCACATCCCAGCTACTAACACGGCTCATAGACTCACCCACCGGAATTCGAAGGTAAGAAAAAGGAAAATTAGCTGCAGCACAACCCATAATAGAAGCAAGAGAAATAACTTCAGACTGATTAACACCCTCTCCCAACAAACTGGATTTAAAGAGATTAATCTTTAAACCCGAAACCATATAAAAACAACGAAGGATGGTGATAAGCCTTCTGACATTACCCTCCTCCCATTTACCCAAAAATAAAGCATCATCGACATAAAAAAGATGGGAAATCTAAAAATTAGCCTCTTCAATCTCAACCCCACGAAAATTTCTAGAAGCAACCGCATCCTCCATGGCTATATGAAGACCCTCCATAACAATTAGAAACAAAAAAGAAGAGATTGGATCACCTTGTCGAAGACCTCTAAGAAGTTGAAACTCTTCATTTGGGCTGCCATTAACCAGGACAGAAGATCTAGCATTTTTTAATAAACCTTGAATCCAAGACCGCCACCTCACACCAAAACCCATAAACTCCATAACTTTATCCAAATAGTCCCAACTGACAGAATCATATACTTTCTCGAAATCAACTCTAAAAATAAGAATTTTTTTTCTTTTTCCCACAAGAGATTAACTCACTAACCATAAGAGGCCCATCTAAAATTTGTCGACCTTTAAGGAAAGCCGACTGCTCCACACTAATAACATTAGGAAGAACCACCACCAATCGTTTTTCTAAAATTTTAGAAATAATCTTGAATTGCATCCCAATGAGACTAATAGGACGGAAATCCTTCACAAGTAGCGGATTTTCAACCGTGGGGATAAGAGTAATGAACGAGGAATTACAACCTACTGAAATAATAGGTTTATAGAAGAATTCCTGCACAAAGGCAATCACATCATAGCCCAAGATATCCCAATAATGTTTAAGAAACTGAAAGGAAAAGCCATCCGGACCTAGAGCTCTATCCGCACCACAATCCCAAACCGCCTCCTTAATCTCTTCTACTGTAAAAGGTCTCTCTAAACCCAAAGCATTCTCCAACGTAATAGTAGAATACCGAGAGCTTTTATCCGTCATCCGAATACCATTAAACGCTTGAAACTTAGAAGAGTAAAAATCAAAAAATTCTTTTTTAACTACCACCGGATCCATAACCCACTCCCCATTTACCGAGACCCCACGAACTAACATCTGACGCCTTCTTTTCTTCAAGATACCATGAAAAAATCCAGAATTCTCATCACCTTTAATAGACCATTTCACCTTAGCTTTCTGAACCACATCCGACATCTCCTGTTTTTCAATAGCAGCCAAAGACCCAAGAACCTGTTTTCTTTCATTACATAAAGGAATAGAAAAATCACCACTATCAATACAAATATCAATATCATGCAGTCGAGACTTCAACTCCTCCTTCTGATGGTCACAGATCTCCTTGACTTGGACATGCCACTCCCGAATCCTATTCTTAATAAACTTAAGCTTATTTTTAAACAAAACAAATTTACTCTAGCTTTGATTCACCACAAAGTCTGAAGCACTTGCTCGAATCATCTAATCAAAACCATCCAACAACATCCACGAATTGAAGAATCTAAAAGGAGGGGGGCCATAATCAACCTTAACTTCATGAATCAAAATAGGACAATGGTCAGACCACATCCGATCTAACACTGCCACCTGCAATCCCTGAAACCTATCAAAAATACCCTCATACACCAAAAATCGATCTAATTTACTAAGTTTGACACTAGAAAAGTCAACTCTAGTAAACTTCTTGCCAATCATAGGCACATCCACACCCCCCACATCATCTATAAAATCATTAAAGTCACCAGCAGAAGATGGACAGAAAACGGATCCAGATCTCTCCTCAGCACTCCTGACCACATTAAAATCTCCAAAAATAACATAATTACCCCATAACTAGTAATAAAGGGAGAAATATAATTCCACAACAATCGTTTCTCAGTGACATCTTGAGGAGCATAGACATTCACCATACAACAATCCATATTAAATGGCATCCAGAAGCCTTGAACAATAACCACGTTACTAGTACAAACAATACTATTTTTTTAAACACATTAGGATCCCAAACCGATAGAATACCCCCTGATCGCCCACAAGCACTACTAAAAGCAAAATCAAAATTATAATTCCCCCACATACTTCTAACTTTCAATAGGTCCAACTGAGTCATCTTAGTTTCTTGTAACCCCAAAAACGAAACACTATAATGAACACACAAGGACTTCACCCAATTCCTCTTATGACAGGAACGAGTGCTACAAATATTCAACGACATACAATTCATTAAGAAACCTGAATCACATCGATACTAGCCAAAATTTGTTTCACCTTATCTTTGTTACCCTCCATATCATAACCAAGTAATTTTCCCATTTCAACATACTGCTTCATGATATCTGAAATATCTTCAATATCAGTCGGAACCCATTTTTTCAGCAATCTGGATGAGCCATAAGAGCTAGCAGAATTACATTTAATTTTACTATTCCCATGATGTCACAACTGGCATTTTTGCTAGGAAATTCTGTGATCATGTAAACGTCATCTATGATAATACTTGTAACTCTAACTTGATATCATACACTATGTTCATTCTATAACCACAAACTTAGTCAAGATTTACAATTAAAATTTGAAACTCTATGCAAAACATTTCAGGAAGTCAATTGGGAGTTGAAAACCCTAGAGATCCAGGTTCAAGTTCATTATGGACTAGGATTTCCTTATTGGGCCTAATGGACCAATAAGCATTCAATTCAACTATGTTGGGCTTAGAAACCCTATTTGGATTCTAAATGGACCCAACTAATAGATCTATAACATTTTGGACCATATGGGCCTAGAGTGATTCATTCTAACCCTAATGGGCCTTAATGGGCCATAAACTCCATCTCTTTTATTCAAATCGGCCGTGAACCATCGTAAGGGTCCAATGGGCCGAAAAATATTATTGGGCCTATGAAATTCGAACAAAGCCAAGAATTGAGCCCAAAGCCATTTTACCTTCATTCATTGAGCCCATTCTCGACCCAATGAGTTAAAAAAAAAGAGATAAAATGAAATTAAGAGAATTAATGAGCATTAGACACATCCTTATTGCATGGTGGATTTCCATGCACATCACTTCACTCTCTCTCTCTCTCTCTCTCTCTCTCTCTTCTCGCTTCTTCTTCTCGGCCAAACCTTACTCTCACCACCTCATTTTCTTTCAAAAATCTTTCAAGGAAACTCTCTCTAGAAAACCTCCTTTCTTCTCCAAATTTTCGAAGATCTAGAGTTGTTTCAAGGAGATTTCCACCAAAAATCATCTTTCCTTGGTAATTCCCTACATATCCAAGTTATATCACTTCATTCTTATGTTAAGATCACTCCTTCTAAACATTTTTGTGATCATACTCTTAGAAAAACCCCATAAGATCGAGATCTATTCAAGGAAGGCTTGCTAGAGCCGAAACCTCTTCCATTTCTTCTTCAAACCGAGATCAAACAAGAAAGGTGAGTTCATACCCCCTTGTTTTCGGTTTTTACATGTTTTTAGGGGAGAATACAAGTGTTCATGTGTAGATCTATGTATTATTGCATGTTGTGTGTGATTTTTTTGATTTATGTTGTGATTTTGTGATAAATCTTGATGAATCTCGAATACTCCAAAAAAAATGGGTGAGATTCATAAACTAAAACACTCTAAACATCATACTACAAGGATAAAAGTGATATACATGCTTTAGATGTGAAAAGCAAAACAAAAATCTTGTATAAGGACCATTTTTAACAAGTAAACAAAAGATTGGGATAATTTTTACCACTCACGATTTTTGTAAGGATCAAAAGGGTCACATTTGTATAAAAATGAGTTTTTATAACAACAATACTTTTCAAAGGACCAAAAGTGTAATATTTTGCATTATGGGCCTCAGCTTGGGCCTCACAGCTTTTTGGGCCCAAATTGCAAAAATATCAATTTTTGGGGATTAAAATGTTATTTAATCAAAACTTGAGCCAAAAATGAGAATAAAAAAAATAAGGGCTGAAAATGACGCTTATTTCAAAATTGGGCCAAAAATGTTAATTTTATAAAATTTGGGCCGAAAATGTCATTACATGTATTTTTGGGCCAAACCCGTCAATTACTAAACATTCGGGGCGAAAATATAAATTTTTATAAATTTATGGACAAAAATGTTATTCTAATTTAAAATAGACCAAAATGACATTTTATGTAAAAATAAGCCTTTAAATGTTCAAAATAGTTCTTAAGGGACCTAAAGTGTAATTTTTAATAAATACAGGTTCAAATTATAGAATTTTGACGTATCAAACTAAAAATATCATTATAACAAAACACTGGACTTTTTATAACACTATGGATAAATGTTTCGACTAAATGAACTATACTATAGCAAATAAACGAAATACAACAATGGTGCGATTATTAGGCCTAGTATTTGCTATACATGCTTATTGGGCCTTTGTGATCCATTTACATGTTTATTGGGCCCAATATATTCATCACATGTCTATTGGGCCTCAGTGACCCAATTACATGCTTAATGGACCTAAATTAGCCTTTACATGTTATTGGGCCTTAGTGGCCCATTTACATGCTAATTTAGTCTGGAATAATTCATCATGTGCTTAATGGGCTTTAATGTGTCCATGTCATACTTAACAAGCCTGGAAATAACTTACATGTCTAATGGGCCATAGTTGTCTTTTCATCATGTTTGTTGGGCCTTATCCATTCATATTCATGTATCATCTAGTGTTCGAAATTCTAAATACATATAACGTATACATATTCATGAGGCAATAATTGGAATCTAGTGAGACTTGTCGGTTGACTCCATTGAGTGTATGGTCGTAGCCTGTAGTTATAATCAGAGTCTCCTGGAGGGAGAGCGAGAGTTTGTGTATAGATCTATGCGGGGGTGACTCCCCCACACCTGAGTTGTTCGCTACACCTAGACTAGGCCAGTCTAGGGTGACAAAACCTTGATCGAAAATCCGGCGTTTGGAAAAATGCCAAGAAAGGCAAATCAGTCTCTATCATGCATGGTTATAACGACTCATATAGAGATCGATTCCCATCACGACATTACGGAAATTAAAAACTCGTAAGTCATATTGATACAAAACAGATCATACGACAGTGCAAAGACCGCAACATTTTTATAAATCATAAAATATCGGATTTTCTGGGGAAATACTATTATTCAAATACCACCTACTTACAACAGAAAGAATACAAAGAAATTTGAACTGCATGCCTACATGTTACTACTATAAATTCACACATGCATTTATACTCGATTTTCACATCCTTTTTCAGACTTTTTACAGAAAATATCGGATTTTCTGGGTTTTACAAACAATACAAATACTTTCATTCAAACACGCTTATGAACTCACCAACATTATATATGTTGACCGTTTTCAAAATAACTTGTATTCTCTGGTAACCGTTAAGCATAAGAACCTTCAAGTGTGTGTGGATTTATTTTGTGTAATGTCGCTCATCGTACTATTAGCATTTTGGAATTATGTAACCTAAGACAATGTACTTGATGTGAACAATACCAGTTGTAATATGTAATGTTTGGTGATGATTGTGTTATGTTTCACATATATTCATTATGATGATATTTCAATTGATAGTCACATGAGCCCTCGGACGTTTCCGCCGTCTGGTTCGGGGGTGTGACACATGATACATCCCAACATCTCGCCTGAACCCAGGTGGTTGCGAAAGAGACTCAACCGAATTATTCTCCTCACCCAACCGTTGCACAACCTCCACCGTAGGACCTCTCTCTGTATCAATCGGATCAACAATAGCATCTATCGGATCAGCCACAGGAACCTCAGCGCCTAACGGAACAACATTACCATCAGCCGGTCCAGTCACAGGAACCTCGACTGGCACCGGTTTAAGCCCCCACATATTAGCATCAGATTTTAATGAATCTGTTTGAAAGAATCGACCTTTCCGGTCTACAAAACCTGCCCCCTGTTACTAACATACTCTTGTTCCATGCCAAATTTATTATCATTCTCCATATCAATAGACTTAACTTTACCCCTAGGTGTCATTTATCTTTCCTCTTCAGCAACACCATCATCAAAATCATTACCACCCTTTTCCAAATCATCCGAGAGAGACGACATATCACAATCTAAAGCTTATTCACTACATAAAATATTCAGTTCCCAATTTGAAAATTCTCTAATTACTACCTCATACGTAATTCCTTGGACCACCAAAGACAGTTTATCATGAATTAAAGAAGGTTTCATTGTTTTGATACAAACTCTTTTAATCGCCAATGGAGCTTGATTATCATCATCCAAGAAACACACTTCACCCCACAATCCTGCCACCTTATTCACTGCACCATCATTTCATGCACAACAAGGTAAACCAAGAATTTCAATCCAAACAACCCTCTTTAAAACCTTAAACCCATTAACCACAGGCCTAAAGTTAGAGAAATAAGCGCCAACAGAAGAAGACTTCTTAAACTTCGTACACACCAAATCTGATTCGAAGTCCACATAAACCCAATCACCACCCAAATATTTTATCTGTATGTCATGAAAACCTTCCTCTTTCAGCAAAAGTAATAACTTTGGAATCGACCTTACACTTCTAACTTGACAAAAAACTGATGGTTTCAAAGCCAGATCATTAACAATATCCTTACCCTCAAGATTAAGCAAAATCCCAGCCTTATTCGGCTTAACAGTATCACCCTTCACAACATTGGCATAAGTCAGTTTCTGAGATATTTTACTGCCCCCACTAACAGTATTGACATGCACCTGTGTTTCCCCATGCATACGTTTGTTCTCCCTTCCAAACTTGGCCAAAGAAACGAAAACATGATAGCTACCGATCCACAGATCACACAGCTTCAATTCGAGATGCTTCTCATCATGAACTTTGAGAAATCTAACAAATGCAAACCGTTTCCCAGACTTGGACAACTTCCGAGCAATATAAACATCTGAAACCCTACCATACTTTTCACAAATAGACCAAAGCTGCTTATTATCCAAGTCAGGAGGGAAATTAGATATAAAGAAAGATGTCGACACCTTATCAGCATTCCACCCAACTTTTTTTTATTTGCAATTTTCCAATCACCTGCTTCCTTAAGACTCATCTGACCAATCCAGATTGGAAATTCGAAAAAGACAATGAAGAAGAAGCCCTACCAGTAAGCGAAACCAAAGATAATGAGCGAACCCAGGTGGACTTGACGAGCAGTTGACCGGCGTTTGTTCCCGCCGGGAAGCTTCCGAGATCGCTGAACACTTAGGGTTACTTACTAGCATGCATTTCTGGATATATATATATATATATATATATATATATATATATATATATATATATATATATATATATATATATGGAAATCCGGAAAAATCTAAAACTATAATTCTTTTTTATTATTTAGCTCCAATTTTTTTTCATTTTGGCCATTTTTTTATCATTTTATCATGTTACGTGTTGAGGTGGCATGTCAAAGTGGAAAGAAGATTGATGTGAGAACCAAACAATTTGCTAACATGGGCTGGCATGACTTGCCACGATAGCGTGTGCGTTTATTTGAAAAAGATAAAATTACATAAACGAACCTCGTGGTTGACAAAATCGACCAATTATGGTCCTTATGACAAATTCTTTACACAGATGGTCCCTATGGTTTCAAAATCTTGCAAAGACGGTCCTTTTGACTAACGGTGTTAACTTTTTCAGTTAAATCCTATATGAAATGACATATTTGTCCTTACTGCATAGGGACGCTTTATGTACTTTGTTCCTACCACAGGGACCATTTATGTAATTTTCTCTATGGTTTATTATTGTTTTATTTAATTTAAGTATATATTTAACGTTTTATTGGACTTTTTTTTTTGTTTTTTGACGTTATGTTCGAATACATTTTTCAACATTTAGTATGTTTATATTTGTTAAAGGATTGCATGGCTATTGTAATTATAATCCATAACTTAATTCACTTTCAATCATGTTTTCATTTTTCATTTTTCTTTTATCAGGTTATATAATTATTATTTTTTATGTCAAATATTTAACTATATAAGGTTGTATAATTATTATATTTGTAAACTTTTTTATAAATATTTTTTATAAAAAAATGTAAAATGTTTGTTAAACGTGAATATGATTAATATAGATTACGTAGACATAGGCTAAGCTAAGACCGCCTCACAACTTTGCCGAGAACGACCAAATCATTTCACATTGGATTTAAATGTAATGTTTTCGAGCTATTTTTTTTGTTTTTAAACATTTTGTGCATTTTTAAGTTATACAGATTTCGATTAGTCTATATATAACGTGATATCCATTTCGAATTCCGATTATCATATGTATTCCAATTAGCCTATCTATATTAATCTTATTCAAGTTTAACAAACCTTTTTACACTTTTTTTTACAAAAAACGTTTATACAAAACTTTACAAAATAATACTCATACAACATTATATGTTTTATATAGTTAAATATATGAATTAAAAATAATAAGTATATAACCTTACATATATTAAAATAAAAAGGAAAAAAAACATGATTGTAAGTGAAGTAAGTTACGAATTATGATTACAGTGACTATAAATTCTTCAAAATATTTAAAAAAAATCTATTAAAAAATTAAGAAATATGTTAGAACAAAACGTAAGAGAATTAGAAAAAATTATTCCAATAGAACATCATAAAACATCAATAAATATATTTGAAAAAACGTAAAAAAAAATAAGAAAAAAAATATTTGAACAAAATGTTAAAATATTAGCGAAAAAAATATAAAAGAAAAACATTAAACAATATATTCAAACAAAACCTTAAAAAATCTAAATCATAAAATATATAAATAAATTAAGTAAAAAAATAATAAATAATAGAGAAAATTACATAAATGGTCCCTATGGCAGGAACAAATTACAAAAATGGTCCCTATTCTCGGAGGATAAATATATCATTTCACATGGAACTTAACTGAAAAAGTTAATGCCGTTAGCCCAAAGGACCATCTCTGCAAGATTTAGAAAGCACAGGGACCATCTGTGTAAAGAATTCGTCATAAGGACCATAATTGGTTGATTTTGTCAACCCCGAGGACCATTTATGTAATTTTGTCATATATAAATGAATAAATAAATAATAAACCCTAAAACACGAAGATGAATTTTTATATTTTATATTAGCCCTAAATCCATAATAATTTATCAGAGTATAAGTGCAAGAAGTTAAATGTTATAAATTCTAGAAATCGGGGGTTAAAGTGTAATTTTCGGAGTAGTTATGAATAGATTTTTGGATGCTAGGGGCTGTTTTGTAATTTTGTTGACTTGAATTGAAAGGATTTTTGGAACCAGGGGGCTATAGAGTAAATTATGGACTTAATTTGAAAAAGAATGGGGGACAAGGGACAAAAAGTGTAAAAATGGAATTAAGTTTGATTGGTGGAGGCGGGACTATATCCCGACACCCCCTCCCTTTCCTCCCGTTTTCATACTCAAAACCTAACCCTAAATCCCTTCTTCAGCCGCCACGCTTATCCCTCCAACATCCAGTCGTTGTCGCCATCGTGAACCGCCGAGCACCCTACCGTTGCACCCGATGCGAACGAAGACGAGAACCGCGAGACGACGTCGTGTCAGTCGGGGAGATCAGAAGAACGAAGTCGTGTCTGTCGTTTCTACTATTCTCGGTTAGAGGTCGCACAAACCTATCCCTTCTCTGCCTCTTTTCTGTTGATACGTTGCCGCCACCGCTGCTCCATGCGACTGTCATTTTGCGGCAACCTCCGACAGCCATCCTCCTCCAAGAGCATGGATTAAGGATGTGTTATGTGTGCTTTTGATTGTGTGTGTGCGTGTCTCTATGTATGTCGCCAATAGGAGTGTGTGCGTGTGTGTTTTGGTTGGCCGGAAAAGGAGAAGAACCACCATGGCAGCCAACGATGGTGGCTATCGCCTTACTGCCATTCTGTGCCGCCACCAGCCGCCGTGTGAGGTGTCTTTGTGTGTGTAATATTATGTGTACATGTGTTTTCGGTGTCATTGTTGTTGTGGGAGTTGTTTGTTTGGATTCTAACTCGAAACCGCCACCACCGTTGTGAGTGGGTCGCTGCCGCCACAGACCGCCGCCGACCACCACTGCCTGAGGTGGCAGTGGGTGGTGCCCGACTTATTACACATTAAGTTGACCTAAGCATCTAACTTTAGTCCAAGTGGAAAATGTTTGGGGTTGTAAATCCTAATTAGGGTTTAGAAAACGCTAATGTCAAGAAAGCCCTAGTTTTGGAGTTTGGTCGGGACCCGCATTAAAACTGTTAATTGAATTTTAAATTATACTCGGTATTGGCCTATGAGTAACTTAATGCATTATTTGACTTAATAAATTAATTCCTTAAGCGGTTAAGTATAGAACACTAGCCCTAGTTATGATTTTATGTGGAAAACCCTAGAATCGGGGAGCTCTATTTTGGACAATGATCGGGTGTATATTTGGGCTATTGCTTGGATTATTATTATTATTATTATTATACCCGAGAATGACTAAGTCAAACCTTAACCAATCCTACCCTTACATGATTAATTTCTTAATGGGTTAAGTGTCCTTACTTAACCCTAATCGTCATTTTATGTGGAACCCTAATCATCATTTCATGTGAGGTAGTCACTATTGCAATTGACTATGACTTGTGATCGGGTATTGACTCAAGTATCATCCTGTAGGTGATTGGAAGGGAGTTGAAGATGGTAGAGTTATTCATTATTACGGTGGTTTCTTACACACATATCAAGGTGAGTTTCGCCTCATTGTATCGTGGGTCGAAGGCACGAATGCCGACCCACTAGTTTCGGTTAATAGTTCGTAGATGGATACCTTAGGGACTATATATAGTCATGTAGGATAGACTGAGGACTCTTGATCTAGGCTCTCTTACCTGTTCCTTGTTTGGTTGTGATTCTAGAGTGGGATCACCTGCCTTGGTGGCTATCTCACCTTTGGTTATATACGGTCATGCATTTCTTGGATTATTGCTTTTTAGTATGATGCTATGTTGTAGTGATCTACTAGATCTGTATCTTGGTGTCGAGTATGTTGTTATGTTGTAGTGATCTGTTGGATCTATATTCTGATATAGAGTATGCTGCTATGTTGTAGTGATCTGTTAGATATCTTTCTTGGTGTCGAGTATGTAGTTATGCTTTAGTGATCTGTTAGATCAGTATCCTGGTATGTAGGATGTTGCTATGCTATAGTGTATTGTTGGATATGTATGTTATCTGTACTTACTGGTTATCATCTGGTGGAGTACCCTAGGGACTGTTTGTATTCATGTAGGATAGCCTGATAACGCTTGGTCTACGCTTTCTTGTCTGTTCCTTGTTTGGTTGTGGCTCTAGAGTAGGATCATCGGTTCGGGTGGCTATGTCACCTCTGGTTACTTATGGTGATGCATTCTATGGAGGTTAGTTGGTAGCAGGACTGTATGTTGTGAGAGGACTAGTACGTAGTAGTGAGCTGAATGATTGATGTTGCCAGTATTATATGCCTACTTGATCCTTGATTGTTCACATGTCGATATGTTGTGCTTGGTTTGGGTTGAGGCGGTCATGCTTTATGTTGTAGGCCAAGATACCTGGTGCGGGACGGCTGTAAGCCATAAGCATGGAGGCTCGGGATGAGCGGTTGGGTTGAGGCAGCAAGGCCAATTAACCCGATATAGTTGGGCATTCCAGTCTGATGGTTGACTGGGCCTGGGGTATTCTAACGCGATGGTTGATTAGACCCGACATGTTTGATTGTATATTATATCCGTTTGTATGGTGGTATTTTGGGGGAAACTCACTAAGTTTTATTCTTATCCAATTGTTTATTGTTTCAGGTATCATCGGTGTCTATGGGAAGGTGAAGGCGGGATTGTACACACTCATCAGCAACAATGAGAGTTTCACATTTTCTTCTGATACTCTGATTTTTAATAAATGTAATTTTCTTAATAATGGATTTTTAAACTGTGAAGTTATACCTTAATAAAAATGAACAATTTTGGTTGTGAAAATGGGGCGTTACACTCCTTCACTTCGTAAAATCAATTCTTCAGTGTGATCTTCCAAGTCTTCGCAATTGATCTTCAACAAAACCTCTTACCTCAACAAACAGAATAGGTCTTCAGTACTTCAATACGTTTCTTAGCTTCCGAGGATCACTTCATGTTTTGACAAGTGGAGTACCTGCAGACAGTTCACCCTACATAGATTCATCTCCCCACCAGGATCGTGAGGGGACTCAGGAGGATGACCCTACTGAGTCAAAGTCATCCCCATATATGTTGCTCCACTTACCCCATCTTCTAATACTATTCATGCTTCAGGACCCATGATTATCACTACCCCGAGAGAAACCATTCCTGTCCCATCCCGCAAGAGGGCAGCTTCACCATCATCACCCAGATCATCAAAAAAGCCTTGCCCCACCCACAATTCGACACCCCAGGTGGACGAGTGGCTCAAGGAGGATATTATTGGGTTTTATGAGGTCAGGGAATCCCCCAGGCGCCTAGGCGTAATCCAATCCCATAGGATCTCATAGATCGAGCTATCTTAGTATTAGTCCCTCGAGTAGCACAACACAAGGATCACATACATCAGGTGGAGGAGGATCGCGAATCGTTGAGGAGGGAGGCCGGGTTGTTAGTTGGTAGAGTTAGGAGTTAGATCAAGGAAGAGATTATGATGAGATGAGGATCCTCCACACATATTATCATCTGGAGGAGACTCGTTCTCTAGTATAGTATCAGCATATCGTGATTGAGAGTCTTGAGCAGTGGGTGAGGGGGACGGAGTTGAGGTTGGTAGTGTTAGATATAGGTACAACCACTACGGAGGTGATGATTGGTTGCCTTCAGCACCAGTTAGCACAAATAGTGGCTTGGATAATAGTTTTTTGGGTTTTGGTAGATAGGTCTAGCCAAGGAAAGCTAGGAACTATGATTTTTGGTTTGAGGGAAGGAAAATTAGTGTAGCAGTGTCTTTTGCTTGTAAAAATATATACTTTGCCTGTTCAAAACCACACCATTGTGCACTTTTTTTTTGGAAAAACTTATGTAAAATCTTATGGTGGTTAATGGAAATTATGTGATTTTATTGTATATTGTGTTACTTGTTTGATTTTCTTTCTTGATACAATTAAATCTATTAACTAAATTATCCAAGTAAAACTAAAAATTTATCATAAGAACTAAAACATGCCATAAATTTAGAAACATGACTTGCACTAAACGAAACCTAGGACAACCCGAAAATAATCCCGAGCCTATGAGCTCAGCCGAGATTGGGGCACTAGTGGCCCAACACATTGCTGGTGCAATAGAAAACCTAGAAACCCCTAGGAAGTTAGGATCAGGAGGCAACGGATGTGAGATTTAGCAAGTTACAAAAAGACCATGGGCATTAATGTAGCAAACTACATTTCTTGGAGTGAGTTAAAGCAACTCGTGATTGAGGAGTATTGTCCATGCGAGGAGATGTAGAAGCTGGAGTAGGAGCTATGGAATCTGATGATGCAGGAAGCTGATGTTGCCACCTATATGATTCGCTTCAATGACCTTGCTAACTTATGTCCCGGGATAGTGACCGCATAATATAAGAAGAAAGAAAGGTATATTTCGAGTTTTCCTCAACATATCCAAGGCTTAGTCACTGCCTCACAACCATCCACCTTCGACAGCGCCAAGAGACTAGCCTTTAGTTTGACCTATCAAGATATTCATCATGGGACGATGCTCCAAATGGCTGACCTTTCGAAGGTGGAGGGTAGAAAAAGGGAATTTGGAAAACATTCCAAAGTGAAGGATAGAAAACCAGCGGAAAAGAAATGGGAAGTGATTCAAGCGTTTACGGTTTCAACACCCTCGACAGGGACTACCTCTGGAAGTAGCCCTCGATGCAATGAGTGTGGGTTTTGTCACAATGGAGCATGTTGGGTATGCACCAACTGCGGAAAGAAAGGTCATCTTGCCAACTAATGCAAAACTCCACCTAATCGAGGAGCCGCAACAACGAAAAGTCGAACCTGCTATGAGTGTAAGGAAGTTGGACACATCAAGAGGGATTGTCCAAAGATGAAGGGTTAGGGAGGTAATTATACGAGTAGAGGATTTGTTATGGGAGCCAGAGAGGCCGTCCATGATCTGATGGTAGTTACGGGTACGTTTCTAATCAATAAATTATATGCAAATATACTTTTCGATACCAGCACCAATAAAAGCTATGTTACTCCCAAATTTGGGAAATTATTAGATCACACATCTAGTAAACTTAGGGAAGCCTATAGAGTAGAAATAGCTAACAGCTAAGTCGGAAGTACTCAAGAGATACTTAGGAAAAGTACCTTAACGTTAGATAATCACACTTTTCTCGTTGACCTTATGCCAATGGTCATTGGAAGTTTTGACGTTGTCATCGACATGGACTGGTTGTCCTCTAACCACATCGAAGGGCTATGCCTTGAGAAAGCTTTACATCTAACCTTACCAAACGAAGAACCCTTGACCGTCTACGGTGATAAGCCTGGTAGAAATCTTAGGATCATCTCTTGCATGAAGGCCAAAAAATACTTGCAAAAAAAGTATTTTTCCTTTTTAGCCGATATTGTGGATGGGAAAGACAATAAGAAGAAACAAATCAAAGAAGTAACTCAAGTGTGTGATTACGCTGATGTATTCCCTGAGGATCTACCGGGTCTACCGCAAGCTTGACAAGTAGAGTTTCAGATCGATCTAGTTCTAGGAGTTGTCCCAGTAGAAAAGTCTCCTTATAGATTGGCACCATTAGAGATGCAAGACCTCCTAGCTAACTACAAGAACTACTTGACTAGGGTTTTATTAGACCAAGCTTCTTGCCATGGGGAGTACCCATTCTATTCGTCAAGAAGAAGGTCGAATCTTTTCGAATGTGCATAGACTATAGAGACCTAAATAAGTTAACCACTAAGAATAGATATGCACTGAACCGGATAGACGATCTCTTCGATCAACTGCAAGGATCCAGTTACTTCTTTAAGATCGAATTTAGATCGAGATATTACCAACTTAGAGTCATGTAGGAGGACATTCCAAAGACTACTTTCAGGACGCGCTATGTTAATTATGTGTTCTTGGTCACTCCCTTTGGATTGAACAATACCCCAACTGTTTTTATGGATCTCATGAATCGAGTGTGAAATCCCTACTTAGACAAATTTGTGATTGTATTCATCGACGATATTCTGGTATGCTCACGAACCAAGGAAGAGCATGAGCAACATATTCGAGTGATCCTAGAGCTCTGAAGGAAAAGTTTTACGCAAAATTCTCTAAGTGCGAATTTAAGATAAGAGAAGTACACTTTCTTGGCCATGTGGTAAGCAACAGAGGAATTCATGTCGACCCTTCCAAGATCGAAGCGGTCAAGAACTGGGAAGCGCCCAAGACCCCAACTGAGGTACGTCAATTTTAGGACTGGCTGGAATTTATCGGAGATTTGTAGAAAGTTTCTCTCACATAGCCAAACCCTCATAATATTAACCGAAAAATAAATAAAGTTCGTTTAGGGAGACCAACCGAAAACACCTTTCCAAAAGCTGAAGGAAATGTTATGTAATGCACCGATACTATCCCTTCCAAAAGGTCCTGATGACTTCGTACTATATTGTGATGATTCACATCAAGGGTTGGGATGTGTATTAATGCAAAGGTAGAAGGTCATAGCCTACGCCTCAAGACAACTCAAGGTGAATGAGAACAATTACACCACCCACGACTTAGATTTGGAAGCGGTAGTTTTTGCCCTAAAGTATTGGTGTCATTACTTTTACGGAACAAAGTGTGTATTATACATGGATCACAAGTTTCTAAAGCATATCTTCGATCAGAAAGAGCTTAACATGAGACAAATAAGATGGTTAGAGTTGCTACATGACTATGATTATGAGATTCGTTATCACCCAGGAAAGGCTAACGTCGTAGCTGACGCCTTGAGCCGTAAAGAACAAGTTAAACGTCATAGAGTCAAAGCACTTATGATTACTATTTAGTCTAATATAATCTTGCATATTAGAAGTACTCAACTCGAAGCTTTAACGGTAGAAAATGTTAAAGAAAAAGGCCTTAGAGGAATGGAAAGACAACTGGAAATTAAGGATGATAGAACGAGATATTTCATGAACCAAGTATCAGTTCCAAAATTTGGATATGTCAAAGAACTAGTTCCAAATGAGGATCATAGGACTCGATATTCCATCCATCCTACAGTAGACAAGATGTATCTGGACCTAAAGGCCCTTTATTGGTGGCCAAACATGAAGGCTGAAATTCCGACCTATGTAAGACATGCTCAGAGCAGTTGTCAAAGTGAAAGGACCATCCAAACACTGGAAGACATGCTCAGAGCATGTGTGATAGATTTCATAAATGCATGGCATACTCACCTTTGGTTGGGTTCTCATACAATAATAGCAATCACACGAGCATCAAAAAAGCTCTGTTCCAAGCACTATATGGCCGAAAATGTTGATGTCCCATTTTTTGAATAGAAGTTGGCGATATTCAACTGGCCAACAAATTCGAAGGGGATACCCTACGAACATGCCAAGAGATTATCCACGAGATGACTGGAAATATAGTGTATATACGAGAACGCATGAAGGCAGCACGTGACCGTCAGAAGAGCTACGTCGATGTAAAGCGTAAACCCTAGAGTTCTAAGTCAGAGATAAGGTGATGCTCAAAGTATCTCCTTGGAAAGGAGTTATAAGGTTCGGAAAGCGGGGTAAACTAAATTTGAGGTACATAGGAACATTCGAAATCATTGATAGGATAGGTCCAATTTCCTATCGACTTAGGTTACCCCAAGAGCTTAATAACGTACATGACATCTTCCATGTGCCTAATATTAAAAATTACCTTTCCGGGTATATACTTGTCATCCCACTTGATGAAATTTAGATTAACCTTGAACTGAATTTCATTGAAGAGCCAGTCAAAATAATGGACAGAGAGGTGAAACGACTCAAGCAGAGTCGGATTCCCATTGTCAAGGTATGATGGAACTCTAAGTGAGGACCATATTACACATGGGAATAAGAGTAACAAATCAAGGACAAGTACCCTCACTTGTTCGAAGGAAGCCCACCGACAAGATAAAATTTTAGAACAAAATTTCCTAAATAGGGGGAGACTGTGACTACCGAGAGGTTTCAGTCACTGATCTCTAGGAAAGAGTAGGAAAAAATATATGTAATAGTTTAGTATTTTAATATTTGATTTTAGATATAATAGAAATCAAATGTGTCATTTCCTTCGTTGGTTAAAACGTCCATTAGGCACAAAAATTAGCGTCTGAAAATATGCACTGTTTTTTTAAACTGGTTAACATACTTAGATAGTACTCGTTAACGTGATCTCAAGAATATAAGAGTTACAGATTTTATAGAAATAAAAAAAATCAACCGCATACTTGAAATTAATTACGTCAAAACATTACTTAAAGATTGGTTGAGTTTTGACTAAAAGTGAAAAAAAGAGCTTCGTAGTACTCCTTAGGATATAAACTTTAGGACAAAGGGTGCCAAAAACAGGATCTGTATGAGAGAGATATGATTTTTGAAAAATCATTTATTTTTACCCCTGTTAGGCACAAAAATGAAAGTCAAAACTATCTAAAACAACCTAAATGAGAGTTTTATTACCTATTGAGATCATCACATAGATATAGAGAGGGCTTAGGTCGGAGCTCGCACGAAAGAGTTATGATTTTTAAAAAATCAACTCGTGTGCGTGAGGTGCGCGTCTATGCCTGTCGCGCACCTGACACAAGATTCGAGGAGATTGCGAGTGACATGGCCAATTTGGGAAGTGACACGTGGCCTTATCTATATGGAGCCACGATTATCATGCGTGATGCATACATATATTTGTGTCATGCGCAACCCAAATCCATGACTATAAATAGAGGCTTTGCAGAACTCATTTCTCACACCTTCAATCATCACTCACTCTCTCTATCTCGAAGCTTATACCTTAGGAGTGGTCCCCAGATCCCCGAGCCCGATTCAACCCTACATCGAAGGTTTCAAGCGACTAGGGTGAGTTTACGACCCTAATTTCACTATTTTACATGTTTTTTACAGAGGGGGAGGGGTTACATGCTTATCAAATCATTATAGAAGCTTATACCTTAGGAGTGGTCCCCAGAGCCCCGAACCCGATTCAACCCTACATCGAAGGTTTCACGCGACTAGGGTGAGTTCACGACCCTAATTTCACTATTTTACATGTTTTTTACAGAGGGGGGGGGGGTTACATGCTTATCAAATCGTTATATATATATATATATATATATATATATATATATATATATATATATATATATATATATATATATATATATATATATATATATATATATATGTGTGTGTGTGTGTGTGTATCAATCATTTTATAAAGCTTAAAGCCTTATGATAATGTAGTTATAGATACTATACGTAGTTGTAAGCAATGATATTATGCCGAAGAGTTATGATGCCCGATAGCCTAGAAAGAGATAATACCTAGATGTTATAATGGCCAAATCCATAGGATAATGTAGTACCTAGAAGTTATGTTGTTCAAATATAGGTATATGCATTATACCTAATCGTTAGTTTGCCCAAATATTCAGTTATCAAATTAACCATAATTAGGGTCTACATGTATGATATACATATATATATATATATATATATATATATATATATATATATATATATATATATATATATATATATACATATATAAAATAACTATGATTTCAAAAGATATAATTATCAAATGTAAAATTGAAGGTGTTTATATTAGGATAATTATAGGAAAGATAAAAGATAGAAGATAAATGATAAAAGATAAAAGATAAAAGATAAAATACCTAAGGTTGATGCATTAATGAGTTGTTAATCTTCATCGAATAACCTTGATTAAATTCAGTTTCCTAGGTACCTATAATCAATAATCTTGCGAGAGCTACAAAGATATGTGCAGATCTATACGGGAATTGAAACCCCACCTGCAATTTCTAGCTACAATCCCGACATGATAACTTTCATATTAATCACTATTCGACGTCGGATGAAACGTCGTGGCGGTGCAATTATTAATCAAGCAACGTCAATTATGGGGGCTCATGGTAATACATTACAAACACCTTAAAGATCCGAATACCATTAGGGACTCCTTAGAGTGGTAGATAAAATACGTTAGGTTTGTTAGATATCCAACAACGATAGATTATTAGGATTAATAAAATATCCTAAAAGATAATAAGATAGGATCGTTAGATATCCTAAAAGAATAGTAAGCTAGGGTTGATAAAATACATTAGGAAAGGTTTTTCTAAAAAGAAAAAGAATTCTAAAACTAATACAACCAAATAAAAGCCAATAACTATAAAAACGTGTGTACTCACCAAGATTTTGTTGATGATTTCAAAATACATGTATTCTCAGGGAGATAAGTGTGGAGGATAGTCATGCTAAGGTGGAGGAGATTTTCAAGGACGATTGTTGGAGTTCAGTTTCGTCTGTTTATCTTTTCTAGTAATGTTTAGGATATGTTCTTGACTTTTACAGAATGTAATGCCAAATAATTTATAATAAATAGAAGTAATGTTTGTGATATACCTTTGTGTTGCGCTTTATATACATCTTTATGCCTCAATCCAATTTCCCCATGTTTGCAGCGCCCGACGTTTCCGACGACGGCCGGAGTAGTGACATTTTTCTTACCTAAAATATATATTTTACATCAGCTTTCATCACATGTTATACTCATATATGGATAAAAATGTGTATTATCTCGTGATATGTTATATTCATTTGTGAATAAAACTTTTATCAGATTTTGTTATAACTTTTTTTTACTCGTATATGAATAAGTAGTATCTTAATGAATTTCAAACTACTTGTTCATGTATGAATATCAAATGAACGGTTACAAATTATGATAAATGTTTTATTTACATATTAATATTACATATGAAGAGATGTAATTCACGTTTTATTCATATATGAATATATGATAGATGTCATTTTATGCATCTCTTAGGGTAGTTTTTAATAGCATCTAGCATCATATTTTACACATTTGCATGTGCATTAGATTAAATAATGTTTTGTTGGATTAGGTGTGTTAGCCAATAAATAAATTGGTATACACTTGAATCATTAGCAAAGTCCTTTTGGGTTGCCCTCAAACCTAGTAGTTCAATATGATGACTTTTAGAGAGAGAGAGAGAGAGAGAGAGAGAGAGAGAGAGAGATTGATTTATTGGTTTATTATATGATTAATAAATAGCAATAAATGATTTATCAATATATTATGAGAATAATATATTAATTAGAAATAGTATTGTTTAATTGAGAATTAATAAGAAATTAACTAGAGTTAATTTTGGGATTATTAGGATTAATTAAAAGTGCAAAGACCTAAGGTGTAATTGTTCAATAATTGAGAAAAATGGTTCCAGAACCATCCCCAAGGTGGTGGATGGTTTTTAGAGGAATAATATAGGGTTTCTAGAATATCCCTTGAATATAATTAAGAGATTGGATAATTACCTAATTTGAAATAATAGTATTATATTCAAATTAAAGTTTCTAGGGTTTCCTAGTGCAACTATAAATAAGTCCTTAAACCTTCAATTTTCGGTCACTCCTCCTCTCAAGAGAATAGCCGAAAACTGCTTCCCCTCTCCTCTCTCTTCAAGTTTGTGTAGTTGCTAAGGTTTGGGTGTGAACCATCAGACACACGAGATTTATGGTTCTTGCTTGCAAGAGCCTTTGAAGAAGTATTTCATTGGTTATTCACAAGAATAATAAAAAGGTTTGTAAACCCTAACTTTCTTATGATTTTCGATAATCATATGGTTCCCATACGATTATTTGACGTTCATAGGTTATAGCATTCAATAGTGTAAACATAGATCAAACTAGGTTGCATGTGAACTTAAGAGTTAAGTTGTTTTCCGACACATGATTTTTTGTAACCTATAAAACCTATCAAGGGTATCTGAGCCAAATGTTTTCAATTGAATATGCAAAATAGTTGAATAGATAAAATTAGGGTTTATGGAAATTAAACCCTAAGGACATGGAATTTTCGACATGGGTTAGGGTTCTTGAAAGCCTAGCCTCCTCCCTTGATTTTGAAAATCACTAGGGTTGTTAGGCTTTCTTTATTTGATAATTATTATTTTAATTGGTTGAAATAAAATAATTAAAATTGGATAATTCCAATACCTTTAATTAACAAAAATCTAGTAGGGTATGGATTACGATTAAATTTAAATTATTTGATTAATAGTTTAATAGTAAATAATAATTTAATCCTAATATGATTTAAATTAAATTAATTAATATTTAATTAAAAGATAAAGATTAAATCATAATTGTTTTAAATATAAATTAAATTAGTTTTTAATTATTTTTGAAAATTTAATAATAAACCTAGTACTTTAGAAAAGTTTTAAAATACACCTTATATATATATATATATATATATATATATATATATATATATATATACACTATTAAAAGATTAATATATTATATGTATAAGACAAGTCAGTAAAATCGCTAGTACGCCTCATTCACATAACCATACTATAAGGGGGTATAAGGAAGCGGCCAGTAAAATGACTGTCATTGGTGTCCACTCTCACCCACCGCTCCCTTGTATGGTGGAGGGTCTTTAGCCAAATAGATTTGATAGGAAATAATCTCATTAATAAGTATAATGATATAAAGTAACAAAGCTATTTAAAAAAATCCCACTATAGTTACTTTAGGAAAAATGTAAACAGTATGCTAATACATGAAATTGAACATTATGCTTTATATGTAGTAAGCGGAGCGTGTGTAGTTAACCGAAAAACTAATAGTTACTATAAATAATAATAATGGACATCTCGAAAATTATGATTGTAAATGGAGCGCTTGTGGCTAACCGGCACAATAATTAGAAATGATAAATGACATCGAGATTGCCAAGCATATTTTCGTGGTTATTCACATCTTGTTTGTGATCCTTGTCTTCCCAGTCACAAATAGAAGAGAAGAATCTAAGATTAAACATGTCATTGATAAGATTCAACGAGTCTCAAAATATCTAGGAGTTTCATAGTTTGAAATTGGTGAAATGTTTTACCTACCTTCATAAATTCAAAATAAGATCATGACATCCCTCTTCTTAGTTGTGAATTGTTATTTTGGATCCTAGCCTTAAATATTAATTATGGGTTAAAATATTAAGGATTATTGTCATCTAACTAAAACTACCTTTTTCTTTATAGATGTCTACTCCTATTGATGCTTCTGCTTCTCAAACCTCTACCCACAACTTCTCGCTACTTTCGATCGTGTCCAAATTGACATTGGATGGAACCAACTACAATGATTGGATGTGTAACATCAAGATGGGTCTTCAATACGAGGGCAAAGAGTATTTCCTTGAAAAACAACTTGTTGAGATCGATAACGCCACTGCTACTCCTAAAGAAATCATCTCCTAATTATGATGATGCAACTAAGGTTGCTTGCATCATGGTTGCCACCATGTTTCCTACGTTCCAAATATTATATGAGGACTACTGGCCATACAAGATGAACATGGATCTTATGGAAAAGTTTGATAAGAGAGCTCGTCAAGAAAAGTATGAGGTCGTCAAAGCCCTAATGGCTTGCAAGTTAAAGGAAGGAGAGTCAGAATGCAATCACGTACAAAGGATGCAGAGATACATAGAGCACCTTGAGAGGCTAAATGTGAATTTCGACAAGGAGTTGGCCATTGACATGGTCCTTAACTCCTTTCTACCTTGTTATGACCAGTTCTTTTTAGCTTATCATTTGAACAATACAGAAAAAACCACATTGGTCCAACTCCATAACCTATTGGAGACAATTGAGTCGGGTTTGAATAAAAATCAAAATTCTACTCCTACTAGTGCTCCTGTCCTTGCCGTTGGGTAAAACAAAGGAAAGAAGAGGAAAGGTGCTCCTCAGACGAATTTGAAGGGCAAGGCCCATGTTGGTGTTGGATTAGGTGTCTAAGCCCATAACTATAATTGGTATGTACTTGACCCGATAATAGCATGGCCATTTTGGGTTGCCTTCGCCATAGCAATTTGTAGGATGGATATTTGAGAAAGAGGTTATTTGTGATTTATTAATATATTATAAGAATAATATATTAATTGAGAAATCATATTATTTAATTGGTATTGATCAGGAATTAATTTAGTGATCAAAAGAGACTGATTAAATTAACAGGGAATGATTAGGTAAATCATTAATACTTATAGTTTGGGCTAATGAGCCATATTGATAGGGGATGGACGAAATCTATGTGAGGGTCCATGAAGATTTCGTCCAAGGGCCTATCATATGGATTATTGGATTGCTTAAGGCCTAAGCAAGTGAATTAGGGTTCCCAAGTTAAAACCCTAAGGATCCTACACTATAAATAGAACCCCTAACACTACCAAAATCGGCCAATGCTTCTAAAAAGAAACCCTCGCCGATTTTGAGTGCATCCCAACCTCTCTCATATTCCTCCAACTTTCTCTTAGTGTTTGTGACTTATTAGAGGTATCGCAATTGAGGTACTAAGCTCTTAAAAAGGCCAAGACCTACAAGCTACAACAAAGAGGTATTCATCTAACTTGTTTTTATGTTGTAAATCTTGAAATTGTATACTAGTTAGGGTTTTATGCTTTGGATAATTAAAATTGCATGTATAACATGAGAAAACCTAGATCCAAAGCATTAGGGTTGTATGTGCACCATAGGTTTGTTATAGTGCTCAAAACCCATCAGTGGTATCAAAGCTTGGGGTGTTTTCTGTTATATGGATGCATTGGTTAACTATTCAAAGCTAAAGCGAATCGAAATCTGCATTATGCCTTTTGAACATGATGATTCCATAGTGGGACTCGACGAGTTGGGCCAACTCGATGAGTCCATGCCTTGAATCGAAGAGTTGGCTCGTCTGTTGGCATATTTTTCGGGATTTTGGCCAGAATTGGATTAGGATCATTACCATAAACTGTTTTGATTGGTAGAATTCGATTTTTCTGATAAGGTAATGATTATCCTATCCATTTGAAGGATAATTGTCAAATTTTAAGATAATTACTTGATTATGTGATAAATTAATTATTTGTATAATTTGATTTGAATTATCTTACCATATGAAATTAGATTAGGTCAAATTTTGTGATAAAGATAAATTATATTATTAATTTAATTGTTTTCAAATTTGATCTAAGAGGTTTTGAAAAGTTTCAAAATTTGCTCTCAATTTTTGGAATTTAAAATTTGATTAAAAAGTTTTTGATTTTGAAATATTTAAATTCTAAACCCTAGAGTTTTAAAAGTTGAAAATTCAACCCTTATACTATTATAATATTAAATGCTTAATACTTATATATATGTATAAGACGAGTCAGTCTTACTGTTAGTAGACCTCATTCACGAATCTATTCTATAACGGGGGTATAAGGAACTTGCCTATAAAATGGGGATTGTATATGTGTCCACTCTCACCCACTGCTTCCTTGACTAGTGGAGGGTCGTTAGCCGAACGGGTAGGATAGGACATTAATTCTCATTAATAAGTATAATGATAATTATAAAAGTAACTAAATGTTTTTTCATAAATTCTCAATCTCAGTTACTTTAGAAAAAATGTGAAAATGATGCTATTCCATGAAATTGTACTTTGCAGCTTGCCAAGTCGTTGGTGGAGCGTGTGTGGTTAGCCGGTACACTAATTTGGACTAACAAGGGTGGCAAAGGGTAGCTCGAGAATTATCATAGTTCAATGGAGCATGTGTGGCTAACCGGCACGTTGATTAGATGATAAATGACATCGAGAGTACCACGCACATTTGCATGGTTATTCACACCTTGTTTTTGATCCTCGGTATCCCAGTCACAAACTTGATGGGCATAATCGAGATTAAATATGCCATTGAAAAGTTCAATGAATCTCAAAGAACTAGGAATTTCATAAAACTTAATTCTTTTAAATTTTGGTTTTGGATGGTGAAATTGGTAACTCGTCATTTACATCCCTTCAAATAATTTGCAATTAGATTACGACATCCCTTTTCTAAGTTGTGAATTATTGTGTTTGGGTCCTAGCCTTAATATTTCATTTGGGTGTTATATTAAGGATTTCTATCCAATAAAACTTGTTCTTCTTTTTCATATGTCTACTTCAGACAACGCTTCGAATTCAAACTCTTCTGGCTCTTTCTCCCTCATGAACTTATATGGGAGGGTCATTTTCGATGGGTCAAATTTCAACGACTGGATTCGAAACATTCACATGGCCATTCGATACGAGGAAAAGGAATATGTCCTCGACAAAGAGATAAAGGAGATGAATGAAGAAACTGCTACTCCTGAGCAACTGGTTGAGTATAGGGCTCATGATAAGGACGCGACAAAGGAATCATGTATCATGCTAGCCACTATGACTTCTGAGCTTCAGAAGTCCTACGAGGACTTTTGGCCTTACGAGATGTACCAAGACTTTATGGAAAGGTACCATAAAAGTGCTCGACAAGAAAGGTACGATCTCATTGCCTCCTTGATAACAACAAAAATGAAGGATGGAGAGTCCATCACGACCCAATTGCAAAAGATGCAAAGATATGTGGACTGCTTGCTAAAGTTGAATGTCAATTTTGACAAAGAGTTGGCTACTGAAATTATACTACACTCTTTGCCTCCTTATTATGATTAGTTCAGGATGACTTATCATATGAACAAGGAGGAAATCACTCTAAGAAAGCTTCAAGGCCTACTGAGAACTGCTGAAAGTAGTTTAAAAGGCAAGTCTGTTGTACCCACTCATGCTGCTACTGCCCCAGTCTTGGAAATTAGACATGGGAAAGGGAAGAAAAGGAAAGCTCCTTCAAAGAATGACAAGGGAAAGTCTCATGATGGATCCTCTTCAAGTGGATCCAAAGGTGGTTCTGCTACTCCCTCATCCAATCCAAAGGAAGCATAGTGCTTTCATTGTCATGAAAAGGGGCATTGGAAACGAAGCTTCCCTAAATACTTGCATGACATTGTGGATGGGAAGATAAAGCCCACCTTCATAGGTATTTACACTATTCAATATGACAACTCATCACATGCTAGTTATTGGGTCCTTGATACAGTATGTGGTTTTCACATTTGTTCTGATTTGAAGGGTCTAAGAAGAAGTAGGGATGTGGAGCATGGGAAGATGAACCTCATCATGGGAAATAGGAAAGTGTCGCCTGTCACCAAGATTGGAGTTTATTCTTTGGTTCTTAGTAGTGGGTTAGGGTTAGAATTGAATAACCATACAAATTGACTTGGTACCCTCAACAATATTACCTAATCGATGTGCCGGTTAACCACACATGCTCCACCGATCTATAATAAAGTCAAGTTACCCTTTGCCACTCTTACTAGTCCATGTTAGTGTGCCGGTTAACCACACACGCTCCACTAACGACTTGGTAAGGTACAAAGTGTAATTTTATGGGCTAGCACCAATTTCACATTTTCCTAAAGTAACTAAGATTGGGAATTTATAATGTATAGTTACTTTATAATTCATTATACTTTTAACGAGTATTTAAAGTCGTATCCTACCCGTTCGGCTAACGACCCTCCACCGATCAAGGAAGCGGTGGGTGAGAGTGGACACCCATTAAGTCACCATTTTATAGGCAACAACCTTATACCCCCCTTATAGACCGGCTTCGTGAATGAGGCCTACTAACGGTAAGAATGACATATTCTTATACATATCTATATAATTAAAATTATAATAATAGTATAAGGGTGTATTTTAAACATTTAAAATACTTGGTGGTTTAATCTATTAATTAAACTATACTTAATTTAATTAAACTTAAACCATGTCTTTATGGAATTATTAACTCTTTTAATTAAACACTTTAATTAATTTAATGAAATCCATAAAGCTTGAATTTTACCTTTAAAAAATTCTAAGAGTTCAATTTGAAATTAAAGTGTAAGGCTTTTCAAATTCCAAAACTTGAGGGCAAGAATTGAAACTATTCCAAGTCTCTTCAATTTGTAACTTATGAGTTTTAATGGTTCATAAAAATGAAGACTCTTCATTTTATGAAACTTCTTTAGTTCTTTAATCACAATTAAAAGAAGTGACTTTTGGTTATCCATAACTTGAGGACAAGTTATGGACATAATCATTAGCATTAAGATCATGAATTAAACAAGCATGTAAGTTACACAAAATTCCTATGATCTTCTAAAAACTCATAAGAACAAATATTCATATCAAACAATTTCAAGAAAATCATATAAACATATACAATACTTGAAAATTGATAAAAGTCATGTAAAATGGGTTAACATAATCATTATCATTTTGAAAAACAGATTTTACAAGTCCAAAACAGATTGGGATAATGATCTTAATCCATTTCCAGCAACAAAACTCGAAATAACTGCCCAGCACGCTCCTACTCGCCGAGTGCATTATTCTACTCGTCGAGTAGGATGAATTTGTTCATGGACTCGGCGAGTCCTCCCCATGGACTCGGCGAGTCCAGTCGTCAGAGTGCAGAATTTTCGATTTTTAAGCAGTTTTGCATCAAGTATACAGAAAACAATCCTAGGCTCTGATACCACTGATGGGTTTTTGAGCATTCTAACACTTCCTAAGTGTACATGCAACCCTAATAACCTTGAATCTATGTTTTCTCTATATACATGCAAATTTCTTTTTCAAGGTTATTTCCTAACTAGCATGGCATGGGGATTACATATAACATAAAAAACTAGTAGAAATACATACCTTGTTGTTGCTTGGATTCCTTCAAGACTTTGTGAGCCAAGCACCCCAAATGTTGTGCCTCAAATGCTTCACACAACACCACAAGACTTGGAATAACTTGAGAGAATGTCACTTAGCCTCAAAATCGGTTATGCCCTCTCTAGTAACACTAGGTCACGATTTTGCTAGCCATAGGGTTCCTTTTTATAGTGTTGTCACAATTAGGGTTTACACATGAATGCCCTTAATTGTCATGACTCTTGATTTCTCATGACCCATGGGTTTGTAACTCCCATGGACTATCCATGGAGCTCCATATGGTTATAACCAAACCCATAAACCATGGATCATTAATCCACCATAAAAGAATTGATGATTGTCATAATCAACCCTATATATTTAATTAGTCTCACTTTGATCACTAGATTAATACTAGATTAATACTTGATCAATACTAATTAAATAATACTATTATTAATATATTAGAACTTATAATATATTAATAATCATAAGTGCCTTATTCTCTCATTTAGTCTATCCAAGTATTGCAATGCCATGCAACCCAAATGGACCATGCCGGGTCGGGTCAAGTACATACCAAATAAAGTTATGGACTTAGACACTATATCCAACACGGTACCCACACCCGGCCACACTGTGTCAGAAGACCTCGGCTATCCCGAACAAACAAGGGATACTGACCCCGAATCCGCTCTATCTTCTAATAATCTTTCTTCACACCCTCGACCTGAGCCTGCTTGATCATATCCAACAATGGAGAGATCACGGTCATCCTCAAATAAATGTTCCCAATTAGGGAACCCACCGCCTTGCGGCTCAAAGAATCGTCCACCACGTTGGCCTTCCCTGGGTGGCATAAAATCTCACAATCATAATCTTTCAGCACACCCAACCACCTCCTTTGTCGCATGTTGAGGTTCTGTTGATCCATCAGATACTTTAAACGCTTATGATCTGTGTAAATAATGCACCGCACTCCATACAAGTAGTGCCTCCAAATCTTGAAGGAAAACACCACTGCCCCCAATTCTAGGCCATGAGTGGGGTAATTCGCCTCATGAGGCTTCAACTGCCTCAAGGCGTAAGCTATCACATGCCCCTCTGCATTAGTACCGCGCCTAACCCGGAGATCGATGCAGCATAGTACACTACCAAGTCATCCAACCCTTCAGGTAGTACTAGAATCGGAGCCTCACATAACCTCTGTCTGAGGGTCTCAAAAGCCAACTGCTGATGTGTTCCCCATCTAAATGTCACATTCTTCTTGGTCAAGCGGGTCAAAGGCACAACACTCTTGTAGAAATCCTGAACGAATCTCCAATAATAGCCCGCTAAACCCTAGAAGCTACGGATCTCGGATGCGTTCTTCGGTACTTCCCAACGCATCACTGCCTCAACCTTGGTTGGATCAACCGAAATGCCCTCCTGGTTGATGATGTGCCCCAAAAAATGCACCTCACGCAGCCAAAAATCACATTTTGAGAACTTAGCATACAACCTTTCCGTTCTCAATATCTCCAATACCTCCCTCAAATGCTGCTCATGCTGCTCCTTGGTCTTAGAATAGACTAGGATATCATTAATAAAATCTATCACTGACCGATCCAGCATCAGTCTACCATCTCTGTTCATAAGATCCATGAACGCTACTGGGGCATTGGTGAGTCCAAATGGCATCACCATAAACTCATAGTGCCCATAGCGAGTCCTGAAAGTTGTCTTCGGTAAATTCTCGTCCCGAATCCTCATCTAATGGTACCCCGACCGAAGATCAATCTTGGAAAACCAAGACGCTCCCTGCAGCTGATCGAACAAATCATCGATCCTCAGTAACGGATAACGGTTTTTCACCGTTAGCTTGTTCAACTCTCGATAATCAATGCACATCATGTGGACCCGTCCTTCTTTTTCACGAACAGGATCGAATCTCCCCACGGGGAACTGTTCGGACGGATAAACCCTCGATCTAGCAGCTCCTGAAGCTGCATAGATAGCTCCTGCATCTCGGGCAGAGCTAGCTGGTATAGTGCCTTTGCTATCGGAGAGGCACCCGACACTAAATTGATGTGAAACTCCACCTGCCTCTCCGGAGGCACTCCCAGTAACTCCTCAGGAAAGACATCCCAAAACTCATGTACCACATGTACACTGCCTAAATCCATTGGGGTCTCAACCCTCGTATACGAAATATATGCCAAAAACCCCACACATCCTTGCTGCAGAAATCTCCTAGCCCTCGCATCTGAATAGAGGGTTGGCACCTGTGAGGCCCTTTCTCCATGAATAAACAGTTCTTCCCCACTTGGGGTTCGAATCCTCACCAACTGGGGCTCGTAGTCTATCATGGCCTCATTGGCCCCCAACCAGTCCATCCCGAAAATCACCTTCAGCTCCCACAGCGGTATCAGGACTAGATCAACACGAAGCCTCTCCCCAAGCACATTCAGGATACAGTCCCGATACACGCTCGCAGTACTCACAGTGCGGTCATCCGCAATCTCAACCTCGAGCGGGGAATCCAATGTCCCCGGCGCATCCCGAAACTTCTTGCTAAGAGCAAGAGATACAAATGATCGTGTAGCACCCGAATCGAATAGAACGTAAGCTGACATACCATTTACCAAAAAGTTCCCTATACATAAGCATAATATACACATAAGAAATGCAATAAATCTACAGCAGGGAGATAAAATACATACCAGCCACGACGTCTTGCGCTGCCCAAGCCTCCTCAGTGGTCAACTGAATTGTGCGGCTCTTCACCACTAGAGCATCCGCCTTAGCAGGGCGGCCATTATTAATGCTCATCGTGGTGGTCGCAGGTACCGCCACTGCTCCTCCCCCTCCCTGCAACCTCTGGCAGTCGGCCCGCTTATGGCCGATCTGGTTTCAGTGAAAACAAATCAAGCCCTTCTTAGGGAAATCCCTGCTCAAGTGACCCTACTGGCAACATGCATAACATCCTGAGCCCGCTATCTGACAAGCCCCACTATGCGGTACCACACTTGGCACACCGGCCACAGCCCTGCTGGCCCCTATTAGAAGAATATGAGGTCTTAGGCTTTTTACCCTGACCTACTGTTGTCTGTGCCTGCTCGGGTTTCCGCTTGGTGCAGAACTCCAACTCCATCTCCCGCTCACGTGCCTTCTCCACCATCTCATTCAAAGTTGTGCACCCTGTAAAACTCACAAACTCCCGGATACCATCCCTCAACATGGAATGATACCTCGTCTGCCTCATATCCTCGTCTATAGCATACTGTGGGATCAACAGTGCTCGTTCCAGAAACTTGGCGGTGATCTCTGCCACAGTCTCGGTGGTCTGTTGGAGCTCCTGAAACTTCCTCACCAATCGATGCACTCAATAGCTGGTGTAAACTCCAGGTCAAATCGCCTGACAAACTCAGCCCATGTCACCTCAGCTACACTGGCTACTCCAGCATGGCTCGTCACCTATCCCCACTAGTCTCGGGCTCTATTTCTCAGAATACATGAAGCAAAACCCACCTTTGCCGCATCATGGAAAGAACTCGTGTGTTGGGCGTTCTCTATGTTCGCCACCCAACATCGGCTAACAATGGGGTCCCTAACCCTGAAAAACTCCGGCGCCCCGCACGCCTTGAACTCCCGGAACGAGGGAGTTCGGGATTTCGACCTGGCCCGCAGCAATCTCGGCTCTGAATGCCCTGAGCCTCTCCTTCATGATCTCCATCATACCCTCCTTGACCGTCCCAAAGATAACTGGGGTAGCGTCAAGGATGGCCCTTGTAACCTTGGCTGCGATGAGCTCATACAACCTCTCGTCGATAGGTTCGGTACCATCGCCCGACCCAGATCCAGATCACGATTCTGATCCTCCAGCTCCATGCTGTGTCACCACCATACTATACTGCAATACCATAAGACCTAATGATCAGGATGTCCATAGAGAGGATCCTCCCACACCGGTCCTCTTTAGAGCTTCCAGGTCTAACATTGGTTCGGGTACAGGTCCTGTGCTTTCAGTAGTACGGGCCCAATACTACCTTCCATGCCTACCTGTACCTTCCCAAGGCTCCACCTGATAACCTCAATTCGTCCCATAACAACATATCCCATAAGCTACAACATCACTCAAATCCTAGGTTATCCTAATATTTGCTCTACCCACATCAATCAGACCAATCATAACAAGTTGCCTTTATGCATGCATATTATACACAGAAAAGGATCAAATAGACTTTCGAATAATAAATTCTATCCTAGGACCAAAACAAGATGAGGAACAGGAAATAAGGCCAAATAAATCATTCTAAGGCTATAAGCTCCTAACCGTATACAAATTTAAAAGCATACACATAGCAAGATCCATATGATTATCATAACTCATATATCAGTATAACATGGCTAACATATTGGAGGAACTACTTACTTGGCTCGGCCGATCACGCGCATTGCACTCTCCTCTTTTCCATTCTTAAAAGTTTTTAACTTTTATTTTTGAAAACAATTTTACCATTTCCTTAGTTTTAGTCCTGAAACACCCGAGAGAGTCTCTGAATCCCTCAAACCAAGGCTCTGATACCAACTTGTAACGACCCAATTTTCAAAAGAAAATTTTCATTTTTCATTAGTCAAAACACTTTCTAGAAACCACAAAATCTCAATTACAATTGTTTTCAAATCCATAACAATAACAATATTATTTCAAATCATCAGAGTGTCCCATAAAAACGCCTGAGAGAGAGAGAGAGTGCACCCCATCAGACCTTGCCCTTGCCCTTAGGCTCAGATGTACCTGAAACAAATCCACAAACTGTAAGCTAATGCTTAGTGAGTTCCCCAGAGCATACCCCACACATAATCCACATAACACATATCATATTAGCAATAAAAGCTACATATACCACATAAGCCATGCATACAAACATATAAGCATGGTGTGGGATCCTCCCAAGGTCTTACTCCAGGATGCCATGGGCTCCGCCACATGGTCTTACACCTAAGTGCCACGGTCTCCCCCATGGTCTTTAGCTGGAAAGCCATGGGCTCCCCCACAGGTCTTACATCTAAGTGTCATGGGCTCCTCCCATGGTCTTTACTTGAAAAGCCATGGGCTCCCCCTCATGGTCTTACATCCAAGTGTCATGGGCTCCCCCATGGTCTTCCCTGCAAGTATCACATATATAGCTAGCATAACTAACTATCATACCACATATCTCTACCATAACGAGCATACCACATGTCACAAAATGGGTCGGCCATGGTGCCTTAGACCCATTGGTATGGTCTGGAGACTCGCTTCTCGTGAATGCTGAACTGACAAGCTAAGATCAGATAAATCCCACGCACTGCTCCATCACAATCCCGAGATACCATAAATGCCCTCAAAGTCAACCATGGTCAACCCTGGTCAAAGTCAAAGTCAACAGTCAAGGTCAACAGTCAATGTTGACCTCAACTCGTCGAGTGCATCCAACAATTCTTCGAGTTCCTTCCGAGTCCATTCCACTGAATCCCGAGTCAACTCGCGGAGTCACCTAAGTGACTCGTCGTGTTCATCAAATGCCCAAAAGACCACAAGTTCATGCATACCAAAACTCTAATCCTTCACTACACTCATTCGGAATCTCGAAAACCGGTATACCCTACTCGGCTCGTCGAGTCGACTAAGGGACTCGATGAGTTCCTTCATTCCTTTTTGTGTTCAGTCATTTCTAGTGAGATCCCAGGTCCCAAACTTCAGATCCAACTTCTCGTAGTGTAGTTACCATGTAAAGTTTCAGACTTTACATGCATGCAAGGCCTCACAAGGCTAAAACACCAAAACTAAGTTTCCTACAAGGTTTTAGTGCATGGAAAGGGCCTAAGCTGGATAAAGTGAGCAACTTTATGTCACGGAGGACCTAGAGATGTCCAGATCTGGAACCTTATCCTTGTGACAAGTCCAAATCCGAGTATGACACACTTTTTGGCACCAAAAGTGACCATTTGCTTCCAAGAAATATATCTAAGCAACTAAAGGTCAAGTTAGTGACTTTATACCTCAATATGGTCGCCAATATAAAGTAGATGTCGGATCAACTGCCTCTCTTTGCTCCTTCTTCTTCACTATCTAAAATCTTCACACTCACACCAAAAATCACTCTCAAAAGCCCTCTCTCTCACTCAAGAAGGTAAAAGGCTGAAGCTAGGGTTTCTCTGGCTGTAGGAACGATGGAAAAGCCTGAAAATGAGCCATAAGTTCTTTAAATAGGGTACAAACCCCTGCAAATTAGGGTTTCTCTTTACAGTTCCTACTCGTCGAGTCGGGCCTTCCGACTCGTCGAGTAGATCTGAAGTCTCGCGTCCTCATAATAACTTCTACTCGACGAGTTCGAGCTCCCCAACTCCCCGAGTCCAAGCACAAAACCCTAAAACTTAGATAACTTAAATAATACCTGGAACAGATGTTACACAAAAGCAAAGAACAATTACATTCTTTCTGTTCGTGATCCCAAAGAGGCCACTTACTTTTATTGCAATGAAAAGGGCCATTGGAAACAATGTTTCCCCAAGTACTTGTAGGACATCGGGGATGGAAAACTGAAGCCATTGTCGGCAGGTATTTACACTATTTAAACTAATAACTCACAACCTAGTCGTTCTTTGGTCCTTGATACGGGATGTGGTTTTCACATTTGTTCTGATTTGGAGGGGTAAGAGAAAGTGAGGAGGTGGAGCATGGAAGGATGAATCTAATCATGGGTAATAAGCGATCTTCTCATATTGACAAGATTGGAATTTGTTGTATTGTGTTTGGTGGTGGTGCTAGATTATATTTAATTGATGGTTGCTAATTGTCAGAAATGACACAAAACATTATTTCTTTTCATTCACTATTTAGACAAGGTTTTTGATATTCGTTTAATGGTGTGAATGGGTCTATTTTTGTTTATAAAAATGGTATTTTTATGTTTGAAGCTATACCTTGTAATGGTGTGTATGAAACTATGATTTTTGTTGATAGCTTAAGCAATAGTATATTCTATATTTATTCGTATAATGGTTTAGAGAATGCATTCTTGTGGCGTTGTCGTCTTAGGCATATTAACAAGAAACATATCGCCCAACTCCAAAAGGATGGAGTGTTGGAATCATTTGAATTAAGGTTAGATGATGAATGTGAATCTTGTCTTTTGGGAAAGATGACAAAATTACCTTTCACTGGATCTAGTGAAATATGTGAAGTGTTATTGGATATCATACACACAGATGTGTGTGGACCCTTTCAGATCCACCATAAGGGATTCTAATCGATTTTATGTGACATTACAAATGATTATAGAAGATATGGATATACCTACTTAATCAAGCATAAATCAGGAAAATTTGAAAAGTTCAAAGAGTCTTAAAATGATGTCGAGAATCAATTAGGCAGGAAGATAAAGATGCTCCGATCTGATAGAGGCAGAGAGTATCTTAGTATCAAGTTCCACGACTATCTTAAGGAATGTGGAATAGTTTCACATTTGACTCCTCCTAGGACACCACAACATAATGGTGTGGCTGAGAGATGTAATCAGACCTTGTTAGCCATGTTTTGTTCCATGATGATTCGAGCTTCTCTTCCACTTTCTTTCTAGGGGTATGCCTTAGAGACAACCGCCCATATCCTCAATCTTTTCCCTACCAAGAAGGTTTCCAAAACACCTCATGAGATGTGGATAGGGGAATTCTGTCGTTAGCACATATGAAGGTTTGGAGTTGTGAAGCTTTCGTTAGACGAGAGACTCAGAACAACCTAGAACATAGAAGTGAGAAGTGTATTTTCATTGGCTACCCACTAAAGTCCTTTGCATATTTGTTCTACTAACCTAGTGAGAACATGGTCTTTGTAGCACGAAGAGGAGTATTTTGAGAGAGAAAGCTCATATGCAAAGAGGAAAGTGGGAGTACAACTGACCTTGAAGAGATTCAAGAATCAACCAATGAAGAAACATTAGAAGACACTAGCTCTCAACCAGAGGATGAAACTTCTGTTCAGCCCATTGATAGTTCATTACCTCTTTGTTGATCGAGTAGAGTTAGAGTACCACCTGAGTTCTATGGTTTCCATATAGCTACAGATGGTGACACATTTGTTAGTGATCATACACAGGTAAATTTGGATGAGCCAGCTAACTACAAGGAAGAAATGGCAGACCCTGAAGCTCCCATGTAGAATGAGGAAATGGACAGTGAGATCAAGTCCATGTATGATAACCATGTTTGAAATTTGGTTGATCAAGAACCTTGTCGAAAGACAGTGGGTTGCAAATGGTACTTTAAGAAGAAGACCGACATGGATAGAAAGGTACACACTCTCAAGGAATGACTGGTCATGAAGGGCTTTACTCAAACCCCATGGATTGACTTTGATGAGACCTTCTCGCCATAGCTACCTTTCATGATTATAAAATATGGCATATGGATGTCAAAACCGCATTCCTAAACGAAAAGTTGGCTGAAGATGTTTACATGACTCAGCCAGAGGGTTTTGTAGATGCAAAGTTTCCAAATAGAGTGTGTAATCTTGAGAAATCTATTTATGGATTAAAACAAGCGTATCGCAGCTAGAATCTTTTCTTCCATGAGAAAGTCAAATAATTTGGTTTCTCTAGGAGCGAGGATGAGTTTTTTGTGTATTTCAAGGTTGGTGGGAGTATAGTAACTTTTCTAGTATTGTATTTTCATGACATACTCCTTATAGGAAATGACATTCCGACTCTGTAAGAAGTAAAGTCTTGGCTTGGAAAGTGTTTTGGTATGAAGGATTTGGGAGAGGCAGCCTATATTCTTGGGATAAGAATTTTAAAGGATAGAACGATAAGAATAATTTTTCTTAGTTAAAGTACATACTTGGATAAGGTACTAAAAACTTTTAGTATGGAAAATTGCAAAAAGAGAGCTACCTATTCAAATCAATGCCAAGTTGCGTAAGATATAAAGCCCTAGTACAGATGAAGAGATAGCGCAAATGAGTTTAGTTCCATATGCTTCGGCTGTAGGATCGATCATGTAACATATGACATGTACTCACCTTCATGTGTCTCTTGCTTTAAGCATTGTTATTCGCTTTCAAGAAAATCCTGGTAGGTCTCACTGGACAGCAACGAATAACATTCTCAAGTATCCACGAAGGAAAAAGGACATGGTTCTAGTCCTTGGTGGCAGTGATACATTGAGAGTGAGTGGGTATAGTGACGCCAACTTTCAAATAGATAGAAACAACCTTTTTTCTCAATCTGGCTGGGTATTCCAATTAAATGGAGGAGCAGTTACTTAGAAAATTTCCAAGCAGGACACAGTGGTTGATTCTACTTGTGAATTAGAGTACATAGCAGCAAGTGAAACATCAAAGGAAGCGAATTGGTTGAAGAACTTCATTGGTGATCTTGAAGTAGTTCCGACCATTCGGGAGCCAATGGAACTTTTCTGAGATAATGAAGTAGCGATTGCTTTGAAAAAAGAACCGAGAGATCATTGTAAGTCCACACATATCAACAGAAAGTACCATTACATTAGACATAGAGTCGAAGAAGCTCATATCCTGATGAAGAGAGCGTTATTAGAAGACAATCTTGCAGATCCTTTCACGAAGGCTCTGAGTAGGGTTAAGCATAATCAACATGCTAGGAGCATTGGTTTGAGACATGATATTAGTTTTGATAGTTAGATGATTAGTTTGAAACTTCTAATAGAATAAATGTAATTGATTTTGTTGATTGAATAATAGAGATTATTTTATAGTTAGTTTACTTCCTTTATCAACTTTTTATTCATGTGTTTTGATTTTCATGTTTTACTTCGTGAATGATTTGATTATTTCGAAATTCCATAATCACTCATACTCTTAGAAGTAAGTAATGAAGGAAGAGTATCATGAACTGGATTGTAGATTGTCGAAGGAGATTATAAATAACAATTGTGTTGGTACAACATTCATGAGTACTTAAAAAATGGAGATTTTGAGTATTTGATAAACCCACGCTCAGGGAATTATTTCATGTATTGGATTATATCGCGAGTAATTCTGAGACGATAATATCTTATATTATTAAAACAGATATATATGAGTCGTAATTTGTAACTCGGTCGTACATTGATATTGCGAAAATGCATCAGTAACATGATGTTATAATACGTAGTGTCATGTTTGATTTGGTGTTGAGTAAAGGATACAAGCATATAAGTCAAAGTTTATTGGTTACTTTTTCCCTAACAGGAAAAGTGATATTTTTGGGCCCCTCGGTAATTTGGTGTTGACTTATAGTGTTGGGCCCAGACATGACTAAATTAATGTGTTTAATTAGTAAGTCTTATGAGGTCATTACAAATCGGGAAATCAGGAAATCAGGAAACATAATTTTGGATAATGAGATATCTTGTAGACAAAGGAATATTTGATCACTTATCTTAGGACTGATGGATGATCATATCAGAGACTGGAGTTGTTTGGGAAGCACCATTTGCTGTTTAATTCAGAAGTTATACTGGCAATTGTAGTTACAGACTTATCCAAACGGGAGACTGTTGGCTTAGATGTCTAAGCTAATAACTAAATTGGTATATACTTGAATTATTAGCAAAGTCCTTTTAGGTTTCCCTCAAACCTAGTAATTACATAAGATGACTTTTACAGAGAGAGGGAGAGAGAGAGAGAGAGAGAGAGAGTCTGATTTATTGATTTCTTATATGATTAATAAAAAGAAACTAAAGCATTATTAATATATTATGTGAATAATATATTAATTATAAATAGTATTGTTTAATTAAGAATTAATCAGAAATTAATTAGAATTAATTTTGGGATTAATTGGATTTACTAAAAGTGCAAGGACCTAAGCTGTAATTTTTCAATAGTTGAGAAAAAGGGTTCTGGAACCTTCCCTAAGGTGGTGGACAGTTTTTGGAGGAATAATTTAGGGTTTCTAGAATATCCTTCGAATATAATCAGGAGATTGGATAATTACCTAATTTGAAATAATAGTATTATATTCAAATTACACTTTCAAGGGTTTCCTAGTGCAACTATAAATAGGTCCTTAACCCTTCAAATTTCAGCCACTCCTCCTCTCAAGAGAATAGCCGAAAATTGCCTCCCCTCTCCTCTATCTTCAAGTTTCCGTAGTTTCTAGGGTTTGGGTGTGAATCAATAGAGGCACGAGATTTCTAGTGCTTTCTTCTAAGAGCTTTTGAAGAAGGATTTCATTAGTTATTTAAAATAATAATCAAAAGGTATGTAAACCCCAACTTTCTTATGATTTTCGATAATCCTAGGGTTTGTATAGGGTTCTTTGATGTTCATAGTTTATAGCATTCAATAGTGAAAACTGTGAGTACAAGAATCAATGCGCAAGGACAAGGTTTGAAAACTCAAACCTTGAGTTAATCTTTATGATCAATGTTTGCTCTTAATTAATGGTTCTAGTCGAATCTGGTAATACCGGTCAAGACTTGAATGAAATATTCAACAAAGTGTTCAAGTAATAAATGACGAGAATATTTAGAATATAATCAATGCAAAGATATTTTAAAGAAAAAGAAGAATGTGATGAAAGAACTTTGACTTGAAAGAAAAGTGAAAGTGATGCAAAGAGAATAAATACTATCTTTTGAGTAAAACATGAGATGTTCTGATTGATATTAAATTAAGAGACAATCACTCCGTTTATGTTCTGATTGGACTTATCTCGGACTCAGCTCACTTCGGATCTTGAGTGATTGCTAGAGGTTCACTTTTCATGATTCAACAAAAACATATTTCCAATTAAGTTGCATGTGAACTTAAGAGTTAAGTTGTTTTTCGCCACATGATTTTTAGTAACCTATAAAACCTATCAGGCTCAACTCATGTCTTTCGTCAGAATTCCTGTATTGTTCATGTTTTTATGTCATTTTCATATAACTCTAGTGGAGAGGTACTTTGGGAGAAGCTTTGGATGCTTTTGAAGGAGCAATGGAGCTAAAATAGAGCTAGGAAATTATGAAGGTCGCTGAGAAAATGTCACACCCCCAAACCAGAACGGCGGAAACGTTCAGGGGAGGAGGACGTCATGTACAGTATCATCACAATGCATAATAGTAAAACAAGCAACAACATCATCCATTGCGTTAATAATATAATTCAATACAAGTGTGTTCTGTATAGTTTATAAGACACCAAAATATGAATCAAAATAAAAGACGAGTCTTGAACGTGCTCTGTCTTCTCAAAACCTGGTTATCGGTACCTATTTACTAGTGACCTGAGAATACAAGTTATTTGGAAAGCGTAGATCAGCATTAAAGCTGGTGAGTTCATCAGTATTTAATGTCATTGTTTGTATAAGTTTGATGAAAGTGTTTGTAAATGTTTGATGTAAAAGTTTGTAAGTGTTTGTTGTAAATGTTTGAATACTTCCTAGAAAATCCTATATTTTCTACTAAAGTAGTCTTCTACCAAGACTCGACTGTTTTGTAAGTTTGTTCTCTTGTAAAAGTGAGTGTTTTTCCCAAGTATGACTATCATTACGAAAATATAGTTTACATTACCGTGTATGTGAGAAGATCACAATATAAATGTAATGGGAAAATGACGATGTATAGTAGTATTGTATATAAGCAACTACCGGTGTACTAACTACCTTAAACCTGTTTGTTTAATTAAGGTAAAATGTGATGAGATTATAACCATACTTGATTGACTAGTAAAACACGACGTTCGAGACGTCGAAATGGTATGACATTCGTCACTCGTAGACCTGCAGGTCCCACTGTAGCTAGCAGCAAGGTGTAGGATGGTCACTCCCGTATAGATCTATACACAAACTCACGCTCTCCCTCCAGGAGACTCTGTTTACAAAACGTGACACAACAGTATATTGTCACGCGATGAAGTAGTGGTGCACATTAATGTTATCTTTGTTATTGTATTAGTGTAGTATGTTCTCTCTGTCCTAGTATATAGTATGTTCTCTCTGTTCTAGTATATAGTATGTTCTCTATGTTTCTCATTATAGTGTGTTTGAACTGACTCTTGTAAGTTTCACTGTTCTAGAAATAGTAAGTAGTGACTTCCTAAACTATACCTATTATAGTTTACTAGTAATGTTGTTTGAATGACTGATTATGTTTGAACACCTTTGCTACGCAAAGGTATTGAACTGAATGAAAGAATTTTATATCTATACATACATATACATAATATATAACTAAGATTCAAACGACATTCAGACAAACAATCGATACCCTAAGTCCACAACCAAACAAGGAACAGGAAATAAGACGAGTTATCAGTCCTATGCCTTTTCAACCTTATTTATATAACTATATCCATATAGACATGATTTTGACAATATATAAGTTTAAAAAGAGTTTAATAAAGAATTTAACATATAAAAGACTTTTAACCATTTGAATGGCTACAGATGACTTGATGTCAATTTATAAAAAGGTTTTTGAAACAGTTTGATAAAATAGTTTTGAAGAATAAGAAATCTATTTGATTGACAGTTATTAATCAGATGTGATTTATATAATAATTATAATGTTTTCTACTTGTATTCCCCCCCATAAAAGAATTTAAATCATTTAAAACATAAGTTAGGGGTATGAACTCACCTGCAGTGAGTGATACGAATGTAAGTTCGATATAGGATGCTAAGTGTCAAGTGAAACCTCGAGCACAAACGAATCCTATTAAGCATATGATTGCATCAAACGGGTTTACGGCCACACAAGGGTGTGTATGGCCAAGATGTATACGGCCAATGTGGTGTACGGCCAATGGGTGTACGGCCAATGTGGTCTACAACCAATGGGTATACGGTCATGGAGTGTACGGCCGTACACTCATGGAAGAAGCATGCAAAAACGGTGTTTACGGCCATAACTAGCATCCATTAAGTGTTCATGATCCTATGTTGGGACATGAGGTGAGTTTGAGGCCAAAACAAGCACTAAACAAGGGTTTACGGCCATATGAGGTGTGTACGACCGTACACCCTTGGTTTTCATGCATTAGATGATGATTCAAGGCTAGGAATCAAGTGTTTCTCAAGCTTAACTACAAGGTAGAAGGGATACTCACACTTTTGAAGGATTCTAAGGAGTTTACGGCCCAAGAACAAGTAGGTGTTCTTGGTGAAAGTGAAGAAGACTTGAAGATCTATCCAAAGGAGATAATTTGATGGATGAAAACATGGATCTTCACTAGATAAAGAAATGTATCAACTAATCAATGGAAGGAATACTTACATCTTTGAAGATCAAGGTGAAAAACTTGATGATAGTTGAGAGAGAATCATATTTCTTGGCTTGGAAGTGTGAATAGTGAAGGAAAAATAAGGATTGGCTTACATATGGGCATGATTTCACGGCCACTTTGGGTGTATGGCCGTACACCCATGTGTACGGCCGTACACTCCTATTGAAGGAGTGTTTGGCTCGCATGCAATACGAAGAACATAAGACAACTCACCCCTAAACCAAAACCTTGAATGCAATAGGCTTAGAACACTCAAATAGACCCTAAACAATGCTAAAAGATAGCAAAAACGAGTCTGACTTTGATTCAATTGAATGGCTGTACAAGATAAAAATTTCGGGTTGTCACATCATCCCCCCGTTAGAGAGAATTTCGTCCCGAAATTAGAGTTTAAGCAATTACAAATATCTAAGTAAAAAGATGAGGATATTTCAGTTTCATTTGATCCTCGTGCTCCTATGTGAATTCAGGTCCTCGCTTGGCATTCCAGCGAACCTTCACTATCGGGATACGGCTTTGCTTCGTTTGCTTGACCTCTTGGTCCATGATCTCTACTGGTTCTTCCACGAAGTTGAGGCTCTCGTTGATCTTGATCTCGTCGAGTGGGATTACAAGAGTCTCGTCGGACAGACACTTTTTCAAGTTCGAGACGTGGAAAGTAGGGTGTACGTTACTGAGTTCGCGAGGTAGTTTGAGTTTGTAAACTACAGGGCCGATTCTAGAGAGAATCTCGAAAGGTCCTACGTATCTTGGATTTAGCTTTCCGAAGCGTATCAAGCCCTTCCAGGGTGAGACCTTCGATAGGACATGGTCCCTCACCTGGAATTCCAAAGGTTTCCTTCTCTTGTCTGCGTAGCTTTTCTGTCGGTCTCTAGAGGCTTTCAATCGTTCACGAATCTGAACGATCTTCTCTGTCGTTTCCCGAAGAATTTCCAGACCTGTAAGAGTGCTGCCAGGAACTCGTCCTTTAGCTAACTGAGTGTCGCCAACCTCAGCCCAACACATAGGGGATCTACACTTACGGCCATAGAGGGCTTGAAATGGAGCAGCCTTTATGCTCGTGTGATAATTATTATTGTAGGAGAACTCGACAAGGGGTAAATGAGTATCCCACGCCTTCCCAAAGTCTATCACACAGGCTTGCAACATATCTTCAAAAGTTTTAATAGTCCTCTCACTTTGTCCGTCGGTTTGCGGATGGTAGGCTGTACTCATGTCCAGCCTAGTTCCCAGGGAACTTTGTAGCGACTTCCATAACCTTGAAGTGAATCTACTATCTCTATCAGAGATAATGGATATAGGAACACCATGCAGTCGTACTATCTCCCTAATGTATGTTCTTGTTAGTTTCTTCATCTTGTTAGTCTCTTTGATAGGCAGGAAGTGTGAGGACTTTGTTAACCTGTCTATGATCACCCATATGGTATCGAGACCACCCGATGTCTTGGGCAACTTGGTTATGAAGTCCATTGTGATCCGCTCCCACTTCCATTCAGGTATCTCCGATTGCTGAAGTAAACCTGAGGGTTTCTGGTATTCGACCTTAACCTTGGCGCAAGTAAGGCACTTGCTCACGAAGGTAGCAATCTCTGCTTTCATGTTAGGCCACCACTATAACTTTTTAAGATACAGATGCATCTTATCTGAACCTGGGTGGACGGAATATCGAGTGTTGTGTGCCTCGGTCATGACCTAGTCTCTGAATCCACCGTGCTTCGGTCTCCAGATCCGATCCATGAGATATAAGGCTCCGCCACCCTTGACTTCTAAGTTTTTATCCATCCCTCTCAGGGATTCACCCGCCACATTTTCAGGTTTCAAGGCTTCAAGATGAGCCTCCTTAATTTGTGTGGACAAGTGTGAATGGATAGTCATAGTCATAGCCTCCTTAATTTGTGTTGGCCTTGCTAGGATGATAACGAATTTCGCATTCGTAGTCCCTGAGTAGCTCGACCCACCGTCGTTGTCTCATATTGAGCTCCTTCTGGTCGAATATATGTTGAAGGCTTTTGTGGTCTATAAAGATAGTGCTTTTTATACCATACAGATAGTGTCTCCAGATCTTCAGAGCAAACACCACTGCTCCTAACTCAAGCTCATGTGTGGTGTAGTTGACCTCGTGTGTCTTTAGCTTTCTTGAAGCATAGGCGATGACCTTAACTCGTTGCATCCGAACACAGCCAAGCCCTTGGTTGGATGCATCGCAATAAACCACGAAGTCTTCTATCCCTTCTGGGAGGGACCGTATCGGTGCGCTGCATAAGGCTCGCTTTAGCGTTTGAAACGCCTTCTCTTGCTTCTCTTCACAGTCAAAGACCACACCCTTCTGGGTCAATGTTGTAATCGGTTTCGCAATCCGAGAGAAGTTCTGAATGAACCTGTGATAGTAGCCAACGAGGCCTAGAAATTGACGAATTTTTGTAGGCGTCTTCGGTGCTGACCAATTCTCAATGGATTTGATTTTAGAAGCGTCCACTTGAATTCCCTCTTCGCTAAATACGTGACCCAAGAATTCGACTCTTCGAATCCAAAATTCGCATTTAGAGAACTTCGCATAAAGCTTCTCTGATCGCAGTATTTCTAAGACCTGACGTAGATGTTGACTATGCTCCTCTTTACTACGAGAGTAGATAAGTATGTCATCGATGAATACAATGACAAACTGATCCAAGTAAGGACGACACACCCTATTCATTAAGTCCATGAATACTGCAGGCGCATTGGTCAATCCGAATGGCATCACTACAAACTCGTGGTTTCCATAACGAGTTCGGAAGGCTGTCTTCGGAACATCCTCCTCTAGCACTCGTAACTGGTGATACCCGAATCTCAGATCTATCGTTGAAAAGTAATTCTCCCCTTGAAGTTGGTCGAACAAATCGTCTATGCGTGGCAGAGGGTAACGATTCTTGACGGTAAGTTTGTTCAGCTCCCTGTAGTCGATGCACATACGGAACGATCCGTCTTTCTTCTTGACTAACAAGACCGGTGCTCCCCAGGGTGAGAAGCTTGGTCTAATAAAGCCCTTGCTGAGCAATTTGGTAAGTTGACCGGATAGCTCCTGCATCTCAGCTGGTGCTAGACGTTAGGGCGATTTAGCTACTGGGTTAGCCCCTGGAACTAAGTCGATTCTGAACTTGACTTAATGCTGCGGAGGTAATCCTAGTAGTTCTTCTGGAAAGATGTCGGGAAAATCGCGTACCAGTGGGATGTTCTTTATGTCCTTTGTCTCTTGGCTCACATCGACAATATGAGCAAGGAATGCGCGACATTCCTTTCGTAAGTACTTTTGGGCTTGTATGCTAGAGATAATACGAAGGTTCGTGCCTGGTTTGTCGCCGTAGATCAATAGCGTTTCGCTAGATGGTAGATTAAGGCGAACGGCCTTCTCGTAACACATGATGTCGGCACGTTGAGAACTCAACCAATCCATGCCGATTATGACTTCGAAACTTTTAATTGAGACCGGCATGAGGTCGATTGGAAATGAGTGGCTATCTAGAGTTAGTGTACATCCTATGTATATGTAGCTAGTGCTCTCTATTTTTCCGTTAGCCATTTCTACAGTGAACAATTCTTTAAGTGCACGTGATTTTTGTTTAAGCAAGTGAGCAAATTTCTGGTTCACGAAATTCCTCTCCGCTCCACTATCAAACATTATGCATGCATATGAATTATCGAGGAGAAACGTAGCAGTGACCACTGTAGGGTCGACAACTGCTTCTTCGTGGCCTATAGCCAAAACTCTTCCCACTCCGCCGGCATTCCCTGCCTTCGGGCAGTTCCTTTTGTAGTGGCCCACATCGCCACATCCGTAGCAAGCCTGGCCCACACCAACACCGGGGACTTGGGTGATTTGCCTTGCCGGAGCCTTGCAGATACGGGCATTGTGCCCCTTCCTGTTGCAGTTAGCGCACTGCATTTCCCGGCAGGGTTCGTTATGGTGGAAGCTGCATTTGTTGCACTTAGGCAAGCTTCTAGCATACTGCTTCATCGGCGCAGTAGCAGTAGGTGTTATTGCAGCATGAACAGCTACAACCTGCTGCTTTTTGGCAGTGTTCTACGCCGCGTTCTTTTTCTTGTTGTCCCAGAACTTCCGCTTGTTGTCAGCGGCTTTGGAGGGTTCTGGGATGGCCAGGGTTGTTTTCCTTGTCGGGGTGCGGACTCCATGGTCAATGAGCCACTGTGGCAATCGCTTGGCACTGTCGAAGGTAGTGGGGTATGAAGCTAATACATTCCCCTGAAATGGAGGCACCAGCCCCCGGATATACTTCTCAATCTTCTTTCCCTTAGTAGGGACCATTCCTGCACATAGTGCCACCAGATCGCTGAATTTGGCAGTGTAGGGCACTATGTCGGAGCCCTTCATGGTTAGGCTCCAGAGTTGCTGATCAAGTTTCTGAACTTCGCCCCTCGGGCAGTACTCCTCGATCATGAGCTCATTCAGAGCTTCCCAGCCCATAGCATTTGCCACTATTAGAGTTAGTGACTTAACATGGATATTCCACCATGTCAGGGCTCGGTCCGCGAAGGTGCACACAACAAATTTAACTTTGCTCCCTTCCGGACACGAGCAGATCTCGAAGATCGACTCCGTTTTCTCGAACCTTATACAAACACTCTCTAGAGAGCACTGGAGCATCACCTTGAGTGGAATGAACAGTTGTTCCACTCCTGCTAGTTCCACTAGCACTGAACTGAGCTAGGGATTCTGTAACAGCCGCATTCACCGCAGCTTGGATAGCTGCTGGATTGTATTGTGGAGGAGGTGGTGGTGGTTGTTGATTCGGAGTTATCGGAGTAGTGTGCCTCGCTGATCGACGTGGAGGCATCTTTAGCTATAATTTTAAAAAGATGAAGATATTGGTAATCATTCAATAGAGAGTATGATGAAAGTGAATCATGGACTAACTCTCCATAGCCCAACAAATAGATGAGAGTATGATTGAAATAGAGATCTAGCAATAGAAAGATGAAAGCATTTGGATAAAGATTTTCCATGAGATTAGATATCTGTCAATAATACTGGTATTAAAGATGTAACAAGTTTGGGGAAAATGACCTAGGAGTAGGTCTTACATCAAACCAGAATAAGAAAATTTTGACAGCAAAAACACCTAATAGACTGAAAGTTCAAGGTCTTAAGATAAACATGAAATTACAGGGAAAAGTTGTACTTAGAGCATAGATAAGAAGGCTATTCCTTTAACCAAAAGAAAGGATGAGCAGAGCATCTCCTACTGGCGACGGGCACCCCTCGGGCGAACCCTTAAATCAGCTAGCTGACGCTCCACATCAAGAAGGTGTCGCTCGTATACTCGCTGGCGTACGCGGAGTTCTATGACTTCAACTCGAGTCATAGCTAATTATTGCAGTAGTGTCTCATTGTCTCTCGTAGCTCTCTTGCGAGCATCTTCAAGACGACCAATGCAGACGGTATTAACTCCCACATTGGCATCAACCTCCATGACTCGGTTGATGGCCGACCTACCCTGCTCTTCATTTCGGGCAACCGTGCGAACCAAAATAAGTAGGATTCTGTCCGCTGAGCCTCCCTCGCTCAGGTTGTAGAAGCTTCGGTCTCCATTGTATGGCATGGGTTGACCCTGTTCTTCACTCCATGTTCCCAAGTCTTCCGCCCACAGAGGCGTCAGGCCTTGAAAAGCCGGACGAGGGTTAGGATTTGGGATTTGAGCTACCAGGGGTAGATCATTGACTTCTGGCTCGGAGTCAAAGTCCTCCGGAAGTTCTCTGCGAAGTCATCATCCAATGGAATTGCATGTTCCTCTTCTGGCTCATCATCGAGCCATCCACCATTACCTTGGTTGGGGAAGTACGGGTCGCCGTGGGGATGGAATCCAGCCATGTTATGTCACACCCCGAAACCGATGGCGGAAACGTTCCGGGGCGGGGCGACGTCATGTGTAGTATCACAACCAATGAACATAGTAAGCATAGTAAACACAACCATTACATTACATAGAAATAATTACATTCGTTTGAAAACAAAGTACTACAAGTTTCATAGATACATTAGTTAGAACAAAAGTAAAGACGAGTCTTTTATATGCTCCGTCTTCCCCAAAAGATTGACAAGAGTACCTGTCTAATGAGAACCTGAGAATACAAGCAGTTTCAAAATATCAGCATAAAGCTGGTGAGTTCATAAGCATATTTTGTTAAGGAAAAATCGTTTATTCAGTCCAGTGATAAATAATTCATTTCCTTTTTGTACAGATTTACTGTAATATTGAAAAGCCATCGTTACTGAGTTATGAAATACCTAGGCATATTTTTCCCAGAAAATCCCATATTTTCTAACATGTAAGTTGATTTGAATAAGATATGAAAACCATAAGTTATGACCCTGGAATTACCATCAAGTACGAAGGTAGGTAGTTTTAATACATAAAACTATAGATTAGATCCCTGGAATACCATCCAGTATGAAAGTAGATAGTTTTAATACATAAAACTATAGATTAGACCCCTGGAATACCATCCAGTATGAAAGTAGGTAGTTTTAATACATAAAACTATAGATTAGACCCCTGGAATACCATCCAGTATGAAAGTAGGTAGTTTTAATACATAAAACTATAGATTAGATCCCTGGAATACCATCCAGTACGAAGGTAGGTAGTTTTAATACATAAAACTATAGTTGAAATAAAGTAAGAAAAATCCGTGACCAAATTGGTTTGTTAAATACACATTGTGAGCCGTATAACCATACTGATATGACCCGTGACCTCCTTGACGTTCTTCAGGCGTCGTTCGATTTTCAAAATTTGTCACCCCAGGCGTGCCCGCCTAACTGTAGCTAGCAGTTTAGGTGTGGGATTGTCAGTCCCGAATAGATCTATCCACAAATTTCACGTTCTCCCTCCAGGAGACTCTGGTTATACTTCCGGAGAGGATTTATTGGTATCCCGAAGGATATAACGAAGACAAGTCTCACAAGCTAGTATTTACTATCTTTCGGATAATTCAATCGTTTTCGAGTTTCGAATTTGTTTGGAACATAGTAGAGTATAAATAATTAAATACAACATAATTATTTAGCATGATACTCTAGATTAGACATGGATAAACTAAATCAGTCATAGTTTATATTTTTGACTTTGCATGAAATCGAATTCGTATGACAAGTGATAAAGATCCCAAATTATTCCCATAATAATTCGCACAGTTTGATAAGTTTTTCCCATTTAGATTTGAAAGGTTTGATAGGTTCCATACAGTTTTAGGAAAAACTATGTAATTATATATAGAAAGTATCCCTTATGCTCTGCATATTACAAGAGGGATAAAGTAACATAAGTTCATCGGAGAATCGTATAATTACATCAGTTTTTAAGTTATGAAAACCTTTATGATTTTGCTTGTATTCCCCCCCTGAAAACATGAAAAACGTGGAAAAGGTGTAGGGGTATGAACTCACCTGACGAGAATGTGCTGAGTAGGATGCTAGAAGACAACTTAGGACTTGGACACACGCAAAGGTCCTAAGTAATATGAGGTGATACACAATTGTATCCAATTAGTTATTATACTACTAAGTAAACAAGTAGACACACTCAATGCAAGAAAACACTTGATTCCAAGTGTTAGGAATGATACAGGTTGCATTTAAGGAGTGTATGACCTAGTTAGGAGGGTTTACTCTTCAAGTATAAACCCTTGGGGGAGTTTACGGTTTCCAGACCACATCCCCCATGAGTTTACGGCCGTAAACTCATGGGTGTGGTGGTTTGAGTGATCCAAGGCCTTATCTTGTACATAGGAAGGATCTAGGGTTGATTCGAGGGCTTAGGAAGTGATCGGGACATGAAATGACCTAGGAATTAGGGTTTACGGTTCTTGGACCACCCTTGGGGAGTTTACGGTCGTAAACTCATGGGTTTACGGCCGTAAACCCACTCTTGCCCATGTTTGTCCATTTTCCAAGTGATTTGGTGGTTTGTAGGCCATTCATGCAAGTTCTAGACTCGTATACAAGCCATGCAAGGTGTTTGGAGCATTAAAACACCCTTGGAAGGTGTTTACGGTTTTGGGAGATGTTCCCAAACCGTAAACTCATGTTTACACTTCTTTGGACATGTTTTTGGGTTCTAAGATCATTCTAGCAAGTTTCAAGGCCATTAGACATGCATTAGAGGGGTTAAGGGGCATCAAAACCCCATTAGAGGGTGTTTACGGTTCTTGAACATTCAAGAACCGTAAACTCATGTTCATAGCCCAAAAGTCATGATTTTGAGGTTCAAACTTCATGCATGTAAGAATCTAAGCATTAGAAGAGGTTTGGAAGGGTTTTGGGGCTTCATAACCCCCATTGAAGGAGTTTACGGTTTTGGGAGGCTCCCCCAAACCGTAAACACATACTTTTGATGATTCTTGGGTAGTTTAAACATGGATTTGCATGCATGTTAGGATAAACAACTAGTTAGGAAGGATCACTTACCAAATTTGAGCTTGAAAGTGAAGATTTCTTGAGAGGAATCGATTTCTAGAGAGAGAGTAGAGAGAGAAAGTTCAAGTGTGGGAAAAGGCTCAAAAGTGCCCACTCAACCTTTATATATGTCTAGAGTTAGTGGCCCGGTGGGAATACACCTAATACTGACACTAAACGGAGCTTAATATTTTACCCGGGTAAATAACCATTACCCGTATTAGTCGTAGTCTAGAAATTCTCAAAAGATTATTTAGAGTGTCTTCACTCGAATAAACATTCCGTTTTGACACATAAGGAATTATAATAATAATTCTAATTGAATTATTTAATTTGAAAGTTAACGGAAAAACCCAAAATAAAATAAATTTTATTAACGGAATGGGTTACGTTAACGGACTATCTTTCGGGTTGTCACATTATCCCCCCGTTAGAGGAAATTTCTTCCCGAAATTTAGAATTTAGATACAAATCATGGAATTGGAAAGAGATGCGGGTATTTCGTTTTCATCGAGTCTTCGCGTTCCCAAGTGAATTCGGGTCCCCGCTTCGCATTCCAGCGAACATTCACTATCGGGATGCGGCTTTGCTTCGTTCGTTTGATCTCTCTATCCATGATTTCGTTGGGTTCTTCCACAAAGTTCAGATTTTTGTTGATTTCGATCTCATCAAGAGGAATCACAAGGGTCTCATCGGAGAGACACTTTTTAAGATTTGAGACGTGGAAGACGGGATGGATATTGCCAAGTTCGTGAGGTAATTGGAGTTTGTAAGCTACGGGACCAATCCTGGCTAGGATTTCGAAAGGTCCTATGTACCTTGGGTTAAGTTTTCCACGCTTTCCGAAGCATATCATGGCCTTCCAGGGTGAGACTTTCAACAAGACACGGTCTCCAACCTGGAATTCCAATGGTTTCCGTCGTTTATCGGCGTAGCTCTTTTGTCTGTCTCGGGAGGCCTTAAGTCGTTCTCGGATTTGTACGATCTTTTCGGTGGTTTCGCGGATGATTTCTGGACCAGTGAGAGTGCTGTCAGGGACTTGTCCCTTGACTAGCTGCGTGTCACCCACCTCAGCCCAGCACAGAGGGGATCTGCACTTGCGGCCATAGAGGGCTTCGAAAGGCGCAACCTTGATGCTGGTATGGTAGCTGTTGTTATACGGAAATTCAACCAAAGGAAGGTGAGTATCCCATGATGCGCCGAAATCGATGACGCAGGCTCTCAACATGTCTTCCAAGGTTTGGATGGTTCTCTCACTTTGTCCATCTGTTTGAGGATGGTAAGCTGTGCTCATATCCAGCTTAGTTCCAAGAGCCTTCTGTAGTGACTGCCAGAACCTGGAAGTGAGCCTGCTATCCCGATCGGAAATGATGGACACCGGTACACCATGCAGTCGGATTACCTCTTGGATGTAGATTCGCGTGAGTCTTTCCATTTTGAAGTTTTCCTTGATAGGAAGGAAGTGAGCGGATTTGGTTAGCCGGTCGACAATTACCCAAATGGTGTCGTACCCACTCGGAGATTTGGGTAGCTTGGTAATGAAATCCATAGCAATCATTTCCCATTTCCATTCAGGTATTTCGGGTTGAAGAAGTAGACCGGAGGGTTTTTGATATTCGACCTTCACCTTGGCGCAAGTCAGGCACTTGCCCACGAAGGTAGCGATTTCGGCCTTCATATTTGGCCACCAGTATAGTTTCTTAAGATCCAGGTACATCTTATCCGAACCTAGGTGTACGGAGTATTTAGTATTATGAGCTTCGTTCATGACAACCTCCCTGAAACCTCCGAATTTTGGGGTCCAGATCTGGTCCATGAAACAATAGACTCCATCACTTCTGATCTCGAGACTTTTATCCATTCCTCTCAGGGCTTCGCCTGACACATTTTCTGGTCTTAAGGCTTCCAACTGAGCCTCTTTGATTTGCGCGTATAAATGGGAATGGATAGTCATAGTCAGTGCCTTCACTTTACGACCTGAGTACTCCTTCCGGCTGAGGGCATCTGCCACCACATTGGCCTTGCCGTGATGGTAGCGGATTTCACACTCGTAGTCGTTGAGTAGTTTGACCCATCGCCGTTGTCTCATGTTCAGCTCCTTTTGGCTGAGGATGTGCTGTAGACTTTTATGGTCAGTGAAGATGGTTCACTTGGTTCCGTAGAGATAATGTCTCCATATTTTCAATGCGAAGACCACTGCTCCCAATTCTAGGTCGTGAGTCGTGTAGTTGACTTCGTGTACTTTCAGTTGTCTGGAGGCATAGGCGATGACCTTGCCTCGTTGCATTAGAACACAACCGAGACCTTGATTGAACGCATCGCAGTAGACAACGAAGTCTTCCGTCCCATCGGGAAGGGACAGGATAGGTGCGCTGCACAAGGCTCGCTTCAGTGTTTGGAACGCAGTGTCTTGCTTTTCACTCCAACAAAAGGGTACACCTTTCCGAGTTAGAGTGGTTAAGGGTTTGGCAATTTTGGAGAAATTTTGGATAAACCTGCGATAGTAGCCAGCGAGGCCCAAGAATTGACGGATTTTGGTGGGTGTCTTCGGTGCCGACCAATTCTCTATCGCCTTGATTTTGGAAGGATCCACGTGTATGCCCTCCTCGCTTACCACGTGACCAAGGAAGGTTGCCTTCCGAATCCAAAATTCGCACTTGGAGAATTTCGCGTACAGTTTCTCCATTCTAAGAGTTTCCAACACTAACTTCAAGTGTTGTTTGTGATCCTCTTCGCTTTTGGAATAGACAAGGATGTCGTCGATGAACACGATGACGAACTTGTCCAGAAAGGGACGACACACCCGGTTCATCAGATCCATGAACACTGCTAGTGCGTTGGTTAGACCGAAGGGCATAACTACGAATTCGTAATGACCATATCGAGTCCGAAAGGCTGTTTTGGGAACGTCACCCTCATGGACTCGTAACTGATGGTACCCTGATCTTAGATCTATCTTCGAAAAGTAGCTAGCTCCTTGAAGTTGATCGAAGAGGTCGTCTATTCGAGGAAGAGGATAACGGTTTTTGATTGTGAGCTTATTCAGCTCTCGGTAATCGATACACATTCGAAAAGATCCATCTTTCTTTTTCACAAACAAGATCGGGGCTCCCCATGGCGAGGAACTCGGTCTGATGAATCCTTTACTGAGCATCTCATTTAGCTGACTAGATAACTCCTGCATTTCTGCCGGAGCTAATCGATAAGGAGATTTGGCTACGGGAGTAGCTCCGGGGATTAAGTCGATACGAAACTCAACTTGGCATTCAGGAGGGATTCCCGGGAGCTCTTTTGGAAAGACATCGGGAAAGTTGCAGACTTCGGGGATGCTCTCGAGGTCTTTAACTTCCTGCTTTTTGTTAACGACATGGGCTAAGAATGCATGACACTCCTTCCGCAGGAGTTTCTGGGCTTTGATGCACGAAATGATGCGAAGGTTTGAACTGAGTTTATCCCCGTAGATTACGAGAGTTTCATCCGAAGGAAGATTGAGACGGATGGCTTTTTCGAAACAAAGGATATCTGCACGATTGGGGCTCAACCAATCCATGCCAATGATGACATCAAAGCTTTTTATGGAGACTGGCATAAGGTCAATGAGAAATGAACGGTCGTTTAAGGATAGGGTACAACCTACGTATATCTCGTTAGTGCTCTCTTTCTTACCGTTAGCCATTTCGACGGTAAACTTTTCGGTTAATGGTTGGGATTTTTGTTTAAGAAATTGTTTGAATGCATGACTAACAAAGCTCCTTTCAGCACCAGAATCGAAAAGAATGCATGCATAAGAGTTGTCGAGGAGGAACGTACCCGTGACAACGGTGGGGTCAGCGACTACCTCCTCTTGTCCCATAGATAGGACTCTTCCGGTGTTGTTGGTTGTTGTTGCTTTGGGGCAGTCCCTTTTGAAATGCCTAACCTCCCCACAGTTGTAGCAGGCTCGACCAACACCTGCTCCAGAGGTTTGAGTAGTTTGCTGAACTGGCTTTCTGCAGTCTCGAGCCAGATGGCCCTTTTTACCACAATTGTTACAATGCTTTTCACGACAGGGCCCGGAAGCACGATGGTGGTAACTGCACTTATCGCACCAGGGAAGAGTACCAGTGTATGCACTAGTAGGGGTTTGAGTTGTAGGAGCGGCGACAGGAGTTGTAGCAGCGTGAACTGCCACAGTTTGCTGTCTCTTCGAGGGTCCTTGCGAACCCTGACCCCTTCGTTTGTTCTAGGATTTCTTCTTGTTTTCACTGCTCCCTTTAGCCGGCTCAGAAGCGGTTACTATTTCCTCGGGATCGTCGCTATGATCAATCAGAATTTGTGCCAGGCACTTGGCGCTATCGTAGGTTTCCGGCTCCGCAGACAAAACATTTCCCTTGGTTGGCTGGGTCAGCCCCCAAATGAATCGTTCGATCTTTTTGCTTTCCGGGGATATCATTCCCGGACAAAGGAGTGCTAGGTCCTCAAACCTAGAAGTGTAGGAAGCAATGTTGGAACCCTTCATTGTCAGAGTCCAAAGTTCGTGTTCGAGTTTATGCATCTAGCCCCGTGGGCAGTATTGGGCTATCATAAGTTCCTTTAGCTTGTCCCAACCCATAGCATTTGCCACTGGTAGGGTTAAGGACTTGACCCGGCCATTCCACCAGGTTAATGCTTTGTTGAGGAAAGTGCAAGCGGCGTACTTCACTTTGTTGGCTTTGGAGACTGCGCAAATTTCGAATATGGACTCAATCTTTTCGAACCATTGAGTCAGAGCAATAACACCTCCTTTGCCGTCGAAGGGTGTGGGTTTTGCGTTCATGAAGTCTTTATAAGAGCCTTCTTTCTGGGGCCCCTGACCACCTTCATGAAATTGAGGATGCGTACCACCTCCCTGACTACCAGATCCACCGGGATTCATTTGTGACATTGCGGCAGCCACTGCAGCAGTAACAGCTGCCTGAAACATGACAGGATCAAATTGGGGAGGAGGTGGTGGTGGTGGGGTGTCGTTGTTTCTCCTGATAGGTCTCCTTCGGGGAGGCATCTTGATCTGGAATGACCAAGAAACAGGAGGGTGGAATTTAGAGATATGAAACAAGGATATATCTCATAATAATTATTAGAGTGTCCTACTAAGCGATAGGATAGAAAGTTACTTAGGCAAGTAACTATCGCTAAGGAAAGAATGAGTAGCAACACTTGGAGCAGATTTCCATAATATATTCGGTTCGGACTAAAATACTCCCATAGTATTTTATGTTGAATGGATATTAGGTAAGTTATAGGCCTGCTGTACACCACAGTCACTCCCAAGCACATGTTGGCCGTGTCTCGAATGAATATAGTTGATCAGGCTATATTGACCCTAGACATGACTACATAACTGCCCAGGTTTAACCACAGTGCACAACCCCCAATTACTTATGTTTTGTTCTCTTCGTGATACGGATTTCGGTATTCGGGTATACTTGTATACTTTTATAAAAATACTTATATTTTAAAAGCATACTTTTAGTTTAGAGCACTTAGGCCCCTTGGTGTTTATAGTTGTATACCATGTAAGGTTCGGTATACTTAGTTCACTATAAACAAGGGCTCTGATACCAATCTGTCACACCCCGAAACCGATGGCGGAAACGTTCCGGGGCGGGGCGACGTCATGTGTAGTATCACAACCAATGAACATAGTAAGCATAGTAAACACAACCATTACATTACATAGAAATAATTACATTCGTTTGAAAACAAAGTACTACAAGTTTCATAGATACATTAGTTAGAACAAAAGTAAAGACGAGTCTTCTATATGCTCCGTCTTCCCCAAAAGATTGACAAGAGTACCTGTCTAATGAGAACCTGAGAATACAAGCAGTTTTAAAATATCAGCATAAAGCTGGTGAGTTCATAAGCATATTTTGTTAAGGAAAAATCGTTTATTCAGTCCAGTGATAAATAATTCATTTCCTTTTTGTACAGATTTACTGTAATATTGAAAAGCCATCGTTACTGAGTTATGAAATACCTAGGCATATTTTTCCCAGAAAATCCCATATTTTCTAACATGTAAGTTGATTTGAATAAGATATGAAAACCATAAGTTATGACCCTGGAATTACCATCAAGTACGAAGGTAGGTAGTTTTAATACATAAAACTATAGATTAGATCTCTGGAATACCATCCAGTATGAAAGTAGATAGTTTTAATACATAAAACTATAGATTAGACCCCTGGAATACCATCCAGTATGAAAGTATGTAGTTTTAATACATAAAACTATAGATTAGACCCCTAGAATACCATCCAGTATGAAAGTAGGTAGTTTTAATACATAAAACTATAGATTAGATCCCTGGAATACCATCCAGTACGAAGGTAGGTAGTTTTAATACATAAAACTATAGTTGAAATAAAGTAAGAAAAATCCGTGACCAAATTGGTTTGTTAAATACACATTGTGAGCCGTATAACCATACTGATATGACCCGTGACCTCCTTGACGTTCTTCAGGCGTCGTTCGATTTTCAAAATTTGTCACCCCAGGCGTGCCCGCCTAACTGTAGCTAGCAGTTTAGGTGTGGGATTGTCAGTCCCGAATAGATCTATCCACAAATTTCACGTTCTCCCTCCAGGAGACTCTGGTTATACTTCCGGAGAGGATTTATTGGTATCCCGAAGGATATAACGAAGACAAGTCTCACAAGCTAGTATTTACTATCTTTCGGATAATTCAATCGTTTTCGAGTTTCGAATTTGTTTGGAACATAGTAGAGTATAAATAATTAAATACAACATAATTATTTAGCATGATACTCTAGATTAGACATGGATAAACTAAATCAGTCATAGTTTATATTTTTGACTTTGCATGAAATCGAATTCGTATGACAAGTGATAAAGATCCCAAATTATTCCCATAATAATTCGCACAGTTTGATAAGTTTTTCCCATTTAGATTTGAAAGGTTTGATAGGTTCCATACAGTTTCAGGAAAAACTATGTAATTATATATAGAAAGTATCCCTTATGCTCTGCATATTACAAGAGGGATAAAGTAACATAAGTTCATCGGAGAATCGTATAATTACATCAGTTTTTAAGTTATGAAAACCTTTATGATTTTGCTTGTATTCCCCCCCTGAAAACATGAAAAACGTGGAAAAGGTGTAGGGGTATGAACTCACCTGACGAGAATGTGCTGAGTAGGATGCTAGAAGACAACTTAGGACTTGGACACACGCAAAGGTCCTAAGTAATATGAGGTGATACACAATTGTATCCAATTAGTTATTATACTACTAAGTAAACAAGTAGACACACTCAATGCAAGAAAACACTTGATTCCAAGTGTTAGGAATGATACAGGTTGCATTTAAGGAGTGTATGACCTAGTTAGGAGGGTTTACTCTTCAAGTATAAACCCTTGGGGGAGTTTACGGTTTCCAGACCACATCCCCCATGAGTTTACGGCCGTAAACTCATGGGTGTGGTGGTTTGAGTGATCCAAGGCCTTATCTTGCACATAGGAAGGATCTAGGGTTGATTCGAGGGCTTAGGAAGTGATCGGGACATGAAATGACCTAGGAATTAGGGTTTACGGTTCTTGGACCACCCTTGGGGAGTTTACGGTCGTAAACTCATGGGTTTACGGCCGTAAACCCACTCTTGCCCATGTTTGTCCATTTTCCAAGTGATTTGGTGGTTTGTAGGCCATTCATGCAAGTTCTAGACTCGTATACAAGCCATGCAAGGTGTTTGGAGCATTAAAACACCCTTGGAAGGTGTTTACGGTTTTGGGAGATGTTCCCAAACCGTAAACTCATGTTTACACTTCTTTAGACATCTTTTTGGGTTCTAAGATCATTCTAGCAAGTTTCAAGGCCATTAGACATGCATTAGAGGGGTTAAGGGGCATCAAAACCCCATTAGAGGGTGTTTACGGTTCTTGAACATTCAAGAACCGTAAACTCATGTTCATAGCCCAAAAGTCATGATTTTGAGGTTCAAACTTCATGCATGTAAGAATCTAAGCATTAGAAGAGGTTTGGAAGGGTTTTGGGGCTTCATAACCCCCATTGAAGGAGTTTACGGTTTTGGGAGGCTCCCCCAAACCGTAAACACATACTTTTGATGATTCTTGGGTAGTTTAAACATGGATTTGCATGCATGTTGGGATAAACAACTAGTTAGGAAGGATCACTTACCGAATTTGAGCTTGAAAGTGAAGATTTCTTGAGAGGAATCGATTTCTAGAGAGAGAGTAGAGAGAGAAAGTTCAAGTGTGGGAAAAGGCTCAAAAGTGCCCACTCAACCTTTATATATGTCTAGAGTTAGTGGCCCGGTGGGAATACACCTAATACTGACACTAAACGGAGCTTAATATTTTACCCGGGTAAATAACCATTACCCGTATTAGTCGTAGTCTAGAAATTCTCAAAAGATTATTTAGAGTGTCTTCACTCGAATAAACATTCCGTTTTGACACATAAGGAATTATAATAATAATTCTAATTGAATTATTTAATTTGAAAGTTAACGGAAAAACCCAAAATAAAATAAATTTTATTAACGGAATGGGTTACGTTAACGGACTATCTTTCGGGTTGTCACATTATCCCCCCGTTAGAGGAAATTTCTTCCCGAAATTTAGAATTTAGATACAAATCATGGAATTGGAAAGAGATGTGGGTATTTCGTTTTCATCGAGTCTTCGCGTTCCCAAGTGAATTCGGGTCCCCGCTTCGCATTCCAGCGAACATTCACTATCGGGATGCGGCTTTGCTTCGTTCGTTTGATCTCTCTATCCATGATTTCGTTGGGTTCTTCCACAAAGTTCAGATTTTTGTTGATTTCGATCTCATCAAGAGGAATCACAAGGGTCTCATCGGAGAGACACTTTTTAAGATTTGAGACGTGGAAGACGGGATGGATATTGCCAAGTTCGTGAGGTAATTGGAGTTTGTAAGCTACGGGACCAATCCTGGCTAGGATTTCGAAAGGTCCTATGTACCTTGGGTTAAGTTTTCCACGCTTTCCGAAGCATATCATGGCCTTCCAGGGTGAGACTTTCAACAAGACACGGTCTCCAACCTGGAATTCCAATGGTTTCCGTCGTTTATCGGCGTAGCTCTTTTGTCTGTCTCGGGAGGCCTTAAGTCGTTCTCGGATTTGTACGATCTTTTCGGTGGTTTCGCGGATGATTTCTGGACCAGTGAGAGTGCTGTCAGGGACTTGTCCCTTGACTAGCTGCGTGTCACCCACCTCAGCCCAGCACAGAGGGGATCTGCACTTGCGGCCATAGAGGGCTTCGAAAGGCGCAACCTTGATGCTGGTATGGTAGCTGTTGTTATACGGAAATTCAACCAAAGGAAGGTGAGTATCCCATGATGCGCCGAAATCGATGACGCAGGCTCTCAACATGTCTTCCAAGGTTTGGATGGTTCTCTCACTTTGTCCATCTGTTTGAGGATGGTAAGCTGTGCTCATATCCAGCTTAGTTCCAAGAGCCTTCTGTAGTGACTGCCAGAACCTGGAAGTGAGCCTGCTATCCCGATCGGAAATGATGGACACCGGTACACCATGCAGTCGGATTACCTCTTGGATGTAGATTCGCGTGAGTCTTTCCATTTTGAAGTTTTCCTTGATAGGAAGGAAGTGAGCGGATTTGGTTAGCCGGTCGACAATTACCCAAATGGTGTCGTACCCACTCGGAGATTTGGGTAGCTTGGTAATGAAATCCATAGCAATCATTTCCCATTTCCATTCAGGTATTTCGGGTTGAAGAAGTAGACCGGAGGGTTTTTGATATTCGACCTTCACCTTGGCGCAAGTCAGGCACTTGCCCACGAAGGTAGCGATTTCGGCCTTCATATTTGGCCACCAGTATAGTTTCTTAAGATCCAGGTACATCTTATCCGAACCTAGGTGTACGGAGTATTTAGTATTATGAGCTTCGTTCATGACAACCTCCCTGAAACCTCCGAATTTTGGGGTCCAGATCTGGTCCATGAAACAATAGACTCCGTCACTTCTGATCTCGAGACTTTTATCCATTCCTCTCAGGGCTTCGCCTGACACATTTTCTGGTCTTAAGGCTTCCAACTGAGCCTCTTTGATTTGCGCGTATAAATGGGAATGGATAGTCATAGTCAGTGCCTTCACTTTACGACCTGAGTACTCCTTCCGGCTGAGGGCATCTGCCACCACATTGGCCTTGCCGGGATGGTAGCGGATTTCACACTCGTAGTCGTTGAGTAGTTTGACCCATCGCCGTTGTCTCATGTTCAGCTCCTTCTGGCTGAGGATGTGCTGTAGACTTTTATGGTCAGTGAAGATGGTGCACTTGGTTCCGTAGAGATAATGTCTCCATATTTTCAATGCGAAGACCACTGCTCCCAATTCTAGGTCGTGAGTCGTGTAGTTGACTTCGTGTACTTTCAGTTGTCTGGAGGCATAGGCGATGACCTTGCCTCGTTGCATTAGAACACAACCGAGACCTTGATTGAACGCATCGCAGTAGACAACGAAGTCTTCCGTCCCATCGGGAAGGGACAGGATAGGTGCGCTGCACAAGGCTCGCTTCAGTGTTTGGAACACAGTGTCTTGCTTTTCACTCCAACAAAAGGGTACACCTTTCCGAGTTAGAGTGGTTAAGGGTTTGGCAATTTTGGAGAAATTTTGGATAAACCTGCGATAGTAGCCAGCGAGGCCCAAGAATTGACGGATTTTGGTGGGTGTCTTCGGTGCCGACCAATTCTCTATCGCCTTGATTTTGGAAGGATCCACGTGTATGCCCTCCTCGCTTACCACGTGACCAAGGAAGGTTACCTTCCGAATCCAAAATTCGCACTTGGAGAATTTCGCGTACAGTTTCTCCATTCTAAGAGTTTCCAACACTAACTTCAAGTGTTGTTTGTGATCCTCTTCGCTTTTGGAATAGACAAGGATGTCGTCGATGAACACGATGACGAACTTGTCCAGAAAGGGACGACACACCGGGTTCATCAGATCCATGAACACTGCCGGTGTGTTGGTTAGACCGAAGGGCATAACTACGAATTCGTAATGACCATATCGAGTCCGAAAGGCTGTTTTGGGAACGTCACCCTCATGGACTCGTAACTGATGGTACCCTGATCTTAGATCTATCTTCGAAAAGTAGCTAGCTCCTTGAAGTTGATCGAAGAGGTCGTCTATTCGAGGAAGAGGATAACGGTTTTTGATTGTGAGCTTATTCAGCTCTCGGTAATCGATACACATTCGACAAGATCCATCTTTCTTTTTCACAAACAAGATTGGGGCTCCCCATGGCGAGGAACTCGGTCTGATGAATCCTTTACTGAACATCTCATTTAGCTGACTAGATAACTCCTGCATTTCTGCCGGAGCTAATCGATAAGGAGATTTGGCTACGGGAGTAGCTCCGGGGATTAAGTCGATACGAAACTCAACTTGGCATTCAGGAGGGATTCCCGGGAGCTCTTCTGGAAAGACATCGGGAAAGTTGCAGACTTCGGGGATGCTCTCGAGGTCTTTAACTTCCTGCTTTTCGTTAACGACATGGGCTAAGAATGCATGACACTCCTTCCGCAGGAGTTTCTGGGCTTTGATGCACGAAATGATGCGAAGGTTTGAACTGAGTTTATCCCTGTAGATTACGAGAGTTTCATCCGAAGGAAGATTGAGACGGATGGCTTTTTCGAAACAAAGGATATCTGCACGATTGGGGCTCAACCAATCCATGCCAATGATGACATCAAAGCTTTTTATGGAGACTGGCATAAGGTCAATGAGAAATGAACGGTCGTTTAAGGATAGGGTACAACCTACGTATATCTCGTTAGTGCTCTCTTTCTTACCGTTAGCCATTTCGACGGTAAACTTTTCGGTTAATGGTTGGGATTTTTGTTTAAGAAATTGTTTGAATGCATGACTAACAAAGCTTCTTTCAGCACCAGAATCAAAAAGAATGCATGCATAAGAGTTGTCGAGGAGGAACGTACCCGTGACAACGGTGGGGTCAGCGACTACCTCCTCTTGTCCCATAGATAGGACTCTTCCGGTGTTGTTGGTTGTTGTTGCTTTGGGGCAGTCCCTTTTAAAATGCCTAACCTCCCCACAGTTGTAGCAGGCTCGACCAACACCTGCTCCAGAGGTTTGAGTAGTTTGCTGAACTGGCTTTCTGCAGTCTCGAGCCAGATGGCCCTTTTTACCACAATTGTTACAATGCTTTTCACGACAGGGCCCGGAAGCACGATGGTGGTAACTGCACTTATCGCACCAGGGAAGAGTACCAGTGTATGCACTAGTAGGGGTTTGAGTTGCAGGAGCGGCGACAGGAGTTGTAGCAGCGTGAACTGCCACAGTTTGCTGTCTCTTCGAGGGTCCTTGCGAACCCTGACCCCTTCGTTTGTTCCAGGATTTCTTCTTGTTTTCACTGCTCCCTTTAGCCGGCTCAGAAGCGGTTACTATTTCCTCGGGATCGTCGCTATGATCAATCAGAATTTGTGCCAGGCACTTGGCGCTATCGTAGGTTTCCGGCTCCGCAGACAAAACATTTCCCTTGGTTGGCTGGGTCAGCCCCCAAATGAATCGTTCGATCTTTTTGCTTTCCGGGGATATCATTCCCGGACAAAGGAGTGCTAGGTCCTCAAACCTAGAAGTGTAGGAAGCAATGTCGGAACCCTTCATTGTCAGAGTCCAAAGTTCGTGTTCGAGTTTATGCATCTCGCCCCGTGGGCAGTATTGGGCTATCATAAGTTCCTTTAGCTTGTCCCAACCCATAGCATTTGCCACTGGTAGGGTTAAGGACTTGACCCGGCCATTCCACCAGGTTAATGCTTTGTTGAGGAAAGTGCAAGCGGCGTACTTCACTTTGTTGGCTTCGGAGACTGCGCAAATTTCGAATATGGACTCAATCTTTTCGAACCATTGAGTCAGAGCAATAACACCTCCTTTGCCGTCGAAGGGTGTGGGTTTTGCGTTCATGAAGTCTTTATAAGAGCCTTCTTTCTGGGGCCCCTGACCACCTTCATGAAATTGAGGATGCGTACCACCTCCCTGACTACCAGATCCACCGGGATTCATTTGTGACATTGCGGCAGCCACTGCAGCAGTAACAGCTGCCTGAAACATGACAGGATCAAATTGGGGAGGAGGTGGTGGTGGTGGGGTGTCGTTGTTTCTCCTGATAGGTCTCCTTCGGGGAGGCATCTTGATCTGGAATGACCAAGAAACAGGAGGGTGGAATTTAGAGATATGAAACAAGGATATATCTCATAATAATTATTAGAGTGTCCTACTAAGCGATAGGATAGAAAGTTACTTAGGCAAGTAACTATCACTAAGGAAAGAATGAGTAGCAACACTTGGAGCAGATTTCCATAATATATTCGGTTCGGACTAAAATACTCCCATAGTATTTTATGTTGAATGGATATTAGGTAAGTTATAGGCCTGCTGTACACCACAGTCACTCCCAAGCACATGTTGGCCGTGTCTCGAATGAATATAGTTGATCAGGCTATATTGACCCTAGACATGACTACATAACTGCCCAGGTTTAACCACAGTGCACAACCCCCAATTACTTATGTTTTGTTCTCTTCGTGATACGGATTTCGGTATTCGGGTATACTTGTATACTTTTATAAAAATACTTATATTTTAAAAGCATACTTTTAGTTTAGAGCACTTAGGCCCCTTGGTGTTTATAGTTGTATACCATGTAAGGTTCGGTATACTTAGTTCACTATAAACAAGGGCTCTGATACCAATCTATCACACCCCGAAACCGATGGCGGAAACGTTCCGGGGCGGGGCGACGTCATGTGTAGTATCACAACCAATGAACATAGTAAGCATAGTAAACACAACCATTACATTACATAGAAATAATTACATTCGTTTGAAAACAAAGTACTACAAGTTTCATAGATACATTAGTTAGAACAAAAGTAAAGACGAGTCTTCTATATGCTCCGTCTTCCCCAAAAGATTGACAAGAGTACCTGTCTAATGAGAACCTGAGAATACAAGCAGTTTTAAAATATCAGCATAAAGCTGGTGAGTTCATAAGCATATTTTGTTAAGGAAAAATCGTTTATTCAGTCCAGTGATAAATAATTCATTTCCTTTTTGTACAGATTTACTGTAATATTGAAAAGCCATCGTTACTGAGTTATGAAATACCTAGGCATATTTTTCCCAGAAAATCCCATATTTTCTAACATGTAAGTTGATTTGAATAAGATATGAAAACCATAAGTTATGACCCTGGAATTACCATCAAGTACGAAGGTAGGTAGTTTTAATACATAAAACTATAGATTAGATCCCTGGAATACCATCCAGTATGAAAGTAGATAGTTTTAATACATAAAACTATAGATTAGACCCCTGGAATACCATCCAGTATGAAAGTAGGTAGTTTTAATACATAAAACTATAGATTAGACCCCTGGAATACCATCCAGTATGAAAGTAGGTAGTTTTAATACATAAAACTATAGATTAGATCCCTGGAATACCATCCAGTACGAAGGTAGGTAGTTTTAATACATAAAACTATAGTTGAAATAAAGTAAGAAAAATCCGTGACCAAATTGGTTTGTTAAATACACATTGTGAGCCGTATAACCATACTGATATGACCCGTGACCTCCTTGACGTTCTTCAGGCGTCGTTCGATTTTCAAAATTTGTCACCCCAGGCGTGCCCGCCTAACTGTAGCTAGCAGTTTAGGTGTGGGATTGTCAGTCCCGAATAGATCTATCCACAAATTTCACGTTCTCCCTCCAGGAGACTCTGGTTATACTTCCGGAGAGGATTTATTGGTATCCCGAAGGATATAACGAAGACAAGTCTCACAAGCTAGTATTTACTATCTTTCGGATAATTCAATCGTTTTCGAGTTTCGAATTTGTTTGGAACATAGTAGAGTATAAATAATTAAATACAACATAATTATTTAGCATGATACTCTAGATTAGACATGGATAAACTAAATCAGTCATAGTTTATATTTTTGACTTTGCATGAAATCGAATTCGTATGACAAGTGATAAAGATCCCAAATTATTCCCATAATAATTCGCACAGTTTGATAAGTTTTTCCCATTTAGATTTGAAAGGTTTGATAGGTTCCATACAGTTTTAGGAAAAACTATGTAATTATATATAGAAAGTATCCCTTATGCTCTGCATATTACAAGAGGGATAAAGTAACATAAGTTCATCGGAGAATCGTATAATTACATCAGTTTTTAAGTTATGAAAACCTTTATGATTTTGCTTGTATTCCCCCCCTGAAAACATGAAAAACGTGGAAAAGGTGTAGGGGTATGAACTCACCTGACGAGAATGTGCTGAGTAGGATGCTAGAAGACAACTTAGGACTTGGACACACGCAAAGGTCCTAAGTAATATGAGGTGATACACAATTGTATCCAATTAGTTATTATACTACTAAGTAAACAAGTAGACACACTCAATGCAAGAAAACACTTGATTCCAAGTGTTAGGAATGATACAGGTTGCATTTAAGGAGTGTATGACCTAGTTAGGAGGGTTTACTCTTCAAGTATAAACCCTTGGGGGAGTTTACGGTTTCCAGACCACATCCCCCATGAGTTTACGGCCGTAAACTCATGGGTGTGGTGGTTTGAGTGATCCAAGGCCTTATCTTGCACATAGGAAGGATCTAGGGTTGATTCGAGGGCTTAGGAAGTGATCGGGACATGAAATGACCTAGGAATTAGGGTTTACGGTTCTTGGACCACCCTTGGGGAGTTTACGGTCGTAAACTCATGGGTTTACGGCCGTAAACCCACTCTTGCCCATGTTTTTCCATTTTCCAAGTGATTTGGTGGTTTGTAGGCCATTCATGCAAGTTCTAGACTCGTATACAAGCCATGCAAGGTGTTTGGAGCATTAAAACACCCTTGGAAGGTGTTTACGGTTTTGGGAGATGTTCCCAAACCGTAAACTCATGTTTACACTTCTTTGGACATGTTTTTGGGTTCTAAGATCATTCTAGCAAGTTTCAAGGCCATTAGACATGCATTGGACGGGTTAAGGGGCATCAAAACCCCATTAGAGGGTGTTTACGGTTCTTGAACATTCAAGAACCGTAAACTCATGTTCATAGCCCAAAAGTCATGATTTTGAGGTTCAAACTTCATGCATGTAAGAATCTAAGCATTAGAAGAGGTTTGGAAGGGTTTTGGGGCTTCATAACCCCCATTGATGGAGTTTACGGTTTTGGGAGGCTCCCCCAAACCGTAAACACATACATTTGATGATTCTTGGGTAGTTTAAACATGGATTTGCATGCATGTTAGGATAAACAACTAGTTAGGAAGGATCACTTACCAAATTTGAGCTTGAAAGTGAAGATTTCTTGAGAGGAATCGATTTCTAGAGAGAGAGTAGAGAGAGAAAGTTCAAGTGTGGGAAAAGGCTCAAAAGTGCCCACTCAACCTTTATATATGTCTAGAGTTAGTGGTCCGGTGGGAATACACCCAATACCGACACTAAACGGAGCTTAATATTTTACCCGGGTAAATAACCATTACCCGTATTAGTCGTAGTTTAGAAATTCTCAAAAGATTATTTAGAGTGTCTTCACTCGAATAAACATTCCGTTTTGACACATAAGGAATTATAATAATAATTCTAATTGAATTATTTAATTTGAAAGTTAACGGAAAAACCCAAAATAAAATAAATTTTATTAACGGAATGGGTTACGTTAACGGACTATCTTTCGGGTTGTCACATGTTATCTACGCGAGAATGGGGGTAAAAGAAATAATTAATAGACGTACTAATTAAGATAATTATAAGATGATCCTTAGTAGTTACTCCAACATTTGCGTAGTGCATACCAGTCATATGTAACCAAAACAGGATAGACCTTCGAATAAGTGATCCTAACTCTAAGTTCACAACCAAACAAGGAACATGAAGTAAAGCAAAGATCACAGATTCTAAGTCTATGACACCTTAGTCGCATATAACATTAGCGTATCCACTCGGAAACTATTGACATACTAATAAAGATCTTTTTAGTTTGCACATAAGTAATTATAGTAACACAAAATACTCCTATAGTATTTTAAGTTTATATTCTGTTCTAATGTTTTCATTGTAGTAGTGTTGGTAAGTTTTTAGACTTGCTGCAACACCACAACCATTCCTAGGCACATGTTAATCACTTCTCGGAAAGATATAGTTGATCAGGATATATCACTCCCAGATCTGATTATATGTCCCCAAGCCTACTTGTGCTGTCCAACAATCGCAATACTTTTGTTGTGTCCTAGTGACACTGATTTTAGTATGAATGCAGGTATGTATACTTTGGTTAAATATTTTATTATTTAAAAGTATAAACTCTTGGTCAGAGTATTTTAATCCCGATGTGTTTATAGTTGTATGTATTTTATGGGTTGATATACTCAATTCACTATAAACAAAGCTCTGATACCAATCTGTCACACCCCCAAACCAGAACGGCGGAAATGTTCGGGGGCGGAGGACATCATGTACAGTATCATCACAATGCATAATAGTAAAACAAGCAACAACATCATCAATTGCATTAATAATATAATTCAATACAAGTGTGTTCCGTATAGTTTATAAGACACCAATTTATGAATCAAAATAAAAGACGAGTCTTGAACGTGCTCCGTCTTCTTAAAACCTGGTCATCGGTACCTGTCTACTGGTGACCTGAGAATACAAGTTATTTTGAAAGCGTAAATCAGCATTAAAGCTGGTGAGTTCATAAGTATTTAATGTCATTGTTTGGATAAGTTTGATGAAAGTGTTTGTAAATATTTGATGTAAAAGTTTGTAAGTGTTTGTTGTAAATTTTTGAATACTTCCTAGAAAATCCTATATTTTCTACTAAAGTAGTCTTCTACCAAGACTCGACTGTTTTGTAAGTTTGTTCTCTTGTAAAAGTGAGTGTTTTTCCCAAGTCTGACTATCATTACCAAATATAGTTTACATTACCATTTATGTGAGAAGATCACAATATAAATGTAATGGGAAAATGACGATGTATAGTAGTATTGTATATAAGCAACTACCGATGTACTAACTACCTTAAACCTATTTGTTTAATTAAGGTAAAATGTGATGAGATTATAACCATACTTGATTGACTAGTAAAACACGACGTTCGAGACGTCGAAATGGTATGACATTCGTCACTCGTAGACCTGCAGGTCCCACTGTAGCTAGCAGCAAGGTGTAGGATGGTCACTCCCATATAGATCTATACACAAACTCACGCTCTCCCTCCAGGAGACTCTGTTTACAAAACATGACACAACAGTATATTGTCGCGCGATGAAGTAGTGGCTCACATTAATGTTATCTTTGTTATTGTATTAGTGTAGTATGTTCTCTCTGTTCTAGTATGTTCTCTCTGTCCTAGTATATAGTATGTTCTCTCTGTTCTAGTATATAGTATGTTCTCTATGTTTCTCATTATAGTATGTTTGAACTGACTCTTGTAAGTTTCACTATTCTAGAAATAGTAAGTAGTGACTTCCTAAACTATACCTATTATAGTTTACTAGTAATGTTGTTTGAATGACTGATTATGTTTGAACACCTTTACTACCCAAAGGCATTGAACTGAATGAAAGAACTTTTATATCTGTATATACATATACATAATATATAACTAAGATTCATACAACATTCGGATAAACAACCGATACCCTAAGTCCACAACCAAACAAGGAACATGAAATAAGGCGAGTTATCAGTCCTAAGCCCTTTCAACCTTATTTATATAACTATATCGATATAGACATGATTTTGACAATATATAAGTTTAAAAAGAGTTTAATAAAGAATTTAACATATAAAAGAATTTTAACCATTTGAATGGTTATAGATGACTTGATGTCAATTTATAAAAAGGTTTTTGAAACAGTTTGATAACACAGTTTTGAAGAATAAGAAATCTACTTGATTGACAGTTATTAATCACATGTGATTGATATAATAACTATAATGTTTTCTACTTGTATTCCCCCCCCCATAAAAGCATTTAAATCATTTAAAATATAAGTTAGGGGTATGAACTCACCTGCAGTGAGTGATACGAATGTAAGTTCGATATAGGATGCTAAGTGTCAAGTGAAACCTCGAGCACAAACGAATCCTATTAAGCATATAATGACACATATATGTATATAATTAGTGTATATACCACTAATCATGCAAGGAAACCAGCTTCGGGACTAGGAAACACTTAGATTGAAGTGTTACAATCACATACGATTGCATCAAAGAGGTTTACGGACACACAAGGGTGTGTACGGCCAAGATGTGTACGGCCAATGTGGCGTACGGCCAATGGGTGTACGGCCAATGTGGTGTACGGCCAATGGGTATATGGTTAATGTGGTGTACGGCCAATGGGTGTACGGTCATGGAGTGTACGGTCGTACACTCATGGAAGAAGCATGCAAAAAGGGTGTTTACGGCCCAAACTAGCATCCAGTAAGTGTTCATGATCCTATGTTGGGACACGAGGTAAGTTTGAGGCCAAAACAAGCACTAAACAAGGGTTTACGGCCATATGAGGTGTGTACGGCCGTACACCCTTGGTGTTCATGCATTAGATGATGATTCAAGGCTAGGAATCAAGTGTTTCTCAAGCTTAACTAGAAGGTAGAAGGGATACTCACACTTTTGAAGGCTTCTAAGGAGTTTACGGCCCAAGAACAAGTAGGTGTTCTTGGTGAAAGTGAAGAAGACCTGAAGATCTATCAAAAGGAGATAATTTCATGGATGAAAACATGGATCTTCACTAGATAAAGCAATGTATCAACTAATCAATGGAAGGAATACTTCCATCTTTGAAGATCAAGGTGATAAACTTGATGATAGTTGAGAGAGAATCAGATTTCTTGGCTTGGAAGTGCGAATAGTGAAGGAAAAAGAACGATTGGCTTACATATGGGCATGAGTTTATGGCCACTTTGGGTGTACGCCGTACACCCATGTGTACGGCCGTACACTCTTCTTGAAGGAGTGTTTGGCTCGAATGCAATACGAAGAACATAAGATAACTCATCCCTAAACCCAAACCTTGAATGCACTAGGCTTAGAACACTCAAACAGACCCTAAACAATGCTAAAAGATAGCAGAAACGAGTCTGAATTTGATTGAATTGAATGGTTGTACAAGATAGAAATTTCGGGTTGTCACAGAAAAAATTAGAAGCTACTTACATCATGAAAAAACAAACATTTAGCACGAAAAATAGAAAATTCGATCATGCTTCCTCCAGAAACACGATCAAATTAATCATTCGAAGACTGTTTCCCTTAGTTTGAAGTTTCTGCTAGAAAAAGGAAAATTTTAATCGTGTTATGCCATAAAACACAATCTTGTTAACGGGTCGAGGTTCCGAAATCTTCAAAACTCAGTTTATTACCTAACACAAGTGTGACACGATCGAAATCTACAAAAAATTAATATTATTTTTTATGTTTCTTACACCGGAAGTCATTGGATTGCATATAAATTCTACATCTCTGATCAGTTCGAAGTCTGGACGTTCCTAGATGACGAAAACGGCCTCTAAAGTCAATTTTATGCATTTTTTCATTACTTTCTGAAGATCTAAAGGTTGTGGATCATCTCATATATTTAGTTTAGTAAGATTTAGCTATTTAATGTCTCTTTTTACAATTCTAGATTGGATTTTAGCCATGTCTTGCTAAAGCCTAGGTTTTAGTTCTGCACAAGATTAGTATTTTTCATGTAATCAATAATTAGATATGGTTTTTGATTTGTTATTTTATCTAGATTTTTTAGTATTGTGCTTAGTGAATGTTTTATTTTGATTCTTTTCAGCCATGTCGCCTAATTAGGGTTTAATCATTCTAGTTAATTAGTTAAGAGAATTCATTATTGTTCTAATCAACTGTTAATAAGTAACAAGTATCAGATTGGTTCCGTGTTGGGATTTAAATCTGATATAAATTGGAATTTTATATTTTTACGCTTCCGAGCACGTCAGAAGTATTGAATATTGTTGGGAATTTTACACAAATCATAATGTTGCTTTTCTGAATTTCATTACGAGCTTGATTAATAAGATTAGTAAAAAGTTATGGTTAATTGAAGAGCTTGTTTTGGTTAACTAATTAGGTAAAAGAGAATGAACTAGAGCTTATTATTTGTTCTCAATACTAGCTTAGATAGAACGCATCTTAAATATCAAGGAAAATGTTGATTGCATGATTAGGAAAGTCACATCAGAATTGAATTTGTTTTTATTACTGAATTTTATTTAGTTTATTTTAACTGCAATTTTGGTTTTTGTAAATAATCAAAATCCCCCATTTTACATTTTATGTTTTATTAATAGTATGTGCCTTACGCAAAGAGGCATTAACCATTAGGTTGTGTCTGTAACACCCGCAGATTCGGGCTAGACAATTGAAATATAATAAGCGATAAAAACTACTTTTTAATAGAAGATTATTTAGGATAAATAATCTTAACCAAAGTTATTGTATATGTGAAAAATATTCCATACATATAAATAACTCTGAAATCCGACTTCATATGAAGAAGTTATGCTACTTCAAAGTTTCACAATTAAACCGGCACGACTCTGCGTATCGTAAAAAGTGAAAGTTTGATGAATTACTTTTTAGACTAAGTAATCTAAATAAAAGTGAAGTAGGCATAAACCGAGAGTGTTCATATAAAGAAAGCCTAAATATGACTTCGTGAGAGGAACTTATGATTTTTTGATGTTTCAGCGCAACTTTGTTAGCACGGAAATCAAATTTTAGATCGGTCGATTTTTAGCCGAAACAATCTAAAAGAGAGTTGAAGATCTCATCAATAAGTGTCCATCGATTTAAAGACAGTCGAGAACAGATATTGTGTGAGAGATGTTATGAATTTTTAGCTGACTTTAACAGTCTAAGCCCAAAAACTAATTGCTATAAGGCCAGAGTACTACCAGTGTAATTTCCGACCTTTTTTCTAGGAAATCTTTATAAGTTAAATTACACTCAACTCTATTTTAGTGTAATTTATATTTATATTTATTGTCGTTGTTTTTAATTTATAAATAATAATTTTCTTTAATTCCAAGTCATTAAACTTATTGATCTACTTACATGGGTGATGTCTAGTAAATATTTAGCGAGGTGTATAAAGTAGGTTTTCCAAAAAGTATATCATGTATACTAAACAGACTCTACCACTGATATGATCTTATCTGGTTACTCCTTACTTGATAGATCTTGATGTAGAAATTGAGATTGTTGAGGAATCTAGACTATCATTAGTCATAAGAAATGATAAACTAAGACTTAGTAATAATTGAACCTAGGTCGCAGCGAAGGAAAAGCTAAGTACTGAAGCGAAGCGCTACCCGAATTTTCAACCATCCACTCTATCAAGTGAGTGCATAGTTACTTTCATCTTACACATAGATATAAATTATTTAGATAATTGGTTGCTATATGTGCTTATGTGCAAATATGTTGTGTGATAGATGAAATATTATGAAGATAAATTTTATATGACTTATTTCGTGTATCTATTTTCATGGAAATAATACATCAGGTAATAAAGGGTGATGAGAAGATTAAGGAGCGTTAAGATGCCATAGTATGATGAAAGATGAAGCTAACAAGATGCCATAGTACGATTAATGATGAAAATGACAATAGGGTATCACAAGTTTAACAATAATTGTGTACTAACGAGGTAGAAATGGTACTAGTGCACTAAAGATGTAGGAATAGTACTAATATACCAATGATGTCATATGGAATGGATGCAGTGATGGACTTCGTGCCCATTTTCTGTATTATAACCTACTAAAGCATATTGCAGAGAAATCCATGTAACAGTACTATCAGCAATGATCATCATGATAAACCGTATGATAGGACCTACTGAGATGTATTGTGGAGATCTCCCGATAACAATAATGTGAGCAATGATGACTATGCTGACCCTTAGAATAGATCCTTAGGGAAGAATAAAGAAGAAAATTGGGATGGGTAATTGTGACATCCCTATTTTTAAGGCTAGAAAAGACCGATATGTTTATGCATATTAAATCAAATTATTCTTAAAAAAAGATTTATTATGCGTAATTTGTCCCGAAAACATGATAATAATATTATCAACACATTTTCGAAGAAATGTGTTTTATTTGTAAAACTTGGGATGTCATTGTCAATACAAAAAGATAAGCACAAACGAAGACTTATAATGTCTCACTATACTAACGGTCAACATCTTCTTGAATCTCTCATATATCATTATCCTAAAATCTTTATTTAATAACCTGCAATTCAAATAAACTGAGTGAGTTAGGTTAGGAAACCTGGTGAGCACATAGAGTTTTCAACCCATAATATGATGATCTCGAGGAAAATTTCTTAGAGGACGTTTATCGGCAAACAACTACAATTCCTAGATAATTAGGCGCAACAGTATGATAATGCCTTGGGATAACACATCAATACGACAATACATTAGTACTTTGGATAGTCATGGGATGCATGGCAGTACAGTAGTACTTTGATTTTGCCCGGCACTACAAAAGTATTTAAGATAGACACGACAATATAATAATACTTAGATAAGCACGATAGGAACGAAAATATAGTAGTACTTGGATTTAGCACGACAGTAAAAAAGTACTTGGGATAGACATGGAAGACACGAATTACTAATTTGCACAACTCTCACTTAACCTATCACAACCACTAACTTACACGACCCTCACAAAGCCTCTCATTTATTATTACGCACAACCCTTTACTATCCAATTATATTATTAAGTATCTGATTAGATCAAGTAACAATCATATCATATTGCACAAATATATTAAACACAACAAAAATAGTGCACATAGCATTCAAGCAATTAGAATACTTGTATCTATGTGTAAGTTTGTGAGTAACTATGCACTCACTTGTTAAAGTGGTTGACTGGAAAGTTGGACAGTGATTCGCTTTAGCACTTGGGTTTTCCTTTGATATGACCTAAGTTAAATTATCTCTAAGTCTTTGTTTATTACCTCTTATGATTAATTAATAGTCTAGGATCCTCAACAATCCCAATGTCTACTGATCTAGAGCTGATAAGTGACAATCAGGTAGGATAATATCGTAGATAAGGTCCGTTTGGTATACGTAGTATACTGTTTGGAAATTACACTTTCAACACCTCATTAAATCCATCTTAGACATCATCTCCGTAAGTAGACCAATCGGTATAATGAAATGGAATTATTGATAAATTTTATTTATATGTTCATAACAATGACTTATGAGTTACAATGAAAGAGATAGAGTGTAGCTTAACTTATAGAGATTTTCCTGACAAAAGTTTGGAACTTGCACTGGAAGAGCTTGTACTTGCTACCTACTACTGTTTCAGGGATCGGAAGGCTTCGCCTTAGGCTAAAACTAAGGCATAATAGGTCTAAGGCAGAGAAAAAGTCGATAGAATGACTTGTAGGGGTATGCGGCGTGCAAAAGGGGTGAACGACGTGGATTTTTAGGCTACGTCTCCCCAGCCACGTTGTGCTACCTGTCGGTCACTCGGTGGTCCACAGTTTCACCTTCTAGAAGTGTGTGTCGCGCACCCGGTGCACACCTGGCGTGCACTGTGCGGGGCGCAATTCGCAGATTTTGTAAATTCCATAACTTCATACGGATTCCGTTTTTGACGTTCTTTTTTCCACTCGTAGCTCTCAACGAGTACTACAACTTTCCTTTAGACTCCATCAGTTAGTTCTGATTAATTTGTCGTCCTTATTTTATAAGATTTATTGATTTAGCATAAATCCTAACTCTCTCTCTCTCTCTCTCTCTCTCTCTCTCTTACGGACTCCGATTTTGGTGTCCCTTTCACCAAAATTCATATCTTAAACAGTACTACGATTGTCCTTTTGATGAATTTACCCAAACGTTAACCATTATCTTTATACTTTTTAAGGTCACACATTCCTTATGCGCGACCGACTTTTATATCTTTATAAAAATCATATATAATTCATACGGAGTCCGATTTCTGTAAAATTTATATTTCCAGATTGTAGTGGTGTTTATAAAAATCATACAAATCATGAACACATGGAGTACAAATGGGTTTGCTATTTCTCTCTCTAAAACTGACACTACAAAATGATCATTACATAAATGAGTGTCACTCACTTCCTATTTATAGGAAAGACAACTCATTACATAATACAAGAGGGTAAGCACTAACAACATACAAGCGTGACTTTGCACCCTAACATTCTCCCTCTCAAAGTTAGGATTGGATGTCCCAGCTTCAATATCCAACGAGCTCGCACGATCAAGACCAACTCCCCTCGAAGTAATACCGGTCTTCAAATCCGCAAATGAATACCCGAGAAGCTTCGAATACCCACTCTTCATTCTCCCCCTTTTAATAATAAAAAAATGATTATAAAACCCATTAAGGATGAGAAGCGTCCGATGAATAATCTTCACATAACTCCCTTTTGATGTGTGCCAAAAATGAAACCACGAAAAACTTGCATGGAAAAACAATCACGAAAAAATCACGGAAACTTTCCAAATTTGTGAAAATTGTTGACTTTTGGGTGACTGTTGCAAGAATTTCTAAAAAACGGGTAAAAACTTCCACTTTCAGAATTCTGCAGGGACCCGTTGCGCCAAAAACATTCTAAGATGAGAAGCAGTCCCCCAATTGCGAAATTGGATATAAAGCGTTAATTCGCATAAACTGTTGGGGCTGAACTGTAACTTTCTCTATTTCTCAGAATTGTTAGTCCAATTTCGAAGTTTGGTATTTTGTGCCAATATTTCGAAACTGCAGGGACTAAATAAGAAACATCATCACACTTCACAATTTTAACTGCAATGTCGAATGTGGATGAAAATTGACATTTCTTTGAAAGATGAGGGATGCATAGTGACACTTTCGCTTTCTTCTTCACTTTGTTACCCAGATAATGAATGTCAATACCAAATCAAAGACTTCGTTTTTTGTCTTAAGAATTCGTTGACGAAGCATGTATGGTCCTTAACAACGAAGCGCGAATCCACTGCCTTCGTTTTACATGTCGTTACCCATTGATATCAATCTATCGACTCCAAACCATCCAATTTTCCCACACTTCGCTTTTGACATATACAGACTTCGCTTTTAACAGATACTCAATCAACAACGAAATCACTCACGATTCCTCACACTTCGCTTTTATTACATACCCTAACATCGAATTCTTGATTAACAGTCCCTCAACAAAAATCGACATTAACCTTCGAAATCAAAAACATTAACCATCAACTTTGATATATCGACTCCAACCCCTTCGAAATCAATCGATCCCAGTCGATTTACATTCAATTAGGCACCCAAGCCTTCGTTAACAAAACATCAATCGAACTCGTTCTTCAATCGACATCAAATCCATGTCTTTGATATCAAAATCAAAATCATCGACATCGATATCAAACCAAATTATCTATCGATCCACAAACCCCAAATCATATTCGATTTCCAGTGAAGGACCCTCGACATCGACTCCAAGCCTTCGATCATTACAGCCTTCAAAACACAGTATATAGCCATCGACATCAAAACAATCAGTCATTGACATCAACCTCCATCAACATCATGATTCCAAGCCTTTTTTCCAATTTTGACCTTCATTCTCCATTCTCCGATTTCAACACAAACATTCGAAATCAACCTTGCAAACACGATTCTCATACGAACCAAATCGTGAACTCAAATCGTTCAGATAGCGAAGCCATTGATGCCAAACCAAACCATCGATCAACAAATCTTTGAAATCAAAATCAATCAACCATCAATTCCAAATCAAATTCGATTCTCAAACCGCCGATTTCCAGGAACCAACCAAAAACGAATTCTAAGTTAATCAAAAACTAATTCTAATTTAATCAGTTCGACATTCAAAGCTATCAACCCAAAGCAAATCACCAAATCTCGATCTTATGACTATAATTTTCGAGTGCAATTAACAGCGAGACTCGATTGTAAATTTACCAATCAAAAGAATGAGCAGCAGTCAAAAATCCTTCCTTTCGACTCCAAGTAATTCCAAATCAACATGCGATGTTGATTCGAGAATGAGACAGATGAAAGACCATAAAAATGAATAAATAAAAAACTTCAATCTTATGAAGACGTAATCAACAATGAGACTCATTCAAATGTCAAATTTTCACTTTCTAAAGCTTTCATTCAACCGAATTGGAACTAAAGAGATATATGACTTGGGCTTTAAAAAATGAACAGTGATTGAATTTAGTTTGGGGTCAAATAATCTATGATGAACAGTAAATGATTTAAACAAAATGGATTTGTTTGTATTGGATTGGGCTCATGATGAAGAGTGAATTTCGAAGAAAAATTAATGTGAGAATAAGATTTTGATTTAAATTGATATAAATAAAAAATAATTGGATCAATCAATGGGATTGAAACGGATTTGATCCAATGATAAAAATCGAAGAAAAAAATGAAAAACGCAAAATACGAATCGAAATCATGGACATTTTGGAATCCATTTGAGGATTTGTGATACCTTTTTGACGATCCGAATTTCATTTGCAATGAACGAATCAAATTTATAAGAATTTGGTTCTTTTGTTGGAAAGAGAAAATATCCAATTTGAACATTGTACCACCCATGATGTGTGTTGTACAACTCGTTCTTCGTGTTCTTCAACGATCTACGAACATATTCATAAGAACCATCAACACTTTTGGGTTTTGACTTCAAATTCATTGCAATATTTGGAGATTGTTGCTTTGGAAAACAAATTTGCTTCATGGATTTCGGATTCACAACAACATTTGATGATTTTTGTGAATAAACCCGTTTTTTCTTATGTTTGATCTTCTTCTCCTTTTTCTTTCTCAACTTTTTGCATCTTGAAGATTTGATTATCAAGAACCACTTCATTCTTGACAACTTCAACTTGACAAGTTTGAATCAAATCTTTTGGAGTTGTATACTTGTGAATTTGTTGGATTGATGGCTTTCAATAAGGAATCATTCCTTCAAACAAATCACAAGAACACAAAATATCATCGGTTTGAACTCGAATCGAGAAAAAAACTTTTTCATATTCATGAGAATCAACTTGAATCTTCTTGTCATGAACTTCAAGAACATCAAGAACATCACATTGAACTCCATAGTCTTGAACTTCAACAAACTTAAGATCAAGAAGACCATTTGGGTTTTCAATTAGAGAAATGTATTTCTTATTAAACAAATCTCTTTCTTCTCTTTCCTTTTGATTTCTACTACGGACTAATATGGACAAGGCATTTTTAGTCAACCATTCAATCTTACAAAATGGTTGAAATATCAAGCTTCCATGATCATCCTTCAAACCTCCATTAGAAACCTTATTACCCCATGAAATCAACCCGCTTAACAATAACCGATAAAATTAATTTTCGTTGATTTTGTATTTTACATCTTCAATGATCATAATCCAAGAATCATACGCCAAGCCCACCATATTTGATCAATCGATAAGATCTTGAGTTTTTCAAGAGAGAGAAAGTGATAATCAAAGAGATTTCTAGAGAGAAAGTGAATAAGAACCAAATTCTAGAGAGAGAAAGTGGTACAAACAAGTATTCTATAGAGAGAAAATCGAATTATGGATCAAATCAAGGAAAAATTCGATTTCTAGAACACAAAACACTCTCTAAACACGAAGATCAATAAGAACATTAAGAATCACCAAATGTAAAATGTCGTCATGGATCAATTTTTGATCAAATGAAGAACACACGCTTTGATACCAATTGTAGTGGTGCTAATTATGATGACAAAAGCAGAATAGAAAAGATCTAGTGAATCATCATACAAATCATGAACACATGGAGTAAATAAATCTGGTTTAAGCTCTCATTAGTTTTTAATACAAAGAATTCAAATGGGTCTTGCTATTTCTCTTTATAAAACTAACACTCCAAAATGATCATTACATAAATGAGTGTCACTCACTTCCTATTTATAGGAAAGACAACTCATCACACAATACAAGAAGGTAAGCACAAACAACATCCAAGCGTGACTTTGCACCCTAAAACGGGATCGGGACGACATATACTTTCTAAATATAATATAATAATATATATATATATATATATATATATATATATATATATATATATATGCTTCGACACACTTATTTTTACGATTTACGGAATATTCGGCTGATTTTTACTATTTTCTTTATACGAAACTTTATATTATATCTTAAATGCCTAGCCTGAATTATGGGTGTTATAGTAATTGGGTTAATTGTTTTATAATTAAACATATTAACTATATTATTGTGGGTTGAAAACCCTATGTACTCACTAGGTTTCCCAACATGACCCACTCAGCTTCTTTGTATCACATGTAGCGGTACAAAGGTACATGAATGATGTGAGATTCAAGGAGATGTAGACTGTTAGTCTAAGATATTGTAAGACTTTTTTATTCTTATGTTTTGTATCAGTTATGACATCACAATTTTTTATAAATCAATAAAAAACATTTCTTCGAAAATACTTTTACAGGACCAAATTCCGCATTTATAAATAAACTCTGTTTTAAATAAACATAAATACAAAGTTTTAAAATGGCCGCAAAAATTAGGGATGTCACAGTTGGTATCAAATCATTAGTTTAATAGAACTAGGAATTTAGAGGATTTGTAGACTTAAATTTAAAATGGTAAGCGATGATCATGAGATGTGTGTTTATTATATTTTAGGTAGTATATCTGAATTGACACAATCACTAGCTTACTTTAGGATAAGATGCCTAATTTTCTTTTATGTGTTGTATGATTTATAGCATGCTTTAGCTTGTATAAATTGCTATTAATTGATTATATTTAAAGTGTATTGCCAACCTTACATTAGGAAATTTTATGTGTTTAGGTTTCTAAACGTTCTATTACGGTATTAGAACTGACATATAACTTTTCAGAGTAATAGGAAGATTATGTGTCTAAACCCCTATTTATATTCTCGTCTGGGTACATTGAACACCTGTATTGGATTACAGAACATCATAGTGAGGACACGAAGCGGATTGGGAAATGATAACGGAAACCAACATCTTGAGCCCAATGTGATCGAGCGTACGTTGGAATGGTACTAGTAGCTGAACCTGTCACGATTGCAGGAGTCGATGCAATGATTCAGGCTATGATGGCCAAACAAAGGGATGAGATGAGACAAATGTTACATGATAATAGGGATGAATCCACTACACTCATCATGCAACGATAGCCGGAAGATGAACAATTGGAGGAAGGAAATTCCAATTGGATTGTTAGCCATGATGAGACCCAATTGGTCAGAAGGAATAATCTTCATTATAGGATTGAGAAATATGGATGTAAGTATATGGATTTCATGGATTCCAAACCACCAAGTCGTTCTAGTAGCAAAACACCAGTGGAAGTTATGGACTGGATCTTTGAGACAGAGATGGTATTTGAGAGTTGCGACTACATCAACTAATAGAGGATCGTCTTAGCGGTCAGACAATTGGAGATTAGAGTGCTTGGCTAGTGGAAGTTATTAGCTCACTCTATTTCGAAGGGAGAGGCCGGGAATATGTGTTGGGAAAACAATCTAGAAGAGTTAAGGAAGCAATACTGCTTTGAACAAGATCTTTTGGAGATCAACAATGACTTCAAGAGCCTAAGTAAGGTAAAGCTGACTATCAATGAGTATGTTGCAACCTTTAATGAGAAGATGAAGTTAGTTCCTTACCAAGTTCCTACCGTGCTTTCCAAGGTAAATAAGTTTGTTATTGGACTACCAGCAGATTATGGGCCAATAATAAAACTAGCAACTACCCTGAAAAGCAACTTTCTGGGAACCTAGGCATGTGGAAACCCAAATAACAGTGAAGGCTCTGGAAAGAGTAAATGAATGAGAGAGAATGAAACCTAAGGGATCTTCAAAACCCAATAAGAAATGTAATTTCTTGAAGTATGACCCCAACGAAAAGAAGTTTGGGGTAACAATGAAGCCAAGTGGTGTGAGAAACGCAAGAAGAAGCACTTTGGATGGTGCGACAGAGAAGTGACGAACTACAAGTGCGGAAGGGCTGGTCACTCTTCCAAAGATTGTATGTGCAATGATAAGGTATGTTACAAATGTGGAGATAAGGGCATATTTCAAGGAATTGCCCAAATAAAAATGAAGCAACAATGTTTAATGAGGCGCTAAGGCCAAAAACAAGAGCATTACAGATGATCCTTGATGAAGCAGATGAGGATGCAAGAGATCAAGAATATTAAGCTACCTATCTGAAGTTTAAGATATAAAGTAATCATATAAATAGTATTATTGGATATATCCTGATGAAAGAGGCATAGTGTATAATGAACTTGAATAACCATGTAACCAATTTCAAGAAGAAATATAATCCATGTAACGTCCCTATTTTCAACCCAAAATTTTCATTTTTATTTATTAAATTATATTAGAGTATTTATTACATTATGTGGAACAATGATTGCGAATGCGCGTATGTACAGTCAAGCCTTTCCTTTCTCACGAGTGAATGAATTTCCTGAAAAATATTTATAACAACTAGGTAAGCACTTGGCTTTGTGAGTTCCCCCAATATTCCATATACCACAGGGAAAATGATGCCATAGCCTTATTATGTATTTTGAATTTACTTTTTCAGTGACTAAATTTTTTTTCTTACCTTTTAAGGGAACAAAATGTTTTTTGTTGGGTTGATTTGGTCCTTTTGAAAGAATTGAAGGGGTCAGCCGGTAACATCCTTGCCATATCATTTAAAATTTCCACGTGTAACGGCTGACTGTGTTTAGTTAGGGTTTTTAATGAGCTACCAACAACAGTTCTCCCACTCTTTCCGTCTTCATCAACTCTTTCTATCTACTGCATCCATTTCCAAAAATCCAAGATCTTGCTTCAACCATGGCTATCTGCATCGCTGTCGATGTGTATTTTAAAGGAATATGTGAAAGGTACCCCATACGATATAGCGATGGTACTACGTAGAGACTAGAGAACATCGATTTCACACTCATGGACAAGAATGAGTGCTACGCGTTCATGGAAAGATTCACAGGAGAAAGATACGTGTTCATGGAAAGATTCACGCGTTAATAAGGAATGAACTTGATCATTCCATTTTTATAGTTGTTATGTATGAATGTGGTGTCGTACTCCCACTATATGTAGACGATTTTGGTACTACTAACATGCAAGAGTGGTTGGATGATGAAAGAAATGAAGCGATTGATACTAATTTTGAAGAAGTTGTTGATGATGTCGACGATGATGATGAAACAGATTAGACAGGGCATACATGAAGGGGATTCAAGAACTAAATCCTACTGCCTTTGTACATCTTATGGAGAGGGTGATGGGTTTTTTAGGTTATAATTTTTTTTACATGTATCGGAAAAACACTTAAACCCTTAAGTTCACATGCAACCTAGAAAGGATCTATGTTTTCTCTATTGATAGCAACTAAATACGAATAAGAAGAAACCCTAGGAGAGAGGCTATGAAATTAAAATTCATACAAAATTAGGGTTACATAATTTTTGATTATTATTGCAGATAATCAAAATTGAATCCTTCTTCAAAATCTTGGAAAGCTAGAACCAAAGAAATGGATGCCTCTAATGGCTTGTACAGGAAAACCCTAGTAGCAAGAAGACTTGAGGAGAGAGGAGGCTTGAGAAAATTTTGACTTTAAGAAGGCTCAAAGGAGTGGATGAAAATAATGAGAGCTAGGAAGGTCTTTATATAGCTAAAGGAAACTTGAGGCCAAAGCTAGGGTTTTCAGGATAAGGCCCAAATTAATGAATATAATAATCAAGTTGCCCTATCTCCTTATCCTTAGCCCCATGAACGAAATTTAGTGGTTATCCTATCCAATTTCATCCACCCCCATCCCATGGGGTTCTAGAGATTTCCTCCTTCAACTTTCAATAAAAAACCAAACAATCCCTGCACTTTTTATTAATTCAATAAATCCGAAAATTAATTCCAATTAATTTCTAATTACTTCCAAATTAATTGCTATTATTTCTAAATAATATATTAATCATATAATATATTAAATAACTATGTATTCCAATTTATTAATCATATAATACATTAGCAATTCAGCATCTCTCTCCAAAAGCCATTATATCCAAATACTAGTTTTGAGGGCAACCCAAAAAGGACTTTGCTTCTTAATGCAAGAATATACCAATTTAGTTATTGTCTTAGACACCATAATCCAGTAGATGGACCCTACGAAATGGTCTTTGGCTTCCTTCAAAGTTCATCATGCTTGTGAATCTATGGAGAATGGATACTTTGAAAGCTTCAACAGTGTTATAATGGATGCTAGGAAGAAACCTATTATCAGTATGTTAAAGGGTATTCATATTTATGTCATACAAAGGACGGTCAAATGCAAGTTAAGGGACAAGGATGGGATCGTTTAAATGTATGTCTTGATATCAGGGACAAGTTGAATTTGTTAAAAATGATGCAAATGTATGTCACTAACTTTACTCTTGAATGAACAATTTCACAACTTAGAATTATAGTTAACTGTTGTTGCTTAATTTAGGTACTGGAAAGTTATTTCTTTTGGGGTTATGAAGTTTGAAACAAGAAACTTGGATCATTCGTATGTTGGTGATGTCCAGAATAGGGAATGTACATGCAGGTTGTGGCAATTGAATAGCTATGGTTGTATGCAGTCAGTTGCACCATTATCATTCTTAAACACTACACATTATCAGACACATGTGGATAGAATGTACTTTGCAGAATTATACCCGGATACTTACAAAGAGCCCATACATGGGATGAATGGAATGAACATGTGGCCATTTACAAACAAAGTCCCTCCTTTGCCCTAAATTAAAAGAAAAATTCCTGGAAGACCTACTATGAAGAGAAAAAGAGATGGTTCGGAAAGGCCTGGCAGACAAACAATATCAAAGGTTGGGAAATATGTATGTTTTGGTGTATGTAAACAAAAAGGATACAACAAGATCACTTATCCTCAAGTTGACAGGCCTCTTAAAACTAATGGTAGGAAACCACAAAGTGTGAGATAAACACAAGAATCAGTGAACATGGAAAGGGGTGGGGAAGATGTTGCAATGGGTGATGCTGATAAGGAAGATGTTGCAATGGTTGATGCTGGTGGTCAAGATAAGAGGGTTAATGAGGAGGAACTGCATTTTGGTAAAGTGGAATATCTAAGGTAGAGGAAGAAATCTGAAAGAATCCTTAAATGGAAGCTGGGAAAAAATGAAGGTGAAGGTAGCAGTGAATCAAAGCCTATGGATGTGGAGTAGTGTGGGTGTAGTGTATAGTGGAGGGGTAATTACATAATTTCCTTTGCTTTTAATGGAATATGTAGAAAGATACTAGTAGACAAGGGTGTTTATGTACTTTGAATTGCTTTTTAAACATTTATGTAATTTGTATTGCATTATAATTGTTATTTTGAGACGTTGGTTTGAATAGTTTCCAATAATTGCCCCTTCATTTAGAAATCAAGAATAAGTGCATGTCACAGTTGTTGTACATGCAGGTTTTTTATAAAAATTTGGCCCTACCAAAGTTGTCCCACGTATGAGTGGTTCTTTTTCCATATTTTCCCTTACCAATGTTAATTATAAATTTTTTAATAAGAAAAAAAAATTATTCCTTCTATTTTTTCCTATTTATGGTAACTTTCTATCCATATAAGTGTTTACTTTATTCAGTAACTTGTATGTGCTGGTCGTGGGGATTGAGGGGCCTGATGTCCCAATGTGGCATATAAAACAAAAAAGTTTTTTCCCTTATACCTTTACAGCGTGTGGGCATACAAAACAATCTTTTTTTCTGTAAAGCATGTAGTCCCAAATTTGTATATAGAACAAGAATCTTTTCCTTAAAATATAGCAACATAGATGAACAAGTTCACCCTTTGGGTCCTACAACATGTGTTGACATATACTAAAATAAAGGCAAAATGCGTATAAAGTCATAATAGTCATTTGCATTCATCTGGGTTTTTTACATAATCCTAGATAATACCATTCACGATGTTCCTAGATATTGAAAAAGACATAAAAAAGAGTGGCTTCGATATTTTCCAGCCACAAACGAACACCATATCTACCATATCAAAACAAGAAATCCATAACTGTATTACCGGTTTCCACCAAAACCCTCACAGTTAACACCCAAAAATCAAAATCCAAACAAAGAAAAGAAACGAACCTTCATCAGAACCACTTGCAAGCTGCCACCACTCCCGCAACAGTGACCAGTCCGAATAGACTTGTCACAACAAGCATCTTCTTCATCTTAGCTAAGTCAGTCGATGCACTGACATACGCTGACTAGACTGAATAAAAATGGTTCCTCACGTCATCGGTCAAATGGGACAACTCCATCACCCACACCCTTACATCATCGACGTCACGATTCATGGAATCCATCTTCCAGCGCAGACTGTCCTTGATATGATGTCGGTCTGTATTCACTTCCTCCCTAACGAGTGAAACCTGAAGCTGAATTTGGAGAAGATTGATTTGGATGTCATGTGAATCGCCTGCAATAGATTCGTTTGTCGGAATGTGATGCCGGTCTTCGAAGGACCAGTTGTTGTGCGACGAGTTGATAGAAGTCACGTTTGGCATAGTTAGAGTACGATTTGATTTGCGAATTTAGGGCAAAAAAGTTAGTGGTTGTGATCGTTTTAAGGCACCAACATCCAATTAACCACTTCGGTAAACGAATAGTCTGAAACTTGCTCTATAAAAGGTTTATACTCTAAACTTTGTCATATGGTCCAAGTCTATTGTGTACTGGTTTATGTTCTCATGTCCAAAACAGTGTAATTTCCTCCAAGTCATAATTGAGTTGGCTTAACATGCTTATGTGGCATTTGTAACCGGTTAAAATAAGTTAAAGGGAGTAAATGAATAGGTTTAAACACATTTTGTTCCTTTAAAAGGTAAGAAAAAAAAGTTTAGTGACTGAAAAGGTAAATTCAAAATACATAATGGGTCCATTGCGTCATTTTCCCTATGGCACAATATAAATACATGCATATAAATAATATGAGTATTTTAGACTTATGGCCTTCACGCGTTTAAGTCTTTACCACGGGTCTATGTGTACTTACAACCTACATATTATTTCGTTAACACGCATCAATGTGTACTTATGGGCTTCATGCCATTTCATTAACACGTAGGCCTATAGGCTCCTGACCTCTTAGTCGTTCTGCCATCATCCCCTAACTAATTCACAATAACTTACAAGCATATCAACAATTAAGCATATAAATTCTACATATTCGGCTCTAGGCACCTAGAAATCTATACTATGGACTTTACATTATTGGTTCGTATATCCTAACATACATGCGTATATATTGGAATACATAATATAGTGAGACGAACTCAACTGGATAAGATAGGTGAGTCAAAGTTAAGGTAACGCTTCGCCATCGTACCTCACCAAGACCTAAATGCATAAGAATAAGTCTTAGCCTAGTTTTATAATCCTGGCGACTATATAAACAGTCCAGATTCCTCAATAATCTCGATGTATACATAAAGTTCTATCCAATAAGGAATATCTAGGTAGGATGATATCAGAGGTAGGGTACGTTTGGTATATAAAGTATACTGTTTGGAGATCCCAATTTATACACCTCACTAAATCCAACCTAAAAATTCCTCCCGCAAGTATATCAATCAATATAACGACTTGGAATCACTGATAAATCTTAATTATAGGTTCATAATAACGACTATGACTAATTAAAAGTTACACTTAAATAAAACAAGTGTAGCTTAACTTACAGAGTAATCTAGCGAGAGCCAGGAATTATGCGGGAAAATTTATGATTCGGGAGCTTCTTTTCACCGACTATCTGAAACCGTAGGGCTTCGCCGAAGTGGACAGAAACACGAGCTGAATCGAAGGTTTATATAGGCTGGAAAGGCGTACGCGTTACGCACATGGTCGGGTGCACATCGTTCATCTAGTTAGTAGTGATTAGGTAGTGAGAAACGGGTGGTGACACATGTCAAAATCCAGGTGGTGTGTCAGGCATGCCGCACAAACTGTAGGGGCGCGCGTTTGCGTGCGGGAATTTATGTTTTCTTAAAAATTACATAACTTTTCCATACGAACTCCGTTTTCAACATGTTTTATATTCATGCGTAGCTATTGACGAGATCTGCAATTTTCATTTAGGCTTCATCGACTAATTTAGATTTATTTTTATAGTTATATTTTCACAGGCTTACACTATTAAAGCGCGTGCATGCAAAAATCATAACTCTCTCTCACACGATATCTATTCTAGACCATCTTTATATTAACAGATAGGTACGGACAAGATCTTTACCTATCATTTAGATTGTTTTTCCTAACAATCGATCGATCTTAAATTAAGTTTCTGTGTCGCGTACTTGTACGCTAAAACTTCGAAAAATCATAACTTCCTCTTATAAAGTCAGATTTTGACGTTCTTTATGCACACACTCTCGGTTTAACGACTACTATGACTTTTGTTTATATCTCCTAGGCTAGGAAGTGATTTATCAAAACTTCACTTTTTACAATATGCAAAGTTGCGTCTGTTTGTTCGTGAAACTTTGAAGAAGCATAACTTATTCATACGAAGTCAAATTTATGTGTTCTATATATCTATGGAAATCTTAACGACATTTTTACGTGTCTATGATGATTACTTGGGCTAAAGAGTAATATATTTCTGCTTTGAATTTTATAAACAAGGGTTTATATTGAATTCTATGGAACTATAAAAATGGGGTGTTACAACTCTCCCCCACTTACAAAGATTTTGTCCCCGAAATCTGGATCCTAGCGCATCTAGATGCAGGGTTATCAAAATCTAGTAGATGTTGTTGCATCTATACGTCTCATAGAACTTCATTTTCTACCTTAGACGTACTCCTGAGCTCCTCGCAAAATATTCCAAAACCGGGAACTCGTCGGTTGGGACTCTCTGAATTAATATTTTACGATGAATGGTCACTTTCAAATGTGAAATGTTGATTCGTTCTATCGACTAGGAACATTGTTGTCTTCCCTTTACGTGATTAATTAGGGAAATTTATCTATGAATTCTTAGTGGAAATCACTTTCAAGAACGTGTCTTTATAAAAGGCTTAAAGTGTACTTTTTTGACTTCGTTTCCTATGATATATTTCTATGACGTACTCTTAAACCACTTGCGATCCTAGATTATAGGTAGCTTATCTGCCTAGTTCAGGTGTCCTAACAACCTGAAATTTAATTAACAGGTTTACTAAATCCTTACTATGGTTTGAACTAAATTTCTAAGTCTTGTATATGTCTTGAGTACTTGACGCTTTTCATATCAATCTATACGACCTACTGAATTTCTTAAATACTCATCCTCCACTGCGATGATAAATCCTACATCCTACAAACCTATTGGCTCCTCTTGATTATCTGACTCATATCCAGGAATTCTATAATTTCCTAAATCCTATTTGATGCTTGGGAGGAAAGACCAAACCTTTCCTTGAGAATCAAGAATCTCACAGCCTATAGATAATCTTAGCATGAAACTTTCTTTACCCTAAACCTAAATGAAAACTTTTATCTATTTGGATCATATTCCTTATGACGAATCTAAAATTAACAACATCCACCTATTTGTGTTGCCACTCCTATACCTTGGTGTCGAAGCTGAAAGTCAGGCTGTTCCTCGTACTTCTTCCTTAAGGGTCGGTTTTCCCCCACTTTGGTTTAAACCATTATCTACTATTATTTGTTACAAATAAAATCTTAAGCTGGCTGCGCTTAGTAGTTCCTTTTTAACTTTGAAGAAACTCATGTTTTTCATATCCAATGACGTTTGATACTCCTATCGTACTACTACTACTACTTGTATTCTCTACAAGTGACTTTCTTAAAATAGGATAAGCATAAGTTGTTCCGAAATATACTAACACATACGTTTGATTATACTTAGCACTAGCAACCAGGTGTAAAGTAAACATCTCATATTTATTATAATATTGTTTTCGTACATTTATTACATTAGTTGGAGCCTAAGAGTACTATTGACTCCTGCAACGTGATCTTACTCATGTTGGAGCTTTCCTTCGATCAGAAGAACAACCGGCCAAGTTCTCTAGCACTTCCCTTGCTTCCTTCGTTATGAGTTGAAAGGCTCTTCTTTTGACCCTTTGGGCTTGAAATCCACCACATATTCTATCGGTTAGCCTTAATGTTGCAGGTGATGCATCTTGTATTGCGCATGTTGGCTTCAAAAGAGGACAGTTGGTCTTACTATGGCCTATTTGGATGCAATGGAAATAGATGTGCACTCCCTGTGCTCCTTACTTACAGTCTCGGCTATAATGTCCTTCCTTCCATTATAGCATACTACAGCACGACAAATACCTTCGTGTGATTTTCCACACTTATCACTCCTTGGACCTTTATGTACCTCATACCTTGAATCTATGTGCTTAGATCTTTTGGCAGTTGGTTGGGACGGAGATGTGGTCTGCCTCTTTTCCTTCGCTTGAGTTTCCAACTCAATCTCCCTCCTCCTGGAATGGTCTTGCATCTCTTCCATGGTCTTGTACCTATTGCTTGATACAAACTCTCTGATATCGGTCTTTAGTATGCTCAGGTACCGAGACATTTACACCTGTTCTAAGGACAAACATTCTGGTCAGAATAGGGCTCTTTTTGTGAAAATCTTGGTGATCTCAATCACCGACTTTATTGTTTGCTTAAGAGACAAGTATTCCGGAGCTAGTCGCTCCCTCTCTACAAGTGGAACATACTCTTCCCTAAACTTTTCCACAAACTATTCCCATGTCATTCTACTCTTCTTAGCAGGTGAATAGTCCTTTGTGAAAAAATTTCACCAGTCTTTCGCCCCATGGCAGAGAAAATTATGCGCATACTTGAACTTTAGGTTGCATGGGCAAGCACAAGGGTAGAAGCATACTTCTATGTCATAGATCCACCTCATTGCAATGATTGCGTCCCTGACACCTTCAAACTCCAGGGGTTTGTGTTATTGAACTCCCTAAAGGGCATGTCCTTCTCCCTAAGCGAGGTTGCAGTAGCAATGACAGCAGTGGCTGCTGCAAAAATGGTGCTAGCTACGGTGGTATAATGTTCGTCAAACATGGTGATTAGTTTGGTCTTGATAAAATAACATCAGAGTATAACTCCCAAGAATCTCATGTGTGGAAACCATGGTGTGACGCGCTGCAATCATGTCAGCTCCTTTCCTTTCGAAGGAGTACCTGAAACGAAAACTGAAAACCGTAATCATAAAGCTTGGTGAGTTCCCCCATCATACCACATACCATACAAATAACATACTGTCAGGCATATTTGGGTGCCCGACCTATCCCTCGGTCTCTCTTTTAATCGGTAACCGCCTAGCATATCTGGGTGATGGCCTACCCCTTTGGTCTCTTTCAACCAGTAACCACCTAGCATATATGGGTGCTGGCCTACCCCTTCGGTCTTTTTCAACCGAATATGGGGACTATTTCACCCCTCCCACTACCCTATAGCATCCTAGCCTTAAACGCATAATCACATACTGCCTAGCATATCTGGGTGTTGGCCTACCCCTTCGGTCTCTTTCAACCGGTCATGGGGACTATTTCACCCCTACCACTACCATATAGCATCTTATCATCTAACATGCTAGCACATATGAATAACAGATAGTGGCACACCAGATAATTGTCACAAAGACAATCATGTAACTATAACAAGTACTAGTGGGTCGGCATTGGTGCTTTCGACCCACTTCTACCGGGAATGTAACTCACCTCAAATGTTGTAAAGTAGCTGAAGGGTCCTCGGCTCTAAAATCAACCACACTCAAACTCCTACACATAAAATATTTCCTTTAATTTCCCTTTTATACTCATAACCCCTTAAGGGTCAACTTTGGTCAAAGTCAAAATCAAAGTCAACATTCTGGTCAAAGTCAACGTCCTAGGTTGACTCAACTCGCCGAGTTGGTCCATCAACTCGCCGATTTCCATAAATCATAAAACCCTGAAATCGCCATCCAAATCGTCGAGTTCTTTCACGAACTCGTCGAGTTCCTCCTATGTATCAATAGAATCGGGACTTCCCAAATCAGCTCAGCGATTCAATTCTTGAACTCGTCGAGTCCTTCCTTTTATAGAATCGGGACACTCCGACCCAACTCGTTGAGTTCCTCTATAAACTCATCGACTTCTTCAGTCTGTTAAGCTTTCTTAATGTATTAAGCCATTATTCTTCGAACCTAAGGCCCATATTCCAGATCTGGGCTGAATACACATCTAGGAGGGTAAAGTTTCCGACTTTACCCATTAAGACCTATCCTAGAAGAAATGAGCCCTAACCCTAACTCAAAATGGCTTAGATCCAACTCCAAAAGCCATCAAAACTTCAAAACAAGCCATTGGGTCATAAATATGGACTCTAGGGACGATGTGGTCACGTAAAGTTCCCATCTTTACTTGCATGCATGGCCTACATGGCTCAAAAGACAAAAACGGTGGTCTACAAGTTGCATGTGACTTCCATGTGCCAAATAGTTGGCACCTTTATGCCATGAAGTCCCCTAAAGACCCTAGATCTGAAGGGTTTACCCACATAGGACGTCTAAATCCCAAAAGCCAACATACTTGGACAAAATCATGAAGAAAACAACCTAAAACTAGATCTAACCATACTATAGGCAAGATAGGAGCATTATACCTCAGATGAACAAGAAATGAAGCTCAACTTCTGGATCTACTCTCCTCTTACACGTCCTTGCTCCTTCTTCATGTATCTCCTTCTTTAAAGTCAGAAAGAATGCATAAAAAATGCTCAAAGCTCTCAAAATTGGATTAGGGTTTTGTGGCTAGGGTTTGGGACAATGGAGGTTGTAAATGAGGCCAACTTATGGGGGTTAAGGTGTTTAAATAGGGTGAAAAACCCTTAAAGTTAGGGTTTCATTCTACCAATCCTACTCGTCGAGTTGAGGCTTCTGAACTCTTCGAGTAGACTTCATATCCCGCACCCCAATCCATCTATACTCGATGAGTTTAGGGCCTCCAACTCATCGAGTTTCTATACAAAAATGAATAACTTATGAATTAAATACATACCAGGAACCGTGCGTTACAAAACATTTTTATCAACTAGCTAAGCGCTAAGCTTAGTGAATTCCCCCAATATACCATATAGGCATAATATACATACATGCATATAAATAATATGCATATTTTAGACTTAAGACCTTAACGTCTTTATGTCTTTAACACGGTTCTACGTGTAATTATGGCCTACATATCATTTCGTTAACACACGTCAATGTGTACTTTCGCTATCATCCCCTAACTAATTCAAAATAACTTACAAGCATATCATCAATTACGCATATAGATGCTACATATTCGGCTCTATAGGCACATAGAAATCTATATTATGGGCTTTATATTGTTGGTTCCTATATCATTACATACATGGATACATACTAGATTACATAATATAGTGAGACGAAATCACCTGAACAAGGTAGGTGACTTGAAGTTAGTGCAGCACTTCACCTTCGCACTTCACCAACACCTAAATACATAATACTATGTCTTAGCCTAATTTCATAATCATGGTGACTATATAAACAATCTACATTCGTAAATAATATCGATGTCTACATCAAGATCTATCAAGTAAGGAATAACCAGGTAGGATCAAATCAGAGGTAGGATCCATTTGGTATAAAGAATATACTGTTTGGAAATCCCACTTTAAACACCTCATTAAATCCAACCTAGACATTACTCCCGTAAGTAGATCAATCAGTATAAAAACTTGCAATCACTGATAAATCTTAATTATAGCTTCGTAATAATGACTATAACTATAATTAAAAGTTACACTTAAATAAAACAAGTGTAGCTTAAGTTACAGAGTAATCTAGCAAGATCCGGGAATTATGCGGGAAATTTTTTGATCTAGGAGCTTCTATTCACCAGCTATCTGACACCACAAGGCTTCGTCAAAGTGGCCGGAAACTTGAGAGTAAAGGAGCAAAATGCTAGAAAGTATTCTAAAGGGAATCAGAAGAAAGGTGTGTTGAAACAAGAGCTGAATTGAAGGTTTATATAGGCTGGAAGGCGTGCATGTCATGTACATGTTCGGGTGCATGTCGTGCATCTGGTCAGTAGTGATGACATGACAAGAAACGGGTGGTGACACGTGTCAAAATTCGGGTGGTGTGTCAGGTGCGCCACACAAACTGTCGAGGCGCGCGTCTGCATTTGGGAATTAATGTTTCCTTCAAAATTGAATAACTTCTCCGTACGAACTCTGTTTTGGACGTGTTATATATCAGTGTGTAGTTATCGACGAGATCTACAACTTTCGTTTAGTCTTCGTCGGCTAGTTTTTAATATATTTTTGATTTTATAATTTCACAGTCTTAGACTGTTAAAGCCCATGCAAAAATCATAACTCTCTCATACGATACCCGTTCTAGACTGTCTTTATATCGATATATAGGTACAGATGAGATATTTAACTCTTATTTAGATTGTTTTTCCTAACAATCGACGGATCATAAATTAAGTTTCTGTGTCATGCACTGCTACGTTGAAACTTCGAAAAATCATAACTTCCACTTATGAAGTCAGATTTGGACGTTCTCTGTATGCACACTCTCAGTTTAACGGCTACTATGACTTTTTTTAGATCTCCTAGGCTAAGAGGTGATTTATCAAAAATTCATTTTTTATGATACGCAGAGCCATGTCGGTTTAATCGTGAAACTTCGAAGAAGCATAACTTCTTCATACGAAATCGGATGTACACGTTTTATATATATTCATGGAAATCAAATCAATGTTTCGTTTGTGTCTATTATGATTACTTAGGCTAAAGAGTAATATATTTCTACTTCAATTTTATAAACAAGGGTTTATATCGAATCCTATGGAACGCTAAAAATGGGGTTTTACAATCCCTAATTTTGTTACACTATCTGATATGTTAAATCGTCATATGACTTTCTCTTATGATCACTTAGAGGACTGTGAGGAAACTCTTGGGACAAGTTCATACTACCGGTAGTTGAGTCCTATACTACCAAAAGCACATGACTCGCACTTAGATCAGAGAAAGTCACAAGGTTACTAAGTCTCAAAGTAATTGAGTTATTTTGTTCATTTCCATCATTACCTTTGTTTCTGTAATGACTATGAAGATAAATATTAATTTCAACCTTAGTGGTCATATCGAGACGTGTCCCACTAATCTACGAAGTAAGTTTAATGGAGTATCCGACTTTATATTGAAAGAAAAGATAATCGAAGCAATCAATAGAAGTATCACAATCGTCATTAAAATTAAGCAACATGTAGTTAGAAATGTACACAATAGAATGTGATTATATCAAATTTGAACATGAAGGTAGGTATCGTCAATGCTAGAGTCTGACTCAAAGATACGTGAGTATAGACATTGCATCATGCGATGGAAGATCCTTAGAGCATGACCGTTCGGTCTGTTATGGTAGTCGAAGTAAATACCTTATCTTAGGTTAATTATATTCTTGAAGGAGCATGAGTCTCCGATGAAGATCGAATTTACAATTCATAGCAGGTGCAAGATTGAGCACCGCCAGAAGTCAAGAAGTCCAAGAGATAGACATAATAATTATGGTTATCACCTAGGATGGAAAGGTAACGTGCAGAGTCATTATACAAGCCCTGTTGTGTTGATGATTCTAGGACGTAATCATCCTAAGGGGAGATAATTGTAACGCCCGTAGATTCGGGCTAGACAATTGAAATATAAAAAGCAATAAAAACAACTTTTTAATAGAAGATTATTTAGGATAAATATTCTTAACAAAAGTTATTGTATATGTGACAAGGATTATGTACATATAAATAACTCAGAAATATGACTTCGTATGAAGAAGTTATGCTACTTCGACGTTTCACGATTAAACCAACACGACTCTCCATATCGTAAAAAGTGAAATTTTAATGAACTACTTTTTATGCTAAGTAAAATAAACAAAAGTTGTAGTAGTAATAAAACCAGGAGCGTGTATATAAAGAACGCCTAAATCTGACATCGTGAGAGGAAATTTTGATTTATTGAAGTTTTAGTGCAGTTATGTTAACACATATCGATTTTTAGATCGATATATTTTTTGATGAAACAATCTAAAAGAGAGTTGAAAACCTCGTCGATAGCTATCTGTCGATATAAACACAATCAATGGATATCGTACGAGAGAGTTCTGAATTTTTAACGGACTTTAACAATCTAAGCCAGTTAAAGATATAACTTTAAAAATGGAGTCAAATTAGCCGACAATGTATAAATGACAGTTTTAGATCTCATCAATAGCTACTCGTGGATATAAAACACATAGAAAACATAGCTCTTATGAAGAAGATATAAAATTTTAAAGATTTTAAAAAACTTCCCGTGTAGTCATGCACACAGACAGCATGTGCGGTGCGTATCTGGAATCCACCAGATTTTCGACACGTGTCACCACTCAGGAAAGGCCACGTCAGTACCTCGACAATTTGTGCAGCAGTGCTTTTCAAAAATGGATATAAATAGCTTGTTCTCCATATATGTTGCTCACCATTTTCCCCTATAGCCTTTCACTCTCGAGTTCTCCCTGCTTTACCTCTAGATTTCCTGTAGTTTTAGTCTTCGACGAAGCCCTAAGGTCCATAGGAGCCCGAAAACTCATAGCTATCAGGTCGGAGTACCGCTAGTGTAATTATTGGGTTTTATCTAGGAAAACTTTGTAAGTTAAATTACACTCAACACTACTTTAGTGAAATTAATTTTTATAATTATATTCGTTGTTACGAATTTATAAATAAGATTTATTAGTATTACCAAGTCATTATATTGATTAATCTACTTATGGGGGTGATGTCTTGGCAAGATTTAGAGAGGTGTTTAAAGTGAGATTTCCAAATAGTATACTAGGTATACCAAATGGACCCTACCTCCGATTTGACCTTATCTGGTTTCTCCTTACTTGAAAGATCTTGATGTAAAAAATGGGATTTTTGAGGAATCTAGACTATCATTAATCATAAAAAATGGTAAACGAAGACTCGGTAATAATTGAACCTAGGTCACATCAAAGGAAATGCTAAATACTGAAGCAAACCGATGCCCGACTTTTTAGCCATCCACTTTATCAAGTGAGTGCATGGTCAGTTTCATTATACACATAGATATGAAGTATTTAGATATTTGAATGTTATATGTGTTTATGTGCAAAGATGTTATATGATAGAATAAATATTACAAAGATGAATTTTATATGACTTATGTCATTTATGTATTCTCATGAATATAAAAAATCGGGTAATGATGGTAATTTTTGCTACGTAAAATCCTGGATGTGTTACTGGCAGTCCCGATGCACTCTTCCTCCAATAAGCATTCCTGGTAACACACTGCATGAGGTTTTAAAAAGATGGGTTAAACAGGTATACTGGGGAGGAACCCCGATATTACTCTCCGACGCCCAAGTTAGTAGTCATGTTTGATACTTAATTTTGAGTGAAGTGAATCTATTGGAGATTAACGCAACAAATTCCATGCTTCGGGTATGATTGTTAATCAGAATCCTAATAGGACTCATGACTTGGGTCAAGACATAGACAAGATTTATCGTTTCAACATATTGATGAAACAATATCCCAAAGTTGTGTTGTGTCAGGCTGGTATGAGTCGTTAGTGTTTGTGCTTCGATTTTGTTCCTTCTTTATTTTCCCGTGGACCAAGTATTCTTATATTTTGGTGTTAATCATTTATTCCTGCTTGTGTTGATCATTGATTGGTGTATTTTGTAGATGGAACTCGACTACCTTTCCTTTTGTTTATTTTTTCAATGGTAAGATTATGGCTCATGATCTACACTCTGATGATTTTGATCTTCCTCTGCTTGATGACAACCTTAATGGTAGCGGTAGTAAAGGTAGTAACTCTTAAAATAAATTAGAAGGTGAGGAGAATTCAGAGTCCACGGTGAAAGTGCATGATTCATATGATGATGATGTGGATGGGCACATTCCATTTGTTATTACTACCCCCTTACCAATCATGGAGATCATGTTTAAGGTGAGAGTGGAGAGCAACCTTTTGTTCTTCGTAAGAGGAATAAGGATTTCCTTGCTTTTGTAGCTCTATCAACTGTCTTATCTAGTGGTGAGGGTAGTTGCACTACAGTTGTGATGAGATTTCGTTCATTGGATCTTGGTGCTTTCCAATCTTGTACTAATAGTCTTGGTGTAGGGCGACCTTCCTCTTTCATTAATCGAACGGGAGAGGAAATTCCTCCTTGTAATTTTAATGTTCCCCATCCCTCTCGCTCCATCTTTTCTCAATCTTGGGAAGACAGAGAGAGGCAAAGTTTAATGGAGCCTCAGGTTTCCATGTTATTTTTTGAGAATTTTTCTTCTCCCGGTACTCGTTTAAGTGTGGGTGGAGGTCGTAGGGAACACACATGTGATATGTTCAAAGTTAAACATGTGGTGAACATGGTTCTAGGCCTAGAGATCATGTCATAGCTTCAAGAAAACGAGACACTTCATATGGTGAATCGTAGTTTTTGATATGAGTTTAAGAGGGGTTTCTAAGCTTATAAAGCCATACGTGGCTTTGTCTAGTGGCGTTTCTCGCAATATGAAAACTTCTCGTGATCAATATGTGAGTCTTGTGGAGAAGGTTACTATATTGGAGAAGGTTTCCCCCAATACTTGTATGGTCCCTCGGGTGGATGTAGACAATATAAAATTGCAATTTTAGAGCATTACATTTGGAAGTTGAAAGGTGATTTAAATGAATCTTCTCTCAGAAACCCCAATTTTCAAGAAAGTGTCATTGGGTAGGAGGACCGTGTGCGTAAGACAGATGATGTGACAACCCGATATTTCGAGTCAGCGTAATGTTCGAAAAGTCAAATATTATAAACTATTTTGAATCAATAAAAATTAGCGTAAAAAACGAAGTGTTCTAAAGTCTCAATTGGAGTACAAAAAGTGATAGATATTGTATCAAGGATTTCAAAAATATAGAGAACAATCAAATCCGAGTTATAACGAAGAAGTTATGACCAATCAAAGATTCGTGACAAAACCGGTAAAACGCTGTTAAGCGTGAAAAGTGAAATTTCAATAAAATACTTTTTACCCTTAAGTATCTAAACGAAAGTCATAGATTATGTTAAACCGTGAGCGTACATCAAAAGAACGTCCAAATCTGACTTCGTATTAGGAAGTTATGATTTTTCTAAATTTCATATCAGCGGTAGACAGCTAAAAATTCGAATTTAAGATAGAGCGATTTTTAGCCGACGCAACCTAAATGGAAATTGAAAATCTCGACAATAGTAGTACAACGGTAAAAAGACAGACGAAAACGGAGATCGGATGAAGAACTTATGGATTTTTAACGGAATTATCCTGTCCCGGCCTATTAAATAAAATATAATTAAAAATAAATTCAAAATTAGCCGACGAAGTCTAAATGAAAGTTGTAGAGTATATTCTCACCTACGCGTGGATATAAAGAACGTCAAAAACGGAGCTCGTATGCGAAAGTTACGCATTTTTGAAGTTTTTGGCACACACTTCGAGGCTTATCCGAAGAGTACGCCCAGCGTATCGAATGAAGGGTATCGGACCGGCCACGTCGCCCCTACACCCTCTACGGCAGTCCCATCCGAAGACCAGAGACCGGAGACGTCATCGCTGACGTACGCCCCGCGTACGATGGTACGCCCAGCGTACGAGGTACGCCCCACGTACTTCGGTGTACGCCCAGCGTACGAAGTCAGTTCCAGCTCCTATAAATAGCATGCGAGGGTTCCGGGCAAAGTTGCTCATTTTCTCTCCTTCTCTCACATTTTTTACCTTGTTTTGCGTGGAAGTAATATCCCAAAGTCCCGGTTTCATATCTAAGCCCCGACGAAGGTCCGAAGCTCCGAGATTCCGGAAAAATTCGCCACTTTCCAGTCGAGGTGCCGCCCGAGAAAAAAAAATCTTGTTCTCTTCAAATCACGCACTATCCCGGTGAGTTCATACCCCTACATTTTTACGTTTTCTTTAGTTTTCAGGGGGGAATACAAGTTCAAAATACCAAAATTATCTAATACATGTTTAAGAGTTTTCCTACACCTTGTAACATGTTGAGCAAGGTGTGTATACAGTTTACACTTATCATTTCAAATGTCGATTTATGGAAATACAATGACTTGCATAAAAAGGTTTCATCCAAACATGCACAATAATTTTTGATAAACTATAATAGGTATAGTTTGAGCACTTCGTTAGACAAAGAAATAGTAACTCAATCGACTTACAAAACAAATATTTCATTGCACACTACGTGATCTTGTATTAATTAAACTCGCGATACATTCTCCTTCAGGGTACTCCTAAGTACCACAGAAAAGTCTTGTAGTTATAATCAGAATCTCCGGGAGGAAGAACGTGATAGTTGTGTATAGATCTATACTGGGTCTGACAAACCCGCACCTAAGCTGCTTGCAACAGCTAGACCGGCAGGTCTGGGGTGACAAGTGTCATAACTTTCCGACGCCTGAAGAACATCGCTAACAAGGCCATCTAGTCTTTAGTATGATTATAACATCTCGCATGGAATATCAACACAACATACAATTCACGGAAATTCTAAGGTTTTATACAAAGGAGTTTTATTTAAATATAAAACACACACATAAGTATGACGACTTACTTACACATACTAGGCTTTGTTTCAATCAATTTTACAACAAATCTTTTAAAAAATATTGGATTTTCTGGAAACAAACTTGTAACAAACGTTAAGGAAACAACATTCATTTTAATAAAATACTTATGAACTCACCAGCTTTATGCTGACACTCTCTTTTCAAAACAACTTGTATTCTCAGGTAATCAGTAATACAGGTAACCGCAAGATTTCTGAAGTCAGGACGCTAAGGCGTAGATTCTTTTGCTACATTTTATCATCATATGTAATTTAATTGGAAACATCTATTTTTGGAACATGTATTTTGGAAACAATGTAAGCTTTTAAATTATATCTACGATGGTTGTGTTTTACTTTCTTCACTATGGTAATGGTACTGAGCATGACGTCATCCGCCCCCGAACGTTTCCGCCGTTCTGGTTTGGGGGTGTGACAGATTGGTATCAGAGCTTTGTTTATAGTGAACTAAGTATATCGAACCACGTAAGATATACAAACTATAAATACAACGGGACAAAAATTATCTGACGTAGCTTTTCAAAAATACTTTAAAAATAAGAATTAATATTTTTATAAAAGTATTCGCACAATCGCACATTCAGTATCATAATGGCAATAGCATAAAAGTATCAAGACAAGTTGGACACCATGGTCCAGCTTCGGGGTATGTAGCCAGATCTTGGATGAATATATGTTGAGAATAAATCCCGAGATGACGAATGCGGAATATCAAGAACAATCAATAATCAATCACCATAATATGCAAGTAATCTGATAAAGGTTTTTCATGTATTTATTATGAGATGAACGTATAGAGAAAACCCTAATCTGGTCAAAAAGCTTACACCAAAAGTAAACCTAATGATTATTTATAGGGAACAATAAATATATGCCATAAATATAAAATCTATGCCTAATATAAAAACCAATGCCTTAGAAGAGCTCGATTAAGAACTTCTACTGTAAAGGCACTGTAGGGAATCATAAAATGATTAACCCTAAAAAGGCTTCCCTAAATAACCAAATATGCCAAATCAGTTTCAATATCTCAAATACTCAACAATCTCCCCCTAGATGTTGATACTGATGAAGATCACGATTTCCGATCTTCTTGGCATTTCTCCCCCTAAATTGTGAGACTCATCAGTACATGGGGTCTTCAAAGCGAGAGAAATAGAAATAATCTTCCAAATATGAACTCCCTCTTGAATAAACCCAATCTTCAAAAAATTAAAACCGGAAAAATAACAAATTTTTTTTTTGTATTTTTCGATTTTAAATTTAGATAAAAGAATAGAAAAGAAGCAATTATTTAGAAGGGTTTAAAAAGAATAAGACCAAAGAAAAAGGATAAGAAGTGAAAATCTTTTGGAAAGAATGGGTAAAAGTGGTAAAATCCCAAAAATATTGAAAGAATTAAGAATCTTGGGTAAATTCTGTGAAGTTCTGAAAGTCAGGGGGGCAAATATTGAAAATAAAACTCATTTTCTTCAATGTAGCGCTGAAATAAGTGGTATCTTCCAAGGAGGGTGGAAACTGTAAAGTTTGATAACTTTCGGGGACTATATTTGAAACATAGAGTCATCTTCTTCATACCAACGAAAAAAACACGCTTTTGACTCTTAAAAGTCAAAATTAAAATAGTGAAAGTAGAATCTGTGCCAATTTCGTTCATATTGCAAGCAAATCAGAACGAACTCCTCCGATCATGATTTCTTGTAATCACGATTTCAGATGATGATGTAATCGAGTACCCACTTACGAACACTGAGAGCGAATAGAATTCCCGAAGTGAATGATTCTGAATCCCATTTCCTTTGTAACAGATTGTGTTTGAAAGCAATTCCGATTTCAAGAAACGAATCCTTCTGTTCGATCAAGTCAGAATGAAATTTTTGTTTTTAAAATCTGATTTCAGATTTTATAACTTCGATCGACTCCAAACTCCAAAACGATTTCAACATCAATGTCGACTGTGAATGCGACTCAATTTCATAACCTGTTAATCCTCTGATTGCGAATCGTGCTCATGAATGCGATTCTGAGACCTTCGTCGCCAATTGGGAGTGCTAAATAGCGAACTAATTGATTTCACTTACAAATTGTGAGCCTTCGTTTATGCAGTTCCAAATTCGAGTGAGATTGTGTTTACGAGCGAGCCCAGAACAGTAAAGAAATTCCGATGACCTCTCGCTCCAAATCAATTGATCAAGGACCGAAAGCTAATCAAGGACCGAAAGCACGTTCGCTTCAATTTCAATTGCAGGTTCGTTCCCTTGATTACACAACCGAAAGCGAAATCAACCGAACGTTCGGCTGTGAACAGTAGTTTCGGGTTCGGTTCTTGTGGGTTCGGTTACTAATCGAGAGTTCGGTTCTTTAATTGTGAGGTTCGGTTCTGTGACCTTCACTTCAAAGAACAGGATCGACGATCTAGAAGCGAAACTAACTCCAATTTTAAGAGATTACGAATCTGACCCTCTTGATACAATAGACTGACAGTTTGTATCCTTTTAGCAGAAAAGTGTCAGATTTCAGCCTTCTTTCTGCAGGAAATCACTATTCACCCCATCTTTGTCAACTTTTTCAACCTTTGTCATTTCCAATACAAAAAAAACAATAAATTTGATTTCTTCAACAAGATTTCATATCTTTGACCCAATATTCACCAGATTTCACCAAGATTTTGTCCCTTTTTTTTATAAATAAAGGACAAAACTTTTATGGGACTTTTGGTACCCATTTAAGGTTTAACTTTGAAGTTGGTTTCTTGCATACCCACTTATTTGAAGAAAATCTTTCATTTTCTGAAAATAATACCCTCTTTTTAGTTGGAAAAGAAAAATTTCCAAAAACTTCATTGAACCAACCAAATACTCTTTTCTCTTTTCTCTAACTTTTACTATATTCATCTGAAGAAAAATATGAATAGAACTTTCTTTGAACATTCTTGACTTCAGCTTTCTGAACTTTTCCACAAGCATTGGACACTTGTACTTTGGGCATCCAAACTTTCTTCATTTTACTCTTGTTCTTTCTCTTCTTCCTCCTTTTCTTATTTCTAGGCTTCAGAAACAAATTTCGGATCTGAATACCTTTTTCTTCTTTCTGAATCTGAATATTTGAAGACTTTGACACACAAACTTTTGGAGTTTGGTAAATCTAAATTTTTTTGAAGAATTGGCTTTCTGTAAGGAATCATTCCTTCAAAGATATCATCAGAACATAAAGAATAATCTGTTTGAGTTCCAATAGAACAGAATGTCTTCACTTTCATGATTTCAGATGAATTTCTTTGAGATTCATCTTCTGAAGTACCTGATTCGGAATGTAACTCTTCTGAAAAACATGAACCACTTGACTCCCCCTCAACAAGAACATCTGGAGTCACTTTTTCGTTAGAAACTTGAAGAGCAACATGAACTTCTTCTTTTTCTTTTTCAGTCCTTTTTATCTTCAACATCTGTTTATGTTCCCAATCTAAATGTTCATAGATAACACGAAATTATTCTACTATTCTCTCATTCTTTTGCAATTCACGTTCATCAACCCGTGAGTAATGATTTATTTTCTTATCAACAAAAGAATTATATAACTCAGTAACATTCCTCAACGTAGAATCACCAAGAACATGAAACAAAGTTGATTTGTTTACACCATAGATTGGTTTAGTGACCTTTAATCCAAGTTTTAAAATGGAGTTACAGAATAAAAGATCCATTAGATCTTCAACAAATGATAGAACTTGAAGAGAGAGAAAGTAGATCTGATAAGAATTCTAGAGAGAGAAAAACGGATCTGAAAGGGTTTTTAGTGAGAGAAAACAGATCTTAGATGGATTTTAGAGAGATAAAGTAGATCTGAACACGAAAATTCAAACAAACACAAAATTTTCTTCTAACTCTCTTCCAAAACTCGATTCAAGAACAAATCAGATGAAATATTGAGTTGAAGAAAACAGATCTGAACAAGATTTTTGTTGGAAAATGTTTTTGTATGTGACCATCACTGAAATAAGACGAACTGTTTTGATGTTATCTAACAAATATTATCAGTTATTTCAGGTTGTATCAATGCGTAATCAAAACGGCATATACGAAAACACATGAATGACAAAAACACAAAGACGTAAATTCACAACTCGACAAGTCTCAAACCGCATGACAAACCGCACAAAACCATTCAGGTCCCGCGACCAGCCCGCGGCCCGCATGACAAACCGCACAAAACCATTCAGGTCCTGCGACCAGCCCGCGGCCCGCATGACAAACCGCACAAAAAAAACTGATCAGGTCCAGCGACCTACCCGCGGCCCGCGCCCATACCCGCGTAGATCGAGTTTTTCACTTCAGCTAATTCAGATCGCAAGAAGCAGCCATGCACGCGACCGACCCGCGGCCCGCGCCCACACCCGTGTAAAACTCATCCATGCAAGAAATACCCACGAATATATATTATATATATGTATATTGTGTGTATATGTATGTATATATATATATATATATATATATATATATATATATATATATACATGTATCGTATATATATACATATGAAGGAAGAAACAAGAAAACACAAAAGCAAAAGTCTCCATCACATGTGTTTCTTCTTTCTTTCTAAACCCACAGCTTCATCATCACTTCCAGCATACATACCACCTAGAAATTACTTTTGAATATATATACATGCACATGCATCGTGTATATATGTGTGTGCTGTGAGGAAAGAAAGCAAAGACAGCACAAAAGAAGAAAACCCACTTGCATGCTTCCAACTTCTTTCCAGCTTTCACTCCTCAACAATGTTTACTTTCCCTTAAACAAATGAGAGTTGCCTGGAGTATTTGTGCATATATATATAGATGCATGCAAGAAGAGATGAATGTGGAGAAAAACACCTATGAGGAGAAAAACACCAAAGTGTGAGTGAATTGTAAGAGTTTAAGTGTTGTGTATTAGCTTGTAATATCTCCAGCAAACATTCTCATTGACAAAAGAAGAAAGCCAAAGCCAAGACCAACAAGCTTCAAGAACAACCTCTTCTTCAAGAAAAACTTCAAGAACACAAACACTATTCATCATCTTCCTCACATTCAACCCATCAAACAAAGCCTACACCACCTTTGTTTACTACACCAATCACCACCAAACACCTCTCTCACATCAAACTACCAAAACCAAACCATAAAACAATCCTAAACAAGATGAAGAAATTCTAATATGTGCATGCAAACTGCAACAACACGACCCTTGTTAAGCAACCCATAAACTTACACGACCCGTGTAAACACCAAACCCAGAAATCCTCTAAACCTTGAAAACGCCCCGTGTTGAGTCCAAGTCAAATATCTACACGACCCGTGTTCAACCTCTGCCCAAAAAGACCCTTTCAAAACAACCAATACCAACTTCCAAAACAACCAATACCGACACCCAAAACAACCAATACCGACATCCAAAACAACCAATACCGACACCCAAAACAACCAATACCGACACCCAAAACAACCAATACCAACCTCCAAACAACCAGAAATATCTTATATACAATTACATAAACCCGTGCATTTTGTAATACTGTATAAATAACTGTGTAACAAAACTTTGAATAAACTTATTGTTACATATCAAGTACCGGATTGAACATTGAACAAATAGAGACACAGTCTATTAGGATCCAGTCCAACCCTAAGCCTGTTAGTCATTTATTTGACTAACAACTTGACAAAACAGTCATTCCACAAGTCCCGTTCTAACACCACCTACTATATATATATTTATATATTTTATTAACGCTTTATGTCATTTAAATACTGTCATTTATTTCATTTATAGCTTTCAGTCATTTATAGCTTTCCAGTATTTATTTATTCCGCACTTCTTATCTTTCCGCATCTAATCTCATTAAATATATTTATCTGTCACCCAGTAACTGGTAACCGAGCCTTTTATTTGTGGTAATCAGATCGTATAATTTCTAACAATTGGTATCAGAGCTTGTGTGATTTACTTTGAAATTTTTGTCGAAAACCTTTGGTTAGCGTTTTTTTTTAAAACCTTCCATTAGCGTTTCTTTAAAATTTTCATTTTAATATCACTTGTTCAAAATCCTTTCAAAAAAAAATTATAATGTCTTCTGCTAATCACTCCAACATGAACTCTGTTTCTATTGCTAACAACTTGGGATCTGGTTCACGGGCACCCATACTTATTCCTGAAGAGTATAATTCGTGGGTTGGCCGTATGAATCTTCATCTCAACTTCATAAATGAAAATGTCTGGAATTGTGTAGAAGGAACATATGCTACTCCAGAAAATATGGCTACTCTTGCTACAAATCAAGCCACTCTTGCTGAAACCGAAAAAAGGCTGCAACTCCAAGCCAAAAAGGAACTTGTGTCTGGAATTCCCCACAGTATTCTAAGTCAAATGGATGACATAATGCTGTTGTCTGCAAATCAAATCTGGGAGAATTTAAAAAATCGTTTTTGTGGAAATCAAAGAATTATTGGAAACAAAAGAACATCTGTTTTAAATGAATTCGATAATTTCAAGATGCTTTCATCAGAAACCATTCATGATGCTCATGATAGGTTCAATTTTATCATGGTAAAAATGAACAATTTGGGCATCAAAAAGACACAACACGAGATAAATCTCAAGTTTCTAAACAATCTTTACGAAAGCTGGAAGATGGTTAAACTCATCATTCAGGGAAATCCAGCCATTCATACTGAAACTCTATACAATTTGTATGGAGAACTTCAATCGTATGAATCCTCGATTGACCCACCAACCACTACAGCTTTTGGAGGACCACTTGCTCTCGTTTCCACATCTTCTCAAAACCAAACACCTTTTAATGAACAAAACTTCAATCATTTTAATCAAACATCTTTTCAAAACCAACCCTTTTTGAACAATTCGTTTGATCAATCTGATTTAAATGATGAAGCAGACTACCAACAACTGTGTGCTTTGGTAGCAAACACAAACCTCCAGAGATTTATTCCAAATCACGGTCAATCGAATTTCAAACCAAATTTTCAAAACCGACCATCATTTGGACAAAATAATTCTGGATTTCAACCAAGACCTCAACCTGTTCAAAACAACTCAGGTTTTCAACCAAGACCTTATTTTGGACAAAATTTTCAAAGACCTTCCTTCCAAAACAATTCAAACCAAGGTTTTCAAAACCAGGGATTTCAAAACAATCCCAACTCAAGTCATCATAACAATAACCAAAACAACAGTTTTCAAAACCAAAACAGAGGATTCCAAAATCAAGGTTACACTAATCAAAACAATGGCTTTCAAAACAACCAAAATTTTGGATTCCAACAGAACCCTTCCCAATCTTCCCAACAAATCCAAACTCAAGCTCCTGAAAGACTTCCGATTAAAAGTCAAAAGGATGATAGTGATGAAGAAGTGATCATTTGTTACAACTGCAAAGGAACTAATCACTATGCCAGAGAATGCCGAGCCAAAAACAAAACCAAAGTCAAAGACTCAGCATACTACGCTCAAAAAGCCGATGAATTAAAGAAACAGGAAAATCAAGATAAGCAAAGAGCATTGATGGCAATCCATGAACCAAACGTGGAATACTGGCCAACTTCTGAAGACGAAGCTGACAATGAACCAACACAATCAAACTTCTGTTTCGTAGTTGGTGTTGATAGACCTTCAAGAGCTCCAAACGTCATAGAACAGGTATCTAATGCTGGAGAACCCAATGATGATACATGGTATATTGATAGTGGTTGCTCCAAGCATATGACAAGAAACCGAAACTACCTGCGTGACTTCAAACCCACCCAAAAAAATCAAGATGTTACCTTCGGCAACAACATGATGGCAAAAATCAAAGGTTATGGAAACATAACAAATGGTAACTTCACCATAAAGAAAGTTGCCTATGTCGATGACCTGAAACACAACCTCATCAGTGTTTCTCAACTGTGTGATAACAATCTTGAAGTCCTATTCACCAAACAAAGAAGCTTGATCATGGACGCCAAAACCAAAGAAATCATTGTTGATTCTTACCGTGCCAGAAATATGTATCCACTTGACATGGATCTTATCTATGGTAAACCCGATATATGTCTGCTATCAAAAGCCCCAGCAGATATCAGTTGGTTATGGCACCGCCGCCTTTCCCATCTAAACTTTGGGTACATCAACAAACTGATCGGCAATGATCTTGTTAGAGGACTGCCACTTCTGAAGCTTGATAATGAAACTCTGTGTGCTGCATGTGAAAAGGGAAAACTTTCCAAATCCACTCACAAAAGCATCTCAGAATCTAGTGTATCTGAACCACTAGAATTGCTGCACATAGACCTTTGTGGCCCTGCCAAAACCCAAACTATACAAGGGAAGAAGTACATTCTTGTTGTCGTTGATGGCTTCTCGCGCTTTACTTGGGTCTTTTTCTTAAGACTAAAATCAGAAGCACCTGAAGAGATGATCAACTTCATCAAACAAATCGAACTGAAGCTCAAACGACCTGTTCGAAGAATCCGAAGCGATAATGGTTTAGAGTTCAAAAACAAGACTCTAGATTCATTTCTCAAAGACAAAGGAATTGAACATAACTTCTCAGCCCCATACACTCCACAACAGAACGACGTTGTCGAAAGAAGGAACAGAACTCTATGTGAAGCTGCAAGATCAATGCTTATCTTCGCTGATCTGCCACAATACTTCTGGGCAGAAGCAATAGCCACAGCTTGCTACACTCAAAATCGTTCCTTAATCCATAAACATCTTCATAAAACACTATATGAAGTCATTAACAACCAAAAACCAAACATCAAATTTTTCCATATTTTTGGTTGTCGATGCTTCATAAAGAACAATAAAGACCACCTCTCAAAATTTGAATCAAGGTCGGACGAAGGAATTTTCCTTGGTTACTCATTTTCTTCAGCTGCTTATCGAGTACTGAACAAACGTACCAGAGTAATTGAAGAAACTACCGATGTTCATTTCGATGAATTTTATGTCAGGAAATTGGATCGTGAACATTTTGGTTCAAAAATGATCGATAATATTTTTCAAAATCCAATTCAACAAACACCTTCTCCTGACAGAGATATTGAAATCGATCTTGATTTACTTTTTGAACAACCCAAAACCGCTTACAATTCTGAACTTCTAACTACTTCTATTGATTCTACAGGAACGACCACTGAAGGAACTCCACAAACAAACCGAAATGATGCAGATCAATTCAAGGGGGAACCACCTACACATACTTCTTCATTGGAACAAACGCCAAATCCTCCTTTAAATACCCCATCCCCAAATATCCAAAACAATCCCGATGCATCATTTATGGGGGAACCTTCAAACCTATTCCAAGATGAAACTCCCGGAGAAGAACAATGGGATACTGAAATTCCAATTATTATAGCGGAAGAGAATCGCTTAATAAAATGGACCAGAAACCACCCAACTGACCAAATCATCGGAGATCCAAACTCAGGAATCCAAACTAGAGCCGCAACTTCTAATGATTGTTTATTTGGAGCCTTCTTATCCATGACTGAACCCAAAACCATACATTCTGCTCTCAAAGATCCAGACTGGGTAAAAGCTATGCAAGAAGAGCTAGAAGAATTTGAAAGAAATGACGTATGTAATCTTGTCCCTACCCCACCCGATGTTTCCGTTATAGGTTCAAGATGGGTATTCAGAAACAAAACTGATGATCAAGGAATCGTTTGTCGAAACAAGGCACGTCTCGTAGTCAAAGGATATTCACAACAAGAAGGAATCGACTACGATGAAACATATGCTCCAGTTGCCAGAATTGAAGCAATTCGCATCTTTCTTGCATATGCTGCACATAAGAACTTCAAAGTATTCCAAATGGATGTTAAATGTGTATTCCTACATGGAGAGTTAGATCGCGATGTATACATCCAACAACCACCAGGTTTCGAAGATCCCAAATTTCCTGATCACAGCTTCAAATTGCAGAAAGTTGTCTATGGCTTGAAACAAGCACCCCGAGCCTGGTATGCCACATTGACAACCTTTCTCGAAGAATCAGGTTTTAAAAGAGGTTCAATCGATCAAACCCTCTTTCGTAAAATCTATAATAAACATCTTTTAATCGTACAAATATATGTTGATGACATTATTTTTGGTTCTACTGATGAATCTTTGAGTATTAAGTTTGTAGATCTAAAGAGCAAATTTGAAATGAGCATGATTGGGGAGATGACTACTTTTCTCGGACTTCAAATCAAACAGTCAACTGATGGCATTTTCATCAACCAAGAGAATTATGTCAAAAACCTACTCACTCGCTTTTCAATGGACAAATCCAATACCGCAAAAACCCCAATGGCTTTTGGATACAAAATCGATGCAGACTTAAATGGCAAACCTGTTGATCAGAAAAGATATCGTGGAATGATCAGATCACTCTTATACCTCACTGCCAGCAGACCTGACATCATGTTTTCTACATGTGTCTGTGCCAGATACCAAGCAAATCCTATGGAATCCCATGTAGTTGCTGTGAAACGCATCTTCAAATACCTAAAAGGCACTCCCAAACTTGGCCTTTGGTATCCAGCTAAATCTGATTTTCAGCTGAACGCTTTCACCGACTCAGACTATGGAGGATGCAAGTTAGATAGAAAGAGTACATCTGGTAGCTGTCAATTCCTACGAGGTAGACTAGTGAGTTGGACTTCAAAGAAACAGACTTGTGTATCCACATCAACAGCAGAAGCTGAATACGTCGCTGCCGCTAGCTGTTGTTCGCAAGTCATATGGATGCAAACTCAACTGCGAGACTATGGCTTCAAAATTTCACAAATTCCCATATTTTGTGACTCAACCAGTGCAATTGCCATTTCTCACAATCCCGTTCACCATTCCATGACAAAGCACATCGATATTCGATATCATTTCATCAAAGACAACATTCAAAAGGGTCATATCGAATTGCACTTCATCAACACCGAAGATCAAATTGCCGATGTCTTCACTAAGGCTCTCGATGAAACAAAGTTTCAATACTTCCTAGGCCGTCTAGGAATGTTAAATCCAGATAACATCTATCCTTAAACTTTTACTTTTTGTTTGTACAAAAGTGTGTTTACTTTCATTCAAAAGGAAAATTCAAAAACAATTGAAAATTGCTTTCCTTTTAAAAAATACCAAAAACATTCAAATAACCAATATTTCCAAAAACATTCAGAAAAACAAATCTTAAAAAAAATAATAAAAGACTTGCCATAATAAGCTTTTATAGAACCTTGTGATTAATCTTCTCTTGACTTAATTTTCAGATGCTTATGCTCGATGAAGATTTTAAGTCATATTGATTCTCAATTGGAGTGAAGGTTCAAATATCCTACTTTTCATAATGTATATAACTTTATTTCCTTCAATTTTATTTCATTATTGACGATTTTAAACAATCAAGGGACATACGGTTAGGAGGTTCAGATGAAAACAAAAACCCATGTGAGAATTTGTGCCTCGTCGATCTAAATCATTGTGGAAATCATTTCTTGTGAGCTTAGGTGTGTCGCTATTGCTTATAAGGTATACCCAATTATACCTTGTCACGGTCTCATTTTTGCTTAGATATCAAAATGACCAGGGACGATACATTCATTTCTTACATACTAGACAAACTGTCTTTTATGCCACCTATCCCTACCTAGATAAAAGCCAACCAAAAATGAAGACTTGCGATCCCATGATCCATCAAGCAAACAACGACATATCCTTACAAGAAAACCAAAGGAGAAACAAATATCTATCAACATCTAATCCTCAAAGACAAATCAACAAGAAAACAAATGGATTCAATAAAGATATACCAAACAAAACAAAAAAAAATATTCTCTATTTGGTATTTTCAAACAAACTTTCAACGAAATGGTTATTTCAAAACAAAAATCATAAAATCCCGCGATTTGTTTTAACCATTTTTCACAAAAGAAGATATCTCAATCACTCAAGTCAAATACTCTTAAAAAGGTCTCAAATGTAGCAAATTCTCAATGCTAAAACAAAATATCTTTTTACAATAAATCGATATTGATCAACAAATAGGATACTATCAAAGAAGAAGCTTCAACAACAATGGATTTCCCGGGATACTGTAGCCTTCATCATTGAAGATTCTTAGCTGCAAACTGCACTATGAAAATTGCTAAACCCCTCTACATGTATTTCCCGACGGAGAGAGAGTGAACGTTAATGGCATGAATGAAGAAACCCGCTGAGTAATGCCGAAACCAGTCTTATGTGATTGATTATCTAATAATGAGACTAAGTGACTTACATGAAAAGCATAGCTGAACACCTCCAATTTGAGTGTGAGTCGTCAGAGAGAGATATCACTCATTTTTAGTGATCATTAACTTGTTCTGCTGCCAGAACAACCAAACACCCAAGTGAAGTGTGAGCTATACCAATAAGCGTTCATCTGAATCGACCTGTTAAACCACTTGTCGTCAGAAATAATGCTATAAAATCTTAAGAAATCTCTTTAGATACATATATGGCTACCCTTTTATAACCGAACCCGAGACGATCACTATGTTAAACAAAGTCACAAGCTTTCAAAACGATCACTATGTTTTATATATATCTTATCATTGACAAAAACAATTATCCCAAATCTTCAAGATTAAAATTGTTAATGTGATAATATTTGTCCTTATTTCATCAATGATCACATAGGGGGAAATTGTTGGAAAATGTTTTTGTATGTGACCATCACTGAAATAAGACGAACTGTTTTGATGTTATCTAACAAATATTATCAGTTATTTCAGGTTGTATCAATGCGTAATCAAAACGGCATATACGAAAACACGTGAATGACAAAAACGCAAAGACGTAAATTCACAACTCGACAAGTCTCAAACCGCATGACAAACCGCACAAAACCATTCAGGTCCCGCGACCAGCCCGCGGCCCGCATGACAAACCGCACAAAACCATGCAGGTCCCGCGACCAGCCCGCGGCCCGCATGACAAACCGCACAAAAAAAACTAATCAGGTCCAGCGATCTACCCGCGGCCCGCGCCCATACCCGCGTAGATCGAGTTTTTCACTTCAGCTAATTCAGATCGCAAGAAGCAGCCATGCACGCGACCGACCCGCGGCCCGCGCCCACACCCGCGTAAAACTCATCCATGCAAGAAATACCCACGAATATATATTATATATATGTATATTGTGTGTGTATATATATATATATATATATATATATATATATATATATATATACATGTATCGTATATATATACATATGAAGGAAGAAACAAGAAAACACAAAAGCAAAAGTCTCCATCACATGTGTTTCTTCTTTCTTTCTAAACCCACAGCTTCATCATCACTTCCAGCATACATACCACATAGAAATTACTTTTGAATATATATACATGCACATGCATCGTGTATATGTGTGTGTGCTGTGAGGAAAGAAAGCAAAGACAGCACAAAAGAAGAAAACCCACTTGCATGCTTCCAACTTCTTTCCAGCTTTCACTCCTCAACAATGTTTACTTTCCCTTAAATAAATGAGAGTTGCCTGGATTATTTGTGCATATATATATAGATGCATGCAAGAAGAGATGAATGTGGAGAAAAACACCTATGAGGAGAAAAACACCAAAGTGTGAGTGAATTGTAAGAGTTTAAGTGTTGTGTATTAGCTTGTAATATCTCCAGCAAACATTCTCATTGACAAAAGAAGAAAGCCAAAGCCAAGACCAACAAGCTTCAAGAACAACCTCTTCTTCAAGAAAAACTTCAAGAACACAAACACTATTCATCATCTTCCTCACATTCAACCCATCAAACAAATCCTACACCACCTTTGTTTACTACACCAATCACCACCAAACACCTCTCTCACATCAAACTACCAAAACCAAACCACAAAACAATCCTAAACAAGATGAAGAAATTCTAATCTGTGCATGCAAACTGCAACAACACGACCCTTGTTAAGCAACCCATAAACTTACACGACCCGTGTAAACACCAAACCCAGAAATCCTCTAAACCTTGAAAACGCCCCGTGTTGAGTCCAAGTCAAATATCTACACGACCCGTGTTCAACCTCTGCCCAAAAAGACCCTTTCAAAACAACCAATACCAACTTCCAAAACAACCAATACCGACACCCAAAACAACCAATACCGACATCCAAAACAACCAATACCGACACCCAAAACAACCAATACCGACACCCAAAACAACCAATACCAACCTCCAAACAACCAAAAATATCTTATATACAATTACATAAACCCGTGCATTTTGTAATACTGTATAAATAACTGTGTAACAAAACTTTGAATAAACTTATTGTTACATATCAAGTACCGGATTGAACATTGAACAAATAGAGACACAGTCTATTAGGATCCAGTCCAACCCTAAGCCTGTTAGTCATTTATTTGACTAACAACTTGACAAAACAGTCGTTCCACAAGTCCCTTTCTAACACCACCTACTATATATATATTTATATATTTTATTAACGCTTTATGTCATTTAAATACTGTCATTTATTTCATTTATAGCTTTCAGTCATTTATAGCTTTCCAGTATTTATTTATTCTGCACTTCTTATCTTTCCGCATCTAATCTCATTAAATATATTTATCTGTCACCCGATAACTGGTAACCGAGCCTTTTATTTGTGGTAATCAGATCGTATAATTTCTAACAATTTTCAACAAAAAAACGAGATATAGACTTTTTCTTTTCAGAAAACTTACAAAACTTGAAGAACAAGGTGAGATTCATGATTCAATATCGCCATAAACAAGATCGATTCTTGCAAAAATCGTTGAGATCTACAAGAACTCGCGCTGATACCACTTGTTGAGAATAAATCCCGAGATGACAAATGCGGAATATCAAGAACAATCAATAATCAATCACCATAATATGCAAGTAATCTGATAAAGGTTTTTCATGTATTGATTATGAGATGAACGTACAGAGAAAACCCTAATCTGGTCAAAAAGCTTACACCAAAAGTAAACCTAATGATTATTTATAGGGAACAATAAATATAAAATCTATGCCTAATATAAAAACCAATGCCTTAGAAGAGCTCGATTAAGAACTTCTACTGTAAAGGCACTGTAGGGAATCATAAAATGATTAACCCTAAAAAGGCTTCCCTAAATAACCAAATATGTCAAATCAGTTTCAATATCTCAAATACTCAACAATATAGCCTGATCAACTATATTCAGCCAAGATAGGACCAATGTATGCCGAAGAAGGATCATGATGAGCAAGAAGTCTACAACTTAACAAAAATTCCAAGAATCAAACTTAAAAATACTATAGGAGTATTTTAACACAAAAAGCCGTAATCACAACTTCGACAACTAACTTCTTGTTCCCAAAGTTTCTTGCGACAATCCTCCTTATCCCCATTCTCGTACAGGTACGATGGCAAGATTCCATTTACCAGGTGATCCCTACTTTCCCAACCAAGGGAATGCCGGTTGGATTGTGGAAGACCTAGAGGAAGAACCCGAAGAAGAGCCCATGGAGGACGAGGAACCCATGGAAGAAGAAGAATCCGTAGACGGTGAAGAGGAAGAAGACTCAGATGGAACCGACTCCGAACCCGAAGTTTACAATCCACACCCTGCCCTTAATCCTCCGCGACACTTCCAGGGCCCGACGCCCCGATGGGCCGAAACAATACATCGATGGAGCCGAGAACAAGGTCGACGACCTCCTATGGCATGCAACGAGGCTTCTACGATCTCAGCAGAGGAGGGTCAGCCGACCGAGCTCTCCCTGTCATAGTTCACCGTGTCACACGCCACGAAGAGCAAACAAGAGTTAACACCCAACATCTCATGGAAGTTGGTGCTACCAGCCAAGTCAACTCCGTTCGCATTCGCCGATTAGACGACGACCACGATCGGACTCGAGACCACACCGAGCTTCTTCGACGGGAAACGGCTGCACCCCAAACCGAAGTGCAAGAACTCCGAGAGCACCGAGCCACCCTAGAGGGATGTCTAGCTGAAGCAGAGCGCCAAGCAGCGGAATCCAAAGCCGAGATGAGGAACTTCGTATCTACACTTCGTGATCCTCAGAACTTCAACCACTACAAGTAGTGCTTGCACTGTTCGCTCCGGTTTAATTTAGTTTTGCGGATAAATATTACTTTCTAGTATTTTAGGTTCAATCTCGCGATTTAAGTGTTTACACTTTCGGGATCAGTTAGGCGGCCAAAATTTTCCGTACATTGATGTAGCATAGGCCCCTAGTAGGGTCAAATTTTCCCAAGTATTGTATACTAAGTTATATCAATGATATTGGCACGCTATTTACTTTATTAACACTACTCCAATTTCATAACATGATCTATTTTCAGATAAAAATTTATTGGTGACCAACCTATGATCGTCCGAGGTATAAATCAAAGTTGTATGTAATTAGGGCCATGTCGACCTAGAAATGGTGGTTCCGCCTTGGATCCTGTTCCTTGTTTGGTTGTGGGCCCAGGGAAGACCCATCAGATTCGAAAGTTTATTTAATCTTAATTACATGTAAATATTATACATCAAGTGATTGTTGGTTGGACCCGGTATGGATACTATCACAGACATTGCATAAAAATCAATACTACCGAAATTCATAAAGTCTATATTTCATTGTTTATAGACTTCTAGTATGAATGAATTCTTACGACATTCTTACAAGTCGGAATCATGATGCATACAAAGAACTAATAATGTTTAGTTTAACACTCGACTTGTATCAAAGACTTATTGTCTTACCATTCTTGATTATGGCAGAAAATGCCACCTCGTCGAAATCCTAGGCGCGGCGACGCAGCTGAGACTGCACCACCCCCACCACCACCTCCTCAGTTCGACCCAGCCATGTTCCAGGCTGCGGTGGCGGCCGCAGTGGCAGCCGTGATAGCCCAAATCAACCCCAGTAATTCAGGAGGTGCAGGCAGTGGTGCCTCGAATTCTAATAACGGGGACGGCCAGGGACGCTCGAGAGAGTGTACCTACAAAGACTTTACTAACGCCAAGCCCAAAACCTTCAACGGAAGCGGAGGTGTCATAGCGTTGCTGCAATGAATCAAGAAAACCGAGACCATTTTCGAAATATGCGCATGCCCTGAAGCAAGCAAGGTCAAATTTGCTTCATGCACATTCTCCAAAAGAGCCCTCACCTGGTGGAAGGGTCACGTCAAGGCATTAACATTCCCGGTGGCTAATGCGATAACATGGGAAGATCTGAAAACCATGTTAATGAATGAGTACTGCCCCAGGGGTGAGATACAGAAGCTGGAAGAAGAATTTTGGGGTCTTAAAATGACAGGCTCTGACATCCTGTCGTACACCTCAAGGTTCAGCGATCTAGCCATGATGTGTCCCGGGATGGTTCCTACTGAAAGCAAGAAGGTGGAAAGATACGTATGGGGACTATCTCAACAACTCCAAGGACACGTATTGGCCTGAAAGCCAACTACCTTCGATAGTGCCAAGGAACTGGCACAACAAATCATCGACCATAACGCCAGTCATGGCACTGTAACAACCACCTCCGAGCAAGAAAAAGAGGGAAACAACAAGAGGAAGTTCTGGGATAAGAAGAAGGGCCAACCTACCCAAGACTCGGCCAAGAAGCAGCAAGTGGTTGCTGTGCACGCTGCCACGACCCCTACCAACCCTACTCCGATAAGGCAATACGCCGGGAACCTACCCAAGTGCAACAAATGCAACTACCACCACAATGGTGCATTCCATGAAATGCATTGCACCAACTGTAACAAGAAGGGGTACACCGCCCGATTCTGTAGAGCTCCAGCCCAACCAAACGCACAAGCTGCCAACGCCGGAGCAAGCCGAACCTGCTATGGATGTGGAGAAGCGGGACACCTCAAATGTAACTGTCCGAAGGCAAGAAACCCCAACCCCGGCGAAATGGGCAGAGTTCTGGCGATAGGTCATGAGGAAGCCATCGCAGATCCAACTGTGGTTACTGGTACGTTCCTCCTCAACAATACCTATGCATGCATTCTTTTCGATAGTGGCACGGAGAAAAGCTTCGTGAGCCACCAATTTAAACGCTTGCTTAATCAAACACCACAAACACTAAAAGACACATTCACCGTAGAAATGGCTAACGGAAAAACAGAGAACATTAACGACATTTACATCGGGTGTACCCTCACTTTAAACAATCATTCCTTTGAAATAGACCTTATGCGGGTCACCATAAAAAGTTTTGATGTTATCATTGGCATGGATTGGTTATGCCCTCACCATGCTGAAATCCTATGTCACGAAAAGGCCGTTCGCCTTAATCTGCCAATTGGCGAAACTCTCGTTGTCTATGGCGACAAACCTAGCTCAAACTTTTAGATCATCTCCTGTCTCAAGGCTCGAAAGTATCTCCGCAAGGAGTGCCACGCCTTCCTAGCCCACGTCGTAGATAAGGGTCAAGGAATGAAAGACATCAATGACATTCCGGAGGTCTGCAATTTCCCCGAAGTATTCTCGGAAGACCTTCCAGGAGTGCCCCCTCCTCGACAAGTCGAATTCCGAATCGACTTAATTCCCGGAGCTACCCCCGTAGCCAAATCGCCATATCGTCTAGCCCCAGCTGAAATGCAGGAACTGTTAAGTCAACTGAACGAACTACTGAGCAAAGGCTTCATTAGACCAAGCTTATCGCCTTGGGGAGCACCGATTTTGTTCGTCAAGAAGAAGGACGGATCGTTCCGCATGTGCATTGACTATCGCGAATTAAACAAACTCACCATCAAGAACCGATATCCTTTGCCTCGAATCGATGACCTCTTCGACCAACTACAAGGAGCGAGTTTCTTCTCGAAGATTGACCTTAGATCTGGGTACCATCAGCTATGAGTTCAAGAGGAGGATATTCCTAAGACAGCTTTTAGAACGCGCTATGGTCACTACGAATTTGTAGTGATGCCTTTCGGCTTAACCAATGCACCCGCAGCGTTTATGGATCTGATGAACCGAGTGTGTCGACCTTACTTAGACAAGTTCATGATTGTTTTCATCGATGATATATTAGTCTACTTCCGAAGTAAGGAAGAATACAACCAGCATTTACGTCAAGTCCTAGAGACCCTGAGGGCGGAGAGACTGTACGCAAAGTTCTCAAAGTGTGAGTTCTGGATTCGAGAGGTGAATTTCCTCGGACACGTAGTCAGCAAGGAAGGAATCCATGTGGACCCTTCAAAGATCAAGGTGATTGAAAGTTGGGCAGCACCAAGAACACCCACGAAGATCCGACAATATTTAGGGCTCGCCGGTTACTATCGGAGGTTCATTCATAACTTCTCCAAAATCGCAAAATCACTCACCACCCTGACTCAAAAAGGGGTGACATTCGTCTGGGGAGATAAGCAAGAGGCTGCATTCCAAACACTAAAACGAACTCTATGCAGTGCTCCGATCTTGTCCCTACCAGATGGAACCGAAGACTTTGTGGTTTACTGCGATGCTTCAAACCAATGTCTAGGGTGTGTGTTAATGCAACGAGGAAAGGTCATTGCCTACGCCTCAAGACAACTGAAGACGCATGAGGTAAACTACACGACGCACGACCTTGAATTAGGAGCAGTAGTTTTCGCCCTAAAAATCTGGAGGCATTACCTTTACGGCACTAAGTGCACCATCTTCACCGATCACAAAAGCCTCCAGCATATCCTCAATCAGAAGGAACTCAACATGAGACAAAGGCGATGGGTGGAATTACTAAACGGTTATGAATGCGAGATTCGTTATCACCCCGGAAAGGCCAACGTGGTTGCAGACGCTTTAATCAGAAATGAGTACTCGGGCCGCCGAGTAAAGGCATTAACCAAGACCATCCACTCACACCTGTCCGCACAAATCAAGGAAGCTCAGGAAGAAGCCTTGAAGCCAGAGAACGTGACAGGTGAAGCATTGAGAGGAATGGACAAAAATCTTGAAGTCAGGGATGACGGAGTTCGTTGTCTCATGAACCGGATCTAGACACCAAAATTTGGTGGATTCATGGACATTGTCATGAACGAAGCTCATAAAACTCGTTACTCCGTGCATCCCGGCTCAGACAAGATGTACTTAGACCTCAAGAAGTTATATTGGTGGCAGAACATGAAAGCCGAAATAGCTACCTTTGTGGGCAAGTGCCTGACTTGGGCCAAGGTTAAGGTAGAATATCAAAAGCCCTCGGGACTACTACAACAGCCAGAGATACCCGAGTGGAAGTGGGAGCGGATTACGATGGATTTCTTTACCAAGTTACCTAAGACCACGGGTGAACTTGACACCATTTGGGTAATCGTCGACAGATTGACCAAATCCGCACACTTCCTACCGAGAAAAGAGACTGACAAAATGGAGAAGCTGACAAGGATCTACATTAAAGAAATAGTGCGCCTTCACGGAGTACCGATATCCATCATCTCCGACAGAGATAGTAGGTTCACATCATGATTCTGGGAGTCACTACAGAAAGCTATGGGAACTAGGCTGGACATGAGTACAGCTTACCACCCACATACTGACGGTCAGAGTGAAAGAACCATTCAGACGTTAGAGGACATGCTAAGAGCTTGCGTGATAGACTTTGGAAAAGCTTGGGATACTCATCTGCCTCTTATTGAGTTTTCCTACAATAATAGCTATCATACTAGCATCAAAGTTGCTCCGTTCGAAGCCCTCTATGGTCGTAAGTGCAGGTCACCCCTGTGCTGGGCTGAGGTGGGAGATACGCAACTAGCAAAAGGGCAAGTCCCTAACAGCGCACTCACTGGCCCGGAGATCATCAGGGAAACAACCGAAAAGATCGTCCAGATTCGAGAACGAATGAAGGCTTCGCAAGACCGACAAAAGAGCTACGCGGACAAGAGACGGAAACTTTTGGAGTTTCAAGTTGGGGATCGTGTACTTCTGAAGGTATCACCTTGGAAGGGACTCATACGTTTTGGAAAACATGGGAAACTAAATCCAAGGTACATCGGACCATTCGAAATCCTTGCCAGGATTGGCTCGGTGGCATACAAACTACGATTACTATAGGAACTCAATCACGTTCATCCTACCTTTCATGTGTCAAACCTGAAGAAATGTTTGTCTGATGAGACCCTTGTCGTTCCCTTGGAAGAAATTGAGATCAACGAGAACCTCCACTTCGTAGAGGAACCTGTTGAAATCATGGACCGAGAAGTGAAGTCGACGAAACAAAGCCGCATCCCCATCGTAAAGGTCAGGTGGAACGCCAAGCGAGGACCTGAATACACCTGGGAACGCGAGGATCAGATGAAACATAAGTACCCACATCTTTTTCCAAGTCCATAAGCTCTGTCTTAGATTAAAATTTCGGGACAAAATTCCCTCTAACGGGGGGATGATGTGACAACCCGATATTTCGAGTCAGCGTAATGTTCGAAAAGTCAAATATTATAAACTATTTTGAATCAATAAAAATTAGTGTAAAAAACGAAGTGTTCTAAAGTCTCAATTGGAGTACAAAAAGTGATAGATATTGTATCAAGGTTTTCAAAAATATAGAGAACACTCAAATCCGAGTTATAACGAAGAAGTTATGACCAATCAAAGATTCGTGACAAAACCGGTAAAACGCTGTTAAGCATGAAAAGTGAAATTTCAATAAAATACTTTTTAGCCTTAAGTATCTAAACGAAAGTCGTAGATTATGTTAAACCGTGAGCGTACATAAAAAGAACGTCCAAATCTGACTTCGTATTAGGAAGTTATGATTTTTCTAAATTTCAGATCAGCGGTAGACAGCTAAAAATTCGAATTTAAGATCGAGCGATTTTTAGCCGACGCAACCTAAACGGAAATTGAAAATCTCTACAATAGTAGTACAACGGTAAAAAGACAGACGAAAACGGAGATCGGATGAAGAAGTTATGGATTTTTAACGGAATTATCCTGTCCCGGCCTATTAAATAAAATATAATTAAAAATAAAGTCAAAATTAGCCTACTAAGTCTAAATGGAAGTTGTAGAGTATATTCTCACCTACGCGTGGATATAAAGAACGTCAAAAATGGAGCCCGTATGCGAAAGTTACGCATTTTTGAAGTTTTTGGCACACACTTCGAGGCTTATCCGAAGAGTACGCTCAGCGTACTTCGGAGTACGCCCAGCGTACCGAATGAAGGGTCTCAGACCGGCCACATCGCCCCTACACCCTCTACGGCAGTCCCATCCGGAGACCAGAGACCGGAGACGTCATCGCTAACGTACGCCTCGCGTACGAGGGTACGCCCAGCGTACGAGGTACGCCCCGCGTACTTCGGTGTACGCCCAGCGTACGAAGGCAGTTCCAGCTCCTATAAATAGCATGCGAGGGTTCCGGGCAAAGTTGCTCATTTTCTCTCCTTCTCTCACATTTTTTACCTCGTTTTGCGAGCAAGTAATATCCCAAAGTCCCGGTTTCATATCTAAGCCCCGACGAAGGTCCGAAGCTCCGAGATTCCCGAAAAATTCGCCACTTTCCGGTCGAGGTGCCGCCCGAGAAAAAAAATCTTGTTCTCTTCAAATCACGCACTATCCCGGTGAGTTCATACCCCTACATTTTTACGTTTTCTTTAGTTTTCAAGGGGGGAATACAAGTTCAAAATACCAAAATTATCTAATACATGTTTAAGAGTTTTCCTATACCTTGTAACATGCTGAGCAAGGTGTGTATACGGTTTACACTTATCATTTCAAATGTTGATTTATGGAAATACAATGACTTGCATAAAAAGGTTTCATCCAAACACGCACAATACTTTTTGATAAACTATAATAGGTATAGTTTGAGCACTTCGTTAGACAAAGAAACAGTAACTCAATCGACTTACAAAACAAATATTTCATTGCACACTACGTGATCTTGTATTAATTAAACTCGCGATACATTCTCCTTCGGAGTACTCCTAAGTACCACAGAAAAGTCCTGTAGTTATAATCAGAATCTCCGGGAGGGAGAACGTGATAGTTGTGTATAGATCTATACTGGGTCTGACAAACCCGCATCTAAGCTGCTTGCTACAGCTAGACCGGCAGGTCTGGGGTGACAAGTGTCATAACTTTCCGACGCCTGAAGAACGTCGCATACAAGCCCATCTAGTCTTTAGTATGATTATAACATCTTGCATGGAATATTAACACAGCAGACAATTCACGGAAATTCTAAGGTTTTATACAAAGGAGTTTTATTTAAATATAAAACACACACATAAGTATGACGACTTACTTACACATACTAGGCTTTGTTTCAATCCAGTTTACAACAAATCTTTTAAAAAATATTGGATTTTCTGGAAACAAACTTGTAACAAACGTTAAGGAAACAACATTCATTTTTATATAATACTTATGAACTCACCAGCTTTATGCTGACACTCTCTTTTCAAAACAACTTGTATTCTCAGGTAATCAGTAATACAGGTAACCGCAAGATTTCTGAAGTCAAGACGCTACGGCGTAGATTCTTTTGCTACATTTTATCATCATATGTAGTTTAATTGGAAACATGTATTTTTGGAACATGTATTTTGGAAACAATGTAATCTTTTAAATTATATCTATGATGGTTGTGTTTTACTTTCTTCACTATGGTTATGATACTGAGCATGACGTCATCCGCCCCCGAACGTTTCCGCCGTTCTGGTTTGGGGGTGTGACAGATGAGGACATGTTGTGGGTTTTTTTTAGTGGGATTACCATGGTGGAAGATAAGCTTCTTGTGGATTCCTCTTTTTATGATGCTAATACGGATCTTCAAACTATTTTCATTGATTATGGTAAGAGGGAAGGTTGTGAGATGATGAATGCAAAACATCACTTAGGGTTATCTGCGACCAATATGCCACTTTATGATCCTAATCAGTTCCAAAAAATGGAAGAAGCATTTTCTTATTTATTCTATGGTGATTATTTATCTGATCTCGGTTTTCCTTTAACTGATGTGGGACAATTGTGAAGTCTGCTAGGTTCCCCTAGCAACTGTCGGGCGTCTACAAGTGGTGTAGGTGGTGCTGGGTCTTAAACATTTGACCTTTGAAGGATGTATGGTAGTTTGCTATGTTACGTGTGTATGGTTGAACTTATTTTATGGTGTTCATTTGGTCATGAACTCTTTTATTGTTTTGTATGAAATTTTGGTAGTATTTCCATGACGCTCTTGTAATGTTGGTTTGCCTGGATGATGTGTGGTATTCCCTTTTAGGTCACTTAGTCGTGCTTTGTATTGTTTATTGTTTTTATAATCCCCGCTTATCATCCATTAATCGAATGTCCTAATTTCTCTGGTTAGGTCTGATTCGAAAGGAATGCGTTTATGGGCTATCCTTGTCACTTGACTTCATAGGTGAAGTATATCTTAGTGATGAGGATCAAAGACCATAATTGTATGCTACTTCTGAATAACCTCTGGAGAAAAAAGGTTGTTCCAAATGCCTCGAGATTGTGATCAGATAATAAAGGCATTTCACATCTAGGTAGATAGTAATAGTATCTTTTCTCATCTTTTGTAGTTCGGTAACCGAGTTACATTCTTTCTTAAATAATAAAGGTATTCTTAGGCTAAGCGGGTAACATAGGTCGGAGTTTGGTGTTGCTCCTTTCTATGAATGTAATTGGTAGATCGGGCTACATTTTTCTAAGGAATAGAAATACTCTTAGATTAAGCAGGTAGCCTAGTTTGGGATGTTGGACTCGATCTCTTGATGAATGTAGTCGGTCGACGAGCTACATTGCTTTTTAAGGAATAGAAATATTGATGGCTAAGCAGGTAGCCTAGGTCGGGGTGTTGGACTCGACTTATTGATGAATGTAGTAGGTAGACGAGCTACATTCTTTTAGGGAATAGAAATATCCATGGGCTAAGAAAATACCCAAGGTTGGAGTGTTGAACTCGACCTTTTGATGAATGTAGCCGGTAGACGAGCTACGTTGTTTTTAGAAATATTATTAGGCTAATCAGGTAGCCTTGGTCAGAGTTTAAACTCGACCTTTTGATAAATGTAGTCAGTATACAAGCTACATTGTTTTTAAATAATAGACATATTTTGGGCTAAGCATGTAGCTTAGGTCGGAGTTTTAAAATTGACCTTTTGATGAATGTAGTTAGTATATGAGCTACATTATTTTTAGGGAATAGAAATATTCTTAGGCTAAGCATGTAACGAGCCAAACTTTCCCACTTTGTCATTGAGGTTAGTTCCATTGTGTTTCCCCGTTCAGTTACATCTTTGGTTGGTCAAAGTTAAAATTTAGGGTCCAAATATGTAAAAAAAAAGATACTTTATCATATATATATATATATATATATATATATATATATATATATATATATATATATATATATGGGTCATAGGGTCATTTTCTCACATTTTAGGGGCCAAGAGTGAAATTTATCAGGTATTTAAGGAGGCTAAACCCTAAAATCCGAGAATCATATCATTTTGCAGCCACCAAAATGTAAGTAGGACCCTCCAAGTGTCTTTGAAGTGAGTTCTTAAGTGTGGTTTCCCTTCTTGATATTTTGGTGAAGATCCAAGAAGGTGGTGTAGTATTTTTGGTGCTCTTCGAGTGAGGATTCTTCTAGTAGAGATCAAGTCTTCCTACCTCTTACTTTCTCCTAGAAATTGATCATACTTCCATATGTATGAATGAATTTCTGACCATGCATCTCTATTTTCAAGTCCTTGTCTTAATCTGTGAAGTATTTCATGATGTTTCTCGAAAGATAGAAATTTGGATAGAATTCTTGATCTGTTTTACAAGGGTTGTAGACATCGATCTGGTCCGAATTAGACAACTCCCCAGAGTGATGAAATTGTAGGAATTCGACTATAGTTTCCAGAAGGTTCTACAAAACCCCGTTTGTAGTTGTAGATTCTATTTAAGGCTCAAAACAATGAACAAGGTCAGACTGTGAAACTTCTAAATATGAAACTTAAACTTTTTTTCTCTTTTGATTTCTTGTATCTAATTGGGATTTTGTGTAACCTTTTAGGGTGTTTAGTGTCCTCTTGGAGAGTTTCTTCCTCAATTTGTTGCTTCCCATAACTTGGATTTTTGGTGAGACATTTCTTGTCGTGGTTTAAGAACTTGTTTGGAAAGATAGCATGCATCTATACTTGTGTTCTTGTCTAGTTGATGTTATGTGATGTTACAAATAGAATGTCAAGAGTTATTTATAACCTGTACATGTAATGTTATTGATGATGCAAATGAATTTAGGAATCCTTTGTATGCTAGAATTCTTAAATTAATCATAAGGTGCAAATAGAGAGAGTTAAGACCATGCTACAAGTGAGGACTATTTAGAGAGTGTCTTCCTCAATTGATTGCTTCCCAATACTTGGATTTGAGGTGAGTCATTTCTAGTAGTGGTTTAAGCACTTGTTTGGAAAGATAGCATGCACTTATACTTGTGTACTTGTCTAGTTGATGTTATGTGATGTTACAAACTAAATGTTAAGAGTTATAACCTCGACATGTAATGTTATTGATGGTGCAAATGAATTTAGGTATCCTTTGTATGCTAGAATTCTTAAATTAATCATATGGTCCAAATAGAGAGAGTTCGAACCATGATAGAAGTTAGGATTATTTGTGTGGTTAAATTGTGATGATATGCATGCTAGAGGTTGTTTTGATGAAAGGTGTATCACTTTACCTTCCAATACTTGATGCTATGTATACTTATGTGGATACGCCTACGATGTGTGGTTGGAGTTGTAATATTCCATGGATTAACTACAATAATAATTCACTAGCAAGATTACATAATGGTATTGGTGAGGTGTGTATTTGCCCATGTGAGAGGATTAATTAATTATCCAATTAATTAAAATAAAGGGGAAGTACACATATCAAGGTAAAAGGATAACAACCTAACTTAGGTGCGTGCACTGATAGGATATCGCGGTGGAAGGATATCGTTGGAGGAAAAGAGATTAAGCCAATGTCGACATCAGGTGGTTTTATAGTTGACCATTTCGAAACATGGTTCACAATCATTTGGTTTACCAGGACTAGAGGGATCTCGGTGATCTTATATGCCATGTACAAACATCATATTTGGGTCCAGGTATGCTCATGGAGGTACCAAATACCACCCTAAAACGACAATGCATCATGCTCATACATGCAAAATTGGAGTAGCGAATGTGGAGAACCAGAGATAGTGTTACTGGTCGGAGTCATGCCTTATTTGGTGCACTGGTCGCCAGGTCACGTTAGTAGTGAACGAGTCTTTATTTGGGGAGTATTAGCGATGAAATAGACCCAAGTTAGCGAGGGACATTAAAAATAATTATAGCAAAGCAAATATATAAATAATTATTGTGATGAAAGAATGTCTGGATTAATGTGTATATATATATATATATATATATATATATATATATATATATATGTTAATATTTACCGATGTATGATGCATGGATTGATATGATTACATGATTTGACATGATGTATGTGTATGTTTTGTTTCCATGCTTATGTGCTTTAGATTGACTCACTGTGCTGATGCTGACACATCTTTCTTGCATGTTGTTGTGTCTTTTGCATTGGTACAGGTAGCTTGATGTTGATGGCGTAGTGACACTAGGATCTATTGGGTAGTTATAGTCTTTTTGTTAGTACTAATGATACCACTTTGAGACTTTATGTGATGTTTCATTTAGACTTCGTTTTGATGTTGGTTTGGTTGGGTTTTACAACTTCGAATTTTTAAGGGTTCTTTTTTAAAGATTTTTGTAATTAGCCATTGGTGATGTTTTCTAAGACTTCCACTTACGTAATCTGCTAATAATTGGTTTTAAAAATTAAAAAATTTGGGTGAAAAATCACGGTGTTACATAGCAGGTAAGCTCGACCTTTTGATGAATGTAGCCAGTATATGAGCTACATTGTTTTTGAAGAATAGACACATTCTTGGGCAAAAAGCTAGCCTAGGTCGGAGTTTTGAACTCGAACTTTTGATGAATGTAGTCGTTATACGAGCTACATTGTTTTTAAAGATTAGACATATTATTAGGCTAAGCACGTAGCCCAGGTCGGAGTTTTAAACTTAACCTTTTGATGAATGTAGTCGGTAGACGTGCTACATTGTTTTTAAAGAACATAAATATTCTCAAGCTAAGCAGGTAGCCTAGGTCAGAGTGTTGAACTCAAAGTTTTGATTAATGTAGTCGGTAGACTAGCTACATTGTTTTTTTATGGAATAAATATATTCTTGAAATTTGTTAATTTCATCCCTTTCGATATAGTCATAAATGGGGGTTCCGATCAAGATCGTCTTTCCTACGACATGGCCTTTGTAGGTTGACGCATACACTTACCCTTAACTATGTAATATAAGCTCTTACTTTCTTCTAGTTTTTGTTTGTTCTTATATGTTGGCTGTGGATTGTGCTACTTCCATCCTTTCTGTCCTAGCCTTCTTAACTCCCTATTTCGGCAAGTCGATTAGTGGTCTCTTTTTTATGCTAACTTCTTTCGAAGCTTGGAGTTGTCATGTCATGCTTGCCTAGTATATCTCATCCATTTTTCCGACATCCTACGACATTTGTGTGGCCTTCTTTCCCACGTTACCTTGCGTTTTGTAAGTGGACTTCTCTTACTGCTTCCTACTTGCTTATTCATGTTGCATGCCACATCTGGGTTATTTGTGCTAAGTTTTGCTACAGCTCTTATTCCCGCTACTTCCCCATGTGCTCCTGCTATGTTCTGCTTTGAATCTTTCATGGAAACTGGTGTGACGTGTTGGGTACAAAGTTCTCCATTAGATGACTAGTGAAGGCTTGGCTTGAGAAGACCCACTTGCATATGGGATTGATGCCTTGTGACATTAGAGATAAATAGATAGATAGATAGATAAATAGATAGATAGATAGAGAGAGAGAGAGAGAGAAAGAGAGTGAGAGAGAGAGAGAGATGTTAGCACCTCTATATATAGTGGGTTGCATACCACTTATACAGTGTGCTTGAGAGATGTAGCTCATAGTGACTACTGAGTGGGATCTTTATGTAGAGCTAGATCTACTTCCTTTTTTGTACTTATTCCTATGACTGAATACATCTTATAGCACCCAAATCACTGTGTTCCTTGTGTTCTTTTAACTCTGCATGCCAAATCAAATGCTCATAATTCACCACATTTGGTATCAGAGCGGGTCTTCGAAGATCAAAGCGATTTTTGAAGAAACAGTTCTCGATTTGGCTACATTCAACACAATTGGAACGTTTATGGTGAGTCTCTAAATGATCTCTCAAAATCTCTTTGATTCGTGCTTGCGTTATTGAATTTTGATCATTTTGACTCATTAGATCAAATTGTTTGTTTGAAAAACTCATTTGTTATGATCCAATAGATTTTTTCATTGATCAAGCTCCACTCCGATTCGATTTTCTTATTTTGATTCAATTCTCGATTGTAATTGTTCATTTGAATTAAAACATGGCCTAAACATTTAATCAATTACTGTTCATCCTAATTTCCATTATGGATCAAATCTAAAAATCATATTTCTTTTGTTGAGCCTAATTCGTGTGATTAATTTCTTGAATCTGTTACTGTTCATAATCCATTCTTGAGCCCACAAGTTTTTCGATCCAGTATATTCATATTTTGAGCCCATAAATCAATTTATCCGATATAATCACTATTTGAGCCTAATGATTCATTAAATCTATTTGATACATTGTTGTTGTTCTTCGTCATATGCATATTCAGTTGTACGCAGATGCTTTTGACTCGATTCTTGATCACGATGTTCTTGCTTTTCGTTTTCGTCTCATCATTCCTAATAATCGATTAGAAGTATTTGTTAATCAGAACTTATGAATCGATTTTATATAAGTTGTTCTATTATAAATCGATGATGATCAAGTTGAACTTGAGAAATTCTCAAATAGATTCTTTGATTTTGAAGAAATTGACCAAGAACGGTTGAAGGAGATGAAGAACAGTTGAATAATCACTTTTTGATCTGATATTTGATGTTAGAAACATCAATTTTGTGTTTGTTGACCATTGATTTCGAAAAATCAAACTTGAAAAAAGTCAAACTCAGATTCTCATGTGTGATTCTATGAATTGAAGGTTGAAAATGGTTGATACAAGTTCAACTTGGGTTGTTTGATGACGAAATTGTGTTTGATTTGGGTTTAATTTTGAAAGTGGTTGGGTTCATGTTCTTAGTATCGATGACAGTGGCGCAAGTTTATGTTCGCATCTTGAAATTGATTTGAAAATCGAATGCTTTCTGGTCGATGTCGAATGGAAAGGTTTGTGGTACTCAGCCTGGTGATGAACGTTCCAAACTAGTTCGTTGAGTGAACAATGGGACTTCGCTTTTGGGGTCATGATCTTGTTTTGATTTGGAGTTCAAAGTCAGTGTTCGCTATGGATTGCTTGGTTTGAAATCGAAATTGTTTTGATGTGTCAATGAATGCGAAATTGATTTCTTGAAGTCATATGCGAATGTCTTTGGACCAGTTTTGCTCATTCGCATAGAACCTGATAACGATATTGGGTTTTTGCATTGTAAATCGATTTAAAGATTCGCAAATGAAGTCATTTTGGGATTGAACTGATTTTCTCATATAAAGTCGTGATTTGGGTCATTCGCATCTAGTACTGGTTTGGCAGTCGCACTTGATTGATTTCGCACCTAAGGTCAAGATTGTACTTTGGGGTTAGAGATTGAAGGCTTCGCATCTAAGATTGCCAATTGGATTGTGGTTGAAATTCTAATATTGCAATTGTAAAGACACAGACAAATATATATATCAAAATAACTCTTTGATTGATTGGAAATATAACTCAAAACCAATTACATATATATGTGTATATGTCTATGTATGTTGCTGTGTTTTTGGTGTGTTTAACCCTCTTGGTAATATACTGAATATATAGGATTGATAGAATCATTTTAATCCTATAATTAATGCACATGAGACCCAACCACTTGTTGGTGTCCCTTACTTTGTTCCAGGAATCAAGTTTACTTTTAGGAGTGGAAGACATGGGTGGAGGGAAATGATGACTTATGATTCCAACAATCACCCCCGAATCTCTAAGTCCTTCTAGATATTCCCGATCACCGCCAATCTTTAAGTCCTTCTAAAGATGTCTTCAATCCCGATCAAGTCTCGCATTGTCTTGAACTTGGTTCGAGCCAATGGTTTTGTGAGAATGTCTGCCTTTTGTTCTTCACCTGGAATGTATTTCACCTCCACTTGTTCCTTTTCAACACACTTACGAATGAAGTGAAACCTCGTGTGAATGTGTTTGCTTCTTCCGTGAAAAACATGATTCTTCGTGAGTTCGATAGCTGACTTGTTATCAACTCTTAGGACCACCTTCTCTTGTGCTTTGTTCATGATTTCGCCTAGCAAATCTTGAAGCCATATTGCTTGACATGCAGCCGCAGTTGCAGCCATGAACTCCGCCTCGCAAGATGATAAAGCAACAGTATCTTGCTTTTGAGAACACCATGTTATTGGAGACAACCCATAGTAGAAAATGTGACCGGTTGTGCTACTATCGCTGTAACCAATGATCCGGTTTTGCCCCATCCTCTCGTACTTGATTCCATGTGACGTTGTTCCACGTAAGTACCTTAGGATGTGTTTGATTGCAACATCATGTGATTCTCTTGGATCTTGCATGTATCGACTAACAACTCCAACCGCATATGCCATATCGGGTCTTGTCTGCAAGAGATATCTAAGGCATCCTACCAACTTTCGGTATTGTGTCGGGTCGATTTCGGGTTCATCTTCGGCCTTTGACATTTTGGTTCCTGGATCCATGAGAATGTGGGTAGGATTGCAATCATGTAAACCGGCTTCCTTCAGAATGCGTTGTGCATACGCTTCTTGGTTTATTGTAATCCCCGATTCATCCTGTTTGACTTCAATGCCCAGGTAGTAAGTTAATCTTCCAAGATCAGACATCTCGAAGTTCTTGGACATTTCAAATTTGAACCTTTTGATCATGCTCAAATTTGTACCTGTGACAAACAAATCATCAACATAGATTGCTAAAATTAGCAAGTTGGATCCTTCGTTCTTCCGGTACACCGATGGTTCTTTCATGCACTTGTGAAATTTCATTCCTTTCAAAATCCCATCAAGTTTTGTATTCCATGCTCTCGGTGCTTGTCTAAGACCATATAGTGCTTTTGAAAGACGGTACACCTTGTGCTCGTCGCCTTTCCTTATGTAGCCTTCCGGTTGATACACATAGACGATTTCTCTCAACTCTCCATGTAAGAAAGCCGTCTTGACATCCAAGTGGTGAAGCTCCCATCCATTGGTAGCGGCTAAGGCAATGAGAAACCGTATGGTTTCGATGCGAGCTACCGGAGCAAATACTTCTTGAAAGTCAATACCAGGTTGTTGTACGTATCCTTTAGCAACCAACCTCGCCTTGTGTTTGTTTATGGTGCCATCTGCATTTTTCTTCAGCTTGAACACCCATTTGAGTCCAATGGGCTTCACCCCCATAGGTTTGTTTACGAGAGACCAAGTATTGTTCTTGTTGATTGAATTGATCTCTGTATTCATGGCTTTGACCCACTCTGGTTCTTTCTTCGCCTCTTCAACCGATACCGGCTCGTCATTGGTTGCTAGGAGAAGTTCTTCAATTTCATCAACATAAAGTACATAATCTCGTAATCGAATTGGAAGCACCTTTTGTCTTGTGGGCCTTTGGTTTTGAACATTGTTCACGTTGTTGTTGATCGGACTTGGTTGCTCGTTTTCTTGTACCTCCACTCCGTCTTCAATCTCGTGATCCGATTCGTTTGGTTCGTTGTTTACATCGTTTCCTTGGTTGTTGTTTGCCTTATCTTCCGGTAAATCCCATGGTACTATGAATGATCATGGTTCTTCATTGTCAGGTGTAGCTTCATTAACCCAATTCCATCCTTTGGTTTCATTAAAAATAACGTCTCGACTTACGATTATTTTTTGTGTAACCGGGTTAAATAACCGATAGGCTTTTGTACCCGGTTCAGAACCAAGATGAACCAATGGTCTTGATCTTGCATCCAATTTTTTCACGTTTACCGGTTCAACTTTTGCATACGCTAAACACCCAAAGATGCGTACGTTCTCCAAATTAGGTTTTCTTTTATACAACTTCTCGTACGGAGTTGTATCACCAAGTACTCTTGTGTAAACACGGTTGATCAGGTTTGTAGAATGTTTTACCGCTTCTCCCCATAGATAGTTTGGAACATGCATCGCCTTCATGATACTTCGTGTCATGTCCATAAGTGTTCTGTTTCTTCGTTCCACAATACCGTTTTGTTGTGGTGAATATGGGGCGGTAAGATGGCGTTTGATTCCATTCATATCACAAAAGGAATTAAACTCGAGCGAAGTAAACTCACCTCCTCGATCACTTCGAAACACCTTTAAAGACTTTCCGAGCTCATTCTCCGCCAAAGCTTTAAATTTTTTGAAGTGTAAAAACGCCTCATTTTTCTCTTTTAAGAGAAAAATCCACATATACCGTGAAAAATCGTCAATTAGTGTGAAAATGTATCGATTTTGACCCTTCGTTGACGGTGTTATCGGACCACATAAATCACCGTGAACTAGCTCCAATGGTCGTGTTGCTTTGTACGTCGTCATTAATGGAAATGACTTTCTTGTTTGCTTGCCCACCAAACAACATTCACATAATTGATTCTCACTGTCAAAATGGGGTAACCCTTTGACTAGACCTTTCTTGGACATCTTTTTCATTGACTCGAAATTGATGTGTCCAAGTCTTGCATGCCAGCGCCACGTGTCTTCACTTAGTCTTGAATGAAGGCAAATAGGTACTCCAATGAGCAAATATATTTTATAAAGGCGGTTTGGAGTTCTTTGTACCTTCATTAATAAGCAGTTGTCGGCATCATGCATTGTCAAATAGTTGTCTTTCATCCGAATATCGCACCCGGCTTCGGTTGCTTGTCCGAGACTGAAAATATTATTTTTCAAATCCGGAATGAAATAAATCTCCGTTATCAATCGTTGTTGCCCCGATTTTCCTTGGAAAACAATTGAGCCTTTCCCTTTTATTTCGACACACGAATTATCACCGAATTTGACCTTTCCGGTTATTCCTTCGTCGAGTTCGGAGAAAAATGAACGATTTCCCGTCATGTGATTACTTGCCCCGTTGTCCAAATACCACACATCGTTTTCTTGTGAGTTGTATCGAGACGGTATCACCTTCTCTTCGTTCAAAAATACGGACTCGTGTAGAAATACTGTTTCATCGGCATCGTCGTGTTCAGTAAAATTACTTTCTTGGAATTTTTGGGTTCGGTCCGGACATTTGGATGCGTAATGGCCCGATTTATCGCATCTGTAACAAATAATTTTTGACAGATCCTTTTTCGGGTTACGGTTCGAGTCGGAATTGAAGTTGGGCTTGTTTTTGGGCTTATTAGGGTTTTGGGCCGAACTGGGCCGGTTTCCACTTGGGCCTGACCCATTGGGTCCTGCTGACCCGGATCCTCCACCCGACCCGGATCCATTCCGATTAAAACCTCCTGAGTCGGAGCCATTTGAACCTTTCCCCTTTTTTCCCCAATTCGTCTTCCCCGACGATCCAGAGCTTCCACCGCCATCACTTCTCCATCCACCACCACCACTCGTTCTAGCCATCAACGCCTTTTGTTGCCCGTCTCCGCCTTCATCTGCTTTGATTCTTTCTTCATACGCTTTCAGACGCCCTACGACGTCATCGAAGGTTACTGTCTTCAAGTCTAGTACTTGCTCGAGGGAGGCAACGATTTGTATGAATCGATGAGGTACCACCGTCAAGAGTTTCTTCACGAGTCTCGTTTCTCCGATGGGTTCTCCCAGTGACGCTGACTTCGAGGCGATTCCAGCGAGTTTTCCGGCGAAAGCGTCTATCGTCTCTGTCTCCTGCATCTTCAGTCGGTCTAGATCGGCGGTGAGGGTTTGAAGTCGAGCTTCTTTTACTCTGTCGGCTCCAACATGTCGAGCCTTAATAGATTCCCAGAGGACCTTTGCTCTATCGACGTCCCCTATCTGCATTATCAGGCTCTCAGGGATTGCTTGATACAGCAATCCCATGGCAAGGTAATTTTTCTCTTCATTCTCTTCTCCTGGTTCAATTACTGACCAGCTTCTATGTATTCGCAGGACTACTTTCATACGGAGGGACCAGACCATGTAATTGGTCTGGTTTAGCATTGGGCAAGCGACTGTGGTTGTTCCGACTTCTTTGATTCTCGTCGGAGGAGCAGCAGCACCCCCACTTCCATCATCTTCAATATCAGACATTTTAAACAGATAAGCTTCCTTGATTTCTTAGTTCCCCTTGACTGATTTCAAGGCTCTGATACCAATTCTAATATTGCAATTGTAAAGACACATACAAATATATATATCAAAATAACTCTTTGATTGATTGGAAATATAACTCAAAACCAATTACATATATATGTGTATATGTCTATGTATGTTGCTGTGTTTTTGGTGTGTTTAACCCTCTTGGTAATACACTGAATATATAGGATTGATAGAATCATTTTAATCCTATAATTAATACACATGAGACCCAACCACTTGTTGGTGTCCCTTACTTTGTTCCAGGAATCAAGTTTACTTTTAGCAGTGGAAGACATGGGTGGAGGGAAATGATGACTTATGATTCCAACAGAAATCAAGTTCGCATATGAGGCCAAAATTTTGTTCGCAATCGATGGATAGCAATTGTGTTCACATTGCTACTGATGGTTGTCATCGTTCACAACTGGAACGAGAAATGAAGGGGTGTTTGACTTAGCCTTTTTTAGAGGACAAAAGTCCAAAAAGTTGCAAAAAGTCAGTTTTCCTAACTTTTCCAAAAAGTTGATTTTCTTTCTATCCAAAATTCAAAAGTAGCTTTTAAAAGTCTTTTGCCAAACATCTTTTTACCTTTGATCTTTTCCTAAAAGGACTTTTGGCCTCTCAAAAGCTAAACCAAACACCCCCGAAGAAAGGGAAGTTCATTCACATCTGGTGAATTGGGGAAGAAAGAAAACAAAACTTTTCATTTCGCATCCCTGAAATTTCCAAGAAATAACAGTTTTTACCCACTTTCGCAATGAGGGTCATAAAATGTGCACAATATTGAATTTCCATTTTGCATACCTGCAGTTTTCGCAAGTTGGCAGAATTTACCCAACTTTGCAATTGGGCCCAAAATTATGAGAAATGAGAATATTTTCAAATCAGGTCCCTGCAGTTGATGCGAATTAACACTTTATGCCCAGTTTTGCATTTTGGGTAAAGTTTCGCATTTGAAACTATTATGGCGTAACGGGTCACTACAGAATTTTGCAATTGACAGTTTCTACCCAAATTTTTTAAATTTTCATCAAAAGAGGTCTGAGAAGTATCAAATTTGAAAATTGTAATATTTTTTGGTTAACCAGATTTATGCAAAACGATTATGCAATGTGTTAAGGGGGGTTTTGTATAGAAAATTCTGAATTGAGCGCTTTTTCATTCCTTTTCGGTTTTATAATCATTTTTCGATTATAAAAACAGGGGAGATAATTAAATATGAGAATTCGAAAGTTGTGAATTTTTCATATTACGCGGATTTAAAGACCGAAGTGAACTTGAGCAATTAAAGTTTATGAAGTTATTCGATTTAAGATTCGGAAGTGATTTGGGTTTTCTCGGTTCATGATCGGTTTGGATATAATGAAGATTTTCGGCGTTTGCTTTTATGCTCAAATTTGGGTAATCTTGTAGATGTTTGGATACTCCTAATTGCCTTTTGATGCTCGGTTTGTAAGGACTCACACTCTAGAACCCGGATTGGAAGGTCAATGAAGAATTGAAGATTTGAAGTTCATTTCTACATTTGTCATGCTTGCGGCTTAGTTTGCGAAGTTGCTCATTTTTGGAAGATTGAAGCCGAGTCATCCATTCCTAACTTTCAAGGGGAGAATTTTGGGTACAAAGTTCTCCATTAGATGACTAGTGAACGGTTGGATTGAGAAGACCCACTTGCATATGGGATTGATGCCTTGTGACATGAGAGATAGATAGAGAGAGAGAGAGAGAGAGAGAGAAAGAGAGAGAGAGAGAGAGAGAGAGAGAGAGAGAGAGAGAGAAAGAGATAGGGAGACATGTTATCACCTCTATATATAGTGGGTTGCATACCACTTATAGAGTGTGCTTGAGAGATGTAGTTCATAGTGACTAGTGGGTGGGATTGAAAGTCCCCAAAATGCTTGTGTATCAATCAGATCCGTTTGATGGTGCGGAATCCCAATCAAACGGATGATGTCAGATCAAATAGAAGAGAATGAGAAGAAGAAGATGATGAATCTTGTATGATTTGATTAGAATGAAGATCCAGATACAAGATTCACACACTAACACACACTCTCTTTTCTCTCTCTCTAGAACACCTTCAAATACACATACATAAGCTCCTCTATTCTCTCTCTAGTTTCTCACATACTGTTCCTCACACCCCTCACCCCTATATATATACATGAGAAACATGGGCCGTAAATGGGTTTACGGTCGTAAACACCCACCTGGCCGTAAACCTGACCGTAAACTCATAAAACATTAGAGAAAAATACAATCAACTAGAAAAGCAAAGTATAAACCATAATTTTGACCCAACAATCTCCCCCTTGGTTTATAGCTTTCTTTTCTTAATTGACCCAACAAGCTCCCCCTAAAAAGTAGCTGGCTTTTCTTGTTAATCTTCATTGAGAGCTTGGCTTCAGCATTAATCTTCAAATTCTTCACGACTTCAAGATGAACTTGATGAATCTTCAATGAATGGCTTCATCTTGAGCAGTTGGGATTTTCTGCAGAATTTGACATTGAACGCACATTGGGTGAGGAGGCATCTTGTACTGATTCTTGAAAGATAGCGCTTTCAGCTTGAGAATCTTCAGAGAGATCATTAGAGAGAACAAATCTTTTGGATCACTTCAGCAGGTTTAAGATAGCAGCATACTGATTGAGGAGGCTTCAATGCAATCCGTCACATAGTCTTCAATTCAGCTTCACCTTGCTTCTGGGGTTGAAAGATTGAAAGTTGAAAGAATAATCTTCATTTCTTACTCCTTCGAATGAGAATTCTTCGATGCTCATGGATGAAGGCTTGGCTCAGAAATTTTCGATTCAAACTCCATGAGTCTCATTTACACCTGAATTCACCTTTCAAGACAAAACAAAACTAAAAGAAAACTTAGCACACAATATTTTTGGATTTTTCATATTTTCTGAAAAAGAAATAAAAAAGAAATAACACTATTTTTGGATTTTTTTAATTTTCTGATTTTTGTTTGGTTTTTAAAATTTTTAATTCTCCCCTGATATTTAAATTAGAAGAAAACTATGAACAAATTTAACAAAAACTAAAATATTTGGGATCAAAGTTGTCAAGCAATCCAATATCGTTTATCAGCACATTCCTGCATGTCTAGATCTGGTCACTCACTGGTATTGTGGTCCACTTAAACACAAAGGATGTTGACAATTTGGACATATTATAGGTGACAAGTCATTGTGATATATATTACTAAATAAACATTTAGCTGACGACGACCAAGGATAGTGTTGACCACTTAAATTAAGCAGCAAGATCTACAGACAACCTATTAAATGGTTCAATTTTAGATGTACTAGAACATGTTTCCCACTTCTTGATATACCCCGGTAATCAAGAACTTCCAAAGAACTCCTTACTTTAGGTGATTTTTCAATCATTAAGAAAGAAGTCAGATATAGAAGTGCATATGTTGTCTCCCAGGTCGGATGTCTTCCAATCACACAGAGGGAACAACATATGACTAACAGAGATAGAGGGATTGAGAGGTAGAATGTTGCATATGCTGTGTCCCAGGTCGGATCTTCCGATCACGCAGAGGGGACAACATATGACTAACAGATAGAAAGAATTTCATAGATAAGGAGATGTGTAGAATTAGAGTTGCATATGTTGCAATCTAGGTCGGATATGTTCCAATCACGCAAAGGAAGCAACATATGATTGACAGATAGAAAGCAAGAAAATAATTTCCTACAGACCTACTTTATCAGAACCCCGTTGCCCTATCAATACCGGAATTAAGGACATGAGTCCATACATCAAGGAAATTTTGAGCCACAGTTCTAGATAATTAACTTTTAGTGTATCTCGCAGGTTCCCATGTTTATCTCACTGCTCAATCTACCCGAGCGTCGTATGGTCAGTCCAAATGAAACTATCTAAGTCTATATTGTCTAGTACTTTCATGGTCAATCAATGTCTAGTCCATTTGAATCCTTTATGCCTACCATCACATTGAATACAGAGTCTAGAAAATTCGACTTTAGTGCATTACACGAATTGCATATTGCCCTTTAGCACTAGACTTCATATCACTTCCCAATAATGACTACTAACGAAAAACTATTAAGAAAATGAAAAATTGTCTTTTAAAACGAATCAAAGTAAGATAAACTCAGGAGTATAGAGAAGAAAACGCAAACCATAATTCACCGATTGAATTTGCATCCAGAAGGTCTGAGAACAACACGCATAATCTCAGAACAGATCCGAAAATTCTTCATGTCATTAAGCATTAACCCCATTGGTGATCCCTTCCTTTCTTCCTTTCTCGTAAAAGGACACATACTCTCAAACAAAGATCTGAATGTTGTACAGTTGAGAGATGTCCCCTATCATGTGCCTGGAACAGCCACTACCAACAAACCGAAGTCTGATGATATGCCTCCATAGCTGCTCCGACACAGAGCGGGATCAGTTGGTCTTTGGAACCCAGTCCATTTTGAAACTGGGTCGACCTTTGTTATCTTTGCAGAGTACTCTCTCCCATAACATATCATGTTTATCACAAACATAAGATGAAGAAATATTAGAGTCATTAGTTGATTTGGGAGATTGAGCCTTCGGAACCCATTTGTAGTTGGGTTTAACCCATTTCTTTTTCGATCTGATGGGTGGCTCAGTACTTGCTTTTGATCTTGATGTCGGTCGTTGAGATGAATTTGATTTTGGCTTCACGGGAGCATCTCTTGGATTTGGCTACTTGGCCGGCATTCCCTTCTTGTTCTTGGGATTCTGATTCTTGGCCTTGTGGGTTTGATTCTTGGCCTTCTGCGGGTTCCAGTCACCATGGTCTGAACGTGACCTTGAGGGGTTTCTTTTGGAGTATCTCCCTCTTGGCGCGTTCTGCCACCCTTGTGCATAGTATGGAACGTGTGCGCGATTAGGACAATTTTTGGCAATGTGTCCAGGTGTTCCACAGTGAAAACATGTCTTTTTCTTCACTGTGAAGTTGTTTCTTCCTGCCCCTGGTGGCGTATCCTTGCCTTGTCTCTTATTTTTCCCACAAGCACAATTACAACAGGCACTCTGTTTCACTGGAATTGGTGGCCTTTATTTCTCAATAGCAGGTTGATCAGAAGCAGCTGAGTTCGAAGCAACAAATTCAGAGTTCAAGGAGATGTTGGTTTGTTCAATGGTGTTCTCCTTGTTCTCACCCTCTGTTACTTTACCTGCACTTGAAGTAGATGTGTTAGAAACAGGAACATCAATATTTTCAAACAAATCATCAAATATGTCAAAAAAATTTAACTCAACATGATCCGGAGCAGAAGTATCACAAGATGTATCATTGATTTTAACATCGGAAGCAATAGAGTTTTCATTCGAAACAGAAACAGCAAGTTCAGACTGAGTTTTGTTATCAGAAACAGATCCTTCAACTTCGTGCTTTGACTGATCTAAGGATTGATCTGCAGGGGAAGTAGAAACATTAGTACTTTCAACATTAATAAATCCTCCTGAAACAAAACCAGATGGCTTGCCATAAACCATGAATGGTTCGTTGACAATCTCCTCTTTAGACAAAGGTTGATACTGATATGTATGATTAAAAGGAGGAGGTACATTATCGTATCCTAAACCCTTTTGCTGGTTTCGTTTGAACTGCAGGAAATGGTCAATCATGTTGGCAACTACCTCGCTTGATACATCAAACCTTTTAAAATCAAAATTAGCAGTTTCAAATTGTCTCTTTAATGTATCAAGCTCAGTAATTAACTCATCATTCTGTCTCTTGATATAATCATAATTTTCACATTTTTCACTGTAGTCTTCCTGAATTCTCTTAAAGTCCTTTATTTTTGTTTCTAACTGGGCCTTTAGGGGTTTTTGTCCCTTTCTAAGTTGATATCCTTCATATCTCAGGTCCTCAACTTCTCTTTTTAATAAATCAATTTGTTCCCGAAGAAATTTAATCGTAGTTTCACAAGATTGAGAACATGAAACTTCATTGACCGGAAGGTTTGCGGAACTCATTGTTTTTCCACACTTCAAAGCGTCAAGTTCTTCAATTACAACATCAAGACTAAGACGATTGAGATCTTTTGTCTTCTTGATGACATCCACGTTCATATCCCACAACTTTGGAAGTGCATTCAGCAGCTTTTTATTTATCTCAGATTTAGTCAAGAAAATCCCAGCTATACTCATCTCAGTAGTAAGTGTAGTAAATCGCTGCAACTGAGCTTCCAGGGTTTCTCCAGGGATATAGTTGAACATGTTGAATTTTTGTCTTAACATATCCTGACTCTCTTTCATGTCTTCATTTCCCTTGTTGACCTCAAAAGCCATTAAAAACACAACTAGAAGCCAAAATCAAACTTAAAAGTCAAACTTAAATTTAAAAATGTCCTTTGACTATAAACCTCAAAAGTCAACCTTAAAAGTCAAATTTAAAAGTCAAACTGAAAAGCTAAATTTGAAAATTTAAAAGTTAAACGAGAAAGTCAAAGTTTAAAGTCAAAGGTCAAGTTTTAAAAGTCAAAGTCAAAATTTTAAATAAAAAGTCAAAACTAAAAGTCAAAAATTAAACACTAAAATTTTTGGTTGAAATTGGAATTTAAAATGAAAAGAAATTGAATTTTGGGGTTAAAAGTGACAAGTTTGCGAAATTGGAACCAAGAATGAGTCCTTTTGAATTAAAATTGGAAGGATTGAAACAAGTTCCTTGGTAGCTTAGTTGGTAAGGCGCTGATGTTGATGAATCAGAGGTCCCGAGTTCGAAACACGGCAGCCCCAAAAATGATTCCCCCTTTTTTTTTTAATGAAAGCACGCTGTAAGCCACTGATGCTGCCTTCCAACTACGAGCCGTAAACCGCCGGCCGTAAACTCCAGTAAACCCTAGCCGTAAACGCCGTCGCTGACTGTAAACTCCGGCCGTAAACTCTTCGCAGATTACGTGAAAAACAGCGTTTTTCACCTCTTTTTGCTCCAAAACTCGATCAAAAACTCATTTTTATCAAAAACGCGAAGAACAAACCCCCCCTAATTTTCATAGATATATCAAAAAACGTTGGAATCCTTCAAAAATAAGATCAAATAAGCTGCAGATCTGACAAAATTGACTGATACAATCCAAGCTCTGATACCAATTGTAAGTCCCCAAAATGCTTGTGTATTAATCAGATCCATTTGATGGTGCAGAATCCCAATCAAACGGATGATGTCAGATCAAATAGAAGAGAAGGAGAAGAAGAAGATGATGAATCTTGTATGATTTGATTAGAATGAAGATCCAGATACAAGATTCACACACACTAACACACACTCTCTTTTCTCTCACTCTAGAACACCTTCAAATACACACACATAAGCTCCTATCTTCTCTTTCTAGTTTCTCACATACTGTTCCTCACACCCCTCACCCCTATATATATACATGAGAAACATGGGCCGTGAATGGGTTTACGGCCGTAAACACCCACCTGGCCGTAAACCTGACCGTAAACTCATAAAACATTACAGAAAAATACAATCAACTAGAAAAGCAAAGTATAAACCATAATTTTGACCCAACAGGGATATTTATGTAGAGTTAGATCTAGTTCCTTTTTTGTACTTATTCCTATGATCGGATACATCTTTTAGCACCCAAATCATTGTGTTCTTTGTGTTCTTTTATTTCCACATGCCAAATCAAATGCTCATAGCTCACTACATGATGTCGATTATCCATTGATATTTTTCGACGACTATAGACGTACTTCCTTTAGTGATGTGTCATGATGCTCTATTCACTAATAATTATAATGCTTGCTTCAGACATTTGTATTCTTCATTCTCTTCTTTAATAGGGACTTGCTCATCGATTAGCTTGTGTCGAGTGGTGTTTGTATTCTCTTGCTTTGTTAGCATCCTGTTCTCTTCAAGTGCCTTGAGTTGGTGAAGGTTACAATTGGTATTTTGTCTATCTTCCGGTTTTCACTTTTCATTTTTCCCCTATTTCCTCTTTGTCTGTATTGTTCCTACACCCAACACTATGTGGAATTTGACAACCCCATGCATCGTTGATGCTATGACTTTGAACTTGTGCATTGATGTTCTTCTGAAGATGATATCCTATGGTGAGGATGCATTTATGACAACAAAACTTACAAGCTTGGTATTATTCCTCCCATTGTTATAGTCAATAAGGGTGACTAGTAATGTGATTACCTCTTCAAGATACACATTATTACCTGCAAAGCTGATCAAATGACAATCGGGCGGTTCCACTTTGTCTTGTATATATCCTGGTAACTGCTTGAAGAAATGTTTGTACATGAAATCTGTGGAGCTTCGCACATCGATATATATATATATATATATATATATATATATATATATATATATATATATATATATATATATTTCACTAACATAATTTTTGCCCATCATTCCACTGATTACAATTAGTTCCTCTCCTCTACTGTGGTCTCAACTGTAATCTCATTCATCAAATTTGAATCTGCAGTTTTCCCGATCCCCAAGTTCTCTGTGTCGGTCAGCGTACTGCAGCATGAATATTTCACTTTTCTTTACATTCGTTACTTTTTGTTCCGCAGGGGCTAAGCTTTCTAGGTGTTTAGATCGTAGGCTCTTGATCAGGTCGGTCAGATCTCATGATTGTATTTTGTTTTCTAGTGCCCGTCCTAACACGGTGCATTTAGTAGTATCATTGCTTTTTTATGGATTCATGGAAATCACAATACCTCCCTTGATCTTTGCTTTTTTACTTTCTCTATGTTTCTACTCCTTGCGTTCTTCTTACTTTAACTTATTGTGGCCACCTCGTTCCATTGACCGTGTCCGGCGGTCGACATGTTGCGGTTTGGATGTGGGAAAGGATTTAAGTGAGTCTGTTTCATACCCTTTTACCTTGTTCCTTCGGGTATGTGGCTCCTTGCGTAAAGTGCGCAGTTCACCTATTCTCCCTGGTTGGTTTTGAATTTTTTGGATTCTACTTCCTCTTGTTTCATGTATCGATGAACCCTTTCTGTCATTTCTTTTCTAGAGTATGGTTGTTTACCCACTAATTTTTTAAACAATGCCCCTGGGTGAAAACCATATGTGAAAGAAAAAATCACCATGGTGTCTACCTTTTTTCGTGTGTTGAGTGTTGCTTTGTTAAATATGCGTACGGAAGTGCTTATAGGTTCATCTTTTCATTGCTTACCCCCAAGAATAACTTGTGCATCTGCCATGTACTTCCTTTGTTGGGTGAAATGTCCCACGAATTCTTCCCTCAGGTGATTAAAATATTGTACTCTTTTAGATGGTAAACTCTTGTACCATAATCGTGTTGCGCTAGACAAGGTGGTCGGGAAGAATATGCACGTATATTTTTCTTCTAGATAATAGGTGTATATTGTTCATCTATAGTTTTCAATATACTCATCTGATTCTCTTGTACCATCGCACTTTGTGATCTCTGGTATATTTGCTCCGACTGACAGTTGATACTCATGTATACTTCTTATTAAAGGTGTGTTTTCTGACCTCAAGAATCGTCTATTGCTCGTGTCTCCATTTGTACTATGTTGTCTATTGTTTACAAGTTATGCGGTTTGTTGTTGCTTGGGTGTTGATTGTCCTCCTGTCATAGGTTGTAAAGCATATGTTGCTTGGTGTTGAGGAGGCCAATATGCTTGGTAGTGTGCATATGGAAATGGCGGCGGAAACAATATGTATTATTATGTGTTTGATGGGAAGCTACAGTGTTTGTAATGTGTTATTGTAGTAAAGGTGGTAGTATTTGCACCATTACATCATTGTTTCTAGTGGTTTTTTACATAGGACTCCTAGATACATTTCCCTCGGCTGTGCATAAACTACTAGTCGTTTCCATCATTACTGAAATTGCTTATTTTCCTTTCTTAGTCCTTCCCATTGCTTGGTCATTGGCTTCTGTATTATGCATTTCTTCTTGTCGAGTGATATCTGGTGCTTGTTGTTGAGATGAGGGTGTTATGAGAGGTCTGGTGGTTGGAATCGTCATTGCAACTGGTGTAAAGACCAAGATCAAGTTGATCAGGCTAAAAGGTTTATCCGAGAGAGGGCGTGAAATTTTTTGTTTATCTTACATGGTAATATACGGATGGTACCAATGTTGCTATGTGAAATACTGGATGCATTACTAGTAGTCCTAATGCAGGCTTCCTCCTACAAGCATTCATGGTAACACGTAACACGAGGTTTGACAAACATGGGTTAGAAAACTATATCGGGGAACCCTGTTATTGCTCTCCGACACCTAAGTTAGGAGTCATGTTTGATGCTTAATTTTGAGTGGATTGAATCTATTAGAGATTACTTACCTTTTTTGGGCAGATAGAGCCTCGTTTTATAGTCGAGGCTCAGACTAGTCCAAAGTTTCTCCTCCCATATCTTGTTTTGGTCCTAGGTTGCAAGGGCGAGACCTATTTAAATAAAATAAGTGCAACACTCCAAAAATCACAAATATTTAAATTTTTTTAAATCACCCATTAACCATCATTGTTTACAAAAAGAGCCATTGTTTCAAAAGTAAAGTCATATCAGAGTGTCCTAAAAATCCATATCGTAGAAATAGGAAGATGTGCACAGTCAAGCATTCGCTTTCCCACGATCCTCAGAAGTACTTGAAACAATAAAATAAAATACTAAGCCAAAGCTTAGTGAGTTCCCCCAAAGTACAAACACACTAAATAACAAACAAAGCATGCAGATATGAGCCTTCAGCTTGAATGGAACGTCTCGCAGCTCTAGGGGCCGTCGGCCTGACTGGACCACCTTGTAGGGCCTACAGCCTATCCATACATCCCTAGGTGTGTTGGCCCAGCATAAAGCAGGACAGCAAATACAGATAATCATACATATCTACTACTCAGTCATATATTAGCATACTACTATCCTATAACCAGGATATATACTCTAGGGGGCCGGCATTGGTGCCTTCGACCCATGTATACAGTGAGGAAAACTCACCTCTCAGTCTGAACGCAAGCTGAATAAATCAATGCTCCGAAAACCGGCTCTACTCGACACCTGTTATCCAAAATATTACCCAACTAAAATTAATACCATATTACCCAAAATACCCTTTGGTCAAGATTCGTCAAACCTAAAAAACCAGCCGAGTCAACCCAGTCGATTCAACCCATCCGAGTCAAGCCAGCCAAGTACGTGTGGCGTAGTCATCTATACATGGGGAGTACTTGATGGCTAAACAGGAAACGGAGGTTTGGCCACTTACGCGTAATGTACTAATTTGTATGCCTAGCGTACGTACCTGAACTTCTTCTTATATTAATAAGTGCTTAATACTTGATCTTTTTCGTCCAACATGCAGATCCAACTTTATGGTCTTGCATGGCCAATAAGTGATAAGCACTAAAAACCTTAACTACTTATCCCATTAAGACCTTGTAGCACATGCATGGAAGGGAAGAAATGAGCAAGACCACATTTTTATGCTTCTAAACACCTCACGACATCTAAAAAGGATAGCTTAAATGGATTGGAGTAGCTCCTACTCAAAATACCCAACTAATGGGATCAAAAGGACATAGTCTTTATGGCTAACTTAGATCTATGCATAGCTTCATCAAGTTTGAAGCTCTTTATCTGAAAGTGATGACAAATGGTATGAGATTCTGGATCCAAAGAGTCCTACTCCTTCAAGATGATCTTCTCTTCTTCCTCTCTCCTTCAAGGTGACCAAAACACACACACAAAGCTCAATAATTTTCAAAAGTGGATTATGGTTTGCAAAGGATGAAATGAGGGTCGGAGGCTGGTGAGGGAGTGTGAACTTGAAGGTTAATGATGTTTGTATGGGGTCCAAACCCTAAAAATTAGGGTTTATGGATCACAAATGTATGCCCGGCGTATGTGAGTCCTCCACAAATTTACAAAAATGCCACTATGGGCCATTTTGCAAGCTTTCCCATGCACAAGGGCTAAAATGCAATAAATCTTCATACTTAGGGTTAAAGTTGAAAATACCTCATCATCAGAATGTTAAAATTCTCCACCACACGAACTAGACTTTGTCCTCGAAGTCCGCGGCTATGACCAACTCTGGGTAATGCTCCTGTATCTCAGACTCGGGTTACCATGTCCATTCGGAACCCTTCTAATGTTGCCACAGAACTTTGACTAATGATACCACCTTGTTGTGCAAGGTCTTCATCTTCCGATCCAGGATTGCCACTGGTCTCTCAACATAATTCAAGCGATCATCAACCTGAATATCCCCTAAGGGAACCACTGCTGAATCATCTGTCACACACTTCCGAAGCTACGAAACATGGAAAGTGTTGTGGATCTGAATGAGCTCCTCAGCCAAATTCAATCTGTATGCTACCTTTCCATCCCTGACTCACACTTAAAATGGCCCAATATATTGGGGCCCTAACTTGACACTCTTCCAGAAGCGTATTACATCCTTCCAGGGTGATACCTTCAGTAAAACCATGTCTCCGACCTAGAACTGCAACTCGGATCGCCGCTTGTCGACATAAATCTTATGCCGACTATGAGCTGTCGGAAGTCTCTATCTAATCTATTGGATGAGCTCTGTCATATGAAGGACTACCTCAGTCCTTCCCATGACCCTATGACCAACCTCTCCGCATCACACTGGTGTGCGACACTTCCTCCCATAGAGGAGCTCGAAAGGTGGTGTACCCATACTAGAGTGGTAGTTGTTGTTGTATGAGAACTCATCTAAAGGAAGGTAGGAGTCCCAACTCCCACCAAAATCAATGAAACAAGCTCTCAGCATGTCCTCAAGTGTCTGAATGGTCCGCCTACTCTGACCGTTTGTCTGCGGATGATAAGTAGTGCTAAGATGTAATCTCGTACCCAGTTCCTCATGGAACTTCTGCCATAAACGGGATGTGAACCTAACATCACGATCAGATACAATAGAGACTAGAATATCGTTCCGAGCCACGATCTCACGCACGTACAAGTCAGCCAAATTTCTCGGCCAATGAGCTCTCACAGATAGGTAAGAAATGGACATTCTTGGTCAACCGATCCACTATCAGCCAAATTGCATGAATCCCCTTAGCCATCTGAGGTAGCTTGGTAATGAAATCCATAGTAATATGTTCCCACTTCCACATGGGAAGCTCCAGTGACTGCAACTTGTCATGCGGTTTCTGGTGTTCAACCTTGACCATCCTACAGGTCAAGCATCTCTCAACTTAGCATGCTATCTCCCTCTTCCTGCACGGCCACCAATAGCTAAGTCTCAAATCTAGATACATCTTGGTGGCTCCGGGGTGTATCAAAAACCTGGACTTGTGTGCCTCCTCTAGCACAGTCTATCTGACCCCTCCAAAGTCTTACACCCAAACCCGTCCATAACGGGTCAATAATCCGCGACTGTCAATAGAAAACTTGTCAATCTCGCTCTTGAGCCTCTCTTGCTTCCAATTTTGCTCCTTGACTCTCTCAGCCTGAGCCAAATACAACAATAACAAATCAGTCGAAATCCTCATACACCGACCTTCAGTCACAGAACTATCCGCCTTGTGGCTCAAAGAATCAGGCACCACATTGGCTTTCCCAGGATGATAGAGGATCTCACAGTCATAATCCTTGACCACATCAAGTCACCTACGTTGTCTCATGTTCAAGTTTGGCTGGTCCATAAGATACCTCAAACTCTTGTGATCCTTGTAGATAGTACACCGAACCCCATACAAGTAGTGCCTCCAAATCTTGAGAGCAAACACCACTGCGCCCGAACTCCAAATGGTGATTAGGATAAAGGACCTCATACGGCTTCATCTGCCATGAAGCATAAGAAATAACTCTTCCACGTTGCATAAGCATTGCGCCCAAACCCATGATGGATGCATCATTAAATACCACAAAATCCTCAACACCCTCGGGGAGGGTCAACACTGGGGCGTCACACAATCTCTGTCTCAGAGTCTCAAATGCCACCTGTTGCTCAGGGACCCACTGGAAATCCACGCCATTCTCATCAGACGAGTGAGGGGTAATACAATTTTGGAGAAATCCTTAATAAATATCCAATAATATCCCGCTAAACCCAAGAAACTCCTGATCTCTGAGGGAGACTTTGGAACCTCCCACTGCATCACGACCTTAATCTTGGTCGGATCAACCAAAATCTCGTTTTGGTTAAAACTCCCAAAATCTCTCAGAGGTTCTCCTCATGCTGCTCCCTGGTCTTGGAATACACCAAGTGATCATCAATAAAAACAATGACCGAGTGATCGAGCATCGACATTCATACCCGATTTATCAAATCTATAAAAGCCGTCGGCACATTGGTGAGCCCAAATGGCATCACCATGAACTCGTAATGACCATAACGAGTCCGGAAGACGGTCTTCCCTACATCCTCCTCTCTGAGCCTCGTCTGATGATACCCTGGCCTCAAGTCAATCTTGTAGAACCACGACACACCCTGCAACCGATCGAAGAGGTCATCAATATGGGGAAGGGGATAACGGTTCTTCACCGTCAACTTGTTCAACTCCCCATAATCAGTGCACATCCGGTATGAACCATCCTTCTTCTTGACGAACAAAATCGGTGCTCCCCATGACGAACTGCTCGATCTAATAAACTGCTTGCCCAGCAGCTCCTGAAGCTGAGAGGACAACTCCTACATCTCAGGTCGTGCTAAACGGTACAGAGCCTTGGCAATAGGGGTTGCACTCGGAACCAATTCAATCTTGAACTCGACCTGCCACTCCGGAGGCACACCAGGAAACTCCTCTGAGAACACATAAGAAAAGTCTCTAACCACTGGCACTTCTGAAATCAAAACCTGCTTTCCAACTCGGGTATCAACCACATAAGCAAGATAACCCATACATCCGTGTTGAATATACTATCGAGCTCTGGCAGCAGAATAAAAGGTTGATTCTGTTCTGGTACCCTCTCAATAAATAACTAGTTCTCCCCCACTTGGGGTTCGAACTATTACCCGCTCACCCTCGCCATCGATCATAGCCCCGAATATACTCAACAAGCCCATCCCTACAATCACACACACATCTCCCATGGGAAAAAGGATCAGATCAATCGAGTAAGGCACCCTAAAAATCTCCAAAACATAATCCCGAAAAACACTCGATGCATAAATCTTGTATTCGTTGGCAATAGAAACCCGCAACGGACACTCCAGCTCTCCAAGGGTTATATCGAAACCCCTACTAAAAGACTGAGATACAAACGACCGACTCGCACCCGAGTCAAATAAAACAAGGGCAGACAAAGAATTCACAAAGAAGTTACCTATCAGAAGAATAAACATAAGCATACCGTAAAATGATTGACATAATGATAAATGGACACATACCAGTAACGACGTCTGGCACCGCCCTGTCCTCTTCTTCCGTGAGCTGAAAAATGCAACCTCGATCCCTCGGAGGCTCCAACCTACCCTGGCGCCAATCTGTGATCCTCAATGTAGTTGGTGTTGGAGTATGTGTCGGTCCCGCAGTAAGCAAAGGACATTTGGCCTTAATATGGCCAACCTGCTCACAATGATAACAAATCTTTGTGCTAGGTGCAAGGACTTGCTGGCGACAATCCTTGGCATAATTCCCCTCCTTTACACATTTGTTCCACCCAAAAGAAGATCGACAAGAACCCTCATGAACCTTTCCACACTTACCACAACTGCGGCCCCTATGACCCCCACTTCTCAAATCAGAAGCCTTGAACCTCTTCGCCGCAGGCTGCGTCCGCACTGGAGCCTGCCTCCGATCCCTCACATGGAGCTCCATCTCAATCTCTCACCTCCTCGCGACCTCTTGTAGCTCCACAAGTGTACCATAATTCTAAGTGGACACAAACTGGGGGATGTCCGTCTTGGGCATGCTCAAGTATTGGGTCATCTGAGCTTGCTCAAAAGTAGCAAACTCAGGAAAAAACAGAGCCCTCTGAGTAAACATCTTGGTGATCTCAGTCAGAGATTAGTCCCCTGCCTCAGATTTAAATACTCCTGGGCCAACCTCTCCTTCTCTGCCAATGGAACATATTTCATGCGAAACATTTCAGAAAACTGCTCCCATGTCACAGCAGCCCTCTGCTCAGGGGTGTATGAACCAGTCACCAATCTCCACCATATCACACCCCCAAACCAGGATGGCGGAAACGTCTGGGGTGGATGACTTTCATGTATTGTATCATAACATAATGCATAATAATGACCAAAGCAACACAACCATCATAAATACAATTGAAAAAGTTAGATTGTTGTAAGAGTTACATGTTTCAAAATCAATTAGAATATGATGATAAAAAGATTTGTCTGACGCCTTAGCGTCCCATCATAAAAAGCTTGTTGTTACATGTCTTAGTGATTTCCTGAGAAAACAAGTGGTTCGAAAAAGTGTCAACAATTAAGTTGGTGAGTTCATAAGAATTTGTATGAAGAGTTGAAAGCCTTTCTTTGTAAAATGATAGTGTTCGTTCCAGAAAATCCAATATTTTCCTTAAAAATGAGTTGCAGTCTTAGAACCCTTAGACCGAAATGTACAAGTATTTTACATACTTAAAATAGTAATATGCAGTTTTAATTTATATAAAATCGTTTGAATGAATGTTTCCCCGTAAACTGAATGTATCGTTGTTTCCACATGTGAGTTATTATAACAGTGCTAATGACATAGTTGGCCTGTCGCGACGTTCTTCAGGCGTCGGAATGATATGACATTTGTCACCCGAGACCTGCCGGTCTAACTGTAGCTAATAGCTAGGGTGCAGGATTGTCAGTCCCGTATAGATCTATACACAAGTGTCACGCTCTCTTACGGGGGACTCTGGTTATAATACATGACTTTTGTAGGTACCCTGATAGGTACGATGAAGACTTTGACTCACAAAAATTGATTCAACGAGTTTACGTATTGTTGTAATGAAAACTTTTGTATGTGTAATTATCACTTTTCCATAATAATAAAATAGTATAAAATAATTATATATGTATTTTATATAATTATACACTTTGCTCAATGTGTTACAAAAGTGTTAAAGATTCATAAACTATACTTATATAGTTTATTATAGTATTTAATTTTCGTACCCATATATATATATATATATATATATATATATATATATATATATATATATATATATATATATATATATATATATATATATATATATATATATATATATATATATATATATATATAGGGGTTAGTATAATTAGATATTTATAAATAACAAGTATTTTACATCTAGTACAAATAAGTGGGTCTTTAGTATGAAAATGTCTATTTTTCTAGTTTTTGACTTTTAACGTCACAAACGGCAAATAGTGAAAATGTAGTTACGTAAAACTTATTTTTACCTTTTTTGTGATTTTTAGGTCAAGTTAACTTTATATTTTTTAAACAATATATTTTTGGTCAAAACCCACAAAAATGGTGCCATAACTTAGTTATGACAATTTTTGCAAGAAAACTCATTTTTACATAAAATGATAGATTTTTTTTTTTGGAATTTTCTTTTTGTAAAGCTAAAACCTTGGTATTTTTTACTAATTTCAAGACATATATCCAAAATAACATATTTTGGTTTAGATCTCACAAAATTGGTGAAATAACTTGGTTATAACCATTTTTGATAGATTATCCATATTGTGTTCATAAAACCCTAGTTTTTATGGTTTTGTGTTTATGACTTTTCATGAGAACATCTAGAATGTTTATACTTGTTTTTCATAGTTTCGTATATTAAACAAACTTTTGCATATAAAAGTTCATAAAGCTTGGTAATAACATCATTTCATGTATTTAGCATTTTTACACAAGATGTAAGAAAACATGCATAGCAACTTGTATATTAACACAAGTTTACTTGTGTTTTACTTGTATTCTCCCCCTAAAACTTAGAAATCTCAAAAATGGAGGGGTATGAACTCACCTTTTGAGTGGTTTTCTTGATGAGTGGAAGGTTGTGGATGGAATGTTTCAAGTCAAGAACACTTGAAGAACACTTTGAAGATTTGAAGATCCTATGAATAGTAACACATGGAATGTGTATAAATGGAAATGAAACTAGTATAAGAGTGTGTAGAATCACAAGGAGATGATAAAGTACTTACCAAAACTTAAAGAACACTTGGAAGAACATAGGGTTTGAAGATTGGAGCCTAACTTGGAGAAGAAGAATGAAGTTTGATGAAAATGGTGGTGGTTGGGGAGCTCTCGACCGCAACTAATAAGGGGGGAGGAGGGTGGGGTGAGTAGGGTAGTAAGGGTGGGGTGGTGAAGGGGGACATGGATGGGACTTAAAGGTGGTGCTACTTAGGCTTAGTAGTTGGCTCATTAAGAGGAGAGTACTTCCTAATTACTAGCCATTTTTATAAAAATACAAAAGTCAAACCTTTTATAAATCCTAGCATTCTTATAAAATGGTAGGGTTTTTATAAAGAAATTAGGGTTTAAAGGATGTATAAAATATTAAATTTGAATTATATAAATTCAAATTATTATAACAAACATTGTTATTTAATAACAATACGTTATATGAGTAGTTAGGTTAAATTTCCAAGTTTGTTTCGTTAAGTTTTGGTGTTTAGACGGGTATAGAATTTGTCGTATTTGGTGACGAATTCACCAAAAAGTTGTGTTTGTAGCCTTTGTTATGAATTTTCCACGTAGTGTTAGGTTTATAAATTCCACTACATTTGTGTTACGAATATTATTTATTTCCAAATAATATATAGTTGAATTATCGAGTTGTTATGTTACTAACCCTAATTAGGGTTTAAATTTGATAATTGGCAATCAGAAGGGATACTTTGTATTAAAATTGTAAGTTTGTATATTAGGAGACATAGCGCTTATCCAAGAATCTTAATACTAGTCGTGTTGACTTGTTGACTTTGTTTGACCCAAAGTTGACAGTTGTCACACACCAATCGTTCGCTCCTGACCGAAGAAGGTTCAAGGCGCACTTGATCTTCTGGTCAGCAGGGCAGCAGCACATAAAAAACACCCTTCAACATCGGATAACCACCTCATCGCAATGATCGGATCCTCATATCCATCGGACACCGGGGGCTTCGTATTATCGAAGTACTGGAACAGCAGCCTCAGAAAGTGCCATATAACGATCATCGAAAAGCTTAATCATGGGGTTCTTGATAGACCCAAACAGCTCCGATATCGATCCCCGGACAGCAGTAACAACCTCAGCAGAAATCAACTCTCTAATATGATCCTCAGTCAACCCTGGCCTATCTTGGCTGCCCGCTCTGACTCCTGAACCTGATCCCCTTGTGAGCACCATATTGAAAACGAACCGGAAAAATATTAGACAAGACGCATTTCATACCATACGATTCATTCTAAATAAAGAAACCCTAGGGATTGTGACTTCTTTGCTATGCGTATGGGTCATGTGCTTCCAGTAGTATGGGCCCATAATACCTTCGACACCTACCTGTATTTGTCTCAGAAGATCGCCACAACAACCCTAACAGCACACACTAGGATATGCATGCACCCTATCCTCAATCCCTATACAATGACTAGACATTCCTCAATTGGCTGGCTGCTCATACATAAACCCCTCCATGAAACTTCCACCAACCCTGCAGCACTCGTGTATGCTAATCATACATAACATTGGATCCTGCAGATAGTCGAATACTTGATTCTACCCTAATCCCTTAATCAAAAAAGAACATTAAATAAGGTCAAACCAACATTCTCAGGCTATAGAATCTTAGTTATGTACAACTACGATGCATACACTAAGCAACTACAGTAATGGTGTCAACTCCATATAAGAAGTAATCTTAGGCTATCAGGTAATTCTATCATACAATTCGTGAAGATCCCTAGCCTACCACTAGCATGTTGTTCTAACATAAACGTAATATCAAATAACAGTGTAGATAACTTGGGGTATACTTTCTTGCTCCGACTAATCGTACACATCACTTCCTTCCTTGGTTACTTTTGAAAACCATTTTAAAAAGTTCTACAGTTCCCTAGTTTGAGTCTGGATTCACACGAATGTTCATCCAAATCTCTCAAACCACGTCTCTGATACCAACTTATAACACTCCAAAAATCACAAAAATTTAAATTTTTTAAAATCAACCATTAAACATCATTGTTTACAAAAAGAGCCATTGTTTCAAAAGTAAATTAATATAAGAGTTTCCCAAAAATGCTTATCGTAGAAATAGGAAGATTTGCGCGGTCAGGCCTTCGCTTTCCCACGATCCTCAAAAATACCTGAAACAATAAAATAAAACTATAAGCCAAAGTTTAGTGAGTTCCCCCAAAGTACCAACACACTACATAACAAACAAAGAATGAAAATATGAGCCTTCAGCCTGACTGGACCACCTTACAGGGCCTACAGCGTATCTGGACAGCTCTACGAGTCTTCGTCATGACTGTACTGCCTCGTAGGGCCTACATCCTATCCGGACCGCTCTACGAGCCGTTAACTGGACTACCTCGCGGGGCCTACTTCCTATCCGGACGTCCCCAGGTGTGTTGGCCCTCAGCACAATGCAGGACCGCCTTAACCCAAACACAATATGTCGACATATGTAACAGATAAACATAAACATAGAACTAGAAAATACAGATAATCATATAGATCTACTAATCAGTCATATACTAGCATAGTTTTATCCTATAATCAGGATACATAATCTAGTGGGCTGGCTGTAAGTCGCCAAAATGCTAGTATATCAATCAGATCCGTTTGATGGTGCAGAATTCCAATCAAACGGATGATGCCAGATCAAAATAGAGAAGAAGGAGAAGAAGAATAACTTGAATCTATGATGTATTCAAAGATATGAGTGATACTCCATACACATTAGATTCTCTCACACACACACTCTTCTTCTCTCTTGTTTCTCTCTCTACAATATGCTCCTCTCCAATAACTCTCCTCTAGGCCACACACCCTCCTCACCCCTTACTTATATATATATATATATATATATATATATATATATATATATATATATATATATATATATATATATATATATATATATATATATATATATATATATATGGGTTACAAACTCAAGGCCCAAACCCAATGCTAGACCGAAAACACATGGGTTTTCGGTCCAAGCTACAAATAATCTAATACTATTTTCGGCCCAGATAATAAATACAATAAATGCTTAGAAAAGCAAAGTATAAACCATATTTATAGACCCAACAATCTCCCCCTTGGTTTATAACTTTCTTTTCTAATTGACCCAACAAGCTCCCTCTAAAAAGTAGCTGGCTTTTCTTGTTAATCTTCAGTTGGAGATTGGCTTCAGCGTTTATCTTTGATTTCTTCACAGCATCAGGATGAACATATAAATCTTCCATGAATGACTTCATCTTGAGCAGTTGGGCATTTCTTCAAGATTTGACTCTGAACGCACATTGGGTGAGGAGGCTTGATGAAAAGATTCTTGAAAGATAGCACTTTCAGCTTGAGAATCTTCAGAGAGAACAACGGAGAGAAATAATCTTCTAGATCAGTTCAGCAGGTACAAGATAGCAGCAAATTGATTGAGGAGGCTTCAATGCAATCTGTCACATAATCTTCAAGTCAGCTTCACCTTGCTTCTGGGGTTGAAGGATTGAATGTTTGAAAGAATAATCTTCATTTCTTGCTCCTTCGAATGAGAATTCTGCGATGCTCACGGATGAAGCCTTGGCTCAGAAATTTTCGATTCAAACTCCATGAGTCTCATCTACACCTGAATTCACCTTTCAAGACAAAACAAAACTAAAAGAAAACTTAGCACACAATATTTTTGGATTTTTCATATTTTCTAAAAAAGAAATAAAACATAAATAACCCTATTTTTGGATTTCTTAATTTTCTGATTTTTGTTTGGTTTTTAATTTTTTTTTAATTCTCCCATAATTTTAAATTAGAAGAACACTATGAACAAACTTAACATAAACAAAAATAATAGCTAACTTTAAGAGTGATTTGGGATCAAAGTTTTTAGACAGCCTTTATCCGTTTATCAGTACCTCTCCCTTCATGAATAGATCTGGTCAATCGCCGATATTGTGGTCCACTTAAACACGAGAGATTGTGACAAAATTAGGACATACTATAAGTGACAAGACAATGTGATCCTAAGTTCCTAGATAATATTCCTTAAGGACCATTCAGCTGACGACGACCAAAGATATTGTTGTCCACCTAAATTGAGCAGCGAGATCTACAGACAACCTATAAATGTTTAATTTTAGTTGTACTAGAACGTGTTTCCCGCTTCCTGATATACCCCAATAATCAGGAACTTCCAAAGTACTCCTTACTTTAGGTGAGCAGACAATTATTATGAGAGAAGTCAGATTTAGAGTGCATATGCTATACACCCAGGTCAGATCTCTTCCAATCTCGCAGAGGGTGAAACATATGACTAACCAGATTTACAGGGATTGAGAAGTAGAATGGTGCATATGTTGTGTACCAGGTCGGATGTATTTCAATCACGCAAAGGAGACAGCATATGACTAACAGACAGGGAGAATTGCATAGATAGAAGATGCATAGAAATAGAATTGCATATGTTGCAGTCCAGGTCGGATGTATTTCAATCACGTAGAGGAGGCAACATATGACTATCAGAAAGAAAGCAATAAAATAATTTTCTACAGACCTACTTTATCGGAATTCCCCAGTCGCCCCATCAATATCGGAATTAAGGACAAAGTCCGTACATCGAGGAAGAGTTAAACCACAGTTCTAGATACATATTATTTTAGTGTGACCGGTGGATTATCATGTATATCTCCCTGCTCAACCTATCTGAGGGTCGTATTGTCAGGCTAAATGGATCTATTTAGGTCAAGATTTTTCAAGTCTCTAGATTCCTTAAGTTCATTAATGCCTAGTCAAGTCCATTTTAATCTTTCGTGCCTACCAGCGCATCGAACACAGAGCCTAGACAATTCATATTCAGTCCCTTACACAGATTCAGATTGCCTGTTATCACATGATTATATCACTTCCAAAAACATCTCCCTCAAGCACATTTCATTAACAACATATTTTTGGATTTTCTGATTTTTCTAATGTTTTTGGATTTTTTTTTAAATTTTCTAATTTTTGTTTTGTTTTTATTTCTCCCCCTAAATTTGTGCATAGGAGAGAAACGAAAGTAAATGCGCAAATTTAAACTATCTTAAAACAAAAATTAGTCTTTAAAGCGAATCAGCTTAAGAAAAACTCAGGAGTATAGAAAAGAAAACGCAAACCGTAATTCACTGATTGAATTTTCATCCAGAAGGTCTGAGAACAGCACACGTAATCTCAGAACAGATCCGAAAATTCTTCACATCGTTAAGCACAACCCCATGAGTGATCCCTTCCTTTCTTCCCTTCCCGCAAAGGACACATACTCCCAAACAAAGTTATGAATGTTGTACAGTTGAGAGATGTCCCCTATCATGTGCCTGGAATAGCCACTACCAACAAACCGAAGTATGATGATATGCCTCCATAGCTACTCCGACACAGAGCGGGCTTAGTTGGTCTTTGGAACCCAGTCCATTTTTGAAACTGGGTTGACCTTTTTCATCCTTGCACGGTACTCTCTCCCATGACATGTCCTGCTTATCACAAACAAAAGATGTAGAAATATTAGAATTGTTAGAAGATTTGGGAGAGTGAGCCTTTGGAACCCATTTGTAGTTGGGTTTAACCCATTTCTTTTTCGATCTGATGGGTGGCTCAGTACTTGGTTTTGATCTTGATGTCGGCCGTTGAGATGACTTTGACCTAACCGGTCTTTGTTTCACTGTAACATCTCTTGGATTGGGCTTCTTGGCCGACATTCCCTTCTTGACCTTGGGATTTGATTTCTTGGTCTTGGGAGTTGAATTCTTGGCCTTGTGGGTATTCCAGTCGCCATTGCGCGATCCGGGTGTTATAATTCTCCCCCACTAGAATCAGACTTCGCCCTCGAAGTCTCGCTCCGCAAATAACTCAGGATGCTACTCCCGCATCTCCGCCTCCGGCTCCTAAGTCAACTCGGACCCTCTCCGATGTTGCCACTGGACTTGAACCAGGGGCACCTCCTTGCTTCGCAGGACCTTGATCTTCCGATCGAGGATCGCGATCGGTCTGTCAACATAATTCAGTCTCGCATCCAACTGAATATCCTCCAGTGGCACCACCGCCGACTCGTCGGCTATACACTTCCTCAATTGAGACACGTGGAAGGTATCATGAATCTGGCTCAACTCCGCAGGTAGCTCCAAACGGTACGCTACCCTGCCCACCCTTGCGGTCACCCTGAACGGACCAATGTACCGGGGCCCCAGCTTGCCCCTCTTCCTGAATCGGATCACTCCTTTTCAAGGAGACACCTTCAGGAGTATGAAGTCTCCGATCTGGAACTCAAGCTCGGATCGTCGCCTATCCGCATAACTCTTCTGGCGACTCTGAGCTGTCAACAACCTCTACCTGACCTGTTGTATCTGCTCAGTCGTCTGAAGCACTATCTCGGTGCTACCCATCACGCGCTGCCCTCCCTCTCCCCCGCAGATGGGAGTCCGACATCTCCTCCCATACAACAACTCGAAGGGAGGCATACCAATACTAGAATGGTGGCTGTTGTTATAGGAAAACTCAGCCAACGGCAAGTACGTGTCCCAACTTCCTCCGAAGTCCAACACACATGCTCGAAGCATGTCCTCGAGCGTCTGAATCGTCCGCTCACTCTGCCCGTCAGTCTGTGGGTGGTAGGTTGTACTGAAGTGCAACCTCGTACCCAAGTCCTCATGGAACTTCTTCCAGAACCTGGAAGTGAAACGTACATCTCGATCTGACACAATCGAGATCGGAACTCCATGACGCGATACCACCTCTCTCACATACAACTCAGCCAACCTCTCTGCGGAAGAGCTCTCACTGATAGCAAGGAAGTGAGCGCTCTTCGTCAGCCGGTCAACAATCACCCAAATTGCATCGACACCCCTCGCGGTCCTTGGCAATTTGGTGATAAAATCCATGGAAATTTGTTCCCACTTCCATTGGGGAACCTCAAGTGGCTGCAACTTGCCATGCGGACGCTGGTGCTCGGCCTTAACCCGACGACAGGTCAAGCACCTCTCAACGAACCATGCAACATCCCTCTTCATATAGGGCCACCAATAGTCTTTCTTCAAATCCAAATACATCTTAGTGGCTCCGGGATGGATCGAGAACCTAGATCTATGCGCCTCCTCCAACAGAATGGTACGTGCCCCGCCTACATACGGCACCCAAATCCGACCTTGAAAGGTCATCAGCGCTTGGCTATCGGTAACGAACTCAGACACCTGTCCGATCACCCGCTCCCTCTTGCGATTCTCTGGTATCACGGCCTCTGCCTGGGCCTCCCGAATGGTGTCCAACACCGGAGTCATCACCGTCAATCGCATACAAGTGTCTCGAATCGGGGCACGCTCTGCCCTACGGCTCAGAGCATCAGCTACAACATTAGCTTTGCTCGGGTGGTACAGGATCTCACAATCGTAATCCTTCACCACATCCAACCATCTTCTCTGGTGCATATTCAGGTTGGGCTGATCCATCAAATACTTCAAACTCTTGTGGTCCGTGTATATGGTACACCGAACCCCATACAGATAGTGACACCAGATCTTGAGGGCGAACACCACTGCCCCCAACTCCAAATCATGGGTGGGATACCTCGTCTCATGAGGCTTCAGCTGCCTCGATGCATACGCTATCACATGCCCTCTCTGCATAAGCACCGCACCCAACCCCGATATCGATGCATCGCAGTACACCACAAAATCCTCCATTCCCTCTGGAAGGGATAACACCGGGCTTCGCACAACCTCTGGCGAAGAGTCTCAAATGAGGTCTGCTGCTCCGGACCCCACGAAAAAGCAACGCCCTTCCGGGTCAACTTGGTGAGAGGCACGACAATCTTGGAGAAATCCTTGATAAATCTCTGATAATATCCGGCCAACCCCAGAAAACTCATGATCTCGGTGGGGGATCTCGGCACCTCCCAACTCATCACAGCCTCAATCTTGGCCGGATCGACCAATATCCCATTCTGGTTAACGAGATGCCCCAAGAACTGGACCTCTCGTAACCAGAAATCGCACTTGGAGAATTTGGCGTAAAGCCTCTCAGACCTCAATACTCCGAGGATCTCTCTTAAATGCTCCTCATGCTGCTCTCTGGATCTCGAATACACCAGTATATCGTCGATGAATATGATCACCGAACGATCCAACATCGGTCTGCACACCCTGTTCATGAGATCCATGAACGCTGCCGGTGCGTTGGTGAGCCCAAAGGCATCACCACGAACTCGTAATGCCCATAACGAGTCCTGAACGCCGTGTTCTGGATATCCTCATCTCGCACCCTCATCTGGTGATATCCAGACCTCAAATCTATCTTGGAGAACCAAGATGCTCCCTGCAACTGATCGAACAAATCATCAATCCTCGGCAGTGGGTAACGGTTCTTGACCGTTAACTTGTTCAACTCCCGGTAATCAATGCACATCCGATGTGAACCATCCTTTTTCTTGACAAAAAGGATCGGCGCTCCCCAAGGTGAGCTACTCGGCCTGATAAATCCTTTCCCCAACAGCTCCTGAAGCTGTGAGGATAACTCCTGCATCTTTGGTGGTGCAAGGCGATAGGGCGCCTTGGCGATAGGCGCCGCTCCCGGAACCAAATCAATGCGGAACTCCACCTGCCTCTCGGGAGGCACACCCGACAACTCCTCGGGAAAAACATTCGGGAACTCACGCACTATCGGTACATCATCAACCGAACTCGACCTCCCTGCGGCCACTCGCGTATCCATCACATAAGCTACAAACCCGCTGCAGCCCTGTTGTAGACTCAGCCTCACTCTAGCAGCCGAACAGAACGCTGACCCAGATCGGGTACCCTCGCCGTATACCGTAAGTACTCCCCCACTAGGGTCTCGTATCGTCACCAACTGTCGCTCGTAGTCTATGACAGCCCCAAATCGGCTCAACTAGTCCATGCCCACTATGACACACACGTCCCCCATCGCAATCGGGACTAGATCTATCGGGAACTCAACACCGAAGATCTCAAGTACACATCCTCGAATCACATCCGTAGCATACACCGCTCGCTCGTCAGGTTATGGAAACTCGTAGAGGTCGAGTCAACGCCTCCCACTGGATACTGATGTGCTGACTAAACGCTAAAGACACAAATGACCGACTCGCACCCGAGTCAAATAACACCAAAGCAGGTACAGAACTCACAAGAAAAGTACCTACGCATATCATAATATAAGCACAATATCCCAAACTCAGCATAAATAAATGAAAGAATACATACCTGCCACAACATCGGGCGCTGCGCGGAGCTCCTCTGCTGTCAACTGGAAGGCTCTCCCGCGAGCCTTCGGTGCCTCGGCCTTCATCGGCCGAACTTCAGTAGGTCGCACGGCAGCAGGGGCAGATCCCTGTGGTGCTCCCTCTGCTCTCCCGCGCAGCTGCGGACACTCGGCCTTCCGGTGCCCGGTTTGGTTGCAATGAAAGCAAACCATGAACCCCTTGGGGCAATCCTTGGCTATGTGCCCCTCCTTGCCACATTTGTAGCAAGCACCTGATCGACAAACCCCATCATGTCCCTTGCCGCACTTCCCACAAGTGCAGCCCTTCTGGCCTCCAGATCTCGAATCGGCGGGCTTTGCCCGCTTGGCTGCCGGCTGAGACTGTGCCGGCCGCCGGTCCCTCCCCTGAGACTCGGCCTCCTCCCGGGCTTGAGTCTCCAGCTCAATCTCCCTCTTCCGGGTATTTTCCTGGAGCTCAGCAAATGTCCGGTATGATGAGTTCGCCACGAACTCCCTAATATCCCTTCTCAAAATGCTCAAGTACCGGATCATACGTGCCTGCTCAGACGACACGTGCTAAGGGCAAAACAACGCCCTCTCATGGAACATCCTCGTAATCACCGTCATAGACTCAGTTCCCTGCTTGAGGGACAAGAACTCCTGGGCTAAACGTTCCCTCTCCACAGGAGGAACATACTCATCTCGAAACATCGTGGTGAACCTCTCCCAAGTCACCGCAGTAAGCTTCGCCGTAGTGAAGTCTGCCGTCACAAACTTCCACCAGTCCTTCGCCCCCAAGCGAAGCTGGTTCAGTGCAAACCGAACCCTCATATGCTCCGGACATGAGCAGGTGTAGAAGCATCCCTCGATATCAGAAATCCATCTCATCGCAGTAATCGGATCCTGCGTCCCATCAAACTCTGGTGGCTTCGTGTTGCTGAACTCCCGGAACATCAACGAGTTACCCCCCTGAGGTCTAGCAGCAGCAACAGCTGCAGTAGCTGCAGCAGCCGCAGCCTCAGTAACCGCTGTGTACCGCTCATCAAAGGTCTCAATCAATGTGGTCTTGATAGACCCAAACATTTCCGGAATCTCGGCTCGGATCGCCGCAGCCACCTCATCGTGGATCATCAGACGAAGCTCCTCGTTACTCACGCCGCTCGCCTCAGGTCTGTGGCGTGTCCCAACCATGATGTCTCTGAAATACAACATAAAATTATTAGAGACTCGCTCGAGCATACTCACACTCGATAACTCAACCCTACTTGTTCCCTAGTACCCTAAGGATTCTTACTTGGACTGCGCACTGATCCGGTGTCTTCAGTAGTACGGGCCCTATACTACCATCCACACCGCATCAGTATTCACCCCAAGTCCTCCTCCTAGGATCCCAGATCTCAAGTACCCTACATCTCGCTGGCATAGGCTACCCTTCGGTAGACCTCTCATAAGCTCCTCAATGCTACCTACTCACTCTCAAGCATCACATAGCAGCAGAAATCTTCCTAGGCTAAGGCATCACAAATCAGGCCACTCTAGTCCTAATATGAATACCTAGCCTACTCTAGCATGCATAACATATCATAACATATCTCATAGCATATAATGTAAGGGTATTTTGGGAAATCACAGTTCGGGCGCTGACTGATCGTACACACTGCTCCTTTCTACCTTTCTCAAAATCTTTTACTCTTTTAGAAAAAAAATTGTTCCTTTTCATGAAAAACTTTCTGAAATCCTCAGTTTGAGTTCAGATACGCCCGAAGGTGCATCCGCATCCCTCAAACCAAGGCTCTGATACCAACTTGTAACAACATAAATTTCCAAAACAATTTTTCATTTTAAAACATACTTTTATTCATAAGATAATACAAAACATAATGTATCCAATGTTATCATAACAAAACATGTCCCAGGAATCACAAGACATAAACTCCATGAGTGTGTACGAATCATGCCGGCGCCTTCCCGCGATCCTCGCTAGTACCTGAAACACATAACACAACAACTGTAAGCATAAATGCTTAGTGAGTTCCCCAAAATACCACATACGCACATATGTCACTCAAGGCTATAAGACCTTCCGGTCGCTGTGTCTCAGAGGACTTTCGTCCCACAACCCTGGTAGACCTTCCGGTCCTACCCGTAATGACCTTCCGGTCCATATCATGTTGACCTTCCGGTCCATACCATAATGACCTTCCGGTCCTTAGCATTCATAACATACATACCACATCCATATCATATAACAACATACATCACATACATCTCATAGCATATAAGACCTTCCGGTCACACATAGGTACCACTCCAGGTACAGTATAGTGAGAAGACTTACCTCGTACGATGTCGGATAACCTCTCGTGCTCGATAACCCGACCTAGCCTCCTCCTATTAACATAATAACATTCCTAATCAATACCCTCTCATAGACTCATCTCTAAAGACTGGGTAGAAGGCCATTCTATCCCTCCCTGAACTCTCCTGAATCAGCTTGACTAAACCCTAAGGTCAACTGAAGTCAACGGTCAAACTTTGACCCGACTCGTCGAGTGCACATGGGCGACTCGGCGAGTCCATGCGGGTCCTCTGAATCCTTCTAGCCTCACTTGGCACGTCGAGTCATCCCTTCACTCGACGGGTTACACCGGTCACGAATCGCGGGGCAACCCCGACTCGACTCGTCGAGTGCACTAATGGACTCGGCGAGTTCCTTCCTTGGCAACACTCAAATGACCTTCTGAGGTCAGATATGTTTCTCTAACCTATAGATCTGACCTTACCATACCCTAAAATCATGTAAAGGTCCGACCTTTACACTCATGCAACGTCCAAAAAGCTTCTTTTGGTGAAATAGCCCCAAAAATGGCAACCTAGGTTCATATCTCAAATGGAATAGCATAAAGCAAGATAGATAGGACTCTCTGGACCTCTTAAGGTCCAGATCTAAGAAGAACTCCACCTTGGGACTTCACATACTTCGAATACAAGCTAAAGAAGGCATAAGAAAACCCTAGATTCAAGTAGATCACCAAATACACGAGATTGAGCATAGATTAATACCTCTAGCAGCCTCTTCTGATCAAATGGTGGTAGATATGAGCTCCTCAATCTTCCTTGCTTGCCCTCCTTCCTTCTTTCTTGCAAAAACACACTTAGAATGAAGAAAAAGGCTTCTTCTCTCTCTCACCACGCTCTCAGGTGCTCTGGTGCTCTCAAGGGTGAAGGTGGCCGCAAATGAGGGCCATAAGGTCCCTTAAATAGGGCACAAGCCCGGGGATTTAGGGTTTCCACCCACAACGCCTACTCGGCGAGTCTACTCTTGGACTCGTCGAGTAGTTCATTAAACTTACGTGGCCACCCCGCTCCTACTCGACGAGTTATCGCACCAACTCGTTGAGTAGATCAAAGACTCTCAAAATAAATAATTAAAAATAATATACCTGGAAATCCGAGTGTTACATCATGCTTCGGCCGCATACACCCCTCGAATCTTATCGCCTCGGAAGAACCGAACCTTATCAAATTGGGGATCTTCGGACCGTAAACGAGGTTCACGGCCGTGAACCCCTCAGACCGTGAACCCTCGTGTATATACATGATTCAGCCGACTTTTCTTCATTTCTTACACTTCCAAACACAATTCTAAGCCTTTTTCTCTCAAGTATCATCCACCAAGAACATCATATCTCCTCAAGAACACACCAAGATCATCCTTGTTCATTTTATTCAAGTGTTAAACACTAGTTCTTCACAAGATCTAACAGGTATCAATTCTTGATCTTGTTATCACTTCAAGAACACCCTTCCATCTTCATATACTAGGCTAAAATCCATTGATTTCACTAGTTTTCACAAAGAACGCGAAGAACACGTGAAGAACACGAAGAACAACCACCTGAAAACCTTTGAATCTTCTTAGCAAATTGTTTAGAATCATCAAGTGTTCTTCAATCATCAAGAACACAGGGCCGTAAACTCCTGGCCGTAAACTCCTGGCCGTGAACTCCTGCCCGTGAACACCTATCAGTTTCCAATTTAGCTTCTAACACTCCAATTTGTAAGTTATACTTACAAATTAACCCAATTTCCAATCATTCCTATGATTATAATAGCGAATTAGATGCATATATGCTATACAAAGTGCTTTATAGGATTTGTTTTGCTACGGGATTACATTTGTGGAACTAAGACATCCTATATCAATTCATCATTTGAATCACCCTCCACAAGGTGAGTTCATACCCCCGTATTTTCATAGTTTTTACTGTTTTAAGGGGAGGGGGGGGGGGGGAAATACAAGTCTAACACAAAGATTTTGTGTTACAAACAAATAGTTTCAAAATATCTTATGAAAATGGATTTCAATTATCATCAAATCAAATGGTTTCAAAGATTGTGTTAAAATGACATCAAGTCACCAAAAGTATTTCAAAATATTAAACTTCTTTTAAATGATTTTATAAACTTATATTTTTCCCCAAAAATCATATATATATATATATATATATATATATATATATATATATATATATATATATATATATATTTATATAAATAAGGTTTAAAAAGCTTAAGACTGATAACTCACTTTGGTACATTTTCCTTGTTTGGATGTGGGCTTATAGTATCGGTTATTTGTCTGAATGTCATTTACACTTTACTTATATATATTTGTATATGTATATTAATATACAAGTTATTTCATTCAGTTCAAATACCCATCGTAACATGTTGAGCAAGGGGTTGCACTCATAAACAGTTAGTATCAATTTAGAAAGTACATATAAATTATAATAGGTATAATTTATGATTCATAGAACATTAATTCTCGATTCAAGTATACTAAAGTACACTGTTTTACAAGAACAAGGGTTTGATTGAAAACTAATCAAGAGTATACATCTTTCATATACTAATTCAGGGGCATACTATCAATCATTCATTTCAGAATGATTGGGTTTTCATAACTATTATACATGTAACGTTTATATGCTTTTTATGAGTCAATTGATTCAGGTTGTTTAGTTCATTTAAACGACATAGTTAAAGTCCTGACATTATAACCAGAATCTCCAATCGGGGATCGAAACAATGTGTGTATAGATCTATATTGGGATTGACAACCCCACACTCAGACAGCTAGCTACAGTAAGGTATACACGCCTACGAGTGATAGTTGTTATCAACAATTTTTGACGCCTTCAAAGCGTCGGGTCGGGCCATCTAGTCTCAGTATGGTTATAATAACTCATTAAAAAGATATTAACAATACGTTAGTGTATAATTAACTAAACATAAGTACATTTTCAAAGTACTAGTTTACAAAATACAATTTACAGTATTGCATTACAGTTTACAATAACAGCTGGTGGAACCAGGCACACTCACAGCTACAAGTTTTACATAAAGGAATACAAATACAGAACATTGGTTTACAAACAAAACGGTTTTATGAGATTAAAGCTACTTTTCATATACAGCGGAAAATATAGGATTTTCTACAACAGTTTATATATTCAAGCAACAGAAAACATACTTTCAAACATAAATACTTATGCACTTACTCAACTTTATGTTGATACTCTCTTTTCAAATTACTTGTATTCTCAGGGAATCAGTAGATGGGTACTCCCCGAGCTTTTGAGAAGATGGAGCTATTTGAGTCATGTCTTCATCTTTTGTATAACTATTTTGGTTTCAATATACAGTGATTGAACACATGTAAATACTTATACTTTTTAAATACAATGGTTGTTGTACTTTGATTACTATGATGCATGTTTTGTGATACTACAAATGAAGTCATCCACCCCCGGACGTTTCCTCCGTCTGGTTTGGGGGTGTGACAGATTGGTATCAGAGCATTGTTTATAGTGAACTCAATATATCAATCCATAAAAGATATACAAACTATAAATACATTGGGGCTAAGAGCTCTGACTACAAGTATACTTTTTAAAAATTTAAGTATTTTTACAAGAAGTATACTAACACTCATACCTACATGTACAATATCACAGTCATAAGAACTTAAAAGTATTTGGATGTTGGACACTGCAGTCAAACCTGGGCAGTTATGTAATCATATCTGAGATTAATATAACCTGATGAACTATATTGGTTTGAGATATGACCAACATGTGTGTGGGAGTGATGGTAGTGTTGCGACATATCTAAAACTTACCAACCGTACATATACAGAAGAACTCTAGAACAAAACATAAAGATTAAAATACTATAGGAGTATTTTAGGCACTATATACTAATAACAAATATGTGAAAACAAAAGAACCATTATGGGTAGAACTATAAATATTAAGGGTATATTATAGTTATATATAATTAAAGTTATATAGATTTAGAATATATGATCTAGCTTCATTTCATGTTCCTTGTTTGGTTGTGGATCTAGAGCCGAATCATTTAATCGAAGGTCGATTATACCCAAGTTATATATAATTAGTATACACTTTGTAGTTATAGTAATACCTAAAACAAGTCATACAAAATACATTACTTATTAACTGTAAGTTTCACTTTTAGAAACTTGTATTTACAATCTATCGTTACTAATAATATTCTATATCTCTTATCCCTATTCTCGCTTAGATAACAATGGCTGGATTTCATCTACCCGGAGACCCGTACTTCCCCAATCAGGAAAATGGAGGATGGCTTGAGGATGAGGCAGAAGAGAATCATGAAATCCCCTTAGATGATGATTTTGCAGAAAGTTTTCCTGAAGATTCTGATTCCGAATCAGAAGCCTATAATCCACCACCAGTTTTTAGAATCCCAATCCACGACAAAATTTTCAAGGCCCGACGCCTTCGTGGGCTGAGAACTTGGGTAGGTGGAGTCGGGAGCAGGGTCAACCCTTACCCTACAACGGAGACCGAAGCTTCTACAACCTAAGTGAGGGAGGCTCTGCAGACAGAATTCTTCCCATCTTGGTTCGTCGAGTGGCTCGAAATATTGATCTAGGAATGACAGCCATTCAACAAACTGTGGAGCTTGATGCGGACACGAACGCCAATACAGATCGTATTCACAATCTTGAATTTGCTTATGGGAGAGCTATGAGAGACAATGAGGCTCTGCAGCAAGAGTTAGCTACAACACGAGCTGAATTCATAGAACTCCGAGCACGCCAGACAGTGTATGAAAGACACCTGCTTGATGTGGAGTGTCAGCTGGCCGAATTAAGGGTTCATCCGAGTGGAGCCCGTCGCTAGTAGGAGATGCTCTACTCATCCTTTCTTTTGGTTTAAGAAATAGATTATACTCTACTCGTTCACTACTTAATCTTTTGGTTATAGTTAATTCTACAGATATATTCTAGCGTTATTTTTCATGTCTTTCAGTACGACCGCGAAAATTTCATTTTCGGTAGGTCGGTTTAGTGTCGATGTTTTCCCAGTACAGTGGTGTATTGTAGACCTGTTTAAGGTCAAGTTTTCCAAACTCTATGTACTCAATATACCAATATAATCGACATGCATTTTCATATTCTTTGAAAAATAACCATTCAAATTTCATAATATCCTGTTGCAAGATTGTATTTGCAGTAGACTTCTATTTCCAATTCTTTACAAGATTTATATTGAACTAAGTGTTTTAGTTCAGAGATATCATATTCATGTTCACTCTTGATATCTTACCATCTTTTCATCTTTTAACTTTTATAGTAAAAGATGCCTCCACGGAGAAACCCAAGGCGTGTCAATGTTAATGAAGCGCCAACACCACCTCCGCCACCACCTCCTCAATTCGACGCTGCCATGTTTCAGGCGGCGGTCACGGCAGCTGTTGCAGCTGCTATGTCTCATATAAACACCACTGGTGAAAGTGGATCATGAGTTAGTGCGCATCCCTCCAACCATGGTGAAGGTCACGGGCACTCACGAGAGTGTACCTATAAGGATTTCTCGAACGCCAAACCCAGGACCTTTAACGGGACTGGAGGAGTGATGGCGTTAAGACAATGGATTGAGAAGACAGAGGCAATTTTCAAAATCTGCTCCTGTGCGGAGAGTAGCAATGTCAAATTCGTTGTTTGTACCTTTGCTGATAGAGCCCTAACATTGTGTGTGACAACTCGAAACTTTTCCCGTTATCCTTACCCAGTTTCCGTTAATAAAATTTGGGTTTTTATTTAATTCCGTCAAATTTCTTAATTTGGGAAGGACCTTAAGTTCTAAATAAATAATATGTATTTTATACGATTCGGAATAAACCGGGAATCACGCGAAAAACTTGAAACTTCCTCGAAAATCGCCGAGTTCACGGTCAGGACGAGTTTACGGCTGTAAACTCGTGTAGACCGTAAACCCGTTTACGGTCGGTGCCGGGTGGACCCCCCCTTTGACCGAGAACTCTACACTATATATAGGGTATTTGGCTTTCATTTCACACTTTAAACACTCCATAGACTTTCTCTCTCTACTCTCTCTCTACAATTCTCGAATTTGCTCAAGAAATCCTCAAGAATGTAAGTGATTTCCTTCCTTTGGGTGTTAATCTTCCTATATCCATGATTCACTCTTGATTCATCCATGGATTTCACTTTTTATCTAGATCTTCAAGAATCCTCAAGAACATATTAAGTGTTTTGGATCGAAAACACCTTTCTTTGCCTTCAGATCGTAAGTATCATCCTCTTGTACTTATATCTAGTTAGAATTCTTGAGTATTGCCTTGAAATCGTCACTTTTCCATGAACAAAATGTGTTTACGGTCTAGTGTATCTCCTTAGACCGTAAACCCTTCAATGACCGTAAACTCATAGACTGTACACCCTTCAATGACCGTAAACTCATGGACCGTAAACCCTATGACCATAAGGTCATTAGACCGTAAACCCATGGAACCGTAAACCCATGGACCGTAAACCCATAACCGTATACTCCTGTTTACGGCCGCAAACTCCCCTCTTCAATCGCATGTGATTCTAACACTTAGTTTTAAGTCTTTCCTAGTCCCTAAGGTGGTTCTTTCCATAACAAATAGTGTTATGCCCGCGACTAATACATATATGTACTTCTACATGCTAAATAGGATCCGTTTGTGTCCTAGGCTTTATTTGACACTCAGCAATTCCTAGCAATTTATGCTCGGATCTTACGTCAAACTGTGAGTTCATACCCCTACGCTTTTTCCGAATTTTCCATGTTTTCAAGGGGGGAATACAAGCAAAAGTACAAGGAAACTTGTGCTCAAAATATATTATTTTGCTTAAGATAACTATATGTTTAGAATGCTTTTAACACAGAAAATAGTTTTACCAAACGATTAAGAAATCAACTCGTAGAAACAGTTTTCAAAACTAAAGCAACGACTTCGTGAATCATATCGTAAAATGTGTTATTTTATAAGGGATTCATACAAATCTTAAACAGGATTATCAGTATTATTACATACAAATTGTTAGTCTAAAGTTGGAGACACGTCCTTGGTAACACCCCCACAGAAACTAGGTGTATGATTAGCACTTGTAACCAGAATCTCTTTTAGGGAGAACGTTACTATTGTGTATAGATCTATACGGGACTGACAATCCCGCACCTCGCTGCTAGCTAGAGTCGGACCGGCAGGTCTACGGGTGAAAAAGTCATAAAAAGATATTGGCCCCGTTACGTGCCATATCAAGTCTAAGTACAGCTATGACACTCGCAAGCTAGATAACAGTAACTTACATTTGTAATAATGAAACAAGTGAACTAACTTCAAAGTAATAACCGATTCGATTACTAGAGGGTATTAATAACACCCTTAGGATTAGTTCATCAATTATTTATTAGTTTTATTTATGTAATAAGGCTAATACACCTCACAGGGAACAAACATGGTTTTTCAAGAAAGCTACGTCTAACGATACAAGTATGGTAGATACTTGTACACCTCAGACAAGAACAGATAACCAACTATCAACTTTTAGGGAAAATATAGGATTTTCCCGGGATAACTCAACCTTTCATAAACGGACTGATTAACAAATAACTAATGGATAATAAAACATCTTTCATAAGAAAATACAGGATTTTCTTGGGAAACACTTTTCAAGGGATCATAGAAACATCTTTCACCAGAACCAAATACTTATGAACTCACCAGCTTTATGCTGATACTCTTTCAAACTGCTTGTATTCTCAGGGCAGCAATAGACATGTACTTTTATCAAATTTTGGAGAAGACGGAGCAATTGGAATCACGTCTTTTACTTTTGCTATATATTCTTATGTACAAACTATGTTTTCAAACAGATGTAAATAATCATATTGTAATGTAATGGTTGTGTTTACTTTTGCTTACTATGATACAACTGTTGTGATACTACGTATGACGTCACCCGCCCCCGGACGTTTCCGCCGTCCGTTCTGACGGTTCGGGGGTGTGACAGATTGGTATCAGAGGTATTGTTTATAGTGAACTAAGTGTACCGAACCTTACATGGTATACAACTATAAACACTAAAAGGGGCTGAAGTGCTCTGAACTAAAAGTATACTTTTAAAATATAAGTATTTTTACAAAAAGTATACAAGTATACCTACATACCAGAAACAATATCATGAGTAGAACAAAACAAAAGTATTTGGATGTTGAACACTGCGGTTAAACCTGGGCAGTTATGTAATCATGTCTAGGGTCAATATAGCCTGATCAACTATATTCATTCGAGACATGACCAACATATGCTTGGGAGTGACTGTGGTATTGCATCAGGCCTAAAACTTACCAAGTATCCATACAACAAGACGTCGATAGAACAAAACAGACACCTTAAAATACTATAGGAGTATTTTACTAGAGTCAAATTCATTGCAGAAACTCACTTCAAAGTGTTATTACTCATTCCTTTTAGTGATAACTTAATTGCATTGGTAGCTTTACCTAGTTATCGCTTAGTAGAACACTCTAGCTATCATATTGGGGTATATTTTGCTTCATATCTCTTGATTCGATTCCAGAGGACTTACCATCCTCTCATTCCTGATTATTTTTAGAACAAGATGCCTCCAAAGAAAAGACCCAACAGAAAGAACAACAATCCTCCAACAGATCCAGCTCCTCCACCTCCTCAGTTCGATCCCGCTATGTTTCAGGCAGCTGTTACTGCTGCTGTGGCTGCCGCGATGTCATAGATAAATCCTGGTGGATCTGGCGGGCTGGGAGGTGGTACTCATCCCCAAAATCATGAAGGTAGTCAGGGACACCAAAAGGAGTGCTCCTATAAAGACTTCATGAACGTAAAACCCATATCTTTTGACGGAAATGAAGGTGTTATTGCTCTGACTCGATGGTTCGAGAAGATCGAGTCCATTTTCGAAATTTGTTCCTGTTCTGAAGCAAACAAGGTGAAATTTCCCGCTTGCACTTTCACCAACAGAGCATTGACCTGGTGGAATGGTCGGGTCAAATCTTTAACTCTGCCAATAGCAAATGCTAGGGGTTGGGAGAGCTTGAAGGAGCTCATGCTAGCTGAGTACTGCCCACGAAGCAAAATGCAGAAACTGGAGCACGAACTCTGGAACCTAAAGATGAAGGGTTCCGACATTGCTGCCTACACTTCTAGGTTTGAATACCTAGCACTTCTTTGTCTGGGTATGGTCACCCTGGAAAGCAAAAAGACTGAGAGATACATTTGGGGACTGACACAACCAACCAAAGGAAATGTCTTGGCTGCTCGACCAGCTACATTTGATAGCGCCAAGTGTCTGGCGCAGACTCTGATCGATCATAGAGTCAATCTTGATGAAGTGACAGCCACCCCTGAACCAGCTAAAGGAAGTGGTGATAAAAGAAAGTTCTGGAAGCAATGAAAGGGCCAATCTTCGCAGGAGCCCTCCAAGAAACAACAAACTGTGGCAGTCCACGCTGCTACTACTCCTGCCACTGCTTCTACAACTCAAGTACCTACCAGTAGATATGCTGGTTCCCTTGCTCGGTGCGACAAGTACAGTTACCATCATAATCCCGACCCATGCCGTGAAATGCTTTGCACCAGCTGTGGCAAAAAGGGGCACACAACTCGAGCTTGTAAGGCACCAGTCCAACCAACCAATCAGGCATCTGGAGTAGCTGTCGGTCAAGCCTGTTATGGCTGTGGTGAGGTCGGACACTATAAGAGAAACTGCCCCAAGGCAACTACAACTGGCAACACAGGGAGAGTATTAGCGATGGGGCAAGAGGAGGCAGTTGCTGACCCTACCGTTGTTACGGGTACGTTCCTTCTCAACAACTCTTATGCATGCATTCTTTTCGATTCTGGTGTGGAGAGAAGTTTTGTTAGCCATGCATTCAAACATCTTCTCAAACATAAACCCCAAACGCTAACCGAAACATTTACCGTCGAGATGGCTAACGGTGAGAAAGAGAGCACTAACGACATATTCGTAGGCTGTACCCTTACCCTAAATGATCAGTCTTTTCCGATCGATCTTATGCCAGTTTCCATAAAAAGCTTCGATGTCATGATCGGCATGGATTGGTTGAACCTCAATCGTGCTGATATCCTTTGTTACGAAAAAGCTATCCGTCTCAATCTTCCTTCTGGTGAAACCCTCATGATTTATGGCGATAAACTTAGCTCGAACCTCTGCATCATCTCGTGCATCAAAGCCCAAAAACTTCTACGAAAGGAGTGCCATGCATTCCTAGCCCACGTCATAAATGAGAAACAGGAAGTTAAAGACCTCGAGAGCATCCCCTAAGTTGGCAACTTTCCTGATGTCTTTCCCGAAGAGCTTCCGGGAATTCCTCCCGAACGCCAAGTCGAGTTTCGCATCGACTTAGTCCCCGGAGCTACCCCCGTAGCTAAATCCCCATACCGCCTAGCGCCAGCAGATATGCAGCAGTTATCCAGTCAGCTCAATGACTTGCTCAGCAAAGGATTCATCAGACCGAGTTCCTCACCCTGGGGAGCCCCGATCTTGTTCGTGAAAAAGAAGGATGGATCCTTTATGATGTGTATTGATTACCGCGAACTGAACAAGCTCACTGTCAAAAACCGTTACCCTCTTCCTCGAATCGATGATCTCTTTGACCAACTTCAAGGAGCCGACTACTTCTCCAAAATAGACCTAAAATCAGGGTACCATCAGCTGTGAGTCCATGAGAGTGATGTTCCTAAGACATCATTTCGGACTCGATATGGTCACTACGAATTTGTAGTAATGCCCTTCGGTCTAACCAACGCACCGGCGATATTCATGGACCTGATGAATCGGGTGTGCCGTCCTTTCCTGGACAAGTTCGTCATCGTGTTCATAGATGATATACTTGTCTATTCCAGAAGCGAGGAAGATCACAAACAACACTTGAGATTAGTGCTGGAAACTCTAAGGGCGGAGAAGCTTTACGCGAAATTCTCCAAGTGCGAATTCTGGATTCGAAAAGTAACCTTCCTAGGTCACGTGGTAAGCGAGGAAGGCATACACGTGGACCCCTAAAAAATCAAGGCGATAAAGAACTGGTCAGCACCGAAGACGCCCACAGAAATCCGTCAATTCTTGGGTCTCCCTGGCTATTATCGTAGATTTATCCAGAATTTTTCCAGAATTGCCAAGCCCTTAACCACTCTGACTCAGAAAGGCGTGCCCTTTTGTTGGAGTGAAAAGCAAGACACTACGTTCCAAACGTTGAAGCAGGCCCTATGCAGCGCACCTATCTTGTCTCTGCCCGAAGGGACGAATGACTTTGTTGTCTACTGTGATGCATCCAATCAGGGCTTGGGCTGTGTGCTCATGCAGCGAGGAAAAGTTATTGCTTATGCCTCGAGACAGCTGAAAGCACACGAAGTCAACTACACAACGCACGACCTGGAATTGGGAGCAGTGGTCTTCGCATTGAAGATATGGAGACATTATCTCTACGGAACCAAGTGCACTATCTTCACTGACCATAAAAGCCTGCAGCATATTTTCAACCAAAAGGAGTTGAACATGAGACAACGGCGATGGGTTGAGCTACTCAGCGATTACGAGTACGAAATACGCTACCATCCCGGCAAGGCCAATGTGGTGGCAGATGCTCTTAGCCGAAAAGAGTACACAGGTCGCAGTGCGAAAGCACTAACTATGACTATCCATTCCCACTTATCCGCACAAATCAGAGAGGCTCAGCTGGAAGCCTTAAAACCAGAGAACATGTCGGGTGAAGCCTTGAGAGGAATGGAAAAGAACCTAGAGATCAAGGGAGAAGGAGTCTATTATTTCATGGACCGGATCTGGACCACAAAGTTCGGTGGTTACAGAGAGGTTGTCATGAACGAAGCTCACAAGACTAGATACTCCGTTCACCCAGGATCGGACAAGATGTACCTTGATCTCAAGAAGCTATATTGGTGGCCGAACATGAAAGCGGAGATCGCTACCTTCGTGGGCAAGTGCCTGACTTGCGCCAAGGTGAAGGTCGAATATTAGAAGCCCTCAGGTCTACTCCACCAGCCGGATATACCTGAGTGGAAGTGGGAAAGGATTAATATGGATTTTATCACCAAATTACCCAAATCTCCGAGTGGGTATGACGCCATTTGGGTAATAGTCGATCGATTGACAAAATCCGCTCACTTCCTACCAATCAAAGAAAATTTCAAAATGGAGAGACTCACGCGAATCTACATCCAAGAGATAGTCCGACTGCACGGTGTGCCTGTGTCCATTATCTCCAATCGAGATAGCCGGTTCACCTCGAGATTTTGGCAGTCCCTACAGAAAGCTCTTGGAACTAAGCTGGATATGAGCACAACTTACCATCCTCAGACAGATGGGCAGAGTGAGAGAACCATCCAGACCTTGGAAGACATGTTGAGAGCATGTGTCATTGACTTCGGTAAGTCGTGGGACACCCATTTTCCCTTGGTTGAATTTTCCTACAACAACAGTTACCATACCATCATCAAGGCTGCGCCTTTCGAAGCCCTCTATGGTCGCAAGTGCAGATCCCCTCTGTGCTGGGCTGAGGTGGGCGACACGCAGCTAGCCAAGGGACAAGTCACTGACAGCACTCTCACAGGCCCAGAAATCATCCGTGAAACCACCGAAAAGATCATACAAATCCGAGAACGACTGAAGGCCTCACGAGATAGACAAAAGAGCTACGCCGATAATCGACGAAAACCCTTGGAGTTCCAGGTTGGAGACCGTGTTCTGTTAAAGGTCTCACCCTGGAAAGGCATGATACACTTTGGAAAGCATGGAAAGCTAAACCCAAGATACATAGTACCCTTCAAGATCCTCGCTAGGATCGGTCCTGTAGCCTACAAACTTCGTTTACCTCAAGAACTTAGCAACATTCATCCCGTCTTCCACGTCTCGAACCTTAAAAAGTGTTTATCCGACGAGACCCTTGTGATCCCTCTCGATGAGATTGAAATCAACGAGAACCTAAACTTTGTGGAAGAACCGGTCGAAATCATGGATATAGAAATCAAACGAACGAAACAAAGTCGCATCCCGATAGTGAAGGTTCGTTGGAATGCCAAGCGGGGACCTGAATTCACTTGGGAGCGCGAAGATCAGATGAAACAGAAGTATCCACATCTCTTTCCAAATTCATGATTTATATTCTATGTTCGAATTTCAGGACGAAATTCCCTGTAACGGGGGGATGATGTGACAACCCGAAACTTTTCCCATTATCCTTACCCAGTTTCCGTTAATAAAAATTGGGTTTTTATTTAATTCCGTCAAATTTCTTAATTTGGGAAGGACCTTAAGTTCTAAATAAATAATATGTATTTTATACGATTCGGAATAAACCGGGAATCACGCGAAAAACTTGAAACTTCCTCGAAAATCGCCGAGTTCACAGTCAGGACGAGTTTACGGCCGTAAACTCGTGTAGAACGTAAACCCGTTTACGGTCGGTGCCGGGTGGACCCCCCCTTTGACCGAGAACTCTACCCTATATATATAGGGTATTTGGCTTTCATTTCACACTTTAAACACTCCATAGACTTTCTCTCTCTACTCTCTCTCTACAATTCTCGAATTTGCTCAAGAAATCCTCAAGAATGTAAGTGATTTCCTTCCTTTGGGTGTTAATCTTTACTATATCCATGATTTACTCTTGATTTATCCATGGATTTCACTTTTTATCTAGATCTTCAAGAATCCTCAAGAACATCTTAAGTGTTTTGGACCGAAAACACCTTTCTTTGCCTTCAAATCGTAAGTATCATCCTCTTGTACTTATATCTAGTTAGAATTCTTGAGTTTTGCCTTGAAATCGTCATTTTTCCATGAACAAAAGGTGTTTAAGGTCTAGTGTATCTCCTTAGACCGTACACCCTTCAATGACCGTATACTCATAGACCGTACACCCTTCAATGACCGTAAACTCATGGACCGTAAACCCTATGACCATAAGGTCATTAGACCGTAAACCCATGGAACCATAAACCCATGGACTGTAAACCCATAACCGTACACTCCTATTTACGGCCCCAAACTCCCCTCTTCAATCACATGTGATTCTAACACTTAGTTTTAAGTGTTTCCTAGTCCCTAAGGTGGTTCTTTCCATAACAAATAGTGTTATGCCCGCGCCTAATACATATATATGTACTTCTACATGCTAAATAGGATCCGTTTGTGCCCGAGGCTTTATTTAACACTGTAACGCCCGTAGATCCGGGCTAGTCAATTTAGAGACGATAAGCATCAAAAATGACTTTTTTATGGAAGATTATTTAGAAGGATTAATCTTAACTAAGTTGTAGTATATGTTACAAGGTTTCCGAATATATAAAGAACGCCGAAATCCGAGTTATAACGAAGAAGTTATGACCTGTCGAAGTTTCGCGTGACAGAACCGGCACGACAGAGCGCGACATAAATAGTGAATTTACGTTAGAGCGATATTTGGCCTTAGTGATCTAAACGAAAGTCGTAGAATTAGTTAAACCGAGAGCGTGCATAAAAAGAACGCCCAAATCTGACTTCGTATGAGGAAGTTATGATTTTCCGAAGTTTCGACTTAGCAGTGTGCAGCCCGAATACTCGATTTGAGATCGAGCGGTTTTTATCCGAAACAATCTAAACTAGAATTGAAGATCTCGTCAATGGTAGTGCAACGGTAAAAAGACAGACGAAAACGGAGTTCAGATGAAGGAGTTATGAATTTCGAACAGAGTTTTCCTGTCCCGGCCTACTAAAAATAATATATTAAAATTAAATTCAAAATTAGCCAACGGAGTCTAAACGAGAGTTGTAGAGCATAATCTCACCTACGCGTGGATATAAAGAACATCGAAAACGGAGTTCGTATGCGAAAGTTATGAATTTTTGAAGTTCGGGGCGCGAAACCCCAAAACTGTCAGAGTTCACGACGTGAATACAGTGTTCACGACGTGAACTCAGTATTTATGACTTCTGGAGCCTGACAGACGCAAGTGGCGATGACGCACCTGATGACTATTGAATTCACGACGTGAGAACTTAAAATTCACGACGTGAGAGCTGAAAAATGACCCTATAAATAGAAATCGAGGGTCAGCCGATTTTGGTTGCTCTATCTCTTCTCTCCCACTCCTGATACCCTCTCTAAGCCCTATTTTAACCCCCCGAAGCCCCGGTATCATCTCGAGACCCGAAGCAAGTCCCGAAGCCCGAAGATCCCGAGAAGAAAAGAGTTTCCGAGCCGAAGCTCTGCCTGCGAGAAGCCCGGTGTGTGAAGATCTTCTAGTTTCACTGAAGAAATACTACTCTTAGAGCCGTAGTGCTGCCCGATCATCTTCTAATCAAGTGAGTGTGTAGTCACTTTCTTCTAACACATAAATATGAAGTATTTGCTATGAAATATATACTATGTGCTAATAATTTGTTTGTTTATCTGAGATGGGTGTTGAATATGAAGTATTGACTATAAAATACGTGATATGTGTTAATAAGTTGTTTGTTTATTTGAGATGGGCGTTGAATGCAATGTTTGGTACAGGTTTTAAATAAGTTAAATTGTATATGTATTTTATATCTACAAATATGTTGGGTAGAACATGGGTAGATGAGATAGTTGGTATGTGATAAAATGATGAGGTATGAAAGATGATTAAGAATGATATTGGTAGATGCACCAATTAGAGAATGTCATAATACTAGCAGATGCGCTTAAGAATAATATCGGTAGATGCACCAAGTAGTGAATGTCGTAATCCTGGCAGATGCGCTTAAAGGATAATGGCGGCAGATGCACCTAAAAGAGATAATATTGGTAGATGCACCAAATAGAGAATGTCATAATACTAGTAGATGCACTTAAGCATAATATTGGTAGATGCACCTAAAAGAGAATGTCATAATGCTAGCATATGCGCTTAGGAATAATATTGGTAGATGCACCAAATAGAGAATGTCGTAACATCCTGGCAGATGCGCTTAAAGGATAATGTCGGCAGATGCGCCTAAAAGAGAATGTCATAAACCTGGCAGACGCGCCTCATGTAGCAATGGGCATTGTGCCAATTCCTTAGGTCAATCCTTAGGAACGAATGAAGGAAGGATAGTCGATTCTTAGGGTAAAACCTTAAGAAATAAACAAGATAATGGGGATGGGTAACTGGGTTGATTGTTTGATGATTGAAAATAATAATTATATTATTGTGGGTTGAAAACCCTATATGCTCACCAGGCTCCCAAGCCTGACCCACTCAGTTTTTTTGTATTACAGGTAATGGCACAAGAGTATAAGTCAGATGACTTGACGAGAGATTTTGGATTATAGACCAGTAGTTATAAATAACTGTTGTAAGGTCTGTATTGTACTGTTTATGCTTTTGGTCTATATCGGAACATGACATCCCGAGATTTTGTTATTTAATGAAAATACATTTGTTAAAAGAAATGCTTTGATAAATGGTTATCATATTTTGTTTTTGGGACAAATTCCGCAACCATTTTCTTTAAAGGATTACTTTGATTTATAAAACAAAGCATAAACAAATCGGTCTTTTCTAGCCGAGAAATTGGGGATGTCACAGTTGGTATCAGAGCATTAGTTTAAGCGAACTAGGAATTTGTAGGATTTCTAGACTTGAACTTAGATTGCTAAGTGAAGGTTGAGAGATGAGTGTCTATTATATTTAAGACACGGGCACTAGTTTATTTTAGGAAAGTTACCTAAAATGCTTTTACGTGCTAAATGCTATATGTTTGCCATATATGATATTATTTGTTCGGATCTATGGTCTGTTGCCGACCGGATCTGGAAACCTTATGTGTTTAGGATTCTAAGCGTGCGTTGACGATATTAGAACTAGCATATACATGTTTCAGAGTGATTTGGATAATTATCTATCGTGAAGGAGGATCTAAATTCACCTTGTTCGGTGTATAGATCAACGATGGCAAGAACAAGAAGTGGCGCTGGAAATGTGAATGAAAACAGGAATCAACCACCTGTAATCGAGCAAATACCTGTTGTAGCAGCAGCACCTGAGCTGGTGACAATGGCTGGTCTATAATTGATGATTCAGACGATGTTGGATCGTCAGATGGAAGAAACTAGACGCCTGCTTCGACAAAATCGTGAAGAACTTTCAATTCAAGTCGAAGAGCCCGAAGTGAATGGAGGGCCGTCGGAAGGAGGTAACTTTAGTGGGACTGTTGGTCAAGCCAACCCACCAATTGTTAGACAGAATAACCACGATGGAGGGAATGATGGACTTGGATGCAAGTACAAAGACTTTTTGACTTGCAAACCATCGACCTTCACTGGAAAGGAAGATCCGATCGGAGTTATGGATTGGATCTCGGAAATGGAGCTAGCCTTCATGACGTGTGGTTGCAGAGGCAAGTTGCAGACCACTTTCACAGTACGTCAGTTCAGGGGTGGAGCTGTTCGTTGGTGGAACACTCTGGGGAAGACCCTAAGCCCTAATGAGCCACTGCAACTGACATGGGCAGAGTTCTTGGTGCAGTTCAAGCGCAAGTTCTGCTCGGCCCAAAATCTACTGGAGTTGGAGAACAAGTTTATGACATTGACTAAGGGTAGCATGTCAGTCGATGATTACACCAATGCCTTTACAGACAAAATGGAGTTTGCTTTGCGCATCGTCCTATATGAGCTGACGAAAGTTGATCGATATGCAAAGGGACTCCCATGGGAGTACGCTGTGCCAGTACGTCAGGCACCTACTCTGGAGGCAGCTATTTGGGCCGCCAAGACTGTTGAGGACATGATCAAGGGAAGAACCGCCAGCAAGGTTGAAGTTGGCGAGAAGAGAAAGTTGGAAGGAACTTCAGGGTCCAATGAGAAAAGAAAATTCTCAAAGTATGGAGGGGGAGGAGGAGATGAAGCAAGATGGTGCGATAAGTGCAAGAAGAAGCACTCGGGAAAATGTGGCGCGGAGGTGACATGTTTCAAGTGTGGAAAGCCTGGGCACTACGCCGATGATTGTATATTCAACAAAAAGGTATGTTACGAATGTAATGAAGAGGGGCACTTCAAGCAAGACTGCCCAAAAAGGAAAGGAGCTATGAAGCAAAATGCGCCACTAAAGGCAAGAGCATTTCAGATGATCCTTGACGAAGCAGATAACAACGCGAGGAATCAAGGATGAGGACTTCATACCCGAAGATCGAGTTATGAAGTAGTAATGTGAATAGTAACATGTGGTGTAGCCTATTACGGGCATAGTATAGGCTAAACTTGAACCTCTATGTAATCGTTTCAAGTAATAATATGAACCCTAGTTTTGTTATCTGATGTGTTGAATGATTGTGTGATTTTCGTGTATGGTGACTTGGATCGACTGCGGGACAATACTTGGGACGAGTATGAGTAGGTGTGAATAGTAGTAGAGATCTATACTACTGGAAGCACAGGACTCATGCTTGGATCAGGGTAAGTCACAAGGTTACCAAGAAGCTAGTGATTGGTCTCGTTTTATTCAACTATGTCGTTACCATTGTTTCGGTAGTGACTAAGAAGATGATTGATATTCTGACCCTAGCGGTCATATCAAATTGAGTCCGACTACGATGAGTTTGTTACGTGGTTCATAGAACCAAGTTCGAGGTAGCATCTGACTCAAGTCAGAAGATTGAAATCAATGCGATTGATAGCATCGCGCTCGTTGTTAAGGAAGCTTGTAGCTAGAAATGCTACATGTAAAAATGTGATTATATCACATTAGAATATGAAGGAAGGCATATTCCATTCTGGAATTTGACTCTAAGAGACTTGAGTCTAAGCGTTGCATCATACGATGAGAGGTCATTAGAACACGACCCATTGGTCTGTTACAATAGATAAAGGAAAGTACTTATTCTAAGAAGAAGAAGGAGTCCTCAGTAAGGATTTATTTTGTAACTTGAAGGTTACGATTGAAAGTCCAACATAGTACGAAGAGCAGATGCAGGATTGAGCACTACCTGCTATCGAAAAGTCCAAGAGTTATATACTCTTTCGAGGAAACATAGAACTTACAGTTATTACCTAGGATGAAGAGATAACGTAGGGAATCATTATACAAGTCCTATTTTGTTGATGATTTCGGGACATAATCATCCTAAGGGGGAGATAATTGTAACGCCCGTAGATCCGGGCTAGTCAATTTAGAGACGATAAGCATCAAAAATGACTTTTTTATGGAAGATTATTTAGAAGGATTAATCTTAACTAAGTTGTAGTATATGTTATAAGGTTTCCGAATATATAAAGAACGCCGAAATCCGAGTTATAACGAAGAAGTTATGACCTGTCAAAGTTTCGCGATAGAACCGGCACGACACCGCGCGACGTAAATAGTGAATTTACGTTAGAACGATATTTGACCTTAGTGATCTAAACGAAAGTCGTAGAATTAGTTAAACCGAGAGTGTGCATAAAAAAGAACGCCCAAATCTGACTTCGTATGAGGAAGTTATGATTTTCCGAAGTTTCGACTTAGCAGTGTGCAGCCCGAATACTCGATTTGAGATCGAGCGGTTTTTAGCCGAAACAATCTAAACTAGAATTGAAGATCTCGTCAATGGTAGTGCAACGGTAAAAAGACAGACGAAAACGGAGTTCAGATGAAGGAGTTATGAATTTCGAACAGAGTTTTCCTGTCCCGCCTACTAAAAATAATATATTAAAATTAAATTCAAAATTAGCCAACGGAGTCTAAACGAGAGTTGTAGAGCATAATCTCACCTACGCGTGGATATAAAGAACGTCAAAAACGGAGTTCGTATGCGAAAGTTATGAATTTATGAAGTTTGGGGCGCGAAACCCCAAAACTGTCAGAGTTCACGACGTGAATACAGTGTTCACGACGTGAACTCAGTATTTATGACTTCTGGAGCCTGACAGACGCAAGTGGCGATGACACACCTGATGACTATTGAATTCACGACGTGAGAACTTAAAATTCACGACGTGAGAGCTGAAAAATGACCCTATAAATAGAAATCGAGGGTCAGCCGATTTTGGTTGCTCTATCTCTTCTCTCCCACTCCCGATACCCTCTCTAAGCCCTATTTTAACCCCCCGAAGCCCCGGCATCATCTCGAGACCCGAAGCAAGTCCCGAAGCCCGAAGATCCCGAGAAGAAAAGAGTTTTCGAGCCGAAGCTCTGCCTGCGAGAAGCCCGGTGTGTGAAGATCTTCTAGTTTCACCGAAGAAATACTACTCTTAGAGCTGTAGTGCTGCCCGATCATCTTCTAATCAAGTGAGTGTGTAGTCACTTTCTTCTAACACATAAATATGAAGTATTTGCTATGAAATATATACTATGTGTTAATAAATTGTTTGTTTATCTGAGATGGGTGTTGAATATGAAGTATTGACTATAAAATACGTGATATGTGTTTATAAGTTGTTTGTTTATTTGAGATGGGCGTTGAATGCAATGTTTGGTACAGGTTTTAAATAAGTTAAATTGTATATGTATTTTATATCTACAAATATGTTGGGTAGAACATGGGTAGATGAGATAGTTGGTATGTGATAAAATGATGAGGTAAATGATGAGGTATGAAAGATGATTAAGAATGATATTGGCAGATGCACCAATTAGAGAATGTCATAATATTAGCAGATGCGCTTAAGAATAATATCGGTAGATGCACCAAGTAGTGAATGTCGTAATCCTGGCAGATGCGCTTAAAGGATAATGGCGGCAGATGCACCTAAAAGAGATAATATTGGTAGATGCACCAAATAGAGAATGTCATAATACTAGTAGATGCACTTAAGCATAATATTGGTAGATGCACCTAAAAGAGAATGTCATAATGCTAGCAGATGCGCTTAGCAATAATATTGGTAGATGCACCAAATAGAGAATGTCGTAACATCCTGGCAGATGCGCTTAAAGGATAATGTCGGCAGATGCGCCTAAAAGAGAATGTCATAAACCTGACAGACGCGCCTCATGTAGCAATGGGAATTGTGCCAATTCCTTAGGTCAATCCTTAGGAACGAATGAAGGAAGGATAGTCGATTCTTAGGGTAAAACCTTAAGAAATAAACAAGATAATGGGGATGGGTAACTGGGTTGATTGTTTGATGATTGAAAATAATAATTATATTATTGTGGGTTGAAAACCATATATGCTCACCAGGCTCCCAAGCCTGACCCACTCAGTTTTCTTTGTATTACAGGTAACGGCACAAGAGTATAAGTCAGATGACTTGACGAGAGATTTTGGATTATAGACCAGTAGTTATAAATAACTGTTGTAAGGTCTGTATTGTACTGTTTATGCTTTTGGTCTGTATCGGAACATGACATCCCGAGATTTTGTTATTTAATGAAAATACATTTCTTAAAAGAAATGCTTTGATAAATGGTTATCATATTTTGTTTTTGGGACAAATTCCGCAACCATTTTCTTTAAAGGATTACTCTGATTTATAAAACAAAGCATAAACAAATCGGTCTTTTCTGGCCGAGAAATTGGGGATGTCACAGACACTCAGCAATTCCTAGCAATTTACGCTCGGATCTTACGTCAAACTGTGAGTTCATACCCCTACGCTTTTTCCGAATTTTCCATGTTTTCAGGGGGGGAATACAAGCAAAAGTACAAGGAAACTTGTGCTCAAAATATATTATTTTTCTTAAGATAACTATATGTTTAGAATGCTTTTAACACAGAAAACAGTTTTACCAAACGATTAAGAAATCAACTCGTAGAAACAGTTTTCAAAACTAAAGCAACGAATTCGTGAATCATATCGTAAAATGTGTTATTTTATAAAGGATTCATACAAATCTTAAACATGATTATCAGTATTATTACATACAAATTGTTAGTCTAAAGTTGGAGACACGTCCTTGGTAACACCCCCACAGAAACTGGGTGTAGGATTAGCACTTGTAACCATAATCTCTTGTAGGAAGAACGTGACTATTGTGTATAGATCTATACGAGACTGACAATCCCGCACCTCGCTGCTAGCTACAGTCAGACCGGCAGGTCTACGGGTGACAAAGTCATAAAAAGATATTGGCCCCGTTACGTGCCATATCAAGTCTAAGTACGATTATGACACTCGCAACCTAGATAACAATAACTTACATTTGTAATAATGAAACAAGTGAACTAACTTCAAAGTAATAATCGATTCGATTACTAGAGGGTATTAATAACACCCTTAGAATTAGTTCATCAATTATTTATTAGTTTTATTTATGTAATAAGGCTAATACACCTCACAGGGAACAAACAGGGTTTCTCAAGAAAGCTACGTCTAACGATACAAGTATGGTAGATACTTGTACACCTCAGACAAGAACAGATAACCAACTATCAACTTTTAGGGAAAATATAGGATTTTCCCGGGATAACTCAACCTTTCATAAACGGACTGATTAACAAATAACTAATGGATAATAAAACATCTTTCATAAGAAAATACAGGATTTTCTTGGGAAACACTTTTCAAGGGATCATAGAAACATCTTTCACCAGAACCAAATACTTATGAACTCACCAGCTTTATGATGATACTCTTTCAAACTGCTTGTATTCTCAGGGCAGCAATAGACAGGTACTTTTATCAAATTTTGGAGAAGACGGAGCAATTGGAATCACATCTTTTACTTTTGCTATATACTCTTATGTACAAACTATGTTTTCAAACAGGTGTAAATAATCATATTGTAATGTAATGGTTGTGTTTACTTTTGCTTACTATGATACAACTGTTGTGATACTACGTATAACGTCACCCGCCTTCGGACGTTTCCGCCGTCCATTCTGACGGTTCGGGGGTGTGACATTGTGGAACGGCCATGTTAAGTCACTGACCCTGGTAGTGGCTAACTCTATAAGTTGGGAGAACTTGAAAACTATGCTGATGCGGGAGTGCTGTCCGCGAGGGGAAATTCAGAAACTTGAGAAAGAGCTCTGGGGTCTTACTATGGTTGGTTCAGACATAACAACATACACAAATCGATTCTGTGACTTAGCGATACTTTGTCCAGAAATGGTTGCTCTGGAGAGCAAAAATATTGAGAGGTACATCTGGGGGCTATCGCCCCAGATTCAGGCAAGTCTCATTGCTTCCAAGCCTGTTACCTTTGACAGTGCCAAAGAGCTGGCACAGTCGCTCATTGACCATGGAGCTCGTCAAAACTTTGTGGTTGCTGCTCCAGAACAGCCCAAGGGAAACAACAACAACAACAATAACAACAACAACAACAAGAAGAAAGGTTGGAATAAAAGGAAGGGCAAATCTTCTCAAGAACCCTCAAAGAAGCAACAATTAGTTGTAGTTCATGCTGCTACTGTACCTGCTGTTGTTTCTGCTAACCCTGCACCAGCTAAGCCTTATGCTGGTAATCTCCCCAAATGCAATAAATGCAATTTTCACCAGAACGGAAATTGTCGGGAAATGCAGTGTCATAACTGCAACAGAAAAGGGCATAGTGTCTGATTCTGTAGATCACCACCCCAACCGATTAACCAAGTACCTGCCGCTGGAGTAGGTCAAGAATGCTATCAATGCGGTGATGTAGGGCATTTCAAGAGAGATTGTCCGAAAGCTGAAAATACCGGTGGAGTTGGGAGGATTCTAGCTTTGGGTCACGAAGAAGCGGTGGCAGACCCTGCGTTCGTCACGGGTACGTTCCTTCTCACCAATACTTATGCATGGATTCTATTTGATTGTGGTGCTGAGAAGAGCTTCGTGAGCCATAATTTCAAACACCTGCTAAATCAAAACTCCCAACCACTAAATGAAACTTTCACAGTCGAAATGGCTAACGGTAAATCCGAATCCACCAATGATATATACATAGGATGTACCCTTACCTTGAATAACTTTTTGTTCCCAATATACCTTATGTCGGTCTCTATCAAAAGTTTCGACATCATAATAGGTATGGATTGGTTGTGCTCTAACCATGCTGACATCCTATGCTATGAAAGAGCCATTCGCCTGAATTTGTCAACTAACGAAACTCTTATTATCTATGGCGACAAACCCGAAATGAACCTTCAGATCATTTCTTGCATCAAGGCACAGAAGTACCTTCGCAAAGAGTATTGTGCTTTCTTACCTCACGTGGTAGACAAAAAGCAAGAAGTGAAAGACATCGCGAGCATTCCTGAGGTCTGCAACTTTCCCGACATCTTTCCCGACGACCTTCCAGGAGTGCCTCCCAAACGACAAGTCGAATTCATAATCGACTTAATCCCTGGGGCTACCCCTATAGCCAAATCCCCCTATCGTCTAGCACCTTCTAAAATGCAGGAATTATCCAGCCAACTTAACGAACTACTTAGCAAAGGTTTCATAAGACCAAGCTTATCACCCTGTGGAGCATCGGCTTTGTTCGTAAAGAACAATGATGGATCATTTTGTATGTGCATAGACTACCGCAAGCTGAATAAACTTAATATCAAGAATCGATATCCTCTGCCTCGCATTGACGATCTGTTCGACCAACTTCAAGGTGCGAGCTACTTCTTGAAAATAGACTTAAGATCCAGGTATCACCAGTTACGAATTTTGGAGGACGACATTCCCAAAACCGCGTTCAGAAATCGTTATGGTCATTACGAGTTTGTAGTGATGCCATTCGGATTGATGAATGCACCTGCTGTGTTCATGGACTTGATGAACAGAGTGTGTCGTCCATTCCTGGACAAATTCGTCATAGTCTTCATTGACGACATCCTTATCTACTCAAGAACTGAAGAGGAGCATGGCCAACATCTTCATCAAGTATTCTAAACTCTTAGAACAGAGAAACTCTATGTGAAGTTATCAAAGTACGAGTTTTGGATTAGGAAAGTTGATTTCCTAGGTCACGTGGTGAGTTCAGAAGGAATACACGTGGACCCTTCCAAAATCAAGGCAATTGAGAACTGGTTAGCATCTAAAACACCTACATAAATCCGTCAATTCTTAGGTCTTGCTGTCTACTATCACAAATTCATCCAGAATTTCTCCCGAGTTGCTTAACCTCTTACCACCCTAACGCAAAAGGGCGTAACTTTTAGCTGGGGAGAGAAACAAGAAACAGCGTTCCAAACGCTGAAACGGGCTCTATGCAGTGCACCGATCCTGTCTCTTCCTGAAGAGACAGAGGATTTCGTAGTAACTGTGATGCTTCTAATCAAGGGCTTGGATATGTTCTTATGCAAAGAGGAAAGGTTATATCCTACACCTCAAGACAGCTAAAGACACATGGGGTGAACTATACAACACATGACCTTGAACTAGGAGCACTGGTATTTGCTCTGAAGATCTGGAGACATTATTTATATGGCACGAAATGCACAATATTCATGGACCATAAAAGTCTCCAGCATATCTTCGATCAGAAAGAGCTGAACATGAGACAACGACGGTGGGTGGAGCTACTGAACGACTACGAATGTGAGATTCTTTATCACCCTGGTAAAGCCAATGTAGTAGCTGACGCCCTTAGCAGAAAAGAATACTCGGGACGCCTAGTAAAGTCGTTGACCATGACAATCCATTCACATCTGTCCACACAGATCAGAGAGGCTCAACTCGAAGCCTTGAAACCTGAAAACATGGCAGGTAAAACCCTGCGAGGAAATGGATAAGAACTTTGAAGTCAGGGATGATGGAGTCTACTGTTTCATGAACCGGATCTGGACACCAAAGTTCGATGGTTACAGAGACATGGTTATGAATGAAGCACACAAAACCTGGTACTCCATTCATCCAGGTTCAGACAAGATATATTTGGACCTCAAGAAACTATACTGGTGGCTAACATGAAGGCCGAAATCGCTACCTTTTTGGGCAAGTGCCTTACTTGTGCCAAAGTTAAGGTAGAGTACCAGAAACCTTCACGTTTATTGCAACAACCTGAAATCCCTAAATGGAAGTGGGAGCGGATTACGATGGATTTCATAACTAAGTTACCCAAGACATCGGTTGGTTATGATACTATTTGGGTGATCGTCGATAGATTGACCAAATCCGTACACTTCTTGCCAATAAAAGAAAGCGACAAGATGGAGAAGCTGACAAGAACTTACCTCAAGGAGATCGTTAGACTGCATGGTGTGCCAATATCTATTATTTCAGACCGAGATATTAGATTCACCTCTCGTTTCTGGCAGTCTTTACAAAAATCTTTGGGAACTAGGCTGGATATGAGTACAGCCTACCATCCACAAACTGACGGACAAAGTGAGATGACGATTCAAACTTTAGAAGACATGTTGCGAGCTTTCATGATAGAATTTGGAAAGGCATGGGATACTCATTTACCCCTTGTCGAATTCTCTTATAACAACAGTTATCACACTAGCATAAAGGTTGCTCCATTCGAAGCCCTCTATGGCCGCAAGGGCAGATCACCTCTGTGTTGGGCTGAAGTGGTTGACACGCAGATAGCTAGAGGTCAAACTCCTGACAGTACTCTCACTGGTCCAGAAATCATTCCTGAAACTACGGAGAAAATCGTACAAATCCGGGAGCGACTTAAAACTTATAGAGATAGACAGAAAAGCTACACTGACAAAAGGAGAAAACCTTTGGAATTCCAGGTTGGTGGCCGCGTCATGTTGAAGGTCTTACCCTGAAAGGGTATGATATGCTTTGGAAAGCGTGGCAAGCTGAACCCAAGGTATATATGACCATTCAAGATTCTTGCTAGAATCGGTCTAGTAGCTTATAAACTCCAACTACCCCAATAACTAAGTAACATACATCCTACTTTCCACGTCTCTAACTTGAAAAGGTGTTTATCCGACGAGACTCTTGTTATCCCACTCGATGAGATCGAGGTAAACGAGAATCTCAACTTCGTGGAAGAACCCGTAGAGATCTTAGACAGGGAAGTAAAGAGAACCAAACAAAGCCGTATCCCGATAGTGAAGGTTCGCTGGAATGCAAAACGGGGACCGGAATTCACTTGGGAGCGGGAGGATCAAATGCAACAGAAGTATGCACATCTTTTTCCCTAGTCTTTCTGTATCTCTTTAATCCAAATTTCGGGATGAAATTATCTCTAACGGGGGGATAATGTAACATCTCGTTATTTTCTATATGTAAAGTCAACCCTAGTCAACCAAAGTCAAACGAGGGTCAACTAGGTCCTTTTTATTGTTTGGGGTTTTATTTAGGTTATAATAATAACCTTTACTTGTTAAAAATCCTTAAAATAATTACAATTGAATTTAGAAGGAAAAGGCTTAAAAAGCGAGAAATTTCGCATCTTATTTCTTCTCTTTGGACCGTACACGAGGGCCGCAAACCCTCGCAACCGTACATGAGGGCCGCAAACCCTCGCAACCGTAAACGAGGGCCGCAAACCCTCAGACCGTAAACGAAGCGGTAATCATACTTCGGCCACACACACCCCTCGGATCTTATCGCCTCGGAAGAACCGAACCTTATCGCATTGGGGCACGTTCTCGGTCGCAAACCTTCGGACCGTAAATGAGGTTTACGACCGTGAACCCCTCGGACCGTGAACCCTCATGTATATACATGATTCAGCCGAATTTTCTTCATTTCTTATACTTCCAAACACAATTCTAAGCCTTTTTCTCTCAAGTATCATCCACCAAGAACATCATATCGCCTCAAGAACACACCAAGATCATCCTTGTTCATCTTATTCAAGTGTTAAACACTAGTTCTTCACAAGATCTAACAGGTATCAATTCTTGATCTTGTTATCTCTTCAAGAACACCCTTCCATCTTCATATACTAGGCTAAAATCCATTGATTTCACTAGTTTTCACGAAGAACGCGAAGAAAACGTGAAGAACACGAAGAACAACAACCTAAAAACCTTTGAATCTTCTTAGCAAATTGTTTAGAATCATCAAGTGTTCTTCAATCATCAAGAACACGGGGCCGTAAACTCCTAGTTTTGAACTCTTGGTCGTAAACTCCTGGCCGTGAACACCTATCAGTTTCCAATTTAGCTTCTAACACTCTAATTTGTAAGTTATACTTACAAATTAACCCAATTTCCAATCATTCCTATGATTATAATAGCTAATTAGATTCATATATGCTATACAAAGTGCTTTATAGGATTTTTTTTTGCTACGAGATTACATTTGTGGAACTAAAACATCCTATATCAATTCATCATTTGAATCACCCTCCAAAAGGTGAGTTCATACCCCCGTATTTTCATAGTTTTTACTGTTTTAAGGGGAGGGGGGGGGGGGAATACAAGTCTAACACAAAGATTTTGTGTTACAAACAAATAGTTTCAAAATATCTTATGAAAATGGATTTCAATTATCATCAAATCAAATGGTTTCAAAGATTGTGTTAAAATGACATCAAGTCACCAAAAGTATTTCAAAATATTAAACTTCTTTTAAATGATTTTATAAACTTATATTTTTCCCCAGAAATCATATATATATATATATATATATATATATATATATATATATATATATATATATATATATATATATATATATATATATATATATATATATATATATATATATATAAGGTTTAAAAGGCTTAAGACAGATAACTCACTTTGGTACCTTTTCCTTCTTTGGATGTGGGCTTATAGTATCGGTTATTTGTCTGAATGTCATTTAAACTTTACTTATATATATATTTGTATATGTATATAAATATAAAAGTTATTTCATTCAGTTCAACTACCCTTTGTAACATGTTGAGCAAGGGGTTGCACTCATAAACAGTTAGTATCAATTCAGAAAGTACATATAAATTATAATAGGCATAATTTAAGATTCATAGAACATTAATTCATGATTCAAGTATACTAAAGTACACTGTTTTACAAGAACAAGGGTTTGATTCAAAACTAATCAAGAGTATACATCTTTCATATACTAATTCAGGGGCATACAATCAATCATTCATTTCAGAATGATTGGGTTTTCATAACTATTATACATGTAACGTCTCCATGCTTTTTAAGAGTCAATTGATTCAGGTTCTTTAGTTTATTTAAACAACGTAGTTAGAGTCCCGACATTATAACCAGAATCTCCAATCGAGGATCGAAACAATGTGTGTATAGATCTATATTGGGATTGATGTCACAACTAGCATTTTGGCTAGGAAATTTCGTCCTCATGTAAGCAATAACTATTGTGAGACTTGTTCTAACACATTAAAAGTGTACATTATGGTTCCTAATAGACCATGTTAAGTTAGAATGCAAATCTCTCCATGTATCTCAAATCTCTCCCAAATCTCTCCAAGTATATGAAATCTCTCCCAAATCTCTCCAAGTATATGAAATCTCTACCAAATCTGTCCAAGTATATGAAATCTCTCCCAAATCTCTCCAACTATATGAAATCTCTCCCAAATCTCTCCAACTATATGAAATCTCTCCCAAATCTCTCCAAGTATATGAAATCTCTCCCAAATCTCTCCAACTATATGAAATCTCTCATGAATCTCTCCACGTATCTCAAATCTCTCTCAAATCTCTCTATATACCTTCCTCAGTCGAAAACAGCTCAAAACCTAAGGAGAAAACCCAAAAGGACCCTCTTGGTCCGGAATCCTCTTGGTCCGGAATCCTCTTGGTCCTGAACCTCTTGGCCGGAACCCTCTTAGTCCGGAATGCCCTCTAAGGAACCAAGAGGAGTCGCTCCTACGGAACCCCCCCCCCCCCCCCCCCCCGCCATTTGCTTCAGATCTCGCTTGCTCCGGAAGGTTTAAGGCTTGCTTCGGAATTTCCTGGTCAATCTCGCACCTCCGGTCCGGACTGCTGGCTTTGCTCCGGACTTCTCATAGACTTCGGATCCGAGAAAAACACTCCGGACCTCGCCTGTTGACTCCGGATCTTTGAGAATGACTCCAGAATTTTGGAATTTACTTCGGACCCTCGCAGGCTCCGGACTCCACTCTGGATTTTTTGTCCATTTCGGACTTTTTCATCTTTTTGACGTATTTTAACGTCGGGAATTCCTCCAAACTCATATTTTTCATATCTTAGACCTTTTAAACCTCTATTTTAAGCCATAAGGTGTGAATAAGACAAAAACCCTTGACTTTATGATGCGACATCTCAACAAGTTCCAAGGTGTTCACGAATAAACAAGTAATATCCTCCAGATCTCCAAGCACTCATCAAATCAACTCCCTTCCTTTATTCAACAGAGGAACTCCTTCTTACTGATCCTCACTTTTACTCCATTTTCCCCCTGGAGATTTTATCTTTCCTCAAGATCTTTTCCTTCACCCAGTTAACAAACTCCTCTCATGAGCAAGTGGATTCTTCCAAAAATCTTAATCATCAAGGTGGTTTTTGGAAATTAGGTGAGCTATTTCGAAATCTCCTAGTATTCATATATATTATTTTGTTAAAATCATCTCATTTACACACAAGGTCCTATTTTAACTTCCTTAGAATAATCTAGGCTTCAAGGAGTTCAACAAGGGCATCCTAGTGCCTAGGATCAAGATCTCTTCACTACACTTCAAAACCCCCACAAAACTAACTCAATGTGAGCTTCATACCCCTACTTTTTCGAGATTTCTATTGTTTTTGGGGCACAATACAAGTCAAAGTCTTTTGTAAATCATGATCTATTTGCTTATTGTGTATGCATGCCATCTTACATGTGCTTAAGTATGAAAACCCTTATAAATAGTCCAAAAACTCGAGATTTTGGTTAAGTCTCAAGAGTTTGGATTATATCTCACAAATCACGTTTGGAAAAAAGAACTAGTATGTTACCAAGTATAAGTCACGAATTTTTATAACAACAACTATAAGGATTTGCTTCAAGATTTACTTAAACAAGTTGTAGGACAAAATATTTGGAAAGTGATTAAATTATGGAAATAATAATATTTTGGGATCACTTTTGGGCCAAACATAAATATAAAGGTTATCTTGGAATATTATGTCATACTCATGACTCTTTACCAGATTAACAAACTATTTGTGATTATTTATAAGTATTTAATATAAATAATTTTATCAAGAAAAATATACGAAAACAGAGTTTTCATGACAAAATTATTTGCATGTCATAAACTGCTGTCGTAAAACCTTCAGCAACATAAGTAATGTTCTATATATCATAAAACAGAAAATGCGTGTCATAACCTGCAATCATAAATTTACACAAATTATAACTTGACACTTTTCTCTTGACTAATATGGTCCTGCGCCGACAATTTATAGAAAGGAAAGACCATTTTTCCCAATTCCGATAATGTTGGGTCATTTTGATAAATGTTCAAAATGGCTTATTTTTCAATAAACGATACGGAACGAAAACGAGCACCCAGTTAACAAGCACAATAAACGATATGGAACGAAAACGATATTTCTATTCAATGAGTACGAATTTCATTATTTATCTAACAAATAATGGATCTCAAACGATTGCTCAAAAGGTTGTTAATATTCTAGTCAGACAAATCTCAAAACTACCTAAATAAAAAAATATTAGTGTACGTCTAAAGTCCTGTAAGGAGTTATAGCCAGAGTCTACTGGAGGGAGAGCGGGAATTTGTGTATAGATCTATACGGGGTTGACACCCCGCACCTTCGCTGTTCGCTACAGCTAGACCGGCCAGTCTAGGGTGACAAATGTCTTTATCAAAACGAGGGCGCCTAAGAAACGCCAAAACAGGTCTTCGTCATATTAGTATGGTTATAACGACTCACTAGAATATGTCATGTTATCTAGAAATTTATACAAGGAAAACCTCATAAATAAATTTTGGCACGTTGTGTTGACTGCTCTAAGCACGGTAGTGATGGTCCGCATTTGTTGTGTTGACTGTCCTCTTTCATTGCGTAGAATGTCCACAATCGCCATGTTGATTTCTTTCACCTAACAAGTATTAGAGTCTTAATACTGTTGTTTTACAAATTAGAAAAAACATAGGACTTTATGGAGAACGTTTATATACGATTTTTGAAAACGATAAACTAACACACGCATATGCAAGTTTACACAGTTGGAAACAGAACTTACGAATATTTTATAGCAGAAAATATAGGATTTTCTGGAGAAAACGATTTTATACGATTTCGATAACGATAAACTAGAACGCACACTAAATTATACCCGATAAGAAAAACAATATTTACAATTATATTCTTTTTGGAAAACAGGGGATTTTCTGGAAACGGTTGGTTATTACTACTCAAAAGAACTATTCTCGAACACAAGAAACGCCAAAACAGGTCTCCATCATATTAGTATGGTTATAACGACTCACTAGAATATGTTATGTTATCTAGAAATGTATGCAAGAAAAACCTCATAAATAAATTTTGGCACGTTGTGTTGACTGCTCTACGCACGGTAGTGATGGTCCGTATTTGTTGTGTTGACTGTCCTCTTTCATTGCGTAGAATGTCCACAATCGCCATGTTGATTTCTTTCACCTAACAAGTATTAGAGTCTTAATACTTCTATTTTACGAATTATAAAAACGTAGGACTTTATGGAGAACGTTTATATACGATTTTTGAAAACGATAAACTAACACACACATATGCAAGTTTACACAGTTGGAAACAGAACTTACGAATATTTTATAGCAGAAAATATAGGATTTTCTGGAGAAAACGATTTTATACGATTTCGATAACGATAAACTAGAACGCACACTCAATTATACCCGATAAGAAAAACAAGACTTACAACTATATTCTTTTTGGAAAACAGGGGATTTTCTGGAAACGGTTGGTTATTACTACTTAAAAGAACTATTCTTGAACACAGTTCGCCTTTACAAATTACACTACTTTTCAAAATCACACCTTATAATGATGAACAAAAGTAACGACATGCACACATATATCCATGATTTTCAAAGCAAGGCTTCAAACGATTTCATAGAAAATATCGGATTTTCTGAAAGTACAATGAGAACGATTATAAACAAGTGTAAAACGATTTTATACAAAAATGCTTATGAACTCACCAACTTTTTAGTTGACGCTTTTCAAAACGACTTGTATTCTTAGGGATCTAGTAAGCAGGTAACTAGGGACGCGGATGCAGGACTATTTTGCTGTAGTTTGGAATTTTTCTACTTATGTCTCTTTTATGTAACTCAAAGGACAAATGCAATATGTAAACAATGTAACTCAAAGGACAAATGCAATATGTAAACAATGTAAGTTTGTTATCTTAAGGTATGATGTTTAGATTGCTCTGTTTCATTTATATTCAATTGTTATGATACTGCACAATGTAGTCACCTGCCTCCGGACGTTTCCGCCGTCTAGTCCGGGGGTGTGACAGATTGGTATCAGAGCATTGTTTATAGTGAACTGGTATATCTAGCCATACAAGATATACAACTATACATACAATGGGACTAAAACACACTCTGCCTAAAAGTATACTTTGAAGAGATAAGTATTTATAAAAGTATACATATCTACTAACACAGTATCATAACGAGAAGAAAACAAAAGTAACTAAAGGTTGAATGCTACAGTCTAACCTAGGCAGTTATGTAATCATATTTGGGATAAATATAGCCTGATCAACTATATTTATTTGAGATATGACCAACATGTCCTTGGGAGTGATGTGGTGTTGCAACAAACCTAAAACCTACCAACTATGAGTACAAGAGAATGTTAGAATCGAACATCAAGTTTAAAATACTATAGGAGTATTTTAGGATACTATAAACCCCTCCCACACCTAAGCTTTCCCCGTATATCTCGAACCTCGATCCTCGCAGAAACAACATAACTGAATTCCTCACCAAGACTTCTACTACCCTGTCACATTAAATTGCAGATGGGGCAAGGAAAGACCAAAAGAAGTCCATGAGGAAAAAACCCAGAAGTGGATCCTAAGGAATACCAAGGGATGAATTGTGAATGGGAGGATTTCGACTAAGGGCCAAACAATTATGAAAGCGCCAAGGAAACTCGTAGCAAGCTTATTCCTATTGGCAAAAGACCCTTTCACCTTTCCCTTCCCAGATACATAAGCACCCAATATAAGTGCCCCTGAAATGGATGTACCAAGAAACAAAACAACACCCTCACAAATCAAGCACCACCTCCGTTTGGGTCACGAGTAACCCAAATTGACTCCCGGTTTCCAACTCTCTGTCTTGGAGTAATGGAAACCGTAGACAAGGCCCGATATAGGACAATGTAAATCCGATCCCCCACAAGTAACAAGAACACCATTCCAAATGCTTTACGAAACCCACAAGTAGGACCAGAAAACTATGCAGACCATGTACACTCTTTGAAAGAGGGAATGGTCATTTGGAGAGCACATGTAACAACCCGATATTTCAGGACAATGTATTGACTAAAAGTCAAATGTGGTAATCCCTTTTTGAATTAATTGAAATAACATCAAAAAATGAAATGCTCGAAAGTCTCACTTTGAGTGTACTAAGTGGTAGATATCGTAACAAGGTTTCCAAAAACATAAAGAACATTAAAATCCGAGTTATAACGAAGGAGTTATGACCAATCGAAGATCCGCAACAAAACCGACAAAACACTGTTAAGCATAAAATACGAAATTCCGATAAAATACTTTTTAGTCTTAAGTATCTAAATGAAAGTCATAGATATCATTAAACCGTAAACATACATAAAAAGAACGCCCAAATCTGACTTCGTATGAGGAAGTTATGATTTTTCGAAGTTTCTGACCTAGAAGTAGACAACTAAAAACTCGAAATAGAGATCGAGCGGTCTTTAGCCGACACAACCTAAATGAAAGTTGAAGACCCCGACAATAGGAGTACAACAGTAAAAAGTCTGACGAAAATGGACATCAGATGAAGGAGTTATGGAATTTAAACGGACTTTTCCAGGCCCGGCCTGTTAAAAACAAAGTCAAAATTAGCCGACGGAGTCTAAACGAGAGTTGTAGAGCCTTTTCACACCTATGCGTGCATATAAAGAACGTCGAAATCGGAGCTCGTATGCGAAAGTTACGGATTTTACAAGTTCAGGACACAAAACCCGAGGCTGACTCAGCCTCACGACGTGAGGGAACCATGCTCACGACGTGAGCTCGTGACTGATGGGTTCCAGAGTGTCAGCCATGTCAACTCGTCGAAGAGGATCATGCTGACTAAGCCTCACGACGTGAGCAATCCAAAACTCACGGCGTGAGACCCCAAATCAGCCCCTATAAATAGAAGCTTAAGGGTGCCGGGTTTGGTGCTCATCTCTTTCCATCTAAGTGTCGTTACTCTGCGTGATTACCTCGAGAAGCCTTCCCGAAGCCCCGATTTTTCATACTCGAGTCCCGAAGGAAGTTCTACACTCCCGAGATCCCCGAGAATCCCGAGATTTCAACTCTCTCTAGTAGAAGTTCTGCTCGATTCTTCTCTCGACTAGTTCAAAACAACCACTTCAATCAAGTGAGTTCATACCCCTATTTCTACGCTTTTAACTGATTTTAAATGCTTTTGAACACTTTACGGGGGGAATACAAGTAAACACACGGTCAACCCCGTGTGAAAACATCTATCTTTCGTTATACATTTCAGACTGTTTTTAATAACTATCATATGGATCATGTCTAACATACAAAACATCTTACTTTATTTTACCCTCACGGAATGGAATATGAGTATAAATATCATAAGCTCTATTTATACGTTTACATCATATTTAGGGTAACCACTTTCGTTATGACATCTTTATACATACAAGAACATACAAATCATTTTATGCCTTTATTATCATTATGAAAAAGGATAATCGTTACAGGAACATACATATACATTTTAATACGTGACTTAATTGAGAATTCGTGAGGCATTCATCTTCAATATACCTTTTAAAGGTACCACTAGAAGTCCTGTTTATAACTAGAATCTCCAGTCCGGAGAACGTGACAAGTGTGTATAGATCTATACGGGACTAATGATCCCGCGCCCCGACTGCTAGCTACAGTCCCCGGGGTGACAAGTGTCATCTCATTTCGATGCTTGAAGAACGTCGCTACAGGCAAATTATGATAGTACGGTTATGAAAACTCGTTGGATAGACAATTATTATGGTATTACGTTTTAATGGGGAAAAGTAACAGATACAGTTCTTTTCACATTCAAATACAAATCTTCTTGTAGTTTTGTTTTATAATAATACTATACATCATCTTTTGAGCATGTCATATTTCCTTACAGGTTACAGTCTTGGACATTTAAGACTGCATCTCATTTAGGAAAATATAGGATTTTCCTGGTTCAAATACATACAGTTTATACAACGATCTTTCATACTCATTACATACATTTGTTAGAAAATAACGGATTTTCTGGAAAACATACACGAACTTTCGAATGGCATACATTTTATCAAAACACTACTTATGAACTCTCCAACTTTGTTGGTGACACTTTTTCTTTGAAATAACTTGTATTCTCAAGAAAACGCTAAATCAGGTAGCAACTACTTTTTGAAGACTAACGCGTTGGCGTTAGTAACATATTTTGGATCACCATATTGTATTTGATATTTAAACATGTAACACATACAATCATGTAAACTTTTCAAATATATTTATATTATGGTGGTGTGTACTTTCTTTACTATTCAATTATTATGATACTGTACATGACGTCCTCCGCCCCCGAACGTTTCCGCCGTTCTGGTTTGGGGGTGTGACAGATTGGTATCAGAGCATTGTTTATAGTGAACTAAGTATATCAAAACCATTTATTTTTGATATACAACTATAAATACAGCTGGGAAAAAACACTCTGACTGAGAGTTATACTTTTAAAATGAAATTTTTATAAAGTATACATGCATACATCATATAACAGGGTCAGTATCATAATGAAAACAATATATAAGTATTATAGATGAGTTGTACAATACAGGTATGCCTTGGGATATGTAATCGGGACTGGGATGAATATAGCCTGATCAACTATATTTGTCCGAGAGCCGAACTGCGTATGCCAAGGGATAGCTACCGTGGACAACAAGTCTAAAACTTACCAAACTTATAAACTTTAGAATCAAACATAACATTTAGAATACTATAGGAGTATATTATGCATACCCTAGTTTAACTTTAATAATCATCCTTATGTGCCTTAATTCTAGACAATTCTTATACCCATATTCTCGTACAGACACAATGGCCGGATTCCACCTACCAGGAGACGCCTACTACCCGATCCAAGACAGTGGAGAAGGGATAGAGAATGATCCAGAAGAAGAAATGCAAGAAGACTCAGACCCAGATCCCGAGGACAATAACCTACCCTTAGCGGCTCAAATTCAAAATCCTAATCCTCGACCGGAATTTCATGGCTCGACACCTCTATGGGCAACCAACCTGAATAGGTGGAGTCGCGAACAGGGTCAACCCCTTCCATACAATGGAGACTGAAGCTTCTACAATCTGAGCGAGGGAGGCTCAGCAGACAGAGTCCTTCCTATATTGGTTTGCCGAATTTCTCGCATTGATGAACAAGGAAGGACAACCATCCATCGAACTGAGGAGAATGATGCGAACACTGGAGTCAATACAGTTCGCATCCGACAGTTAGGATTAGCTCATGGAAGAATCATAAATCAAAATGAGGCCCGGCAGAGAGAGCTAACTGCAACTCAAACTGAAGTTAGGGAACTGGGAGCACGCCAGGCAAGGTATGAAATGCGTATGCTCGAGATGGAGCGTCAGTTGGCAGAACCAAAGGCTCACCAGAACAGTTCCCGTCACGAGTAGGGGATACTCTACTCGCTCCTTCTTTTGGTTTGTGGAATAACCTTCGTACGTACTCCAAGTAGTACTCTTTTCATGTAAATATTCCCGTCTAGCAATTACTGTTTCACTAGATCTCTAAGCTGTCAAGTTTTTCCCTGTTTGGTATATTGTAGACCTACTCCAAGGTCAAACTTTCCAAATTCTATGTAACTTCTATACCAACTATTATGACAGACTTCTTGTTTCTTCTAAAAAGATCATCATTATCAACCCATGCTTTGGGCTGTGTAAACAGTTCTTGTCATAAATTGTTATAGCAACCCACTACACTGTCCCTGTTGATCTAATCTAATGTAGTTCAATGTTATTGAACTCAACAACACTGGCGAAGTTTTGCCACCATTTCGTCTGTAACCCTATAGCTGGAAATGCCTTCTCGCTATTCAAACATAATCAATCCTTCAATAAATCCAACTTTCATATCACCTACACCCTTTAGAAAGAGAGACAGTTACCATATAATAACAAACCTTTACAACTTCAACTAAGGAAAATCAAAGCAATGACGGAGATTAAATATGCCTGAGGAAAAGCAAGGACGACGTGTATGTAGATACCAGGCTATGACAAATAAGTACCACCGAGGATAAGACAGAGAACATAAGGAACCACTCGTGAAGCATGCAAGGTGGTAGAGAACCTGATACGTCAGACTAATAAGTAATAGTTATTATTATCTAATGAGTTGGTAATTATATTACTCACACTATGAGATAGGTACGTCACATCCCTCTTCATAACTCGAGATAGTAAGAAATATACCCTCTTCCAAAACCTATGAAACTAGATCGACTAAAGATTTCAACATCCATACCCTAATTTGCTAAAACTTAACTTAAAAACAATACCTATTTAACCTCCCTTCGTAAATACATCATAAGGATGTAGGTCGAAGCATTAGAAACCTAATATCAGAATGAGAAATTGTACTCATAGAATTCAACCAAGAACTACCGTAGTTAACTAACCGACTCGTTTCACATCATGTAACAGAATCATGTCTTCACATGGAAGTAACCAACCAACCAACGAAACACCACTCATGCATATTGACTCAACTACTTTTCAAGCTGCGGTCACAGCCGCCGTGACAGTCATCATGGCACATCTCAAAGCAAGAAACACTAGTAAAACTGGAATGGATGTCAAAAATTCAAATGTTTGTGTCAACCAAGGAAATCAACGAATGTCTACCCACAAGGATACTCCAAACCACAAACCTAGTAACACGAAACGAAGGTTCAGGAATGAAAAATGGGGCAGTTCAAAACAAGGGTCTACCAAAAGACAACAGATAGTGACAGCTCACGTTGTTACTGTTCCTATCACCCCCACACCCACAAGGCCGTACAACGGCAACCAGCCTAAGTGCAACCGATGCAACTTTCATCATCACGGACCCTGCCGTGAAATGCATTGCACTAGGTGCAACAGTAAGGGACACACCATCCGCTACTGCAGGGAACCAACCCAACAAACCGCTCCAGCCACAAATGTCATAGTAAACCGTACTTGTTATGAGTGCAGAGCTACGGGGCACTTCCGAAGGGACTGCCCGAAGGCAAACAACAGGAATGCTGGTGGAGGAGGCCAAGTATTCGCAATGGGCCAAGAGGAAACCGTTGCAGATCCCACGGTTATTCCGGGTACGTTTTTCCTTGATAGCTCATTTGCATGCATTCCATTTGATAATAGGAGCGGAGAGGAGTTTCGTGAGCCATAGTTTTAAAAATCTACTCAAACAAACACCCCAATCATTAAGCAAAACCTTCATTGTGGTAATAACAAAGATAAACTAAAAGCACTGAAAACACATATGTAGAATGCACTATCCTACTAACGAACACTTTTACTAATCGACTTCTCTATTGATACGATAAGAAGTTCCCATATAGCTACTAGAAATGGATTGGCTTGGTCTTCACTATACCAATTGCATGTGCTATAAAAAGACTCTTTGCGTTAACCACCGACTAATAAAACTCTTCTAACATATAACGATAAACCCGACACAACTTCCAAATCGTCTCCCATATCAAAAATCCCGTAGCACTCATGTGAGGAGTACTATCTCCTTTACAACCTACCCGAAGTATTCCCGACAGACCACTTGGGAATAAGCACGCGTACAGTGAGTCAAGTTCAAACGCAGAGGCTAGGAATAAATACAGTTCACCTATCACTACAAAGTGTGTATGCCAATTGTATACACAAGGCGATGATAGACGGACCCGGTATGAATTCAGCCATGAAATTCAAGACAGAAATGACCTGTATTACGAGTAATCAATACTAACATTTAGAAGAACATAGACAATTAAACTCAAATCCACACGACCTCTACCAATCAAAACAATAGACAGGATAATGAAGATCCGCTGGAACACCAACGCTAAGAGTTGGATTCAGTAGAGAACCTACATCCGAGAGATCGTGCGACTTCATGGAGTACCAATATCTATCATCTCGGACCGAGACAGTAGATTCACTTCAAGGTTCTGGCAGACACTACAGAAAGCTTTGGGAACTAGGCTTGACATGAGTACAACCTATCACCCACAAACTGACGGGCAGAGTGAGAGAACGATCCAAACCCTAGAAGACATGTTGCGAGCATGTGTAATCGATTTCGGTAAAGCATGGGACGTCCACTTGCCATTGGTGGAGTTCTCTTATAACAATAGTTATCATACTAGCATTAAGACTGCGCCATTCGAAGCCCTTTACGGCCGCAAGTGTAGATCACCTCTGTGCTGGGCGGAGGTGGGCGACACGCAGTTGGCGAAAGGTCTAGTCCCTGATAGAACTCTCAGTGGTCCGGAAATCATAAGGGAAACGACTGAAAAGATCGTGCAAATTCGAGAGTGACTGAAAGCCTCACGAGATAGACAAAAGAGCTATGCCGACAAAAGGCGAAAACCCTTGGAATTTCAGGTTGGTGACCGCGTTCTACTGAAGGTCTCACCCTGGAAGGGCATGATACGCTTCGGGAAACGTGGAAAGCTAAACCCAAGGTACATTGGACCCTTCGAAATTACTGCATGGATTGGTCCAGTAGCTTATAGACTTCAACTTCCAATCGAACTTAACAAAGTACATCCGGTGTTTCACGTGTCTAACTTGAAGAGGTGTCTATCCGACGAAACCCTTGTAATTCCACTCGAGGAAATCGAGCTGAATGAAAATCTTAACTTTGTGGAAGAACCCGTCGAAATCATGGATAGGGAAATCAAACGAACTAAGCAGAGTCGCATACCAATAGTGAAGGTTCACTGGAATGCTAAGCGGGGACCCGAATTCACTTGGGAGCGAGAAGATTAGATGCAACAAAAGTACCCGCATCTTTTACCTAGTTCATAAACTTTTGCTTTGTAATCAATTTCGGGACGAAATTCCCTCTAACGGGGGGATGATGTAACAACCCGATATTTCAGGACAATGTATTGACTAAAAGTCAAATGTGGTAATCCCTTTTTGAATTAATTGAAATAACATCAAAAAATGAAATGTTCGAAAGTCTCACTTTGAGTGTACTAAGTGGTAGATATCGTAACAAGGTTTCCAAAAACATAAAGAACATTAAAATCCGAGTTATAACGAAGGAGTTATGACCAATCGAAGATCCGCAACAAAACCGACAAAACACTGTTAAGCGTAAAATACGAAATTCCGATAAAATACTTTTTAGCCTTAAGTATCTAAATGAAATTCATAGATATCATTAAACCGTAAACATACATAAAAAGAACGCCCAAATCTGACTTCGTATGAGGAAGTTATGATTTTTCGAAGTTTCTGACCTAGCAGTAGACAACTAAAAACTCGAAATAGAGATCGAGCGGTCTTTAGCCGACACAACCTAAACGAAAGTTGAAGACCCCGACAATAGGAGTACAACAGTAAAAAGTCTGACGAAAATGGACATCAGATGAAGGAGTTATGGAATTTAAACGGACTTTTCCAGGCCTGATCTGTTAAAAATAATATAATAAAAATAAAGTCAAAATTAGTCGACGGAGTCTAAACAAGAGTTGTAGAGCCTTTTCACACCTACGCGTGCATATAAAGAACGTCGAAATCGGAGCTCGTACGCGAACGTTACGAATTTTACAAGTTCGGGACACAAAACCCGAGGCTGACTCAGCCTCACGACGTGAGGGAACCATGCTCACGACGTGAGCTCGTGACTGATGGGTTCCAGAGTGTCAGCCACGTCAACTCATCGAAGTGGATCATGCTGTCTAAGCTTCACGACGTGAGCAATCCAAAACTCACGACGTGAGACCCCAAATCAGCCCCTATAAATAGAAGCTTAAGGGTGTCGGGTTTGGTGCTCATCTCTTTCCATCTAAGTGCGGTTACTCTGCGTGATTACCTCGAGAAGCCTTCCCGAAGCCCCGGTTTTTCAGACTCGAGTCCCGAAGGAAGTTCTACACTCCCGAGATCCCCGAGAATCCCGAGATTTCAACTCTCTCTAGTCGAAGTTCTGCTCGAATCTTCTCTCGACTACTTCAAAACAACCACTTCAATCAAGTGAGTTCATACCCCCATTTCTACGCTTTTAACTGATTTTAAATGCTTTTGAACACTTTACGGGGGGAATACAAGTAAACACACGGTCAACCCCGTGTGAAAACATCTATCTTTCGTTATACATATCAGACTGTTTTTAATAACTATCATATGGATCATGTCTAACATACAAAACATCTTACTTTATTTTACCCTCATGGAATTGAATATGAGTATAAATATCATATGCTCTATTTATACGTTTACATAATATTTAGGGTAAACACTTTTGTTATGACATCTTTATACATACAAGAACATACAAATCATTTTATGCCTTTATTATCATTATGAAAAAGGATAATCGTTACAGGAACAAACATATACATTTTAATACGTGACTTAATTGAGAATTCGTGAGGCATTCATCTTCAATATACCTTTTAAAGGTACCACTAGAAGTCCTGTTTATAACCAGAATCTCCCGTCCGGAGAACGTGACAAGTGTGTATAGATCTATACGGGACTAATGATCCTGCGCCCTGACTGCTAGCTACAGTCCCCGGGGTGGCAAGTGTCATCTCATTTCGACGCCTGAAGAACGTCGCTACAGGCAAATTATGATAGTACGGTTATGAAAACTCACTGGATAGACAATTATTATGGTATTACGTTTTAATGGGGAAAAGTAACAGATATAGTTCTTTTCACATTCAAATACAAATCTTCTTGTAGTTTTGTTTTATAATAAGACTATACATCATCTTTTGAGCATGTCATATTTGCTTACAGGTTACGGTCTTGGACATTTAAGACTGCATCTCATTTAGGAAAATATAGGATTTTCCTGGTTCAAATACATACAGTTTATACAACGATCTTTCATACTCATTACATACATTTGTTAGAAAATATCGGATTTTCTGGAAAACATACACAAACTTTCGAATGGCATACATTTTATCAAAACACTACTCAGGAAAACGCTAAATCAGGTAGCAACTACTTTTTGAAGACTAACGCGCTGGCGTTAGTAACATATTTTGGATCACCATATTGTATTTGATATTTAAACATGTAACACATACAATCATGTAAACTTTTCAAATATATTTATATTATGGTGGTGTGTACTTTCTTTACTATTCAATTGTTATGATACTGTACATGACGTCCTCCGCCCCCGAACGTTTCCGTCGTTCTGGTTTGGGGGTGTGACAGCACAACTCATAGCAATCAAGGCTAGGACAGGCTTAGCAGCGTAAGGAACACAAAAAGGGAATCCATAGTATAAGTGAAATGGCCAAGCACCTTGTGCGCCATGTCGATAAAAGAGGATCACCTCACTACTCGCTTTAGGTTCATAATGCCCTTAATCGCAACCAGTAGTAGTAAACCAAGAGGAGTACGCCCTCCAAGAATCTATACAACCAAATCCGCTAACTATATTTCTAACTATGTGCTATTTTGACGGACTTAACGTCATACAATATATGTTTCCACTCTCTACCATAACTGCATAATGGGGATGTAGGTTGACCCAATTAACCCCAGTACGTTAAGATTATACGAGTAAACTCACTTGAAATTAACTACGAGTACTTACGAGCTCACCTTTCGTGTGCGACAGAGTCATGACTTCTCATGAAGATAACCAGTATCCCGACGATGCACCGGTCCTACGAATAGACTCCGCTACTTTCCAAGCCACTGTAACAGCTGCTGTGGCAGCCGCCATGGCATACCTCAATGCCAACATCACAAACGAAAATGGAAGCAGTGTCGATAAATTCAACCGTAACAACAACCAAGGAAACCAACGAAGGGCAACTCACCAATGCACCCTAAAACCTAAACCTAAGCTCAAGAAAAGAAAGTTCAGAAACGAAAGAGGAGGCAGTTCGACTCAGAGGCTTACTAAAAGGCAACAAGCGGGATCAGTCCCTACCCTTACTAACCCTACTCCTCCCCCATCGAGACAATCATACCTTGGGAACAATCCACCCTGCAACAAGTGCAAATACCATCACCGGGGAGCCTGCCAGACATTTTGTTGCAAAAGGTGCAACAAGATGGGGCACATCTCCCACTACTGTAGGGCCCCGTCCCCATGCGTCACTCCAACCCTCAACCCAGAAGTAAGCCCAGTTTGTCACAAGTGCGGTGCAACAGAACATTTCAAGAGAGATTGTGCAACAGAGATGACTAACGAAGGAGTTGACAACTAGACATGAAGAGACGACAAGAAACCTTACCGAGATTTTTGGTACGTTTCAAACAATAAACTTTATGTATCGAATTTGTTGGATAAGGTGTCTAAGTCCATAACTTATTTGGTATATACTTGACCCGACCCGGCATGGTCCATTTGGGTTGCACTTCACCCAAACTGTTTATGGATAATTTTATGAGAATTGTATACTTACGATTTATTAATATATTATAAGTTATAATATATTAATATAAAGTCATGTTATTTAATCAGTTTTAATCTTGAATTAATTATGAATTGATTTAGTGATTAAAAGGAATACTAATTAAATCATGGGCTATTGTATTTATATGGTGTGGGCTAATGCTCATTTGTTAATGGGCTAAGCTTATATGGAAGTCCATGGATGATCCATGGACCTTTTAACCCATGGATCCTTGGAAGAGGAAAAGACATGGGTTATTAGGGTTTCACCCTAACCATGCACACTATATAAACAAGCTTATGTTGCATGAAAAAGACACTAATGTGTGTGTAAGTGTGGTGGCCAAAATCAAGAGTTAGTATACTCTCTCATACATTTTCCAAGTTTGTGGTGATTTGTGATTTTCATTTGAGGCATTCACATTATTGGTGCTTGGCTCTCAAACTCCAAGGAATCAACAATCAACAAAAGGTATGTAACTCATCTAGTTCTTTTATGTTTAAAAGTACCCCATGCCATGCTAGATAGGTTATAAACCTTGGAAAATAATATTTTGCATGTATCTTAGACAAACATAGATCCAAGGTTTAATAGGGTTGCATGTACACTTAGGAAGTGTTAGAATGCTCAAAACCCAACAGTGGTATCAGAGCCTAGGCTTGTTTGTTTGATACTTGATGCAAAATAGTGAAAAAAAGGTCGAATTTTTGCTGTCTGCCTGATGAACTCGCCGAGTCCATGGGGGGACTCGCCGAATTCATGAGTAAACTCATCCTACTCGGCGAGTAGGTTCGTGCACTCGGCGAGTAGGAGCCTCAGAATGCAGATTTTCGACTTTTGCTGCTGGAGATGGACTAGAAACATTACCCTAAACTGTTTTGGTGTTTTAAAACTTGTTTTAGTTGGTGTAATGGTTGTTCTAATCCATTTACAATAGCTTATATCAAAATTTCATGCTTTGTATGTGTTCATATAATTCTTGAAACTTTGATGATCATGTTCATGTTCTTATGAATTTAGAAGATGATAGGAATTATTTGCTGAATTGTTTAGGATTAATTCTTGATCATTTATGTGTTTTAATGGAGTCCATAATTTGTCCTCAAGTTATGGATATCCAAAGGTCACTTCTTTTAAACACACACTTAAAACACATAAGTTCCATAAAATGAAGAGTCTTCATTTTTATGAACCTTTAATTCATAAGTTATGAAATGAAAAGTTTTGGATAGTTACAAAACTTGCCCTCAAGTTTTGGAATTTGTAAAGTTTCACACACTTTAATAAACTTTAAATCCAAACCCTTAGAGTTTTAAAAGTTAAAATTCAACCCTTATACTATTTATAACATTAATGGTTAATTATTATATATATGTATAAGATCAAGTCGTTTTACCGTTAGTAGGCCTCATTCACGAAGCCGGTCTATAAGGGGGGTATAAGGTTGTTGCCTATAAAATGGCTACTTAATGGGTGTCCATTCTCACCCACCGCTTCCTTGATCGGTGGAGGGTCGTTAGCCGAACGGGTAGGACAATGACTTTAAATTCTCATTAAAAGTATAATGAATATTATAAAGTAACTAAACCTTTTATAAATTCCCAATCTTAGTTACTTTAGGAAAATGTGAATATGGTGCTAACCCATGAAATTCACACTTTGTACCTTACCAAGTCGTTGGTGGAGCGTGTGTGGTTAACCGGCACACTAACATGGACTAGTAAGGATCACGAAGGGTGACTTAATGTTTATCATAGATCGGTGGAGCGTGTGTGGTTAACCGGCACATCGATTAGGTGATAATATTAAGGGTACCAAGTGAGTTTGCATGGTTATTCACACCTTGTTTTGTGATCCTCGACATCCCAGTCACAAAACTTGAGAGGGCACAATCGAGATTGAAACATGCCATTGAAAAGTTCAATGAATCTCAAAAGATCTAGGAGTTTCAAATCCAATTAAAACCTAATAAATTATTTCGTTTTTCATGGTGGAAATTGGTGAATCGTCATTCACCTACCTTCAAATATTTTATAGCTTGGATTACGGCATCCCTCTTCCAAGTTATAAAATATTGTGTTGGGTCCTAGCCTTAATATTTCATATTGGGTGTTATATTAAGGACTTGAATCAACTAACGTGATTTTCTCCCATTGTAGATGTCTGGTTCAGACAACTATGATCTTCCCAAATCGCTTGAAACAAGCTTTCCTCTTGAAGATGATGTCCCTCAACATCATGCTTCACTCCCCCCACCTCCTCCATTTATTCTCCCTGACCCACAAGCCCAAAGACTTGAAAGGTTCAAGATCACTCAAGCTCTACTAGAAATGAAACATAAAGATGGAAGACCTGTGTGCACTCATGTCTTAGGAATGAAGTCACACAAAGACAGGTTGAGAATGTTGGGTGCTGTTATTTCAAGGAAGTTCGCTGTTGACTGGGTTCTTCAGTCACTTCCTGAGTCGTATGGTGAGTTTATTAAAGACTACCATATGACAGATCCTGACATAACCCTAATAGATCTTTCTTATTTGCTTGTTGCTGCTGAATCAGCAATGATTTGGCGCAATGGTCAAGAAAACATTGATGGAAAATCTATTTCTCAAACTTCCATGGACATGGACAACGGTAACATTGGAAGTCCAGAAAAGCTTTCTCGTCCCAATGGAAGGGGATCGGCCTTGGTCAACCCGGTTGACCAAAAGGTAAAGGGAAAGGCTAAGTCTGTGATTGTCTCGTGTACCATTCCCAAAGAGTCTATATGTTTTTATTGTCATGAGAAAGGACATTGGAAGCGAAGCTGCCCTGAATACCTGAAATATTTGAAAGCAAGTAGAGACAAAATGTTTGACTCGGCTTCAGGTAAGTCCACTATCTAACTTTGTTAAAATTCCTAATTGTTGATTCTTATTACATGATGTGACTAGGTTGCATCTTGATGTTTAGCAGGATCGGGCAAAAGGAAGGTTAAAATAAGAGTGTGTTGAATCTGATCACGAAGATGGATTTCTATCGCATGGTTCGAGGATCGGATTTTTGAGCTACTACTTAAAAGTTATGATAGATTGCTAAGAAATATGTAATAACATAGTTTTCATTTAAAGTTGCATTGTAAGGAATATTTTTCCGCATTTTAATAAAGAAATAAAAGTTTTCTTTATTTTATATTATATCCCCTTACAATGGCATTTATGGAAAATTGATGTTTGTATGTTTCTAGCAATATTGGAAATATGAGTTTGATTCTCTCATATGTGGTAGTGTCTGAATTTACCAAATGAGGAAAGGTTCTCATCACCCAAGCTTCAGTTAGACAGAAACTTGGAATCATACAAGTTGTATTGTATGATGAATGAGAATTTTCATCTTTGTAAAATTGAGACTAATTCATTGATCACATGCATATGTGAGTCAATTGAAGGACTAAGGAATTAGGTACACTGGGTGTGTGCTGGTCAAGGTCCACCACAAAGATCAATTTGTCTTGATTTACTAAAGATTAGTAAATATGGTTATACTTATAAGGTTAAGTATAATTCTGTAACATTGGAAAAGTTTCAATGTATGGCAGAACGGATGAGAAGAATCAAATTTGGCAGAAAGATAAAAGTTTCTCAAATCTGAAAAGATGGGAGAGTACTTTAGTATCATGTTTTTATGATCATCTTAATGATTATGAAACCATATCACAAATTCATACTCTAAGGACATCTTAGTGCATTGTTATGACTAGGATGAGGGGTCATGAATTGTTGGAATGGTTAAAATCAAGAAGATGGATCATACATGGTTTTATGATCATCTTAATGATTATGAAACCATATCACAAATTCATACTCTAAGGACATCTTAGTGCATTGTTATGACTAAGATGAGGGGTCATGAATTGTTGGAATGGTTAAAATCAAGAAGATGGATCATACTTCATTCCAAAACAACTCTTAGAGTCATAATCCTAGATTGTAACATTGAGTGACATAAAGTAAGGTTTAAAACACTTATCAAATGTAGTGTAAAATGTTTTCTACTCGTGTACATTTGAAATTGGTAAGTTGTGATGTCTTGGATAAGACAAAGACCAACTAAGACCAATTGTGTGAAGTGTTTATCTTGATAAGAATTTGCACTATCCCTTGAATATTTGTTTGGTCAAGGAATGGTTCTTGACTAGGGAAACTTATATGTCGAGAGGACAGTGGGAGTCTTAAAGATCCTGAAAGGATTTCAAGATTTAATCAAGAGTAAAACCTGAGTTTTATCACTAGCACATGACTTAAGGTTTGCAACCTATTAAGTTGACATAATTCTTGTTTCTGTGTCTGTTCCTATTAAGTTGACTATGCATATGAGTTATGTTAGTTCTAAACTGTGTGCATAACAGCTTGGAAGCATTGGTGGGCCTTGTGCTACCAGATGACAAGAAATTAAGATTGAACAAGTTCAATCCATGTAAGGCTGAATTTGTTACTAACCTAGTCTTGTGATTATGGTTTTGACAAATTCACATGGATAGGAACTCATACACCATAAAATCTAAGTGTCATAAGGTTTCTCTCCGATTCATGAAAATGATGGTGAGGAAATGCTTTCACTAAGAAGATTTTAAGTAGATAGCAATTGTGATGTTTGCATTCTCAAAGTCGTTAGTGGAGCGTGTGTGGTTAACCGGCACACTAACATGGACTTGTGAGAAATGGCAAAGGTCTAAACAATTAAGACTATGATTACGACATCCCTTTTCATAGTTCTGGAAATTGTTTAGACACACATGTGAGCTATCTAAGAAAGGGTGTACGAATCTAAATTTCAGAAGTCCAGCTGATTTCTGGAAATATGTCAGAGCTAGTGGGAGTATAAGTGTTATGCTGATAATCATCATGTTAGTGGGAGCATGATTATTATGTTTAGTGTTGCAAGTTAGCAATGTTAATTATAGAAAAACAAAAGTTTCAATTCGTAAGTTGTATGGGTTGAAAAAGTTGTTTTGCTATAATTAAGGGAGAGGAAATTATACTTCATTTCAATTCTAAAAGCTTAGATTGAGTTTTTAATCATCCTTAGTCAAGGATATATATATGAATTTTATGTTGGAATGGTTCAACATAAGGAAATTCTATATTGCGTTCTCAAATTCGATTATGATTACGGCATCCCTCTTTATAGTCGATTTTTGAAAACATGGCAAATAAAAAATATTATAGCAAAAGACTGATCTAGTATCAGGTCTTTATGTGAGACATCATGAATCGTGTCCCATATGCTTCGGATATAGGATCGGTCACATGTGCTATAATATTTATCCGTTCTAAATTTTTCAAAATGCTTAGAGCATTAAGAAGGAAAAAGGAATAGAACCGGATATGACTAAAATGATTAAGCAATTGTCGAGGATTATCTAAGGCTCACCAAAGATTGGTTGCTCAGGGACAGTTGGAAGTATAGTGTTAAATTTTGGAAGGACCATATGGATATATTCTGAAAAGAGGTAGCTCTTGTTCAGATATGATAATCAAAATAGGAATATGGAAATTTTCCATATTGGGAGTTGGATATTAAGAATCTATGAGAAAGTTAGAAACTTTTATGCAAGAAGGATGTTCAAAGCAATGTACTTTGAATATGAGAGTTCGTTTCCATAGAGTTGATCTCCTTTGGAATCCTCTGTAATGACTGATGACAAGGTTTTGGTGACCTTGTGCATAATCATTACGAGAGGATCAGTGCATATAAGTTTAAAATCTAACAGTTTTTTGGTAAATGGTAGGAATTAGGAATTCTTACATTTACAATAAGGATTTGGGATTGTGAAATGAGCATCATTGGAATCATGTTCAATTGATCTATTTCACAAAGTAAAGATCATAGACAAACATAGTGTGCATACTTGGAGTATGGCATAACTATTGTTTAGAAAAACAAAGTGTACATGCTAGGAGCATAGGACGACTGTTGTTTTTGTTCAAGTATTAAGTTGATTATTTGAAACATTATACAATGAATAATGTGTAATCAATATGGTGATAAATAAAAGGTGGTTTTATTTATATTCAAAACGGTTCTGAGACCATATTGGATTCGATTATTATTGTGTTTCACTTTGCATGTTTTGACTTCCATAATAACTAGGTTATTCTTTCCGAATGATTAAGTTATTCAAACCATCCACAGTCGGTCATATGTTGGAAGTAGATATGAATCAAGACTGTCATGAGTTGGTTGTAGAGGTCTAAGATGTTGGACATGGCTACAACACTCATGAGTGCTCATAAGTTATGAGTATTGGATTCAACCCACGCTCACTTGCATCACTTCATGGAATTTATCTCGAGTGATCGTGAGACGGTAATATCATATAAGTCTTCAAATTAGAGATATGAGTTGTTACCTATGAGTTGGTTGTGCATTGATTGCACGTAAACGCATCAGTAACTTGATGTTATAAAACGTGCCTTTGTGTATAATTCAACAAGTAGTAGAAACAAGTATATGAGTCGAAGTTTATCTGTTCCTTCTAGTCCTTGGAGGATTAGAAGCGATATCTAGGCCCCTCGATGATTTTGTTTTGACCTATGTACCGGGCCCGGTCAGAACCTAATTGATGTGTTCAATTTAGTTCTTTGTTAAACAAATCGAAAATCGGGAAACAAACTGCTGGACAATAAGTAAGACGTTGTTCCATGTATTTGTCCGGCTGATATCATGAGAACAGAGGATTATATGATCACTTATCTAAAATGGCGCTTCATAGTTCAACAGAGTTTTCGAGAGCTACGATTGCTGGTTGGTTCCTGAAGTAACATACGCAAATACAGTTATTAGACTTATCCAAGTGGGAGACTATTGGATAAGGTGTCTAAGTCCATAACTTATTTGGTATATACTTGACCCGACCCGGTATGGTCCATTTGGGTTGCACTTCACCCAAACTGTTTATGGATAATTTTATGAGAATTGTATACTTACGATTTATTAATATATTATAAGTTATAATATATTAATATAAAGTCATGTTATTTAATTAGTTTTAATCTTGAATTAATTATGAATTGATTTAGTGATTAAAAGGAAGACTAATTAAATCATGGGCTATTGTATTTATATGGTGTGGGCTAATGCTCATTTGTTAATGGGCTAAGCTTATATGGAAGTCCATGGATGATCCATGGACCTTTTAACCCATGGATCCTTGGAAGAGGAAAAGACATGGGTTATTAGGGTTTCACCCTAACCATGCACACTATATAAACAAGCTTATGTTGCATGAAAAAGACACTAATGTGTGTGTAAGTGTGGTGGCCAAAATCAAGAGTTAGTATACTCTCTCATACATTTTCCAAGTTTGTGGTGATTTGTGATTTCCATTTGAGGCATTCAAATTATTGGTGCTTGGCTCTCAAACTCCAAGGAATCAACAATCAACAAAAGGTATGTAACTCATCTAGTTCTTTTATGTTTAAAAGTACCCCATGCCATGCTAGATAGGTTATAAACCTTGGAAAATAATATTTTTCATGTATCTTAGACAAACATAGATCCAAGGTTTAATAGGGTTGCATGTACACTTAGGAAGTATTAGAATGCTCAAAACCCAACAGAATTTTCATAAAAAGGTTTTGCCAATTGAAAAACATAATCAAAAACTATTTCCCCATTCGAGAAAATCGTGTAAGTCACAGAGAAACTAGAAACCCTAGTGAATGGACCATGATGGTCCCATATGAACGATAGTATCATATGTAGTTAGGATTCCACAAACTAAGAGCGTGCGATTTCGCCTTATTTCCTGTCCCTGGGCCGAATAGTGATTAGGACAGAACCCCGCATTCCATTTATTTTTAAAAATCCTAAGTATGTACGGTTAGGTCACATCCATCTATAGTAGAAAAACCTGGCAGAATTCGGTTTACGAATTCCCTTGCCTTATGGCAGCACCCTTGTGCTACCAGAACACCTAGCAAGTAGACCCAATGGAAACAACAAAAACGAAACTAGTAGTGATAAGAACATGAACATAGAACACCCTGTGATTCCTAACAACCAATACTCACCTTACAAACCCCGAGCACTACAAATAGACTTTCGTCCTACTCAACCGAATAACAAAACTCTTTCAGCCGGTAAGAACAAATCCCTAGCAACTAGACACCTAAGTCCATATGGAAGAATTACCACGCCCTTCCCTAGCCCCAATAAAGATTGAAAAATCTAGAAGCAAAAGGCATCAAGGGAATCCGAAAGGCTTCCAACCTTCCTACAGAGATTCCCAAGGATCCCTTTGGAAACCTCAACCAAGTGGTAAATGGAGATAGAATCAACCTAACTCCTGGAACCACCCCAATAACCAATCACCCGATACCACTTAGCACGGTCACAAGAACAGATAGTGTCTGATCACAAGATCGACATAATAGATAAGGAAACATCAGACCCAGTCCCTAACCACAAGAAGCACCTATCTAACTCACAAGGAAGAAAGAAGACACTACCATAGGCACCACCGACTACGAATAAGCCAAACAAACCCATCCTCAAGGATCGATACTCCCTACCCCGAATCGGAGACATGTTCAACCAACAACGATGAACTGGAAGAGGCCGACCTACCATTAGCTCGGGAAAACTATAGGAAGAAAACTCCCAAGATAATCTAAGACTCATAAGGTTAACTACACCACACACAAACTCAACCTCGGTGACCATAGTACCAACTCTTAGGGCTCAGAAAAGTCTACTTCTAGGACACCAGGATCCCGATCCCTAGGAGACCATTCAAAAGGCCCCGCCAAGATAGACCCGATAACTCATAGTCTCCGATTAACCTAAGAACCTAGGTTCAGATATTTCACCTTCCATGTGTTCAGCACTCATAAGTGTCAGACCACCAAAATTCTAGAAATCCCACCTGTCGAGGTCAAGGTAAACAAGAACCCACACCCCAAAGAGAAGCATGTGTAATGGACATTGACAAATTTTCGGATACCCACCTGCCTCTAATCGAGTATTCATATAACAACAACTACCACTCGAGCATAGGAGTTGCACCCCTCGAGGCCCTGTGTGGCCAGAGGTGCAGATCATCCTCTGTTGGGCTGAGGTGGGAGATACCCAGCCGACAAGATGACAAAAGCCCAATAGCACACTCACTAGACCCGGAATTACTCGAGAAACCACGGAAAGGATAGTCAGAACCCGAATACGACTCCAAACATCATAAATCCGACAAAAGATCTATGAAAATAGCAGATTAAAACCTTGTAATCCCAAGTAGGGGATCAGGGTATTATTAAAGATCTCCCCTCAAGGAAGGATGATACAAGTCGAACGGAAAGGTAAACTAAATCCCCAATGCATCAGATCATTCGAGATCCTTGCATGAATCGGTCCGGTAGCCTACAAACTCCAACTACCCTCCAAGCTTAGTGACGTACACCCTCTGTTCCATGTTTCGAACCTAGGGAGTGTTTATCAGCCAAAACCCTCCCCGTTCCACTAGACAAGACTAAAGTGAATTAGAACCTCCTAATCATTGATCAACCTATCAAGACAATGAACGGAAAAGTTAAGCACACAAAACAAAGCCTTATCCCAATTGTGAAGGTTCGAGAGAACGCTAGACGTGAGTCGGAATTCACTTGGGAACGCGAAGACCAGATAAATCAAAAGTACCTTCACCTATTCCCATATTCATGACCCTATATTTCGAAAGAATTTCGGGACGAAATTCCCTCTAACGGGGGGATGATGTCACAACTAGCATTTTGGCTAGGAAATTCTGTCCTCATGTAAGCAATAACTATTGTGAGACTTGTTCTAACACATTAAAAGTGTACATTATGGTTCCTAATGGACCATGTTAATTTAGAATGCAAATCTCTCCATGTATCTCAAATCTCTCCAAGTATATGAAATATCTCCCAAATCTCTCCAAGTATATGAAATCTCTCCCAAATCTCTCCAAGTATATGAAATCTTTCCAAGTATATGAAATCTCTCCCAAATCTCTCCAAGTATATGAAATATCTCCCAAATCTCTCCAAGTATATGAAATCTCTCCCAAATCTCTCCAAGTATATGAAATCTCTTCCAAATCTCTCCAAATATATGAAATCTCTCCAAGTATATGAAATCTCTCCTAAATCTCTCCAAGTATATGAAATCTCTCCCAAATCTCTCCACGTATATGAAATCTCTTCCAAATCTCTCCAAGTATATGAAATCTCTCCCGAATCTCTCCACGTATCTCAAATCTCTCTATGTAGCTTCCTCAGTCGAAAACAGCTCAAAACCTAAGGAGAAAACCCAAAAGGACCCTCTTGGTCCGGAATCCTCTTGGTCATGAACCTCTAGGCCGGAACCCTCTTAGTCCGGAATGCCCTCTAAGGAACCAAGAGGAGTCACTCCTTCGGAAACCCCCCCCCCCCCCTTTGCTTTAGATCTCGCATGCTCCGGAAGGTTTAAGGCTTGCTTTGGAATTTCCTGGTTAATCTCGCACCTCCGGTCCGGACTGCTGGCTTCGCTCCGGACTTCGCATGGACTTCGGATCCGAGAAAAACACTCCGAACCTCGCCTGTTGACTCCGGATCTTTGAGAATGACTCCGGAATTTTGGAATTTACTTCGGACCCTCGCAGGCTCCGGACTCCACTCCGGATTTTTTGTCCATTTCGGACTTTTTCATCTTTTTGATGTATTTTAACGTCGGGAATTCCTCCAAACTCATATTTTTCATATCTTAGACCTTTTAAACCTCTATTTTAAGCCATAAGGTGTGAATAAGACAAAAACCCTTGACTTTATGATGCGACATCTCAACAAGTTCCAAGGTGTTCACGAATAAACAAGTAATATCCTCCAGATCTCCAAACACACATCAAATCAACTCCCTTCCTTTATTCAAAAGAGGAACTCCTTCTTACTGATCCTTACTTTTACTCCATTTCTCCCCTGGAGATTTCATCTTTCCTTAAGATCTTTTCCTTCACCCACTTAACAAACTCCTCTCATGAGCAAGTGGATTCTTCCAAAAATCTTAATCATCAAGGTGGGTTTTGGAAATTAGGTGAGCTATTTCGAAATCTCCTAGTATTCATATATATTATTTTGTTAAAATCATCTCATTTACACACAAGGTCCTATTTTAACCTCCTTAGAATAATCTAGGCTTCAAGGAATTCAACAAGGGCATCCTAGTGCGTAGGATCAAGATCTCTTCACTACACTTTAAAACCCCCACAAAACTAACTCAAGGTGAGCTTCATACCCCTACTTTTTCGAGATTTCTATTGTTTTTGGGGGAGAATTCAAGTCAAAGTCTTGTGTAAATCATGATCTATTTTCTTATTGTGTATGCATGCCATCTTACATGTGCTTAAGTATGAAAACCCTTATAAATAGTCCAAAAACTCGAGATTTTGGTTAAGTCTCAAGAGTTTGGATTATATCTCACAAATCACGTTTGGAAACAAGAACTAGTATGTTACCAAGTATAAGTCATGAATTTTTATAACAACAACTATAAGGATTTGCTTCAAGATTTACTTAAACAAGTTGTAGGACAAAATATTTGGAAAGTGATTAAATTATGGAAATAATAAGATTTTGGGATCACTTTTGGGACAAACATAAATATAAGGGTTATCTTGGAATATTATGTCATACTCATGACTCTTTACCAGATTAACAAACTATTTGTGATTATTTATAAGTATTTAATATAAATAATTTTATCAAGAAAAATATACGAAAACTGAGTTTTCATGACAAAAATATTTGCATGTCATAAACTGCTGTCGTAAAACCTTCAGGAACATAAGTAATGTTCTATATGTCATAAAATAGAAAATGCGTGTCATAACCTGCAGTCATAAATTTACACAAATTTTAACTTGACACTTTTCTCTTGACTAATATGGGCCTGATCCGACAATCTATAGAAAGGAAAGACCATTTTTGCCAATTCCGATAATGTTGGGTCATTTTGATAAACTAACACACACATATGCAAGTTTACACAGTTGGAAACTGAACTTACGAATATTTTATAGCAGAAAATATAGGATTTTCTAGAGAAAACGATTTTATACGATTTCAATAACGATAAACTAGAACTCACACTCAATTATAACCGATAAGAAAAACAAGATTTACAACTATATTCTTTTTAGAAAACAGGGGATTTTCTGGAAACGGTTGGTTATTACTACTCAAAAGAACTATTCTCGAACACAATTCGTCTTTACAAATTACACTACTTTTCAATATCACTCCTTATAAGGATGAACAAAAGTAACGACATGCACACATATATCCATGATTTTCAAAGCAAGGCTTTAAACGATTTCATAGAAAATATCGGATTTTCTGAAAGTACAATGAGAACGATTCTAAACAAGTGTAAAACGATTTTATACAAAAATGCTTATGAACTCACCAACTTTTTAGTTGACGCTTTTCAAAACAACTTGTATTTTCAGGGATCTAGTAAGCAGGTAACAAGGGACGCGGATGCAGGACTATTTTGCTGTAGTTTGGAATTTTTCTACTTATGTCTCTTTTATGTAACTCAAAGTACAAATGCAATATGTAAACAATGTAAGTTTGTTATCTCAATGTATGATGTTTGGATTGCTCTGTTTCATTTATATTCAATTGTTATGATACTGCACAATGTAGTCACCTGCCTCCGGACGTTTCCGCCGTCTGGTCCGGGGTTGTGACAATTAACAACCCCACACTCAGACTGCTAGCTACAGTCAAGCATACACACCGACGAGTGACAGTTGTTATCAATAGTTTTTGATGCCTTCAAAGCGTTGGGTCAGGCCATGTAGTCTCAGTATGGTTATAATAACCCATTAAAAAGATATTAACAATACGTTAGTGTATAATTAACTAAACATAAATACATTTTCAAAGTACTAGTTTACAAAATACAATTACAGTATTACATTACAGTTTACAATAACAGCTGGTGGAACCAGGCACACTCATAGCTACAACTTTTACATAAAGGAATACAAATACAGAACATTGGTTTACAAACAGAACGATTTTATGAGATTAAAACTACTTTTCATATACAACAAAAAATATAGGATTTTCGGGAACAGTTTACATATTGAAGCAACAGAAAACATACTTTCAAACATAAATACTTATGCACTCACTCAACTTTATGTTGATACTCCCTTTTCAAATTACTTGTATTCTCAGGGAATCAGTAGACAGGTACTCCCCGAGCTTTTGAGAAGATGGAGCTATTTTGAGTCATGTCTTCTTCTTTTGTATAACTATTTTGGTTTCAATATTTGAACACATTTAAATACTTATACTTTTTAAATACAATGGTTGTTTGTACTTTGATTACTATGATGCATGTGTTGTGATACTACAAATGCAGTCATCCACCCCCGGACGTTTCCGCCATCTGGTTTGGGGGTGTGAGAAAGGAAACATATCTCAATTTTAAAAAAACACACATATATTTTTTCCCCTTTTCGCTGATACGATAGAAAGTTTTTTGGCAAAAATAAATGATTGGCTGAAATTCATTCTCCCATTCTCAATATATATATATATATATATATATATATATATATATATATATATATATATATATGTACACACACACACATAGAGAGAGAGAGAGAGAGAGAGAAAGTAGGTATTCAAACTTTGGTAGAAACCGTGAAGATAAATATTTGACATAGGATTGAAAAAGTAAAAATGTTAAAATTTAAATTTTTTTATCGTTAAAATCTTGTGAGATGATATGACAATTTTTTAATTATGTGTAAGATTTTGATACTTTGCGGCAAAGGTTAATTGTTTTAACGGTAAAAATGAAAGAAAATAAATAAATAAAGAAAAAATAAAAAAAATAAAAAGGACGTCCATTTGCCTTCTCTCTCTCCCCCCCCCCCCCCCCATTCTCCTCACTCTATTCGTTTTTTGGTCATAACATTTTAAAAAATAAAAAATAAAATCTGATGAAACCATTTTTTTTAAAATTTAATTATCTACAGAATGAGCAAAATCATGAAAATTTGATATATATCTTTTTAATTTCTAATATTTATAAAAAAAACCAGGAAAAAATTCTCCAAAAATCATAAAAAATTTAAGTATTACTTTTACTCACTATGCTAGTGACTTTGTAAAAAGAATTTTTTTTAAAATAACGTGTTTTAGATACCAAACTTGATTTTATAAGATTAAAAGTTTAAAAAAATTGTTGAACATAATATGATCCAAAATGAGATGATTTAAGAAAATTTTGATTCATAAAAATTATGATTCAACTTGTTTATGATACTTAATTTTTTTATCTAAAAATATTTTGAGTAAAATATTTTATGATCTTTAATTATTATATTTTTTATAATTCAAATTTAATTGATTCAAAATTAAATGATTCGACAAATATAATGATCTAGATCTTTTTATGAACAAAAAATTTATTTAATTCAATATATTATGATCGAAAATTTGAAGAGTAAAACTTAATATCACCCAAAATAATATGATTCAAAATGATATGATACAAAATTTTTTGTTAAAAACTGATATAATTCAAATTTTCATAATCCAAAGATAATATGATCAAAAATAGTATGATGCATAATATCATTATCATTCGAAACTTTTTATAGTTAGTAAATATCAAAAACTCGAACCTATGTTTAATTTAAAAAAAAACAAAAAACAAAAAAAAAACACAAAAAACTTCAAAGGCATACAGAAAACGTCAAAAAACAAAATATATATATATATATATATATATATATATATATATATATATATATATATATATATATTTGAAATCCAAAAAAAATGAAAAACTAAGTATTTAGTAGTCTAAAAAAGTGATTTCAAGAAAAAAAAAATTAAATATTAAATAAAACAAAAGACGAAAAAATTAAAAAATTAAAAAATTAAAAAAACATATAAAAACAGCAAAACACAGTAAATATACTTCTAAAAAGTTTTTTTTTTAAAAATATTTAAAAAACAATTAAAAAAGTTTAAAAACATATTAAAAAACAAAAACGAAAAGAAAACCCCATGTAAATGATATTCAATGGACGTCCGTCGTACGTGATTATTTCATGAAGTTCGTATTACGTTCTACGGAAGTTCGTCGCATTCGAACGCGTCACAACACTAGTAATTGTGTGTGACATTTGTGTCATTTACGAAATGTGTGGTACAGAATTGTTCTCGTGGTTCCTTTTATTGGATTATATATATATATATATATATATATATATATATATATATATATATATATAGAGAGAGAGAGAGAGAGAGAGAGAGAGAGAGAGAGAGAGAGAGAGAGAGAGAGAGAGAGAGAGAGAGAGAGAGAGAGAGAGAGAGAGAGAGAGAGAGAGAGAGAGAGAGAGAGAGAGAGAGAGAGAGAGGTATTGTTTTTTCTGTAATCAAAAGGTCATGATGGCTTTATGATGAGTATGTTATCTCTTTGTTGCAAGTATGTGGGAATAGAATGGTGGTTTGTTTGAAGTATTTGGCATGTAGTAGTGACAATACACATAAAATATAAATATAACTACCGAGATTTTTAAATGGTATTCGTCTTTTTTTATGTGTAGTGGAGCCAACTGATTTTTATCATAAAAGAAGAGTAAATTATAGTATTTGTCCTTTTATATATATATATATATATATATATATATATATATATATATATATATATATATATATATATATATATAAAACTAAACAAGTATTGTGTTATCGTATAACTTATTCTCAGCCAATCAACAGACAAAGGTGTATATGTAAATTAACATAATAATCATTTAATTAATATCTATATAAATAATCTTTTAAATTAGGTATCTGATAATTAAGAGGCTACATTTAGGCAACCAAACCATCGTCTTCTTGAATTTACCACCGACCAATACCACAACAACCATCATCATCATTGGTTGCCGATCACAACATCACCTCGCCACGATCCTCGCCATCTATCACTACCATCACAACACCCATAAATAACATCTCGAAATCTACTATCGATAGTTCCAAAAAAACGGAAGCATCAACAACAATACTCTTTAATTCGTTTATTCGGAGGTAGAGGCAGAAAATATGCTAGATCTCGATATGGAGGTGGAGGCGGAGAAGAGAGACACTCTTCATGGTTAGTATTTCATTAAATCTTTTTTGTATTTGCCCTAAGTTACGATTTTAAATCGAGTTTCCATTTCCCCAAATTAATTTGTGCTACTAAAAGTAACAAACAGACGATTGATTAAAACCAAAGCAACAAATGATTATTTTTAATAAATACAATTGTAAGCTAAACCATTAGTTGCTTAAAAAACTTTCAAGAACTTCTTACATCCACAAATTTTTGGTGCTTGCAACTTGGACCAGTTAGATTGCATCGTGTCAATTACATCCCTGTGCAATATCATATCCCAACTAAATATCTTAAAATGAGCCGGATAATATCCCTCCATTAAAAAAACAGAACTAAAACAAAAATATGATGCAGGTTTATAGAATGTTAAACGTTTTAAATCAACAAAACCAAAAGGAAATGGAAATTTGATTACAACTAGACGATTTAAATCAACAAAACAAAAACAAATTTTCTTTGGTGCTTTACAATTCATCGTATTTAGAATTTGTCTTATTTGATTTTTGATTTTCCAGAAACTGATGATTTTTATTCTTTCCCTGAATATTGGTAATGGTTTTTGTAACGCCCTGTTTCGAATCGTAACCCATTTGGGAGGGGGTGATGCAATGTAGATGGTTCAGGCATCCAGAATTGGTTTTGGTGCCATGAGGTATTTTGGTAAATTGGCAACGGGCCTTTATGGAAATTGGATTTTGTGTTCGGGGGAACTTTAAGTCAAGTATGAGTTGATAATAGTGTAGAGCTTCTCGATACCTTTTCATGGATATAAGGATGGTCAGAATCGGTGTTGTATCAAAGAAGTTATGGCCTTCGGAATGAATTAGGGTTTGGGGAAAACCCTAATACGTCGGGCGTACCAAGGAAGTATGCAGGGCATACAGATGCGAAGGAGGTTACGTCGTGCATAATGGAGAGTACATGTAGCGTAGTGGGAGGCTGGGATTGGGGTGCGAGACCTCATACGCTGGGCGTACGAGGGTCAGATTGAAACCCTAATTTTTAGGGATGTACCTTGTATAAGCTTAATGGTAACCCCTTTCCCTCATTTCTAAGTCAGCCTCCACACTTTAAAAACCCTAAATCAACCTTGTAGCCTCTTGGAGGTGTTCTTGAGCTATTGGGAGGCTTTGATGCTCATTTTCGCCCTTGGGAAGGAAAGAAGAGAAGCTTGAAGTTGTTTGGAGTGGTGAAGAGCCTTTGGATCCAGAATCATCATCTTGTGGGGAAGATTTTTGAGGTAACAAGTTTTCATCTTGGCTTGTGTGTGATTAGATCTCTTCATGGCTAGTTTATTATGTTTTTGGTCTCCTTTTTGGTTCTATGGATGAGTTGGGTTGTCTAAGGGCTTGTTCTTTCAGATTTGGGTTGGTTTTGGTATCCTTGGGCATAAAGGTGCAAGCTTTATGTGTATTATGGAGTCATGCATGCATTAAGTTAACGATTAAGTCCTTTTTTAGCTTAAGAGCTTCTTGTAGTCATGTATGAACGTAAACTTGGCAACTTTACGTGGTATTCCAGCTCAAGGAAGTCAGATATGTAGTTTAGAAAGCTTTGTCTTAATGGATTAAGTGAAAATCAGGTTTGGGAAGAATAAGGTGAGTACGGTGGGCGTACAAGCAGGTACGCGCAGCGTACAAGCCTCCAAGCGAGTACGATGCACGTACGTGCTTGTACACCCCACGTACACGGTCTATTGGGCTTTGAGTGTTTGGGCTTCGGTTTGGGCTTGATTGGTTGGGGCTTTGTTGGGGGATCTGAGAATATGTGTTTTGTATTAAGGACAAGTTATTGGGATTCAGGGTAAGGCCCAAGTAAGGGTTTGGGCCCAATTTGGAAAATTGGGCCATAAATGGGCTTTGGATGGTTTTTGGTTTGTGAACCTTTATGATAGGGAGTTTGGGCCTTAGTATTGGACCAAACTAGGTGAGGGGTAACATGGTCTTTTTACCCCATATATGGATTATTGGATTCGGTTTGGAACCCAATTGTTAATTGGGTGATATTTGTTTGATAGCGCGGGGATTCTAGCGGATCAGCAGGCATAGATTTATTGTGGGTTCAACTGTCGAGGTGAGTCTCCTCACTATACTACGGGTCGAAGGAACTAATGTCGACCCATTTAGTTTATGTATTATAGGATCACCATGGGTTGGCCCTTGGCATTTTAAATAAATGACAAGGAGGCGACTCCTAGCAATCTGTATGCAAGACCAGAGTCTGAACTCTGGCAGTTAATTAGTTAAGTATATGTAGATTGTATGCTAGTTGTCTTTGTGATGTTTGCATGGAAGACCAGGAAGTGGCTCCTAGAACTTGTTTGTAAGACCTAGGGTTTTGGCCCCAGCCCTGGCAAGGAAGACCATGATACGGCTCGAGGCATAATAGCAAGACTATGGTTGGCACATAACACTTTCTATTGATTGTTGGATATGTATGATATGTATGGCATGTGGTAATTGGGGAACTCACTAAGCTTTGTGCTTACATTTTGTGGTTTATGGTTTCAGGTACTTCCGGTTCGAAAGGGAAGGGCCCGACTTGATCACAGAGCATACACCTGTGTTTTCCACAATTCGAGATTTTGGGAATGAACTCTGATAATTGATTTTATTTTAAATACTCCAAATGTTTGAATAAAGGATAAATGATTGTTTTGCCTATGTTTTAAAAATGAAAATTTTACCTTCGTATTTTGGGACGTTACAAGTTGGTATCAGAGCCTTGGTTTGAGGGATTCGGACATACTCTTGGGTATGCCTGGACTCAAACTGAGGGTTTAGTGAAAATTTTCATAAAATAATTATTTTATTAAAAAGGGCTTTCTAATCAAAGAAAGGTGTGTGATGTGTGCAATCGGCTGAGCTCAAGTAAGTGGTTCCCAGAATACCTATACATGTTTATTATGATATATGATATGAATATGTGAATTGCATGCTACATTAGGGCTAAGGATCTGCTCAGGATTTCATGATATGAGAGATGCCTTTTAGAATTGCATGCTAGTATGGTTTCCAGACAAGTGGATAGAGTGTCTTGGATAGTGTATGTTGGTTAGATTTTCCGTTGTATGAATGCTACTTGCTTTGTGCTTTGTGGGACTCTTAGTGATGTGAATTGGCTGCTAAGTGAAAATGCTAAATTACATGTGGCACAGGTTAAATAATCTCATAGTCATAGATCTGACTCTATTGCCCAGCTCTTGTTTGAGTCCAACCGTTTTAGGGTTGAGTCTTTTACTCGAAGGATTATCTGATCTCTGTTGCATGTGACTATATTCATTAGGTAGCTAGTTGACATTGGTGGGAGTCTTTCAGCAGCTGAGGGTTGGGTGAGGTTGGGAACCTAGGAGAGCTTAGGAAGTGCTTCAGTGGATTTGGTTACATTGTTTAGCGAGTTTTTGGTGCATCGGTTTGAGAAGGTGACTTAGAGGATTCCGGATGATCCTTGAGGAAAGTATAGAAAGGTGTGGAAGGTAGTATTGGGCCCGTACTACTGAAAGCACAAGATCCATACTCGAATCAGGGAGAGTCTTGGAGAATCTAAGAAGCTTATGGGAGGAGGATTCTTGGGCATGTTCTGATCTTTGGCTTCGTGTATTTCAGTTTGGTGATGAGCACTCATGGAAGAGGTTCTGGTTCTGGTTTCGGTTCCGACTCAGGTGCAGTTAGCGAGCAGATGCGGGAGTTCAACTTGTCGGATATTACCCGTGATATTTTGGATTAGACTCCTGTGATCTTTGGTTCGTTCGAGGAGGGGATTTTGTAGATCTTGGATGAGTGCTTGGGCGCGTTCCGTGCTAAGGTTATGGCTATCATTGGAGCTCGCTCTCTCTCCTTCCACGACGAGTTTCTGCCCCGAGGAGACCAAGGTCAGATATGCTTCCTACCTATTGAAAGACATGGCATGGGATTGGTGGGAAGATGTTGGTCGTGAGGTGGGTGATGATGTTGTTGATGTTATGTCATGCGATGAATTTTCAACCAGGTTCCAAGCTGAGTTTGCACCGGTGATTGCGGTGCAGCAGTTGGCACGAGAGATTCAGGATCTCCACCAGACTACTGAGACCGTGGCAGAGATCACTGCCAAGTTCCGGGAGAGGGCTTTATTGGTTCTGCAGTATACAACAGATGAGAAAATGAAGAAGGTGATGTATCATGATATGATGTGGATTGATATCAGGAAGTTTGTGAGTGTTTTAGGGTGCAAGACCCTGAATGATATGATTTGTAGGGCCCGAGAGCGGGAGATCATTTTGGAGCACCTAGGGAACAGGGGGCCAGATCAGGTGCATGTAGTGGAGGATCCTGGGAAGATACCTAAGACTTCTGATCAGCGTTTGAGAGGCCAGCAGGGCCTGAGTCAGTGCAGCACATGCGGGAAACTACATTATGGAGTTTGTCGTTCAAGGGGTTTGGGCAGCTACAAGTGTGGCAGAGTTGGTCATGTCAGCAAAGATTTCCCTCAGGGGGCAAGCCCGTTATGTTTTCACTGCAACCAGGTGGGCCACAAGAAGGCCGACTGTCCGATGTTGAGGGGAGGAGCAGTGCGTGCACCTGTTCCGGCTACTTTGAGGATCACTGATGGTCGTGAGGGTAGGGTTGGAGCCCCAACAGAAAGGAGTTGGGCATTACAGTATCAGACAGGGGAGGTCAGGACTCCAACAGGTGATGTTGCAGGTATGTTATCTTTTGCTTTCTTTTCGGTTCTTATCAGTATTTATGTTGTTTGGAATCTTGCACCGGTTTGAGTAAGCGTTATCTTTAGTTTAATTCTATATTTATGTTGGGTTATTGATGGGTTTTGAGCATTCTAACACTTCCTAAGTGTACATGCAACCCTAATAACCTTGGATCTATGTTTGTCTAATTATCATGCAAAGTTGAATTCCAAGGTTATATTCCTATCTAGCATACATGGGGAACAAATTTTAACTTGCATGAAAGATAGAATAACTTACCTTGTTGTTGCTTATGATCCTTGAAACCTTGTGAGCCTAGCACCCCAAGTGTGATGCCTCAAATGCTTCACACAACACCAAATGCTTTTGGAATGATTTTAGAGAGAATACACACTTCTAAAATCGGCCTAGCCCTCTTGTTTCTTATGTGTCTCCGATTTTGGTGGAGAATGGGTTTCTTATATAGTGTTGACACATCTAGGGTTACACCATGTAAACCCTAATGTGTCATGACTCTTCATTTCCATGACCCATGGGTTTGTAACTCCCATGGAGCATCCATGGAGCATCCTATGGGTGGAACCCAACTTGATAATCCATGGAGCCTCTTAGCCCACTATATAAGATATGGAAGATTTACATAATCTACCCATATATTTAATTAGTTATCTTTTGATCACTTAATTAATTCTAAATTAATTCTTGATCAAATTAATTAAATAATATTATTAATATATTAGAACTTATAATATATTAATAAACCATAAGTGTTATTTCTCTCATTTTAGTTTATCCAATTGCATGGTGCCATGCAACCCAAATGGACCATGCCGGGTCGGGTCAAGTACATACCAGAAATAGTTATGGACTTAGACACCTTATCCAACAGTCTCCCACTTGGATAAGTCTAATAACTATAACTGCAATACTTTAGGAACCGATCGGCAATCGTAGCTCTTTCAAGGTCTCTCGGAACTGAGAAGATGATGATACGCCATTTAAGATAAGTGATCATATAATCCTATGTTCTAGATATCAGTCGGACAAAAACATGGAACAGTGTCTTACTTTGTGTCCAGCAGTTTGTTTCCCGATTTCCGATTTGTTTGACATAGAACTCAATTGAACACATCAACTTAGTTCTGACCGGGCCCGGTACATAGGTCAAAACAAAATCATCGAGGGGCCCAGATATCAGCTTCTAATCCAAGAAGGAACAGATAAACTTCGACTCATATGTTTGTTCTACTACTCGTTGAATTATACACAAGAGCACGTTTTATAACATCGAGTTACCAATGCGTTTTCGTACAATCAATGCATAACCAACTCATAAGTAACAAATCATATATCTAGGTTTGAAGACTTATATGATATTACCGTCTCACGATCACTCGAGATAAATTCCATGAAGTGATTCCAGTGAGCGTGGGTTGAGTCCAATGCTCAGAACTTATGAGCACTCATGAGTGTTGTAGCCATGTCCAACAACTTAGACCTCTGCAACCAATCATGACAGTCTTGATTCATACCTACTTCCGACATATGACCGACTGTGGAGGTTCGAATAATATGATATACCAAACATAATTATTCTGGAAGTCAAAACATGCAAAAGAAATATAGTAAACGATCGACAAGAGATAGCAACACTTTACTCATAAATAAAACACCTTTTATTCATCATCTAATGTCAATTACACTTTACAAATTTCAAGGTTATCTAACTACTAAATCTAATATCATCCTTCAGCCCTATGCTCCGAGCATGCTGGAGATGCTTAACCCGAGTCAGTCCCTTCATGAGGGGATCTGCTGGATTCTCATCCGATGATACCCTCTTTGCCACGAGGAGTCCTTCTTCTATTCGATGTCTGATGAAATGGTATTTTCTGTCGATGTGTCTGGATCTCCCGTGATCCCTTGGTTCCTTGGCTAAGGCAACTACACTTTCACTATCACAGAAAATTTCCATTGGCTCTTTAATAGCTGGTACAACTCCAAGGTCTCCAATGAAGTTCTTCAGCCATATCGCCTCCTTTGCTGCCTCGCTAGCTGCTATATACTCTGATTCGCAAGTTGAATCAGCCATTGTCTCTTGCTTGGAACTCATCCAAGAAATTGCTCCTCCATTTAAGGTAAAGACCCAGCCTGACTGAGAGCGGAAATTATCCCTATCAGTCTGAAAGCTAGCATCACTATACCCTACAACTCTCAAGTCTTCACTCCCACCGAGGGTAAGGACCCAGTCCTTAGTCCTCCGTAGGTACTTGAGGATATTCTTTACCGCAGTCCAGTGTGCCTTGCCAGGGTTCCCCTGATACCTGCTAACCATGCTCAAAGCAAAGGCTACATCAGGTCGAGTACACGTCATAGCATACATGATCGATCCTACAGCCGAAGCATAAGGTATTCGACTCATTTCTGCTATCTCAGCCTCAGTACTAGGGCTTTGTGTCTTACTCAATCTGGCATTACTCTGGATGGGTAACTCTCCTTTCTTGGAGTCCTGCATGCCGAATCTCTTCAACACCTTATCCAAGTAAGTACTCTGACTAAGTCCAATTAGTCTTTTACTCCGGTCTCTCAAGATCCTTATCCCTAGAATATAGGCAGCTTCCCCTAGGTCCTTCATAGAGAAACACTTCCCAAGCCAGGACTTAACTTCCTGCAGAGTTGGGATGTCATTTCCTATGAGTAGTATGTCATCCACATACAATACCAAAAAGCTAACTATACTCCCACTAGCCTTGACATATACACAAGATTCATCTTCACTCCTAGAAAAGCCAAATTCCTTGACTTTCTCATCAAAGCAAAGATTCCATCTACGAGGTGCTTGCTTTAACCCATAAATGGATTTCTCAAGCTTACACACTATATTAGGGTACTCTGTGTTGACAAAACCCTCTGGCTGACTCATGTAAACATCCTCAGCCAACTTTCCATTAAGGAAAGCGGTTTTGACATCCATTTGCCATATTTCATAGTCATGAAATGCGGCTATGGCTAACAGAACCCTAATAGACTTAATCTTGGCCACTGGAGAAAAGGTCTCATCATAATCAACTCCCGGAGTTTGTGAGAAACCCTTTGCAACCAGTCGTGCCTTATAAGTGTGTACATTACCATCCATGTCGGTCTTCTTCTTGAAGATCCATTTGCACCCTACAGTCTTACGACATGGTACATTCTCAACCAAGTTCCAAACTTGATTGTCATACATGGACTGTATCTCGCTGTCCATTGCCTCTTTCCACTTGGCTGACTCAAGGCCTGCCATGGCTTCCGCGTAACTGTTAGGTTCATCCAGACCTATCAGTGTCTCATCACTGATAAGTGTACCACCTTCCGCAGTAATATGGAATCCATAGTAATGCTCAGGTGCATTCCTAACCCTTGTGGAACGCCTCAGAGGTACAGACTTGTCAATTGGCTCAACAGAAGTTTCCTCCTCAAGTTGAGTGCTAGGGTTTGAAGTTCATTCACCACTTGACTCTTGAATTTCTTCAAGGTCAACTTGCCTCCCACTGTCTCCTTGGCTTATGAACTCTCTCTCTCGAAAGAAAGCCCTCCTAGCTACAAAGACCACATTCTCACTAGGTCTATAGAAGAGGTAACCAAAGGATTTCTGTGGGTAGCCGATGAAAATACACCTCTCACTTCGAGGTTCGAGCTTATCATGAGTCTCGCGTCTCACGAAAGCCTCGCAACCCCAAATCTTAATGTGGTCTAGTTTGGGTACTTTACCAGTCCACATCTCATGAGGAGTTTTGGCAACTTTCTTTGTGGGAACTAGATTAAGGATATGGGCGGCAGTCTCTAAGGCATACCCCCAAAATGAGATTGGTAGCGAAGCTTGACTCATCATGGAACAGACCATATCCAACAAGGTTCGATTACGCCTCTCAGCTACACCATTCAACTGCGGTGTCCTGGGAGGTGTCAATTGTGAGACAATCCCACATTCCCTAAGATAGTCGAGGAACTCTGAACTAAGATACTCACCACCTCGATCGGATCGAAGCATCTTAATGTTCCTGCCCAATTGATTCTCGACTTCCTGTTTAAACTCTTTAAACCTCTCAAAAGTCTCTGACTTATGCTTGATTAAGTAGACATATCCATATCTACTGTAATCATCAGTAAAAGTCAAATAATAACGATTAGCATCCCTTGTGGCATGTTTGAAGGGCCCAAACACATCCGTGTGTATAAGATCCAACAAACCTTCACCCCTCTCACAAGAACCTGTGAAGGGTGACTTTGTCATTTTTCCAAGTAAGCATGATTCGCAACTATCATCTGACTTTAGGTCAAATGACTCCAATACTCCATCCTTTTGGAGTTGGCCTATGCGTTTCTTTCTTATATGTCCAAGACGACAATGCCATAATGATGCTTTATCCAAGTTATTATCATTAACAGAATCAATACACAATACATTATTTCCTAAGTTATCAACCACAGATACAGTTTCATACACACCATCACAAGGTAATGCTTTAAAATAAAGAACATTATTGAAGAAAGCATTAATCGAACCAACTTCATTATCAAATGAAAAGGTGAAACCTTGTTTATACAATGCATGAAAGGAAATAATATTTCTTGCCATTTCTGGCGAATAACAACATTTATTCAAATCTAAACTAAACCTACTACTTAGCGATAAAGTATAAACTCCAATCTTGGTGACAGGTAAAGCTTTCCTATTCCCCATGATTAAGTTTATTCTTCCATGCTCCACATTCTCACTTCTTCTTAGTCCCTGCAAATCAGAACAGATATGAATACCATAACCGGTATCAAGGACCCAAGAGTTAGAATGGGGTGAGTTATTAGATAAGATAGTGTAAATACCTGCATGGTTGGGTATAACTTTCTCATCCTTCACATCTTGCTGGTACTTTGGGCAGTTCCGCTTCCAATGTGACTTTTCATGGCAATAGAAGCATTCAGCCTCTTTAGGGTCAGAAGAAGGAGTGACAAAACCTTTCTTTGTTCCATTTGAAGAAGAGCCATCAAGGGTCCTAGCCTTGGTACCCTTCGAAGATCTCTTCCTCTTCTTCCCTCTACCTTTCCCGATTGCCAAAACCGGGGCGGAGTTTGGAGTAGGAGTGTTAACAACCGACTTACCCTTAAGACCTGTTTCTGCGGTCTTGAGGAGTCCCTGAAGTTTGCTGAGTGTGACCTCTTCCTTATTCATGTGATATGTCATGCGGAATTGATCATAGCACGATGGTAAGGAGTGCAAAATGATATCTATTGCAAGCTCCTCAGGGAAGTTCACATTAAGCTTCAGCAACCGATCCACATACCTTTGCATTTTCTGCATGTGGCTCGTGACAGATTCCCCGTCCTTCATCATGGTTGTTATGATAGAGCATATGATTTCATACCTCTCTTGTCGTGCACTTTGATGGTATCTTTCCATCAGATCTTGGTGCATTTCAAAAGGGTAGAAGTCCTCATAGGACTTTTGGAGTTCCGCTGTCATGGTGGCCAACATGATGCATGCCACTTTTGTAGCATCCCTTTCATGTGCCCGGAAGTCAGCGATCTCCTGGGGAGTTGCAGTGGTCTCATCAATCTCCTTAAGCTCCTTGTCAAGGACATATTCTTTGTCCTCGTAGCGGGTAATCATCCTGATGTTTCTGATCCATTCATTGAAGTTGGATCCATCAAAAGTGACTTTCCCACACAAGTTCATAAGGGTAAAGGAGCCATTAGGATTAGAGCCAGAAGCAGCATTGTTTGAAGACATCTGAAAGAAGAGAACAAGATTAGTTTAGATATTAAGAGAGTCCTTAATAAAACACCCAAATGTAATATTAAGGCTAGGATCCAATCACAATATATTATAACTTAGAAGAGGTATGTCTAATCCAAGCTATAACATATTTGAAAGGTAGGTGAATGACGATTCACCAATTTCCACCATGAAAAACGAAATATAAATATTAGGTTTTTAATTGGTTCTTAGAAGTCTAACGACCCTCCACCGATCAAGGAAGCGGTGGGTGAGAGTGGACACCCATTAAGTTGCCATTTTATAGGCAACAACCTTATACCCCCCTTATAGACCGGCTTCGTGAATGAGGCGTACTAGCGGTAAGACGACTTGACGTTATACATATATATATTAGTAACTTATAATATTATAAAGTATAAGGGTTGAATTTTAACTTTTAAAATTCTAAGGGTTGGAACTAAAGTTTTAATCAAGACTTTACATGTTCCAAAACTTGAGGGCAAGTTTTGTAAACTTCCAAAACTTTTCATTTCTTATAACTTATGAATTAATTGAGTAATAAAAATGAAGACTCTTCATTTTTATAACTCTTGTGTTCTTTTAATGGCTTTAATAAAAGTGAGACTTTTGGTTTTCCATAACTTGAGGACAAGTTATGGACTCCATTAAAACACATTATGATCATGAATTACACTACCATGAAGGTTACAAACAATTCCTATGATCATCTAATCTTCATAAGTTCAAGAACATGAATATGAACACTTTCAAGAATCGAAAATTACACTTAAAAAAACTTGTAATTTTAATAATTGCCATTGTAAATGGATTAGCATAAACATTACACCATCTAAAACAAGCTTTAAAACATCAAAACAGTTTAGGGTAATGTTTCTAGTCCATTTCCAGCAACAACTGTGCAAACTTTCATACGAGCAGAAAACAGAAAAACGATTTTTTTTCAAGCTGTTTGCACACAAAAAAAAAACAACAAACGAACCTGTCTCTGATACCACTGATGGGTTTTGAGCATTCTAACACTTCCTAAGTGTACATGCAACCCTAATAACCTTGGATCTATGTTAGTCTAATTATCATGCAAAGTTGAATTCCAAGGTTATATTCCTATCTAGCATACATGGGGAACAAATTTTAACTTGCATGAAAGATAGAATAACTTACCTTGTTGTTGCTTATGATCCTTGAAACCTTGTGAGCCTAGCACCCCAAGTGTGATGCCTCAAATGCTTCACACAACACCAAATGCTTTTGGAATGACTTTAGAGAGAATACACACTTCTAAAATCGGCCTAGCCCTCTTGTTTCTTATGTGTCTCCGATTTTGGTGGAGAATGGGTTTCTTATATAGTGTTGACACATCTAGGGTTACCCCATGTAAACCCTAATGTGTCATGACTCTTCATTTCCATGACCCATGGGTTTGTAACTCCCATGGAGCATCCATGGAGCATCCTATGGGTGGAACCCAACTTGATAATCCATGGAGCCTCTTAGCCCACTATATAAGATATGGAAGATTTACATAATCTACCCATATATTTAATTAGTTATCTTTTGATCACTTAATTAATTCTAAATTAATTCTTGATCAAATTAATTAAATAATATTATTAATATATTAGAACTTATAATATATTAATAAACCATAAGTGTTATTTCTCTCGTTTTAGTTTATCCAATTGCATGGTGCCATGCAACCCAAATGGACCATGCCGGGTCGGGTCAAGTACATACCAGAAATAGTTATGGACTTAGACACCTTATCCAACAGTTATATGTCACACCCCCAAACCAAGGATGGCGGAAACGTCCGGGGGTGGAGGACTTCATGTATAGTATCATAACAACAATTGTAATAGTAATTCAAGCAAACACAACCAACATATATATAATTGAAAAAGTTACATCATTGTATGAATTACATGTTTACGAATCAATTACAATATGTTGACAAAATATGAAATAGTAGACGCCTTAGCGTCCCATCCTCAAAAGCACTTGATTACCTGTTTAATGATTTCCTGAGAATACAAGTTGTTTGAAAAAGTGTCAACACAAAGGTTGGTGAGTTCATAAGCTTTTGTTTGGTATTATTAAAAGCCTTTCGTTTGTAAAAGTAGTATTTGTGTTAGAAAATCCAATATTTTCCTTAATGTGTAAATGTAGTCTTAAAACCCAAAGACCGAAATGTACAAGTAATTTGTCATATTTATAGTAAAACAATGCAAGTTTAAATCGACATAAACTCGTTAAATTTTAATGAAGTTCCCGTAAATTCCAATGTTTATTAATACTTTATGTGAGTTTATTATAACCATACTATGACCAAGGTTGCCTAAAACGACGTTCTTCAGGCGTCGGAAATGTTATGACATTTGTCACCCCAGACCTATCGGTCTAACTGTTGCATGCAGTTTAGGTGTGGGTTTGTCAAACCCAATATAGATCTATACACAAGTATCACGCTCTCCCTCAAGGAGACTCTGGTTACAATACAGGACTTAATGGTAATTTGAAGTAAATGTCTCACAAAGTCATTAACGGAATTACGTGTTATGAAAACTTGGTACCGTATGGCCGTACCTTGCTTAATGAAAATATCCTTTGTATAAATGTACCCTTTTTAAATGTATGTGTTATGTAATATATCATAAACTATACCTATTATAGTTTATCAACCAAGGGTAGTACGTAGTAATGTATGCAAACTATATTCAAAATAGTTTATTAAATGTTTGAATGTATCGGTTGTACTTTGATTATAATCACTTGTTATTCTTTATATTTTATATGTCCAAATCCATTTGTAAACTGATGTGTGTCTAAATATTAAGATAAAATGTCATATATTGCAATAACATATAATCACATAAAGATATACACCTTGCTCAACATGTTACAAGGTGAAATGAAATTAACAGCAACTTTTCGTTGAATACAGTTTCTGTTACTGTTCTTAGAAAATTTATAGAAAAATCATCAAAGCTCTAAATCCAAATCCGCAAATTTTGAGAGTTTGGAATATGAGTCTAGTTTGTTCGTCAATTTTATCATGATTTTTAGTGATCTCTAACAGAGGTGAAAATGTTCATAATCACAGACTGGTCCGGGTTTGCCTCTGAAATGACAGGCAGTTTTGTAAAAATCACCATAAATTGTGTAAAAATCATATGGAGATGTGCAAGTAGCCATTTTAAAGCTAAGAGTTTGAACTAATTGCACCTAGAACAGTTTTGAAAACTAAAATATTTAAGTTGACCAAAACAGTCCGTGATTAAAGTCCATCTTTTCTGATGTAATCTGTTAGAAAAAGTTTAATTGTGTTCTTGATGATTTTACTTGTATTCCCCCCTTAAAACTTAAGAAAAACATGTAAATGTAGGGGTGTGAACTCACCTTATGTGGTTTCAGTAGATGAAAGTGAGAGAGAGGAAGTGTTCAACCCAAGAACACTAAGAAGATGTCTTGATGATTCGAGAATCTAACACCGAATAAGATGGAACTTGTGTAAGATATCAATGATTTGAGTAGAATGGAGTTTAATAATTATGTGAATGATGAAGATACTTACTAATTGAAGAAAGAAATCCCTGGAGAAAGCCTTGAAGTTCTTGAAGTTGAGAGAAAAGATGAGAGAATTTTGGAGAGTGTTCTTGGTTGCTAAGTGTAGAATGAAAGAATTTTATGGAGAATGAGGAGAGAGGATCAATCCTCCAGCTCTTAGAACGTGGGAAGAGCTGGAGAGTGGGTGTAAAGGTCCACTAAGGAGACAAGGGGTAGTGGGAAAGAGTGGCTAATCATAGAGTGAGGTGGTGGTGGTTTGCTTTTGCCATAAATTAAGGAAAAGCAAATATTCCCTCAATAATTAGTTCAACCACTAATTCTTTTAATATATTTTATAAAAACCCTGGAGATTTATATATTTTGGGGCCTTAGTTTATAAAATAAAGTTTTTGGTGAAAATCCCACGTTAAAATAATGAAAAACGGAGTTAAAACGAAATCGTAGTCGAAAACCGGGAAAAAAAGCTGAATCTGCGAAGTTGCTCGGTCCTGGGCCGAGGTTCGGACCTGAGGCTTCGGACCTGAGGCTTCGGTCCGAGGCTTCGGTCCTGAGGCTTCGGTCCGAGGCTTCGGTCCTGAGCACTTCGGATGCGAGGCTTCGGTCCTAAAGCTTCGGTTTTGGGTCCTTAAGGCTATTTTACCCGTTTTTACCCCGTTTCAAGTGGTTTTTGACCCGGTTAAGGGTCGTGATGACCCGAATGATTACAAAAAGTTAAAGGAACTTTTGAGAGAGATTTGGGAGAGATTTCTAATAGAGAGAGATTGAGTGAAAGAGATTGAGAGAGAGTTCTTTTGAGACCTTTTTGAGTGTTTGGCTTTGAAACGCAAGGTCCGTAAACCCCGTTAAGCCATGATTTAGTGTCCTACACAATCCCGATGATTGTGCAATAGTGTTTTATCGCTTTGGTTCGTTGTTTAGCACTGTTAAGGCTAAGGAAAATCAAACACATGAATTTTCCAAATGATGTTTTCTCATTAAAATAGCGAATTGTACAGTGATTACATAACGTAAACCCTAACATACAAGGGTTATTGGAGTTGACCGGTTTGACTTGTTGACTTTGTTTGACTTTGACTTGACCGAAAATTTGACGGTTGTCACATCATCCCCCCGTTCGAAGGAATTTCGTCCCGAAATTTTCATTTTGACTGGGATTTCAAGAGTTTGGGAAGAGATGTGGATACTTTTGTTTCATCTGATCCTCGCGTTCCCAGGTGAATTCGGGTCCTCGTTTAGCGTTCCAACGGACCTTCACGATGGGAATACGACTTTGTTTCGTTCGTTTGATTTCCCGATCCATGATTTCGACTGGTTCCTCCACGAAGTGGAGATTTTCGTTAACTTCGATTTCGTCGAGTGGTATTACAAGTGTCTCATCAGACAAACACTTCTTTAGGTTCGATACGTGAAATGTGGGATGTACTTTGTCGAGTTCCTGAGGTAATCGAAGTTTGTATGCTACTGGCCCAATCCTAGCAAGGATTTCGAATGGCCCGATGTACTTTGGATTTAGTTTCCCGCGTTTGCCGAATCGTATCATTCCTTTCCAAGGGGAAACTTTTAGTAGTACTCGATCACCCACCTGGAATTCCAAGGGTTTGCGTCGTTTGTCTGCGTAACTCTTTTGCCGATCGCGAGACGCTTTCAGTCTTTCTCGAATTTGAACGATCTTTTCTGTGGTTTCCCTTATGATTTCAGGGCCAGTGAGGGTGCTATTAGAGACTTGCCCTCTAGTTAGCTGTGTATCCCCCACCTCAGCCCAACACAGGGGTGATCTGCATTTGCGACCGTAAAGAGCTTCGAATGGAGCGACTTTGATGCTAGTATGATAGCTGTTATTGTAGGAGAATTCGATAAGCGGTAGATGGGTATCCCATGCTTTACCGAAGTCTATCACACAAGCTCTTAACATGTCTTCCAACGTTTGAATGGTTCGTTCGCTCTGTCCGTCGGTTTGTGGGTGGTAGGCCGTACTCATGTCAAGCCTAGTTCCCAATGTTTTTTGTAGAGACTGCCAAAACCGTGAGGTAAATCTACTATCTCTATCGGAGATAATGGATATCGGCACACCATGGAGTCGTACAATCTCTCTGATGTACGTTCTAGTCAGCTTCTCCATCTTGTCGGTTTCTTTTATTGGTAGGAAGTGTGTTGATTTGGTCAATCTGTCTACGATTACCCATATGGTGTCAAGCCCGCCCGATGTCTTAGGCAGCTTGGTTATGAAGTCCATGGTTATTCGTTCCCACTTCCACTCAGGTATATCCGGCTGTTGTAATAGCCCGGATGGTTTCTGGTATTCGATTTTGACCTTGGCGTAAGTCAGGCACTTGCTCACATAGGTAGCAATCTCAGCTTTCATGTTCGGCCACCAGTATAATTTCTTGAGGTCCAGATACATCTTATCCAACCCGGGATGGATGGAGTATCGAGTCTTCTGTGCATCATTCATGACGACATCTCGGAGTCCACCGAACTTCGGTGTCCAAATCCGGTTCATGATATAACGTGCTCCATCATCCTTGACTTCTAAGTTTTTATCCATTCCCCTTAATGTCTCTCCTGCCGCCTTTTCTGGTTTCAAAGCTTCCAGTTGAGCTTCCTTGATTTGTATGGTCAGGTGGGAATGGATTGTCATTGTTAAGGATTTTACTCGGCGGCCCGAGTACTCCTTCCTGCTTAGAACATCGGCCACTACATTGGCCTTGCCCGGATGATAACGAATTTCGCACTCGTAGTCATTCAGCAACTCTACCCATCTCCTCTGTCGCATATTGAGCTCTTTCTGATTGAGGATATGCTGAAGACTTTTGTGATCAGTGAAGATAGTGCATTTCGTGCCGTAGAGGTAGTGTCTCCAGATCTTCAAAGCGAATACTACTGCTCCTAATTCCAAGTCGTGGGTAGTATAATTAACCTCGTGCGTCTTAAGCTGTCTTGATGCATACGCGATAACCTTCCCTCTCTGCATGAGCACACATCCGAGGCCTTGATTCGAAGCATCACAGTACACTACGAAGTCCTCGGTTCCCTCTGGGAGAGACAAGATCGGTGCGCTGCATAGGGCTTGTTTTAACGTTTGGAAAGCAGTTTCTTGTTTATTTTCCCACTTGAATATCACACCTTTCTGCGTCAAGGTGGTGAGTGGTTTCGCAATCTTGGAGAAGTTTTGTATAAATCTTCGGTAGTAGCCAGCAAGCCCAAGGAATTGCCGAATTTCGGTTGGCGTCTTGGGTGCTGACCAATTCTCGATTGCCTTGATCTTGGAGGGATCCACATGTATGCCTTTCTCACTTACCACATGTCCAAGGAAATCCACTTCTCTAATCCAGAATTCACACTTAGAGAACTTAGCATAAAGCTTCTCCGCTCTTAGTGTCTCTAGCACTTGGCGTAGATGTAGGCGATGCTCTTCTTCGCTTCGCGAGTAGATCAAGATATCGTCGATGAATACGATTACAAACTTGTCTAGGTAGGGTCGACACACTCTATTCATTAGGTCCATGAATACCGCAGGTGCGTTTGTTAAACCGAAGGACATCACCACAAACTCGTAGTGCCCATAGCGAGTTCTGAATGCAGTTTTGGGAATATCTTCTTCTTGAACTCGTAGCTGATGGTAACCTGACCTTAGGTCGATCTTTGAGAAGAAATTTGCTCCTTGGAGTTGGTCGAAAAGGTCGTCGATTCGGGGTAGAGGATATCGGTTCTTGATGGTGAGTTTGTTTAGTTCCCGATAGTCGATGCACATGCGAAAGGATCCGTCCTTCTTCTTTACAAAAAGGACTGGTGCTCCCCAAGGTGAGAAGCTTGGTCTGATGAACCCTTTGCTCAAAAGCTCGTTCAACTGACTGGACAACTCTTGCATTTCTGATGGTGCGAGGCGGTATGGAGCTCTGGCTACGGGGGTAGCTCCGGGTATTAAGTCAATTTTGAAATCGACTTGTCGTGCGAGTGGTACACCAGGAATATCTTCTGGGAACACATCCGGGAAGTAACACACTTCGGGGATGTCTTTGATGTCTTTCACGTCTTGTTTCTTGTCTACTACATGGGCTAAGAAGGCGTGGTACTCCTTCCGGAGATACTTTTGGGCTTTGATGCATGAGATGATTTGTAAATTCACACTAGGTTTGTCACCATAGATGAGAAGGGTTTCGTCATTTGGTAGATTGAGGCGAACGGCCCTTTCGTAACATAGAATGTCGGCACGGTGATGAACTAACCAATCCATCCCGATGATTACGTCGAAGCTTTTTATGGTGACCGGCATCAGGTCAATTTTAAATGTATGGTTGTCTAGAGTGAGAGTACATTCTGAGTATATATCGCTAGTGCGTTCTACTTTCCCATTTGCCATTTCTACTACATAAGTATCCTTTAGTGATTGGGGATTTTGTTCAAGTAAATGTTTATATTGGTGGCTCACGAAACTCCTCTCCGCTCCACTATCGAATAGTACGCATGCATAAGAGTTATTGAGGAGAAACGTACCGGTAACCACCGTGGGATCCTCGACTGCTTCCCCATGTCCTATTGCCAGGACTCTTCCTACTCCACCAGCATTAGGGGCTTGTGCTTTGGGGCAGTTTCTTTTGAAGTGACCTGCGTCTCCACAGTTGTAGCAGGTTCGGGTTGCCCCCGTACTGGCGACTTGGTTGATTGGTCGAGCCGGCGCTTTACAGAAACGAGCAGTGTGCCCCTTCCTGTCGCAGTTGTTACAGTGCATCTCTCTACAAGCACCATTGTGGTGAAAGTTGCACTTGTTGCACTTAGGTAGGGTTCCAGCATATGGCTTCGGTGGTGCTGGAGTGGTAGCAGTAGTAGCAGCATTAGTGGCAGCATGGACAGCAACAATTTGTTGCTTCTTAGCGGGGTCCTGTGCTGGTTGGCTCTTCTTTTCGTTCCAGAACTTCCTTTTGTTGTTTCCCCCTTTTGATTGATCAGTGGTGGTGGTTGTAGTATTATGACCGGCTCGGTGGTCAACAAGTTGTTGTGCCAGCTCCCTGGCACTGTCAAAAGTAGTTGGCCTTGAAGCCAGGACACTACTTTGCACTTGGAGAGACAGTCCCCAAAGGTATCGCTCCACCTTTTTCTCCTCCGGAGTAACCATTGTTGGGCAGAGGAGAGCCAATTCATTGAATCGGGTGGTGTAGGTTTCAAGGTCAGAGCCAGTCATCCTGAGGTTCCAAAGTTCTTGTTCCAGCTTTTGAATTTCACCTCTCGGGCAGTACTCCTTCATCATCAACGTTTTTAATTCTGCCCAGGTTATGGAGCTAGCCACTTCGAGAGTAAGTGAATTAATCCGGCAGTTCCACCAAGTAAGGGCCCGGCCGGTGAAAGTGAAGGCTGCGAACTTAACTTTGCTCGCTTCGGGGCAAGAGCACACCTGAAAGACTAGTTCGGTCTTTTCAAACCATTGCATTAAAGTGATGACTCCCCTGCTCCCATTGAAGTTGTCGGGTTTGCCATTGGTGAAGTCTTTGTAGGAACACTCTCTTGCACGCCACGTACTGTCTCCGTGGTTAGAGTTTGTAGCACCCGATCCCGAACCACCAGCTCCGTTTGTCCCTATCTGCGACATTGCGGCCGCTACGGCTGCTGTTACTGCAGCCTGGAACATCGCAGGATCAAACTGTGGAGGCAGCGGCGGAGGAGGTGTTGCTGTGTTGCTGGAAGGTCTTGGTCTTCTCCTTGGCGGCATGGTTCTGTCATAAGTCGTAAACCAATGTACTTTTAGTAAAAGTGTTTTTATAGGAAGAGAAATCTTTTATACATAAAGTATATTATTACGTTGTTTTCCGGTATGTTTACGATACATACGATTTTATACTTTTAATTGACCCAATACATTGGGTTATGAGGTAAAATGAAAGTATAAAATATTTTATTTGTGTTTCCTTGTTTCCAAGTATATGACTGTTTGTAAAAATTTCACATATACTAATTTAGTCGGGACATATTTAATATATTATATTTTAAAATGATCTTTATCGGTTACTTAATTAGTTGCAAAGTGCATACCAGTCATATGTGATTAAGATATAATAGTCCTTCGAATAGATGACCCTAACTCCAAGACCACAACCAAACAAGGACAGGAAGTGAAACAAAGATACATAAATTCTAAGTCTATAGCATCTTAGTTACATATGACCTTAGCGCATCCACTTAGCAGCTATTGATCTATAAATAAAGACCTATTTAATTCTCAGATAATTTATTATAGTAACACAAAATACTCCTATAGTATTTGTAAATGTTTAGTTTTGAGTTCTTAAAGTATCCTTTGTAGTCTGTTATTAGGTTTGTTAGATTTGTTGTCCATCCTGACCATCCCCCGGTATATGCAAGTCAATTCCCGGACAAATATAGTTGATCAGGCTATATCCTTCCCAGATTTAATCCACATATACTAAGGTATAATCAAAATGTTCAACTCTTCTTCTTTTGCTTTATGTTTTCGCTAGTTATGATACCATGCGAGCATGTAATGTATGTATGTATACTTTAATCAAGAAAATCATTTATTTTCTAAGAGTATATTTATTTGAAAATGCACAAATCAGAGAATATTAGTCCCAATTGTGTTTATAGTTTGTATATCTTATGTGGTTTGATATACTTAATTCACTATAAACTGTGCCTGATACCAATCTGTCACACCCCCAAACCAAGGATGGCGGAAACGTCCGGGGGTGGAGGACTTCATGTATAGTATCATAACAACAATTGTAATAGTAATTCAAGCAAACACAACCAACATATATATAATTGAAAAAGTTACATCATTGTATGAATTACATGTTTACGAATCAATTACAATATGTTGACAAAATATGAAATAGTAGACGCCTTAGCGTCCCATCCTCAAAAGCACTTGATTACCTGTTTAATGATTTCCTGAGAATACAAGTTGTTTGAAAAAGTGTCAACACAAAGGTTGGTGAGTTCATAAGCTTTTGTTTGGTATTATTAAAAGCCTTTCGTTTGTAAAAGTAGTATTTGTGTTAGAAAATCCAATATTTTCCTTAATGTGTAAATGTAGTCTTAAAACCCAAAGACCGAAATGTACAAGTAATTTGTCATATTTATAGTAAAACAATGCAAGTTTAAATCGACATAAACTCGTTAAATTTTAATGAAGTTCCCGTAAATTCCAATGTTTATTAATACTTTATGTGAGTTTATTATAACCATACTATGACCAAGGTTGCCTAAAACGACGTTCTTCAGGCGTCGGAAATGTTATGACATTTGTCACCCCAGACCTATCGGTCTAACTGTTGCATGCAGTTTAGGTGTGGGTTTGTCAAACCCAATATAGATCTATACACAAGTATCACGCTCTCCCTCAAGGAGACTCTGGTTACAATACAGGACTTAATGGTAATTTGAAGTAAATGTCTCACAAAGTCATTAACGGAATTACGTGTTATGAAAACTTGGTACCGTATGGCCGTACCTTGCTTAATGAAAATATCCTTTGTATAAATGTACCCTTTTTAAATGTATGTGTTATGTAATATATCATAAACTATACCTATTATAGTTTATCAACCAAGGGTAGTACGTAGTAATGTATGCAAACTATATTCAAAATAGTTTATTAAATGTTTGAATGTATCGGTTGTACTTTGATTATAATCACTTGTTATTCTTTATATTTTATATGTCCAAATCCATTTGTAAACTGATGTGTGTCTAAATATTAAGATAAAATGTCATATATTGCAATAACATATAATCACATAAAGATATACACCTTGCTCAACATGTTACAAGGTGAAATGAAATTAACAGCAACTTTTCGTTGAATACAGTTTCTGTTACTGTTCTTAGAAAATTTATAGAAAAATCATCAAAGCTCTAAATCCAAATCCGCAAATTTTGAGAGTTTGGAATATGAGTCTAGTTTGTTCGTAAATTTATCATGATTTTTAGTGATCTCTAACAGAGGTGAAAATGTTCATAATCACAGACTGGTCCGGGTTTGCCTCTGAAATGACAGGCAGTTTTGTAAAAATCACCATAAATTGTATAAAAATCATATGGAGATGTGCAAGTAGCCATTTTAAAGCTAAGAGTTTGAACTAATTGCACCTGGAACAGTTTTGAAAACTAAAATATTTAAGTTGACCAAAACAGTCCGTGATTAAAGTCCATCTTTTCTGATGTAATCTGTTAGAAAAAGTTTAATTGTGTTCTTGATGATTTTACTTGTATTCCCCCCTTAAAACTTAAGAAAAACATGTAAATGTAGGGGTGTGAACTCACCTTATGTGGTTTCAGTAGATGAAAGTGAGAGAGAGGAAGTGTTCAACCCAAGAACACTAAGAAGATGTCTTGATGATTCGAGAATCTAACACCGAATAAGATGGAACTTGTGTAAGATATCAATGATTTGAGTAGAATGGAGTTTAATAATTATGTGAATGATGAAGATACTTACTAATTGAAGAAAGAAATCCCTGGAGAAAGCCTTGAAGTTCTTGAAGTTGAGAGAAAAGATGAGAGAATTTTGGAGAGTGTTCTTGGTTGCTAAGTGTAGAATGAAAGAATTTTATGGAGAATGAGGAGAGAGGATCAATCCTCCAGCTCTTAGAACGTGGGAAGAGCTGGAGATTGGGTGTAAAGGTCCACTAAGGAGACAAGGGGTAGTGGGAAAGAGTGGCTAATCATAGAGTGAGGTGGTGGTGGTTTGCTTTTGCCATAAATTAAGGAAAAGCAAATATTCCCTCAATAATTAGTTCAACCACTAATTCTTTTAATATATTTTATAAAAACCCTGGAGATTTATATATTTTGGGGCCTTAGTTTATAAAATAAAGTTTTTGGTGAAAATCCCACGTTAAAATAATGAAAAACGGAGTTAAAACGAAGTCGTAGTCGAAAACCGGGAAAAAAAGCTGAATCTGCGAAGTTGCTCGGTCCTGGGCCGAGGTTCGGACCTGAGGCTTCGGACCTGAGGCTTCGGACCGCGGCTTCGGTCCTGAGGCTTCGGTCCGAGGCTTCGGTCCTGAGCACTTCGGATGCGAGGATTCGGTCCTGAAGCTTCGGTTTTGGGTCCTTAAGGCTATTTTACCCGTTTTTACCCCGTTTCAAGTGGTTTTTGACCCGGTTAAGGGTCGTGATGACCCGAATGATTACAAAAAGTTAAAGGAACTTTTGAGAGAGATTTGGGAGAGATTTCTAATAGAGAGAGATTGAGTGAAAGAGATTGAGAGAGAGTTCTTTTGAGACCTTTTTGAGTGTTTGGCTTTGAAACGCAAGGTCCGTAAACCCCGTTAAGCCATGATTTAGTGTCCTACACAATCCCGATGATTGTGCAATAGTGTTTTATCGCTTTGGTTCGTTGTTTAGCACTGTTAAGGCTAAGGAAAATCAAACACATGAATTTTCCAAATGATGTTTTCTCATTAAAATAGCGAATTGTACAGTGATTACATAACGTAAACCCTAACATACAAGGGTTATTGGAGTTGACCGGTTTGACTTGTTGACTTTGTTTGACTTTGACTTGACCGAAAATTTGACGGTTGTCACATTATATCTTCAAGAATTGTTATATGCCAATTGCATGCCATGAATCATTAGTGGGTTAGTGAGGGGCTGTACATTTTGTAGCGGATTCCAAAGTGTTTGGTTGACATTGTGGTTTTTGGTCGAGATCGGTTCAAGGATATTGTGTGGAAGGTCTATGGCCAGGATTTAGTGGGTTAGTTCTCCAGTATCGTCCGGGTTCCATGGTTTTAGCTTTTGTGCTTGGTTGGCGACTAGGAGTGCCAAGGTGAAATGGTCTGTTGCTAAGGTTTTGGTCTTGTCACCAGCAAAAAGGACTTCAAGACTTGGGTGTTGTATCATCGGAAGCATTTGGGGGTGTCGGATTGTTAAGTGCAGGTTTGTGTAGTCTTTTGGTTTGGCTAGTAATGGATCACTAGCATTAGTAAGTGCAGGTTGTCAGCGGTTCAGACATAAGGGGTAAGATGGATTGGGAATCCTTCAAACCTTATGTGTTGTAAGCGCTTAGTCAAATCAAACTGGGGGAGAACCGTTCGGATATCCAGGAGAAGAACATGTGTGAAACTAGGATGAGTTTCACATCCCCGTCGGGGAGGATGGCGGCCCAAGTGGCCGTCTGGATTGAGGGTGGTGTGAGTTGGGAGTTCGGGAAACGTCCTAGCAGTTGTTTAGCGCCTTCTTGGTGATGGATAGCAGGATTTTGGTGGATCCAGGTTGGTGACTCCAGTCATGACTCGAGTTCAGCTTGGGTGCTTGGTCTAGTGCATGTTTGATTCTGGATGTGTTTGGATTGATAGATGAGCAGTAAAACCATGGGTGGTGGATATGGCAAGGTAGAAGTGTTGTAAGACTGCAGGGTGGCCTGTAGCATTCACTAGTTGGCAGTTAGTGTGGGAGTGTTGTAAGACTGTGGGGTGGCCCGTAGCATTCATCGATCCCTGTGCAGCGGTGAGGGTATGGAAAATCCATGACTGGTCATGGATTTCTTCAGATGGTTTAGAACAGGGTGGGTCAGTTCGTAAGAATGTGGGGGTGGGGGAACAACATGTTGGGAATCAGGAAATAGTAGGTTGATTGGAGACCGGGTATGGTATGAGACTACAGTTGGTCAGGTAGCATTCTTTTTAGCATTGTAATTGGTGGCGGAATGGTTTGGGCAATTATCTCCAGATAAGGTTTCTATCGGGAGTCCCGTGGGGCGACCGTGTATGTGTGTCTCTCGACTCAGCAACCGGGCAGGAGTCTGGTGTTTCAGATAGTTGGAAGACAAGTTGGGACCAGGGAGGTCTCGACTTCTTTTGGAAGGCAGCTAGGAGGTAACAAGATTAGTCGGAGTGGTTTCAGTGATTTGGGATTCTCCTGTAGAGTCACTTTTTATTCGGGGCATATGCTAAGTCTCTTGCAGTTGGATTAAATAATCTTAGAGTGGTTGAATGGACCCTGTTGCTCAGTTCTTGTTTGAGTCTAACCGTTGCAGGGAGGAATCTTCTACTCGAAGGATTATTTGAGCCTTCTGTCAAATATAAGTGTTCTGCAGCATTATAAGGTCAGTGATTTTGGTTTTCCCATGGAAGCTTCAAGGGTGGGAAGTGTTTTGGTTTTGTCTGGAATTTATTGTGGAGTTGGCTTAGTAGTGGGTCAATGTGGGTGGTCAGTCGGGAGTCAGACCAATTTGGGATTTCGGGTTTCAGGAAAGTTAGAGGTGGCTTTCAGCAAGGTTTTAAGGTACGTTCTTCTTCATGTTTGGTGAGTTCTACTAGGGTTGGTTTCGGTTGCCTTGGGAAGGCTGTGGTATTCCCAGGTTTGTGGTTGTGTTGCTTAGGTTGTTTGGCTTGTTAGGAAAGGGAAGGACTGATTTCGATGACTAAATCTAATTTACGTGGGGGAGAGTTGTAACGCCCTATTTTGAACCGTTACCCATTTGGGCGGGGTGAGAAATGTAGATGGTTTGGGCATTCAAAACTAGTTTTGGTGCCAAGGGGAATTTTGGTAAATTGGCAGCGGGCCTTTATGGAAATTGGATTTTGTGTTCGGGGAACTTTAAGTCAAGTATGAGTTGATAATAGTGTAGAGCTTCTCGATACCTTTTCATGGATATATGTAATGCCCGCAGATTCGGGTTAGTCAATATAGAGACAATGAACTTTAAAAATGACTTTTTGATAGAATATTATTTAGCATAAATAATCTTAACCAACGTTATAGTATATGTCACAAGGATTCCGTACATATAAAGAACGCTGAAATCCGAGTTATAGCGAAGAAGTTATGACCCGTCGAAGTTTTACGACTAAACCGACACGGCATCGCGTAACGTAAAAAGTGAATTTTTGATAAACAACTTTTTACCCTTATTGATCTAAACAAAATTCGTAGTGGACATTAAACCGAAATCGTGCATATAGAGAACGTCCAAATCTGACTTCGTATGAGGAGGTTATAATTTTTCTAAGATTTGGCATAGCAGCATACAACTCAGAAACCAAATTTTAGATCAGTCAATTTTTAGCCAAATTTATCTAAATGAGAATTGAAGATCTCATTAATAGGATTTAAACGATAAGAAGACACTCGCAAACGGAGTCCATATGTAGAAGTTATGAATTTTACACGGTCGTTAACAGTGGAATCTTCTCAGACTATTAAATTTAAAATCGGTAAAAAATTAGCCAATAGGGTTAAAAAGAAAGTTGTAGATGTTGTCAATACCTATGCGTGGATATAAATACCATTAAAAACAGAGCTCGTTTGCGAAAGTTATGATTTTTTTTAAAATTGGTTGTTTTACCTACGTCCGGCGCCACGTGTCAGCACCAGGCGAAACCTTGGTGCCTACGCAATGCTCACGACATGAGAAGCATGTCTCATGACTTGAGAGGCCCCCAGACAGCCTATAAATAGAGGCGCAAATCTCTCATTTCTTCACACCATACCCATTCTTTCTCTCCCAATACCCCCAAACCCTCTATTTCATTCCCTAGCACTTCCCAAGTGTTAGAGGCGAGTCCCGAAGCGCCAGAAGGCTTCGAGAAGAAAGTCTTTCAACTCAGAAGTTCTTCCCCTGTAGAGCCCGACTACTAGCTAAATCCCCTTGTAATTAAGTTATGTTTACCCTTCTTTAAGTATAACTTATGTTTAAGTTCATTATAGTTATTATGAACCTATAAACAATATATGTACTAAGTATTATAAATTATACAAAGTGTTATTATAATACCTTTTAACTACACGCGGCATGGGGAATCTGGTTTGAAGGGCCACATAGGGTTGTTGGATTTCAGAACAGCTTAAATGCCAAAATGGCACTACCCTCCGGTGTTTCATGTATGCCTCTGCCTGTACATAGTAGTTGAAAAGTATTGTTTAACACTTATAAAACAATATCGCTCATAGAACTTGAGTTAATTAGTCGCAATAAATACTAGACTAAAACCTAGCAATAATAATGCTAGGTTTCGTCAAAGGAAAAGACGATTGTTAGAAGCGAAGCGTTGTCTGAATTTCGAGTCATTACTTTAACAAGTGAGTGCATAGTCCATTTCCTGAACACGATTTTAATACATGTATTGATTAAAGTATTAAATATATGTTTGTATGTGAAATATTATTATTGCCTGAAATACGTGTTAAGAGCATATCTGATAATATATGATGATTTAGGATACAAAACAAACCTAAATTAATTGAGATGTATATCGGGTAGTATCTCCTTATGAGTGTGGGTGAGATATACATGGATGGTCGGACTTTAAGATTTGTCATTGATCCGAGAGCATGGATTACACATAGTCATTTATCTTAGTCCGAGAGTAGGGAGAGGACATAGTTATTTGTCATTAATCCGGAAGCATGGATTAGACATAGTCAATTGCCCCTAGTCTGAGAGTATGAAATGGGCATAGTTATTGATCCGAGAGCATGGATTAGACATACGTGATCCGGGAATATGGATTAGGTAAAGAGGTTAATTTTAGATCCGATAGTATAGATTGTGTCGTTATGAGGATCGACGGGGTGGGGTAAAATTGCTTATATGAGGTGAAATTGTATATATATTGTGAGTTCTAAAACGTATGTATATTATATAACATTGTGGGATTGAAATCCCTATGTACTCACCATGTTTCCCAACCTGACCCACTCAGTTTATTTGTATCACATGTATCGATACGAAGACACATTACACTGAGAGATTAAAGGAGATGTAAATCATTAGTGTAAATGAATGTAAGGTCTGTTTATGCTTATGTTTGTGTATTGACAATGATATCCCAAAATTTTAATATAACAGAATATATTTCTTTAGAAATGCTTTGATAATATATTTATCATGTTTTCTGGGAACAAATTCCACAATATCATTCTTCAAAAAGGATACTCTGATTTTTTAAATAAGCATAAATAAAATTTCTAAAATGACCGTGAATTTGGGGATGTCACAGTTTGTATCATAGCATTAGTTTAAGCGAACTAGGAATTATAGGAAATTTCTAGACTTAAACTTAAAATGCTAAGCGGTGATTGTGAGGAGTGTGTCTAATATATTTTAGGTAGTAGATCTGAATAGACACAAGCACTAACTTATTTAGGGAAGATGCCATAATTGCTTTTATGTGCTAAATGATTTTTGATGCTTTATGATGCCATTATTTGATCGGATCTATGGTCGGTTGCCGACCGGATCTGGAAACTTTATGTGTTCAGATTTATAAACGTTTAAATACGGTATTAGAACTGGCATATAACTTTTCGGAGTGATAAGGAGATTTATACGTCTATCGTAAATAAAGCTTTCCTATCTAAATTCTCGTCACTACACATCGAACGTCTGATTTGGTGTATATATTGACATGGTGGGAACTCGAAGCGGATTTGGAAACGCTAATGGAAATGCTAATGCTAATCAGCGGCCTGTGATTGAGCATACACCATAGGTAGCAGCTGCACCCGAGCCAATCACGATGGCAGGAGTCCAAGCAATGATTCACGCTATGATGGCCGAATAAAGGGAGGAGATAAGGCAAATGATGCTCAATAGGAAGGAACCTAGTGTACCCATTGTACAACCTGAACTTAACATTAAATAGTCAGATAGTCAGACTGTAGGTCTAGCTGAGCCACGAGTGGTTAGAAGAAACCAACCCAATGGAGGAAATGATGGACATGGATGTAAGTACAAGGATTTCATGGCATCAAAACCACCAAGTCTTTCTGGAAGCCCAACACCGGTGGAAGTCATGGATTCGATTTCCGAGATGGAGATGATGTTTGAAAGTTGTGACTGCAACAATAAACAGAAGACCGCCCTTGCGGTAACACTGTTGAAGACTGGGATATTAAGTTGGTGGAAGCTACTAGCTGATACCATGCCCATAGGAGAAGCTAGTAAGATGTCTTGGGAGGAGTTTTTGGTGCAGGTGAGAATGCAATACTACTCTGAGAAGGATCTTCTGGAGATCAACAACGAGTTTCAGATTCTGAAGAAGGGAAGTATGAGCATCACCGAGTATGCTGCAAGTTTTACAGTGAAAATGAAGCTTGTTCCTTATTTGGTTCCCACTCAACTCTCCAAGGTCAACAAGTTTGCTAATGGATTGCCAGTAGACTTTGGTCCGATGGTCAAGTAAGCGACCAATTTGAAAGCCACTGTCTGGGCAACCAGGAATGTTGAGACCCAGATAAGGGAAAAGGGTATAGAGAGAGCTGAAGTTGGCGAGAAGAGGAAGTTTGATGGGTCTTCAAGATTCGAAAAGAAAAATAGGTTCCTAAAGTCTGATCCGAAAAACAACAGGTATGGGGATAACAATGAAGAAAAGTGGTGTGACAAGTGTAGAAGGAAACACATTGGGAGATGCTCTAAAGAGGTGACCTGCTTCAAATGCGAGGAGACTGGTCACTATGCCGGCGAATGCACGACCAAGAGAGAAGTCTGCTTTAAGTGTGGTGAAGAAGGACACTTCAAGCAAGACTGCCCAAATAGGGAAGGAGCTACAAAGCCAACATACCACTGAAGCCAAAGGCAAGAGCATTCCATATGATCCTTAATGAGGCAGGTGATAATGGAAGGAATCAGGAGTGAGGATCTATATATCCGAGGATCGGGATATGAAGTAGCCATATAGATAATATCATGTGGTGTAGCCTAATATAAGAGGCATAGTGTAAGGTAAACATGAACATCTATGTAATCGTTTCAAGAAATAATATAAACCTTGGTTTTGTTATCTAGTGTGTTAAGTTGCTATATGATTTTATTGTGTTGTGACTTGGAGAACTGCGAGACAATACTTGGGACGAGTTGTTGGGTTTTGAGCAATCTAACACTCCTAAGGTGTTCATGCAACCCTAGAAACCTTGGATCTATGTTTGACTAAAATACATGCAAAATAATTTTCCAAGGTTCATAACCTATCTAGCATGGCATGGGGTACTTTTAAACATAAAAGATACTAGAAGAGTTACATACCTTTGGTAGTGAGTTGATTCCTTAGGAGTTTGAGAGCCTAGCACCAATAATGTGAATGCCTCAAATGGAAATCACAAAACACCACAAACTTGGAAAACTTTATGAGAGTGTATACAAGCTCTAGAAATCGGCCACTCTTATGCACACACACATAGTGTCATTTCAAGCACCACAAGCCTCTTTATATAGTGTAGATGATTAGGGTTATGAACCATGTAAACCCTAATAACCCATGTCTTTTCCTTTTCCAAGGATCCATGGGTTAAAAGCTCCATGGATCATCCATGGACTCCCATGCAAGCTTAGCCCATTACCAAATGAGTATTAGCCCACACTATATAAATATAATGGCCCATATTTAATTAGTCACCTTTTGGTCACTAAATTAATTCATAATTAATTTAAGATCAATACTAATTAAATAATACGATTTCATATATTAATATATTATAACTTATAATATATTAATAAGTCATCAACATACTATTCTCATAATATTATCCATACAAATAGTTCGGGTGAAGTGCAACCCAAATGGACCATGCCGGGTCGGGTCAAGTATATACCAAATAAGTTATGGACTTAGACACCTTATCCAACACGAGTATGAGTAGGTGTGAAAGGTAGTAGAGGCCTATACTACCGGAAGCACAGGACTCACACTTGGATCAGGGAAAGTCATAAGGTTACCAAGGCACTAGTAATTGATCCCGTTTTGTTCATGTCTGTCGTTACCATTGTTTCGGTAATGACTAAGATGATGATTATTATTCCGACCCTAGTGGTCATATCAAATCGATTCTGACTAAGATGAGTATGTTACGTGGTTCAGAGAACCAAGTTCGATGTAGCGTCCGAATTAAGCCAGAAGATTGAAGTGAAAGATAATCGAAGAAATCAATAGAAGTATTGCGATCGTTGTTAAAGTAAGAAGCTTGTAGTTAGAAGTACTACACGCTAGAATGTGATTATATCACATTAAAACCTGAAGGAAGGTATATTCCATTCTAGAATCTGACTCAAAAAGACCCGAGTCTAAGCGTTGCATCATACGATGAGAGGTCATTAGAACATGACCCATCGGTATGTTACGATAATCGAAGGAAAGAACCTATCTTAAGTTAAGTCTGTTAAGAAGAAGAAGGAGTCTCCAATAAGGATCAATTTTATAACTCGAATGTTACAATTGAAAGTCCAACATAGTACGAAGAGCAGGTGCAAAATTGAGCATCGCTAACAGTCAAGAAGTGTAAGAATTTGATACTCATTAGAAAGGACACAAGAGTTACGATTATTACCTAGGATGAAAAGATAACGTATGGAGTCATTATACAAGCCCTATTTTGTTGATGATTCTGAGATGTAATCATCCTAATGGGGAGATAATTGTAACGCCCGCAGATTCGGGATAGTCAATTTAGAGACAATGAGCGTTAAAAAAGACCTTTTATAGAAGATTATTTAGTAGAAATAATCTTAACCAAAGTTATAGTATATGTCACAAGGATTACGTACATATATAAAACGCTGAAATCCAAGTTATAACGAACAAGTTATGACCCGTCGAAGTTTTACGGCAAAACTAGCACGGCACCGCGTAACGTAAAAAGTGAACTTTTGATAAACAACCTTTTAGCCTTAGCGATCTAAACAAAATTTGTTGTATATGTTAAACCGAAATCGTTCATATAGAGAACGTCCAAATCTGACTTCGTATGAGGAAGTTATGATTTTTCTAAGATTTGACATATCAGTATACAACTCAGAAATCAAATTTTAGATCGGTCAATTTTTAGCCAAAATGATCTAAATGAGAATTGAAGATCTCATTAATAGGAGTTAAACAATAAAAAGACAGTCGAAAACGGAGTCCGTATGTAGAAGTTATGAATTTTACACGGTTGTTAACAATGTAATATTTTTAGACTATTAAACTTAAGATCGGTCAAGAATTAGCCAATGGGGTCAAAAGGAAAGTTGTATATATTGTCAATACCTACGCGTGCATATAAAGAACGTCAAATACGGAGCTCGTATGCGAAAGTTATGATTTTTTTAAAAAAATTGGTTGTTTTACCTACATCCGGCACCACTTGTCAGCACCAGGCGAAGCCTTGGTGCCTACACATGGCTCATGACGTGAGAAGCATGTCTCACGAAGTGAGAGGTCCCCAGACAGCCTATAAACAGAGGTGCAAATCTCTCGTTTCTTCACAGCAAACCCATTCTTTCTCTCCTAATACCCCCGAACACTCTCTTCCATTCCCTAGCACTTCCCAAGTGTTAGAGGCAAGTCCTTGAGCGCCAGAAGGGTCCGAGAAGAAGAGCTTTTGGCTCAGAAGTTCTTCCCCTGCAGAGCCCGGTTCCTAGCTAACCCCCCTTGTAAGTGAGTTATGCTTACCCTTCTTTAAGTATAACTTATGTTTAAGTTCATTACTGTTATTATAAACCTATAAACACTATATGCGCTAAGTACTATAAATTATACAAAGTGTTATTATAATACCTTTTAAATGATCGCGGTATGGGGAATCTGGTTTGAAGGGCCGCATAAGGTTGTTGGATTTTCAGAATAGCTTAAATGCCAAAAGGGTCCTACCCTCCGGTGTTTTATGTTTGTCCCATGTATGTACATAGTAGTTGAAAAGTATTGTTTAACACTTACAAAACAATATTGCTCGTAGACCTTGAGTTTATTAGTCACAATAAATAGTAGACTAAAACTTAGCAATAATAATGCTAGGTTTCGTTGAAGGAAAAGACGATTGTTAGAAGCGAAGCGCTGTTCGAATTTTGAGTCATCACTTTAACAGGTGAATGCATAGTCCCTTTCATGAACATAATTTTAATACAAGTATTGATTAAAGTATTAAATATATGTTTGTGTGTGAAATATTTGTTATTGCCTTAAATACGTGTTAAGAGCATATCTGATAATATATGATGATTTAGGATACAGAATAAACCTAAATTGATTGAGATGGATATCAGATAGTATCTCCTTATGAGTGTAGGTGAGATATACACGGAGGGTCGAACTTTAATATTTGTCATTGATCCGAGAGCATGGATTAGACATAGGCATTTGTCCTTAGTCCGAGAATATGGAGAGGACATAGTTATTTTTCATTAATCCGAGAGCATGGATTAGACATAGTCAATTGCCCCTAGCCCGAGAGTATGTAATGGGTATAGTTATAAATCCGAGAGCATGGATTAGATATACCTGATCCGGGAGTATGGATTAGGTAAAGAGGTTAATATTAGATCCGAGAGTATAGATCGTGTCGTTGTGAGGATCGACGGGTGGGGTAAAATTGCTTATAAGAGGTGAAATGGTATATATTGTGAGTTCTAAAACGTATATACATATATATATATATATATATATATATATATATATATATATATATATGTGTGTGTGTGTGTGTGTGTGATATAACATTGTGGGATTGAAATCCCTATGTACTCACCAGGTTTCCAAACCCGAACCACTCAGTTTATTTGTATCACATGTATCGATACGAAGACACATTACACTGAGAGATTAAAGGATATGTAAATCATTGGTGTAAATGAATGTAAGGTCTGTTATGCTTATGTTTCTATATTGACAATGACATCCCAAAGTTTTAATATAAACAAAGTATATTTCTTCGGAAATGCTTTGATAATATATTTATCATGTTTTCTGGGAACAAATTCTGCAATATTATTCTTCAAAATGGATACTGTGATTCTTAAATAAGCATAACTAAAATTTTTAAGATGAACGTGAATTAGGGGATGTTACAATATAAGGATGGTTGAAATAAGAGTTGTATGAAAGAAGTTATGACCTTCAGAATGAATTAGGGTTTAGGGAAAACCTTAGTACGTGGGGCGTACCAAGGAAGTACGCAGGGCGTACTGATGCGAGGGAGGTTACGTTGTGCGTAATGGAGAGTACGCGTAGCATAGTGCGAGGCTGGGATTGGGGTGCAAGAGCTCGTACGTTGGGCGTAAAAGGGTCAGATTGAAACCCTAAGTTTTAGGGATGTAACCTATATTAGTTTAATATTAGCCCATTTCCCTCATTTCTAAGTCAGCCTCCATACTCTAAAACCCCTAAATGGACCTTGTAGCCTCTTGGAGGTGTTCTTGAGCTATTGGGAGGCATTGATGCTCATTTTTGCCCTTGGGAAGGAAAGAAGAGAAGCTTGAAGTTGTTTGGAGTGGTGAAGTGGCTTTAGATCCAGAATCATTATCTTTTGGGGAAGCTTTTTGAGGTAACAAGTTTGCATCTTGGCTTGTGTGTGATTAGATCTCTTCATGGCTACTTTATTATGTTATTGGTCTCCTTTTCGGGTCTATGGATGGGTTGGGTTGTCTAAGGGCTTGTGCTTTCAGATTTGGGTTGGTTTTGGTATCCTTGAGCATAAACGTGCAAGCTTTATGTGTATTATGGAGTCATGCATGCATTAAGTTAACCATTAAGTCCCTTTTTAGCTTAAGAGCTTCTTGTAAACGTAAAGTTGGCAACTTTACGTGGTATTCCAGCTCAAGGAGGTCAGATCTGTGGTTTGGAAAGTTTTCTCTTAATGGATTAAGTGAAAATCATGTTTGGGCTGAATAAGGTGAGTACGTTGGGCATACAAGCAGGTACGCGCAACATACAAGCCTCCAAGCGAGTACGTTGCGCGTACGTGCTTGTACGCCCCACGTACTCGGTTTATTGGGCTTTGAGTGTTTAGGCTACCTTTTTGGGTTTGATTTCTTGGGGCTTTGTTGGGCCATCTGAGAATATGTGTTTTGGATTAAGGTCAAGTTATTGGGCTTTAAGGTAAGGCCCTAGTAAGGGTTTGGGCCCAATTTGGAAAATTGGGCCATAACTGGGCTTTAGATGGTTTTTGGTTTGTGGGCCTTTATGATTGGGAGTTTAGGCCTTAGTCTTGGACCAAACTAGGTGAGGATTAAAATGGTCTTTTTACCCCATATATGGATTTTTGGATCCGGTTTGGAACCCAATTGTTAATTGGGTGTTATTTCTTTGATAGCGTGAGGATTCTAGCGGATCAGCAGACAAAGATTAATTGTGGGTTCAGCTGTGGAGGTGAGTCTCCTCACTGTACTTGGCATTTTATATATATATATCGAATGCACCAATGCCAGCCCATTTGGGTTATGTATTATAGAAAGACCAGGGGGTGGCCCTTGGCATTTTGTATGAAAGACCAGGAGGCGGCTCTTAGCAATCTGTATGCAAGACCAGAGTCTGAACTCTAGATGATAATTAGTTAAGTGATTTCAGATTGTATGCTAGTTGTCTTTTCTGATGCTTGCATGGAAGACCAGGAGGTGGCTCCTGGAACTTGTCCGTAAGACCCAGAGTTTTGGCTCCCGGCCTGGCAATGGAATAACGGCAAGACTATGGTTGGCACATAGCATTTTCCATTGATTGTTGGATATATATGATATGTATGGCTCATATGATATGTATGTCATGTGGTATTTGGGAAACTCACCAAGCTTTGTGCTTACAGTTTGTGGTTTATGGTTTCAGGTACTTTCGGTTCGAAAGGGAAGGGCCCGACTTGATCGCAACACATACACCCATGTTTTACGCAATTCGAGATTTTTGGGAATGAACTCTGATATTTGATTTTATTTTAAATACTCTAAATGTTTGAATAAAGGATAAATGAGTGTTTTGATTATGTTTTAAAAATGAAATTTTTACCTTCGTATTTTGGGACGTTACAGTTTTTAGGTTTTTGGCATCAGGATTGTTGATGTTGTTGTGAAGTCTACAACATGCAGTTTTCAAGAATCAAGAAATTGTTAATGGAATATTAACATGACTAAATGCAACTTATAGTTTCAAGAATCAATACATGGTTTCAATAATCAATGTATTCTTTTGGATATGTATGCTTTTAAGAATCAATGTATTGTTTTGAGAATGGTTAGATTTTTAATAGATTATTCAGAATTATTATTAATTCTTTCAAGTTTTCAAAAAATATTCAAAGGCCATAGTGTATTATATCAAGAATGTAGCTTAGTTTTTTGTAATTCTATCGAGAATGAAGTTTATTATTATATGATTGGTTTAATCTTTTAGTAGATTCTTCTTAGGTATGTTTTTTTTGTAGGTTTATGTATTTCTACTTGAATTCCTTATTAAAAAAAACCATTTATTATATATATATTTTCCAAGAGTGTTTCTGCTTTTTGAAAATGAAAATAAACTAAATAAATACCTAAAATCCGGATTTAATTATTATGTTGATTAAAATAAGGATACACAAAATATACATATTATCTTTAAAAAAGATTTGAAATTTGAATTTAAATAATAATAATAATAATAATAAATGAAATTGTATTCTTTACAAAATGATTATTATTTTTATTGATCCAATGGCTATGAATGAATTACACATTTATACAATAGATGTTATTTACATTTGAACCTAACACACACACACTCTCTCTCTCTCTCTCTCTCTATATATATATATATATATATATATATATATATATATATATATATATATATATATATATAAGAGTTAGCTTCAAATCTATCTACTATCTATTGTGTGCATGTAGGATTGATTCTGGACCAATCATTTTAGTTATTTTAAGAAAGTAATTAATGCATATTAAATGCTAAATATTTAATTAATACACATTATATCTTCAACATTTAATATGCATTAATTATTTTTTTAAAATAACTAAAATTATTGGTCCACAATCAATCATATATACACACAATAAATAGTTAGAACAAAATAACCTAACCATATATATATATATATATATATATATATATATATATATATATATATATATATATATATATATATATAGAGAGAGAGAGAGAGAGAGAGAGAGAGAGAGAGAGAGAGAGAGAGAGAGAGAGAGAGAGAGAGAGAGAGAGAGAGAGAGAGAGAGAGAGAGATGTGTATATTATTATATCAATGTGTATCTAAATATTGACAAACAATTCAAAAATATATTAAAGTAAATTAAGATAATAATTAACTATTTTTATTTCAATTTAATCCCCTAAATTAGGTAACAAATTAACTATACCCAAAGTTATTTCATTCTGCCTCTCTTCTCTATGTATACGGCCGCTACTTCTAGGGTTTCTTTATCAGAACCACCGTAATACGTGGTATTCGAACCATCATTTTCGTCGTATTTTGTTACTTATCCGTTTCGATTGATCTTCCAGCCTTTCTCTTCTGTCGGTATGTCATTCTTTCCATCTTTATCTGATTTTTTATACAAGTGAAATTGAGTTTTGATCAAGACGGGGTGTTTAACGAACACGCACCAAACAAAAACATGATACTCATGGGTTATTCATTCATTTGTTATGTTTGGTGATTAGGAGGATATTTTTGTTCTAATTTCTTTTCTTCAAATCGTTGTTTTATAAATTGTTTTAGATCTATTTTTTCTTAATTATATCGGCAGAATACCAATGTTGATTGTTTTAGAATTGATCTTTTGTAATTGATTAAATATTTATTCAAAAAGCCTTAGACTATTGCTAATGTGATTAATAGGATTATGCTCAACTTTGATTATGGTGTGGATTCTGTGTGATTTTTTTAAGTTTGTTTATAGGCATATTTAACATGATAACAAATGCTAACGAATATAAATTATATACTTCATATTATCAAGTAATTCTACATTGGGAAGTCATAATGATGTGTATAAATTAATTATTATAAAACTACCATTAAAGCACGTTTTTGTTTTTATGTATTTCTTTCAAGAATGTGTCACTTTTGATGTAATGTTTTCAAAGACGTATCAAATTTTTATGCAATTCTTTCAAGAATGTGTGAGCTTTTGCTGTAATTCTTTCAAGGTTGTATCAATTTTAAATGATGATTATTAATACGATCTTTTTTTTAATGTACTCATTTCATAGATCTTTATTGTTCGCAATTTCATCATATATGGTCACTCTCTCGGTTATTGGTCATATGCCTCTGTTCAATTACTTCAAAATGACTTTTATATCGCTCATTTTTGTATTTTATATTCTTTTGACTTTTCAATAACTTAAATTATCATTTCTATAAATCTTAGAAAAAACTTCAAAAGGCCAAACAAGCTCCTTAATCCTACAATCACCGTCTATTCTCTCTTCAAAAGGTCTCTTTTTAATCTCCAATGCCGACACCGGTAAAAATCAAGAGCCAACACCTACTGAAGACAACTAAAAATATTATTTGTTTTATCTATTATCTAGGTATCCAACGCCACACTCTATCAAGTCACCACGACCAACACATACATACGTACATACATACATACATACATACATTAATTTGAGTGATTGATTTGATCAAACTAGGAGAGAGATCCAAGTGATTGATCAGAGAAATCAATGTTGATTAGAGTAGTTAATCAATAGATTTGAGTGACTAATCTGAGCAATTAGTTTTTATCGGAGTGATTAATATCAATTAGAGTAATTAACATGAATGATCGATTTAAGTGATCTGAGTGATAAATTTGAATGATTAATTAATCATTGATTTAAGTAATATGAGAGATTAAATTGAGAAAATGGTTTGAACGACCTGAGTGAATAATTTCGATAAGTTATGAACTCGTAATAATATTCGAAGATATGATTTATAATATACCAATATGTTGAGTGTCTAGTTGATATCCATTATGTGGAAGGCTTAGTGATAATGACAAGGATGATAATCATGGAATAAAAGCAGATTTCTTAATATTAATTATGATAATTTAGAGAATAACAAGATAGAAATAAGATGAAGTATGAGAGTATGATTTGGAGTAAATATATAACTCCTAAATTTGATATGAAGTGAGAAATTACAGTAAGAACTTTTAATCGAGATGAGAGATGATTAGATCAGATATGAGATTGATATTCCTTCGGGAATGAGATTGACATTCGTTGGGAATGAGTATGTGTTATGAGTTGATGCGTCACGGGCTGACACTGTTGCTATTTGTTGATGTGTCACGTGTTGACACTGTTGCTATTTGTTGATATGTCACGGGCTGACACCGTTGTTATTCGTTGATTTGTCACGAGCCGACATTGTTATTCGATATTTATTGGAAAGTCAGGTGCTGACATTGTGATGTGATATTGAGTTAAATGTTACGAGTTGATAAACGACAAGGTTTGATTACAAGGAAAAATAGGATATTATGATTGTGGCATTATGTATGATTATGATGCATACAATTAGCAATTACATAAATTGATCAAAGTAACCGATCTGAGTGATTGACCTGAGCAATTGATTAGAGTGAATGATTTGGTTTATTGTGTAATTTGAGTTTTTAAACTACAAAAAAAAGGAGTTCTAATAAAGAATGTACAAGCCTACAAAGTTGGACAAAAAGTTATTAGAGGCTGATTTGTTAAATGTGACGGCTGCAAAGTGTCAACTTTGAAGCCTAATAACTTGATATTTATAGCTGATTAGGAATAACTTTGTAAACTAAAGTTATGGTCTATATAACAAAGAATACATAGGAAGAAGATTCAGACAGAGCGGATGTGTAGTGAATAAGATATGGTTATTTCAAGATGGTTGTTCAAATACGTGAAAATTACTGAAATGTTCAAGACCTTCATGTTCACAGCTGAATAATTCCAATTTTGGACACATTCAGATGGAGCGAGTTACATAAAATTTGTAGTGATCCTAACAGGATTTCCAACGATATAAATATTGTTCAAATTAGAGTTCGTATGATTGATTACAAGGCTGGAAGGATTGAGAAAAACCATAAATTTTGCTCCCGAGTCGAGAGTAGTAAGGGTGATTAATGTGGGGAGTCGTTCCAATTGAATTGAGCGATCGGAGTGATTAAATTGAGCTATTGATACTGATCTGAGAGATTGACCTAAACAATTAAGATTAATTCAAGTGATTGACTTAATTAGAGTGATTGATTAGAGTAATCTGAATGATTGATATGAGGATTTGATGTTAATATAAGTCATTGATTTAATTGATCTGAGTAAATGATCTGATTAATCGATTGAGTTGAGTAATCGATTTAATTGATATGAGTGACTGATTGATTGATCTATTGAGATGAGTGATCTGAGTAATCGATCTGAGTGATCCGTGTGATTGATCCAATTTATCTGAGTAATTGATTCAAGTGATTGATCTGAACAATTGAAATTTATTTAGGTAATTGATAATGATCAAAGTGAATGATCTGAGTAACTGATTTTTGATCAGAGTGATTGACATTGAATAGAGTAATTTCTATGAGTATTTACACTCGTGACTTCAGGATGAGTTGTAAGTCAAGTGCCAAATGATTATTGACGGAGACTAAGTGAAATGTGTGCTTGAGTTATGATAATGAGTTGAGCTAAATATAAGATATGATAAGAGTAATAGATTTGTAATTGTCGGGACCTTTTTCACTAGATTAGTAGCACGATATTTCAAGAGATTCCGAGGACGGAATCGTTTGAAGGGTAGAAGTATTGTAACACCCATTTTTTGTAATAGGCGTTATTTAACGAAATATAGATATTATGAGTTGAGTAAATGAGATAAAGCCTTGAGTTGCTTTATTTTTAGAAATGATATTTAGCAAAAGATAATTAAATAATGTTATAGAGTGATTGAGGGGATTTCGTGGATATAAAGATAATCAAATACGGAGTCCGTATGAGGAAGTTATTATCGTTTGAAGATTTGATGAAAGTACGCTGCTATATTGAGAAAGTCAACGAAAATCAAGCCAACGGCCAAACCTTTGATCCTCACGACGTGAGTGATGTTTCCTCACGACGTGAGCAACATGAATCGACGAAAACACGTAGCGAAAGAGCAGGACACGTGGCAGAAACCGGTCTAAACATTTCTCACGACGTGAGCATCCCCAGAGTATAAATATGAGTGTTTTGAGTCGTTTTGGAGTATTTTTGGCGTTCGTGAGGAGAGATGCTGCTCGGGATCCATTCTCGGGAGTCTATATCGGAGATGTTATGTTGGCGTATGGGTGATACAGAGTTGAGTTGCGGGATACATTAAGGTATCTTTTACCCGATAAATTGTATTTATGATATTTGATTATTATTAGATATATTAGACCCATGTAAGGGTTACGAGTATCCGTGATATGGAGTTGTTATGAACCTGTTGGTGAGATTAGTGAGAAAATCTTATGATTAATATCATGTTTGGTTGGCAAGGGTTATAAACCCTATTGCTTGGGAAATACCTAATATGAGAGATTTAGCCATGGGCTTACGGGTTAGCCTATTATGATAATATTATGATATTTGGTTATTGTTATTATAAGAGGTCACAGGGTATAATTATTAGTGAGTCTGGGCAAGTTCTGAGGTACTTGTTATTTGATAAATAGGTGTTATTATGTGACGAGCTGCTAGATAGTGGAAGAGCAAAGCTGAGACTGGAATAAGTCTATCGACTATCCAGGTGAGTAACACTACTCTAACATCTATTGTTGTGATAATTGTGATAATTATTATATGGTTGATTATTATTGACAATACTTAATTGTTGATTGATATATTGAGAAATAGATAATTATTGAGAGATTAGATTATGTTAATAGATTGATATTTGATTGATAAATATACTCTAATTGAAAGATAGAAATTATTTGATATATTGGTAATGGATCGAGATATTGAATATGAGGGAGGTATTGATTATTGATAAGATAAATATTTGAGAGATAGATCATTACTGAGAGATTGATCACCTGATGAAATCACTATACAGGATATGTGACAATTATGTGAAATTTATATAATTTGCATTAATTGTATGATTTTATGCTTTATCTGATTTATCTTATTATGTTATAGTAGTTTTTATTCACTAAACCGTGAGGCTTACGTTTTTATGATAATCTGTTTTGCAGGTAGATTTATTGTGACGCTCGGCTCGATCCTATGCTTGCTGCCAACACGATCCTTGTGATAACTTCTTGTATACCAGAGTGCCACTATACACCAAGATTATTTGTAAAACTTTTAAATGATTTTGTTTGATAAATTTGGGTATACCTTGGTAGGAAACACATATGGGCGTTACACCTTACAAAAGTTTTGTTTCTTTTTTCAAAAGTTTTAAATTTTTATATATTTTTTTATAACCATCATTAGAAATGAATTGTTAATATCAATTTGGTTCCAAAACTTTTGTTCAAATTTGTCGTTATCAATGGAGGTTTTTGGAATATTCAACATAGTCGCACGATTCCTTAGGTAATGTTTGTTTGGTTGAATGGAATGGAATGAAATGAAAATGGTTTAAACTATTGATAGTTAACTGAATGGTTAAGGTGAAAATATATTTTATATCTTTGAAAATGCTTTTGATATGATCTTACGATCATTATCTTGCAAAACAAAAAACTATCATATGACTTGCCTCCAATGCTTACTGACTCATTCACACCAAATTCTCGTAAGATCAAAAAAATAAAAATATAATATACCAACTCGTAGAGTTCCTTGCAATTTTACTAGGTGCATGATAACTTAACTATTTAAACTCAGATAGAATCAAATAACTTAGTGTAAAATTTATACTCTAAAAATAAAATCACAACCGTGCAACTTTTTGTAAAATTTACATTTAATTAAAAAATAAACTTACTAAACTCCCATTTAAGTACCCATAGTAGTGACATCTTTAGATATGAAAAACACTTTATCTGTTGTTGATTAACATCTAGATATCAAAATGATCCTTTTATTTATATTTATTAATAAAAAGGATGATAGTTCTCAAATCTAAAAGTTCAATGCCTACTTTTGGAGGTAAATAATTATTTATACCTAAATAAAGTATTACATGATTGACAACATCAATGGTTTGATGCAATTCAATATAAAAAGGAAAATAAATCAAAGTAATAAATCTTTTAAAAAACCTAAAGTGTTGAGTTTGAAGAAAAATTGATTCACATTTGATAGAGTGAAGGAAAACAAACACACATGAAGCTTTGGGTCTCGATTAAACTCACTTACACTAACATATTTCAACATATTCTTGCTTGTGATTTGCAATTTATTTCAGTAAGAATAAATAATCAAGCAAGACATCAAAGAACATGAAATGAAAGAAGTAATCGGAAAGCCATATGCACATATAATGGCTCACCTAAAAACATTTAAAAATCAATACAAAGATTAGGACTAATATATATGGAGAGGGTTTGAAAAAATAGACTAATATGTCCAAATCTGGAGCAATATAGAAATAATATTAAACCTGAATTTTTTTGGAAATCGATCAGGTTGTGAGCGTATTTAAGGTCTCTGGTGAGTTGTGGTGTTTCATTATTGCAAGAATCATTGATATTATCTGCGACATACTTCGAAACCCATTACTCAATACCAAATCAAAATCAAGATATCACAATCCAAAACCTCTTCTAAAAACACCTTCACCCATGGGCATTTTAGTAATCTTTTTAATTAGATAAAGATTACATCTCTATAAAGAATTTACATATTTAAGATGATTTGGAAAATAGAACTGGTTACTTAAAGTATAAGAATCCATCATAGAACCTCAGTAGGGTATAAGAATGCAAAAAGATGGTTAAAAGAGGGAAAATTAGACCTATAAGATCCCCTGGTTCATGAATTTTGTTCCAATGAAGTCTTTATTGTACCCAACATCATAGATCCTAAAAAGTAAACTCATAGTAAAATCACAAAAATTAACCCCTTCAAAGATACGAAATTTCTATTGACTACATAGAGTTAAATATCAAAGATCAGGTCCATTCCTTTGTCTAACACAAACAAAAAAACATAGTTTTCAAACCATCGTGTAACTTCCTTCATTTGTGGGCCAACAACCATCAAGATTATACACAAAAATTTCATTAAAAAGGTTAAAGAACCTATACGTGCCTCTTCAATGTTGTATTTTACCTATCTACATAAATGAGATTACCTGAGAAGAAGATCAGGGGAGTAAAATTCTAGATATGAGAAAGAAGATTAATTCTAGATGAATGAGAGAATTATTTAACCGACCCAATAAGATTAACATTCATATTCTAGAATCATATGAAAATTCTTCACAATCTTGGACTTGTAAAGATATCCCTTGTCGGAGTTATTCCTTCCCATCTTGGATAACAGGTACCCGTTTCCAAATCATATACGCATAATAACAACAAAAATCAAGATTGATCGCTTATAGAGGATATTAAAGTAAGGTTTTCCTCTTATTTACTTTGGTATACTTCACCGGTGAGTATAAATGATCTACTCGATGGCCCTTTTCTATTATCAAATAAATCGGTATCAATGTAGATAGGGGCGGTGGAAGTGAGAGGTGACAACCGTCAAAATTCGAGACAATTCTAGATTTGAATAAACTTAGTTGCACGTGTTGGCACGACATATTCTTGACTTAGTAACTACAAGCTAAGTTGTGACCTACTAAAAACATGAAAATAATTAGAAACGAGGGATAATGTGCTTAGATTTTACATTGATACATGAATTCTATAGCTACATTAACTATAACAACTATCGAAATTGGGGTCAATCCTTGACTTGAACATCTTTGCATGAATCATGTAGACACATCATGCACGTGACCTAGAAATAGAAATTAGGTCAGAGTCTCATAGGAACTTAAGTTAAAATTGAAAGCTAGTACTAGTATACTTGATTCTTCAGTTTCACTTGAATCTCGAAATCACTACATGGAAATGCGAATAAACCGACAAAAATAAATTACAAACATGATTTCTAACTAGAGTAAGAGTTAGGAAACTCAAAAATAATTTGAAGTCTCAAAAATTCAATTTATTTTCATATCCAAAGATTAACAAATTCCTTAAAACCCTAAAAACCCTACAAACCTAAATTTTTATAAATCTAACATCAAAATTTATAAAAACGGTTATGCACCTTATAATAACATCTTAGAATAAATAAAATTTGGAAATATAATCAAGGAAAATATAATTTAATGTATCAATATATATACCTAATTATTAGTTTAAAAATCAAGAGTTTTATGAATTAAAACTAGACCAAAATTACATTTTATAAAAATTGGAATTTTTTTTATAAAAACTAAGGATTTAAAATTTAAAATAATGAAATTGAGATGAGAAATCTCTTATCCACCAAAATTCGGCCTACACCTCCGAAGACAACCCACTTTCCAAGTTTTCCATAATTTTGATTACTTCCACACCCTTTTCCTTCCTCACTTCTCTGTCTAAAATTTTTCTCTTCATTCTCTCTAGAAAAATACGAACTTAGAAGCAAAATCTGTGGGATAGATTTTTCCATTCTATTATTCATGAGTCTATATACATTTCTATATTTTGGTGACCGATGTTGGTGGAGAGAAACCCCAAAGAGATGACGAAGAGATTGGGTATCCAGAGAGACAAAATCACTATTTTCTCTCTTTTCTTCTCTCTAAAACGCTCATTCTTTTCCTCTATGAATCAGCCCCAAAACTCACAAATTTTCAGCTAAATATCCCTCATTTTACTCAAAATCTTCATCCCTTTTAAAGCATTCATCTAGGTAAACACAATTTCCTATCATTTCCTTCAAACTTACATGATCTTTCTTACATTTTCTTCTTTTTCTACACCATTGTTTCTGAATATTTGTATACATGTTCTTGCATGTCAATTTTGATGGTGATGGCGGTAGGATTTCACCTAAACACGACATGAATGTTGCGAATGGTGAAGTCCCATGACCCAAACCTATGTAAAAATTAAAATAAACCACTTTTATGCTAGTTTTGATGAAGAAATCACATTATGAACCTATGATTTCTTTCAAAAACAACTTTTTTAACTTTTCAAACCTAAGCATGGCCTTAAACCAACATGCATGTGTTGACCTTAAAGTCTAGATGCTTGATGATCAAAGTATGTTGTTAAAAGCTTCAAATATGTTTATAAAAGATTGTAATGCACAAAAAAGATCCAAAAAACCTTTTCTAGTCAAACCTGATTTTTCTCCGGAACTCGGTAACAAAAAACCATAGATCCATAGGTTGCATATACACTTAGGTATGGTTAGCTCACAATATATTTAATGTGAATCTTATGTTATCCATAAAAGTTGCACATTCTCTTTATAACTTGTTGATGGAGCTCGTGTGGTTTACTGGCATGCAAATTTGAGAGTATAGGTAGAGAATGATGTGGAACTTGCGAATCTTAAGTGTAACTTGAGCTGGGGACCACACGATTTTGTATGGTTGATTCACCATCTGCTCAGTGATCCGCGTCGACCCCATCATTGAATTTGAGATGAACGTAATCCGAGATTAACATGTCATTGATAGTCAATGAATCTTAAAAAACTAGAAATTTCGTGGTGATCGAAATTGGAAAAGGGTTTTGCCTACCCAAATAACTGTATGGTGTGTTTACGACATCCCTTTACACATCATGAAGCCAAATATGGATCCTTGCCTTCTTAAATAATTTTATTTAGGGTAATTATTTTCTAAGGATAAGTAAAACAAACTATAATGGAATTTGATATTGAATGATGTCTATAACCTTATCCACTAAATCTACTGCTATAAAACCTTTGAAAGGATTAGCTATGAGGATAATCAATCTTATCAAATTTGTAGTTTGGGAATAGTTCTCATAAACGAAAGAAAGATCATGCCTTTGATAAAGCTCTTCCTACGTTACTTCCAACATTGCATTCTAAACTGTTAGAAAGAGCAGTTATCAAGTGTAAGTTGTAAACTGACATATTGAAGTATAATGGAATTTCCTTGAGTTACGAGTTGACTAGGTTTAGTCGACTACCTGACATGTGCATATAATCAGTTCATTCTTATTTTGATATGAACAACTTGGAATGTCCACTAACGAGTTGTGTAGCATGTTAGGGTTTCCTTTTAGAACTAACATGGCCAATCAAGAAACTCAAACTTCAAAATACTCCCATATTTTTGCTATCATGAATAGAAGCGTCAAGAGGAAGAAAGCCAATTTCCCATGGGTTAAAATGCGATTAGTGTTGGTAAACCTAATCTAGTCCCAAATGCCAATGACAAAGGAATGCCTATTCTGAGACATGTTCTGATAGCTATTCGTTTCCATAATAAGAAACAGACTAATAAAGTATACATGCCTAATATATATATATATATATATATATATATATATATATATATATATATATATATATATATATATATATATATATATATATATATATATATATATATATGAGGTGAAAGGACTGACACATGGAGAAAGTAATTTGATTATGGATTACGTGCCCATGATACTATCCATAGGATCAAAAGAAAACTAGTTCTCCTATGTTTGGTGTTTAATCAGATATATGCATTTATAATACCATTGGAAAATTACTTTTAAACCTTTAGTATTTTACTAAGGATTAGGTACTAACATTTGTAAGAATGTGCAATGACTAAAATGAAGTAAGAAGATTGAAACATGGAGAGGATAATTTGATCATGATTGTCAAGCCCTTGCTACTATTCATGGGATAAAAAGACCACTCTCCAAAATGTTTAGCCTATGGTGTTATAATTGAAATTATTTATATTATGATTCATGAGATAGTTGTGAATTATTTAAATGTGGAGAATTCTAACATGTTAAAAGAAAGTCATCAAATCTATGAAACTATTATAGTTGCAATAGTTTAAAGTTGATTTGAATATTTCAATAAGGTGTATTGTTGTGGTGCAAATATCTGTTAAAATTAGTTTACTTAATGGATCATTCAGATTGACCACAATATGTACTGATTCAAATACATCCAAAAGGTTCGGGTGAAATGTATTTATGGAACCATAGTCTTGGATACATAATTGAGAAATGAATTACCAAGTATCTAGTTGGATCGGATTTTGGATATCTTTTGACTTGGAGTCTCATGATAAATGCAAATCCTGTTTATCAAAGATAGATGATGAATACATCACCGAGTGATGGAAATATCTGTTGGAATTAGTTTGCACTAATAGACCATTCAGATTAACCACGATACATGGTAAGACCGACTTCGTATGAATATGAGTCTGGAGCCTTTCAGGTCTTTAGAGCTATCATAAAGCGAAGTTAAGAATCAATTAGGCAATTGGATGAGACACTTATAGTGAGCATCTCAGTCCAAAACCTTATCGATCATCTAAGTAACAGTGAAATAGTTTAATGATCTATCTCCACCCAAAACACTACCACTAGGAAGTGTTAGTTGGATAGAGAAACACATCATTCATTGATTTTATACTAGATGAGTCGCATTTTGCATACTAATTATTCATGGATTGTGTCATGAATAGTGTTACCATAAGTCTTTTGGTCTTGTACCAACTAAGTAGGTTCATGAAACACTCTATGATATGTGAAGCGGGATTCGATCCTCACTAGAACATATGGAAGTATACGATTGTATGGCTTACGCTCAGCGTAAAGCGCTTGATAATCTAGAACTTAGAATACAAATGTGTTATCTCGTTGGAGAACCCATCAAGCATTTTGAATAATTGTTCAACAATCCTTTTGACAACAAAGTGTATGTTGCTCGAAGTGGGGTCTTCCAAGAGAAGGAGTTGAGTTCCAAAAGGGATAGTGGGAGCCACATTGATCTTGATAAGTTCCGAGAGTCAACCAACGAAGAACCTAAATTTGGATCTATCATTCAATTCAAGATTAAAATAGCTATTGAGGAAACTGGCATACCTCCACCTCTTCCTTATAGATATGATAGAGGACATCATACGCCTAGTTATATAAGAGTTTATATTACTGAGGTAAATGAGTGACTAGTATGGAGCAATCAGAGTATACCAACTATCGGAAGCTATGGTAGGCCCTAAAGGCGACAACATGGAAGGAGGACATAGAGAGCGAGATTCAGTCCATGTATGTGAAAACTTAGTAGATCAAGCACTTGGTATGAACCATTAGGTATAAGTGGATCTTTAAGAAGTGACAAGCATTGATAGGAACAATCACATAATCAAACCAAGATAGGTTGTGAAGGATGTGCAAGCTTAATAAGGTCATTTATGGACCAAAATAAGCACCTCGCAAGTGCGATCATTATTTTATGAGAAAGTTCAAAGTTTTTGCATTTCGAGAAATAGAGATGAGCCATACATATATCAAAGATAGTTGTAGTAATTGGAATCGTTGTTTCAATTAGAAAGTTCAAGGAGTTTGAATTTCGAGAAACATAGATAAACAATATATATATATATATATATATATATATATATATATATATATATATATATATGTCAATGCTAGTGGGAGCATTGTAGTCACCCCTGTATTGTACATATATAATATACGGTTCATAGGAAACTATGTTCTAACTTAGCTAGTGTAAAAGCTTGGCTTGGTATGAGAATTTTTTCGCTATGATATACATGGTAAATACAAAACATGTACATAATAAGGATCTATGGAGATAGATCAAAGTGATTCATTGGATTAAGCCAAAGTACATGGACTCTTGAGGAAACTCAACATACAGAACATGGAAAGGTTCGTGCTTAATATGGCATGGAATTATGCAATACTAATGTTGTAGTTTTACTACCGAGCTAGAGGAAATGAGTCGTGTTCCAGATGCTTCTGCTATGGGATCGATCATATATGCCATGTGATGTACCAGATCTGATGACTCGTATGCCTTGAGCATGACAAGTTGTATTTGATCAATTTGGCAAGAATCAACGAATCAAGATCAAGAACATTCTTAAATGTCCTAGGAGGATAGAGGAAATGATCTTGATAGTATGGAAAAGATCATTGTAAGAGTTACATTGATGCTAAGTTCCACACCGATAAAAACGATTTCGTTCGCAGTCGGAATTCATGCATTTACTGAATGGTGATGTATTAGCATGGAAGAGTACCAAGTAATACACCATAGTGGATTTAACAAACTTAGAGTATATTAGGGAGAGAGAGAGAGAGAGAGAGAGAGAGAGAGAGAGAGAGAGAGAGAGAGAGAGAGAGAGAGAGAGACCTTAACATAATTTATTAAAAGTAAGGGTACAAATATCATTTTCTCAAAATTTAACAAGCTAATCTTGCAGAGTTACTAGGTGGACCGAAATTGAAAAAATTGGAAACCTTAGAGACAAAATTGATACAAATAAAAAACTGAGTAAATTGTGATATCTCTTAAACCACAAGGATCATTTCTGAAATTTAGTCTATCCTTAAAGTTCAAGCAAGCTAAATTCAACTATAATGACAAAGAGATGTACTAGATGATGGCAAATAACTACTAGATACCACATTAAAAGAAGATAGATATAGATAATAGAGTTGGTTTTTGTTTCACTAATTTGGAAAAGTATGCAACCACGAGGAGTTTTAATTCTTTCGAACTCTGTCATGTCCTTTATTGCCATCAACCTTTTAATTTAAGCAAATTTCTTATCACATCCTTAAAGGCAGTTTCTATTCCGAGGAAAGAAGGCATAGGCAAGATACAGAAGATTGTAAAAGTCATGAAAGAATGAAAGATGCATTAAATACTCAAGGAGAGAAGACATGTCATGATGAGTTTTTAATATCTTCAAGAAAGAGACCAAGTGTTATGTTTACTTAGACATGTGACTTGGTTTGATAGATATTAGATAACCTTTTACTTTTTATGAAAGAAACACAAAAAAAATTATGCCACGATGATATAGTTTTTATGAATATTTTTGGACTTCTTGATACTTATTAGTATCTTAAATCAAATGCTTTTCTGTTATGTTCTATTTATTGCCACTTCATCGGCGATAAACAATAAAAGGTCTACCGCATGATTTACTCATATCTATAGATTCCCCTAGTAGTAAGTTGAACACGCAAGAGCAGTACACGATCACTTGCCAACTTTTACATTCAATTTTTTAGATCAGCAGACAAATTTACATTACCCAAATTAGTGTAACTATTACATGACAAAAATCGATTGAAACAGTTTTATATTCATAACCATTAATTTATATGAAAGAAATCACTATCTACTCTAATTATCATACTCTATATTGAAATAAAATAACTAATAATGAATTGTTCAGAAATCTTATACATAAACATTATTCTACTTGCTTTTTACTGGACGTAAATGTTTGGCATATAAGCTAGTGCTATCTTAAAAAGCTTTTACGATGCTACATCATATGACATATCCAATGCATTTACTTTCAAAAAGCAACACTCGGTGTTTTTAATTCGCAATGAATTTTCACCCTAACAAGACATTCAGAGAGTGTACCGTATGGCTGATAGATGGTCTCACTTTTCTTGTTAGCCGGTGCTTTAATTGTATTATTGGTACCTCACCAAGAAATTGGTTGGTATTTTGGTACAAAAGTGTAAACGGTAAAGAATTATATTGTTTAAAAGGGATATTAGTGAAAAGGCGTATTTATTGGTGTAACAGATGCATGAAGTTGGTACAATCGAACTCATAAAATTATGGTTCCCCCTCTTATCAGTCAAGGTTTCTGAGTCTATCCAAAACCGCTAACTTCGTGTAACAATAAATTGGAAGAAATACTTCATTATGGCATTATAAAAGTAATAATTTGCCTTTTCTTTCAAAAGGAAATAAGTAAAACGAGAAAACGAATTTTGGAGTATCCAGATTCAGTTTAGTAAAGAAAGTAATGATTCCCACTCGACTAAATCTCTCTAAATTTAGTCTCAAGAGGAATTTGTGTCGGATGGCCATTTCAATGGCCCTTAAAAATGGAGCTGGGCTAGAATAGCACTTTGGTGGAATTCCAGTTGGCCTGGAGTGTCAAACAAAGATACGTGTGTATTTATAAAGATGTATGTGTATCTATATATACGGTCAGGTTCAATAGAAAAAATTTATTAACAATGAACCAAAAACGCAATGGTTAACATTGAATTTTAAAGCGATCAACGGCCAATGAAATATATATACACTTGTATATTTGACGCACATACACCAAATTATACTATGAATCCACCTCTTTACCAAAAAACTCACATTTTTTTTCGTTTAAATTTTTTTTAAGCCAAGTTTTGTATCGAAAAAAAACCTTCATATACTGTATTTTACGATTTTTCATCATATTTCCATAGAGATCAATGTTGATATATAAAAAACAATTTTTTTTTCGAAAAAAACACACTTCGTTTTGTTTCTTTTTAAATATTTAAGTTTATTTTTATAAAAAAACCCATTATACCAGAAATCTCAATTTTTTGTCCTCTATTAATAAACATCATCAACAATTCAATAAAAAAAAACTCGATTAGTTCAAATTCATATTCTAAACCGTAAATATTTCAATTTTAACATTCACAATGTGAATCTGACTTACTATTATTTACATTGTGAATTGCTCATATTCACAATATGAATCTCTACACAAAGTTCGATTTTTTTTTTTTTTTTTTTTTTTTTTTTTTTTTTTTTACATCAATACGAATTTATGCTTAAAGAGTACAAAAAGACATAAATTTTGATATATTTATTAAACTTTTTCATTAACAAATAGGCCTTAACTTTTCAAAAAACAAAGAAATGAAGTAGGTTTTTTTGAGAAAATGATACAGTTGAAATCCTCTAATTCTAGGATTACCATTTGGTGGTACATTACTATCAAGCTTGGAGTTTGAGAATTTTCAAGTAAGTGTTAATAGAAAGTCTATTCAAGAGATGTTAGGATTTCCATTTGGTGGTACATTACTATCAAGATTGGATTACATTGCGGAACAAGGTCAAGTGTAAAATCCTCTAATTTTTAGAACCAAAAAGAAATTTCCTTATACTTTAAAAATCATGATACTTTATTTGCGGAAACTCCTGTTATAAAAAATATTTTGAGTACAAGTTTGTCCCAAACAAAATCTTAAGGATGTTATAATCAATACAGATACATAAGTTACATCGTAAAGATCAAATGTTCATGAATACCGTTGTAATCTTTCTTTTAATCACTCAACATTCTAATCAAGTTCCAGTGGCTTAACTCTTGATACATGTGATGCATACAAACTGAGTGGGTCAGGTTGGAAAACCTGGTGAGTACATAGCGATTTCAAGCCAACAATGTTATAATATATATATATATATATATATATATATATATATATATATATATATATATATATATATATATATATATATATATATATATATATATATATATAGGGACTGGTTGCTGTGAGGACTCATTTTAAAGTGAGGACTTGTTAGGACACACCTTAAAAAAATTGAAAAAAAATCTAAATAAAATACAAATCATAAAATCGAGCATAGATCTATATCCGGGAGAAAAAAAAATTGGAAATTTTTTTTCCATCATTAAAATTGATCCATGATTCAATTTTAATTTTTTATTTTGCATCATTATGATCCATGATTCAATTTTAATGATGAATATTTTTTTTTCCAATTTTTTTCTCTCGGACATAGATCTATGCTCGATTTTATGATTTGTATTTTTTTAGATTTTTTTTCAATTTTTTTAAGGTGTTCTCCCGAGTCCTTACTTTAAAATGAGTCTTCACCCGATCCAGTTTCTCTCTCTCTCTCTCTCTCTATATATATATATATATATATATATATATATATATATATATATATATATATATATATATATATATATTCATCCTAAAAAACAACCGTTACCAAACAACATATAAATATATTTACGATTTGGATATGTTTAAACTCTCATACATGTACATACCCACCCCAATCGATGCTGATAGATCCTAGTCCATGATTATTAAAAAGATAAACCGTTTTAAAGAAAGGGTTTTACTACACCGCTAGGGGGGCTTCCTTGGCTGGTGAAATTCATAAAGGCACTCGGACCATCAGAGTATTTGATGAATATGGTATCCCATTTCATTTACATTTGTGGGTTAAAAATCCACACTAGCAACTTAATTCACAAGACTGTCGTGAATGATAAATTGTTTTCATCTTTCTCTGGTAGATGACCAGATATAGCATTATAGTTGCCTGATCTGGACCCACTATTTCTGGTCGTCCAAAAAGAGATACGATTTGTACACCGGTAAGTATTTTTGTACCATGAACATCGGAAAGTGACAAGGAACAGAACTTTACTCTACGTTCCTAACGTATACACACATATCCCTAATGAGACTACCCGATATCAAACTTAATTGAAGTTGGTATCTATAATAAGTCTTTGTCTCACTAACGGACAAAACTACTAAGCTCCCAGTACCAACTCTGTTTAGACACCACTTTCCTATCTCAGTGTGTGTGTGTGTGTGCATATATATATATATATATATATATATATATATATATATATATATATATATATATATATATATATATATATATATATATATATATATATATAAGAGTAATTAGGTATTAATATACTTTTATCTTTGTCTTCATAATATTTCTATTATTATTATCGCGCAATAGTAGATTTATCGTTAACACATATAGAAGCATGTATGGTTCGCATATTGTATATCTTCAAATACATTTCTAACACATATTCCATGCAACAAGCGTTTAGCTCACATATTAACTTTGTAACAAATATTTAATAATTTAATTAATACTTGTACTAAAATCATGTTCATGAAAGGGATTATTCACTTACTAAACTTAGGTGGGTGACTGGCGAATTTGACAGCGCATCGCCTCACACCTTGACTCTTCCCTTGATGTGACTTAGGTACGAATGTCACTAAGTCTTAGTATATATTTCCGGCGACTAATGATAGTCAAAATTTCTCACTAATCCAATGTCCATGTTAAGATCTATCAAGTAAGGAACGACCTGGTAGGATCTTTTCGGAGGTAGGGTCCATTTGGAATACAGATTATACTGTTTGGAAATCCCACTTTAAACATATTAGTAAGTCCAACCTAGACATCATTCCCATACGTAGATCAATCAATATAATGACTTTGGAATCACTGATAAATCTTAATTATAGGTTCATAATAATGATTATGACTATAATTATAAGTTCAACTTTAAACAGGGTAAGTGTAGCTTAACATATAGAGTATTCAGATGAAAATCGGGTATTAATCGAGAAGAACATTGACCTAATAGCTTATAATCAGCAGCTATTTGACACCGTAGGGCCTCACTAAAGTAGCCGGAAGTAGGGAGAAAAAAGGGGCAAAGGGATAGAAAAGCTGTAGAGAGAATAAGAGGAAACGGGATGGAGAATGAGTTGAATTTCGATCAATTTATAGAGCAGAAAAGCAGTGTGTGCTGCTCACTTTGTCTGGGCACGTTGCTCTTAGTGTCAGAAGGAGTGACTTGGTAGATTTAGAGTAGTGACACATGTCAAAATCCTATGGTTTTTCAGAAGCGTGTCGCGCCTATTGTCTGTGTGCGCTGCTTTCTCAATTTATTTTTGTTATATATTTTTAGTAAGCTTAGCTTGCTAAAGTCCGTATATAATTCATAACTTTTTCATATGGTATCCTTTCTCAACTGCGTATAGCTATTGACGAGGACTTCTACTCCCATTTAGATTTCTTTTTCGTAACAATCGACTGATTTTAATTTCAGTTTCTGAGCCGTATAATGCTATGCTGAAACTTCGAAAAATTATAACTTCCTCTCACGAAGTCAGATTTAGGCGTTCTCTATATGCACGCTCTCGTTTTAATGAATACTATGAATTTCATTTAGATTACTTAGGCTAATAAGTGATCTATCTAATATTCACCATTTTACGAGGTGTGTAGCCATTCCGGTTTAATCATGAAACTTAGAAAAAGTATAACTTCTTCATATGAAGTCAGATTTCAGCGTTCTTTATATGCACGAAAACCTTGTTACACCTACTATAACTTTGGCTAAGCTTATTTATCATAAATAATCTTCTATTAAAATGTCTTTTTATCACTTATCGATAAATTTACTAACAAGGCTTATATTATATAGTCTGGGACGCGCATGACTAATGATTATCTTTTTTGAGGATTCTCAATTATTATAATAATTATTACTTATGATATTTTAAATGTCTAGCCCATATTTGTGGGCATTACAATTATCTCCCTCTGAAGATGATTGTGTCCCAAAATCATCAGCAAAACAACGCTAAATAATGATTCCCATGTCCTCTCTCAATCCACTAGTAAGGAGTTTCCTTAATACTTGTTTCCATGCAATACTATCTTAACCGATTTCTTTGTGTTAAACACAAAACAATGTTTTAGGTGCCTTTATGACAACTTCTCATCCCACCGACCTAATTCCATATCATTAACTCTATTAATTATAGTATTACTTAAGTGCCCTAATTACGCCGAGTACCTTACGTAAACATTTATCCTTTTCCCAAAAATGATGAGGTCCACGAACTTAACCGTTCTATGCCCTTTTCCGTTTTCGACCTTTGTTGCAATTCACATTATCACTAACATAAGTAACCTAAGATGATTAGAGAATCGTCTCTGATCCAAAATTCTCTACTTATTCTTGATAATGAGTCTACCAAAATATCCTCTGTAGACCAATTCTTTATATATGAGATACCTAGGAAGGTATACTCTTATAAGTTCTTACCCATAACATAGTGTGGTAATATTCAATCATGTTTCACTTGATGTTAAGATCTAAAATGAGATCGTTCCACTTACCTATAGGCATTGGTAAAGGTTACAAGTTCGATTATTATATATTCCTTTTCGCCTTCCAACCAAATCATCCAATCTACTATCTACTTGATATTATCTAAAGTTAATAACTCTCTCTAGTGCTGCAACTCTTCGGGATTCTTGGCGTCGAATACGTAGTGGAGTTGCTTCTCACATTCTTCCTTAATGGTTAGGGTTTTCCTAAATTGGGTTCGAACCCTCACTTTCCTGCTACATAAAACCAATCAATACCCAAGATGGATTCGTCTCTATGATTGGTAGTTTTCTTTCTTCTTGAAAGAAACTCCTCATTATCATAACGAGTTTAACATTTTTGGTGAAGTATCGCCGCATGAGCTTATAATGAGTGATCTTTTTGTAATACACAATCGTAGTTTGATCAAGGTCATAACAAGCGCCTACATTGTTCTACTAAGATACATATGTACTAGATGGCATAAGAGGGTCATACTAATAGCATTAATGACGGTTGCTGAACTCCATATTTTTTTCTTCCTCTTTTGTGAGATGATTAACTTGTCGCGCTCTACTTGACCATATTTAAGGTAACCGAGTATCATCGTACTACTAACATCCTTACGTGTATCCCTTTTATATTAATCATAACTCATGCGACTTCCCAAAATGAGTATCAAACTCTTGGACTTCTGCTGGAAGTGCTTATCTTGCACCCGTACCTTCGTATTGTATTGGATCTTCAGTTCTAACCCCGAGTCATAACCTCGATCTTTATCCAAGCCTCCTACTCCTTGTAGAACATATTTAACCCATGATAAAGTCTTTACTCTCACTACCAGATAGACCGAATGGTTATTTTATAATGACCTTTTATCGCTTGATGCAATGGATAGACTCAGGTCTCATTCTGAGACAGACTCTAGCACGAAAGATACCTTCCTTCACGTACTAATGTGATAGAATCACATCATGATGTTAGTACATGAAAGTGCCCCTTAGAATCCGAGATGTCCATCCATTTCGAGATGTGATTGTTCTGAAATATAGAGATTCGAAGATAGTCTTTTGTCCGAGATGAATTGTTTAAAAGTGAAGACTCCAAGATGAAGAAAAGATTCCAAGATCATTCCTCTAATGAGACGAGGAGTCTGAGATCATCCTTTTTCCAAGAAAGAATATTGTTTTAAAGATAATGAAGCTTCATAGATGAAAATTGAGAGATGACTATTTCCGAGATGCCTCATATTTGGAATTTAGTTAACTTACTCTCACAAGAAGAAAGTTCTTTTATTTGTATTCCAGTTTTAGCCTACCATCGGTTTAGAGGAAATCCACTTTATCAAGTTTCTATTTACTGTTACACGCACTCTTTGTTCAATGTATTTGTCTTGTTGTGCATCCTGTGGCTATAAAAGGAGTGTCAACGTTGTACTAAAATACACATATATTATGCATCAAATAAAATCTTTCACTTCTCTAATTTCTTTCAATCTTCTCTCATATGTTCTGGATATTCTTAATTACTTTACCTTGTTCATACTTTTCTTTACCTTAATCTTCTTGAATACTTTGTTGAGTTATTTACTTCTAGTCTTGACTGGTTTGACCAAACTTGATTGGATCTTTAATTCCTAGCAACCATTGATATGAAGGGTTAATTTAATTTTTGTGTTTGCAAACCTTGTCCGTGCATTTAATAGAGTTTAAGTACTCACAATTGGTATTAGAGCATACGTGGTTATCCTTTGAATCCATAAGATCAGATTATACCACTTTAGCTCTAATATATTTTAATATCAATGGCTGCTTCTAATCAATCTCAACAAATGTATTCAATGCAAGTCGAAAATAGAGTGGGTTGCCCATTGTGTGCCCCACTACTAGTTGTTGAAGAGTATGATCATTGGAACGTTAGAATGGAGAGATTTTTTCTTAGGAAAGAAAAGGGTGAAGAGATATGGAGTTCTGTGAAAGAATGTCCTCATGTTCCTGTAAGACAAGTTGTTAGATATGTTGTTTTCCACTATCATCTGTTAAGAAGAAACACGACAGGAACCTCTCACTACGAATGGCATCTACAAGCTCAAAGCCCATCGGATCGCTTTCTCTAAAATGGTGTTTGGTGTTCCATCATATCTCTTTGAGCACATTAAGTTGTGCAACTCTATGAAAGAGATACAAGACACACTTCAAGATTTGTTTGATTGTTTAGAGAATATGAACGACAAGCGATTAACATCCATGGTGAATGACTTTGACACTTTCGCTTCTACTCCTGGTGAATGGGTTGCCTCAACATCAAATTGATACAGAATTGTTGTGAACAACATGAATGCTCATGGTGTTATTCGCACTTCGCTTGAGTACAACCTGAAGTTTATCATTAGTATAGGAAAAGTATTGGGAAACGTCAAATCATGTCTTCAAAGTAACAGATATATGAAGAAGTTGAAGCTCTATCAATTTTTTCGACGAACGACAAGGCCACAAATCTAATGTTGCTCAAACATTGAGAGAACTCTTTGGAGGTCCTATTGCACTAGTCAGTTCCATCAACCTGCTTCTTCCAAACCCATTTGTTTCGGATCCATTTATAGCTATGCCCTCCGTTCTACCTGTTCAACCTACTCAACCTGTTCAAACTTTCCTTATGAAAAAAAGTTTGATCCGGAAACCTATGATTCCGAACTTCATTTCCAACAAGAGTTCACACTTTTCTCAGTGAAATACAAACGACCATGGAATCCTAATAAAAAACCACATCACAACCACTATCAAACTCCTCACCAAAGAAATCCTTAACCTTATCCTAAACCAACTGAAAATCCACCTGCTTAACGACAACATTCTAAATCGTACCTCGGAAACCCAGGAAGTTCTGAAATCAGCCAAAACAAAGATTGTGTGTCACAAATGTGGTCTTGGTAACCACTATGAAATGGACTGCCTAGCTGATGATCCTCCAAAACCAAAGGTGAAAGACTCTGCTTATTATGCTCGATGTGCTAAACAGCTAGCAGAGAGCAAAAAGGATTTTATCACCACTATTTCGCAAAATATTGATGAATATTGGTCATCTGGTGACGAGGATGAATGAAATTTGGGTAGAAACATATGTCTAGTGGCTAGACGAACAATTGAGTGTGATGAAGGTTATTGGTCTTTCAGTTCGGAAGCTAATGATGAAGATGATGAGCCACATTAGTGCTACATGGCAACCAACAATCCACCTAGTCGAAGCATCATCCGATAAGTAAAATCTCTAATTACGTATAATAACTTTGATTTATCTATATGTGAACCTTACCTAACTCAAATGCAATCAGATATGACAGTTATTTATAAATCATACGAGTCTGCCTTAGAAGTTCGTAAGAAGTTGGATAGTGAGTTTACTCGACTTAGATTATGTGTAACATCCCAAAATTCAAGACTAAAAATTTCGTTTTTAATATAGAGATTCATAAAACAGTTTATAAGAAAACATCATCAAGTAATTTTTTTTCATAAAACCATAGATCATGTGTCTCAAAACCATATCATCAAATAGTAACAATGTTAGAGTACAAATCCCAAGAATCTCATGTGCGGAAAATCACGCTGCAGTCATGCCGACTCCTTCCCCTTCGAAGAAGAGGTACCTAAAACTAAAACTGTAAACCGTCAGCACAAAGCTTAGTGAGTTCCCTCATCATACCACATACCATACTATAAGCATACTTCCAGGCATATCGGGGTGCACGACCTACCCTGATGAGCATACCGTGGTGCTCAACCTACCCTTGCTAGGCATACCGGGGTGCCTAACCTACCCCATGTCAGGCATATCTGGATGCCCGACCTACCCTCCGGTGTATCTCAACCGGTTACGGGGACTATTTCACCTCCTACCACTACCATATAACAACATAACATAAACATATTGTCAGGCATACCGGGGTGCCCGACCTACCCCTTTGGTCCTTTCGACCAGATACGGGGACTATTCCCCCTACTACCACTATCACATAACACCATACTAGGATAGCCCATGAAACATAACAGACAGTGGCAAACCCAGATAACTATCACAAAGACAATTATCTGACAAACAACTCCTACTAGTGGGCCGACAGTGTGGCCTTAGACCCACTTCTACTGGAAGGTAACCCACCTGAATGTTGTGTAGTAAATGAACTGTTCTCGGTGCTGGGATCAACTCTCCTCAAACTCCTACACATAACATCACTTTTAATTACTCCTTCAAACTTATAAACTATTTAAGGGTCAATTCTGGATAATGGTCAAAATCAAAGTCAAAGTCAATGCCCTGGTCAAAGTCAACATCCTGGTTGACTCAACTCGCCGAGTTTGTCCATCAACTCGTCGAGTTCCATAATTCAGAGAATCTCAAATTCGCGATCAGACTCGTCGAGTTATCCTCTAACTCGCCGACTTTCTCCATATGACAGAATCGGGACTTTGCATTTGAACTTGTCGAGTCCTTCCTTGGACTCGTCGAGTTCTCATTCATACAGGTTGGGACATTTTCTCGTTGACTCGCCCAGTTCATCCTTGGACTCGTCGAGTTCTTGACCTTTAAGTCCATAAACTGATGGGTTTTGAGCATTCTAACACTCCTAAGTGTACATGCAACCCTAAATACCTTGGATCCATGTTTTCTCTATTATACATGCAAATATGATTATCCAAGGTATTATCCTAACTAGCATACCAAAACATTGATACTTGGATACTAAAATAGATAGAATACATACCTTGTTGTTGTTGCTTGACTCCATGAAGCTTGAGAGCCTAGTGCCCCAAGTGTGACACCTCAAATTGTTCACACAACATCATGAACTCTTGGAATAACCATGAGAAGAAGACATACATGTTCAAATCGGCTAGCCCTCAAAATATGTATCACTAGTGCCAATTTCTTGAACTAAAGGGGTTCTTATATAGTGTGGCTATTAGGGTTACACCATGTAACTCATGACTTTACCCATTCCTTATGCTCCATGGGTTTTAACCTCCATGGAGTATCCATGGATCACCACATGGGTTAAACCCAACATAAATGAATCTTGGATCATAAGCCCACATATATAAGAATGAATGATTTACACAATCAATCCCCATATATTTAATTAGTCTCTTTTTGATCACTAAATTAAGTCCAAATTAATTCTTGATCAATACTAATTAAATAACATGATTTCATATTAATATATTAGAACTTATAATATATTAATATGTCACAAAATGTCTTTTCCTCATAAACGGTCTATCCAAATGTTCCGATGCCATGCAACCGAAATGGACCATGCCGAGTCGGGTCAAGTACATACCAATTATAGTTATGGACTTAGACACTAATCCAACAGTCTCCCACTTGGATAAGTCTAAAACTATTATTGCGTATGACTTCAGGAACCAACTGGCAATCGTAGCTCTCAAAAGCCGCTGTCGAACTCTGACCTTGTAGATGAACTCTGACCTTTGTCAATGACTTGTCCATTAGATAAGGGATCATATATTCCTCCATTCTAGATATCATATGGACTGAGACATGGATTATAATCATTCTCTATGTCCATTTGTTGTTTCCCGATTTCCGATTTATGATGACTGACTAATTGAACAAATCAAATCAGTCCTGGCTCGGCCGAGCACTTCCATTTGTCATCATCAAATCATCGAGGGGCCCACAGATATCGCTTTTATCCCGAAGGTAAAAGGAATGGATAAACTTCGACTCATATGGCTTGTTCTACTACTTGTTGAATCATACACAAAGGCACGTTTTATAACACCGAGTTACCGAATGCGTTTTCGTGCAATCAATGTACAACCAACTCATAGTAACAAGTCATATCTCTAGGTTTGAAGAATATAAGATATTATCGTCTCATGATCACTCGTGATAAAATCCATGAAGTGATTCCAATGAGCGCGGGTTGAATCCAATACTCAGAACTTATGAGCACTCATGAGTGTTGTAGCCCCTTGTCCAACATCTTAGACCTCTACAAGCCAACCCATGACAGTCTTGATTCATATCTACTTCCAACATATGACCGACTGTGGATAGTTTGAATAACTTAGTCAATCAGGAAGAACGACCTAGTTATTCTGGAAGTCAAAACATGCAAAATGAAACACAATAATAATAGAATCTAATATGGTATCAAAACCTATGAACATAAATAAAACACCTTTTATTTATCACCATATGATTACACATTATTCATTGTATACTGTTTCAACTATCAACTTTATTCTTGAATTTAAAACAATAGTTGTCCCATGCTCCAAGCATGTACACTATGTTTTCTAAACACTAGTCATGCCATACACCAAGTATGCATACTATGTTTGTCTATGATCTTCACTTTGTGAATTAGATCAATTGAACATAACTCCAATGATCCTCTTTCACAGTCCCAAATCCTTACTGCAAATGCAAGAATTCCAAATTCATGCCATTTACTGAAATCTGTTAGATTCTAAACTTATATGCATTGATCCTCCTGTAATGATTATGCACAGAGTCAGAAAGACTTGATAACAACCATTACAGAGCATTCCAAAGGAGATCAGCTCATTGGAAATATCCTTCTTGCATTAAGTTTCCTAATCTTACACAGATTGAATAATTTCTAACTTTAAAACATTTCCAGATTCCATTTTGACTATCACTTCTGAACAAGAGTTGCCTCCTTACAGATTATGGTCCTTCCAGAATTATCACTATACTTCCAACTGTCCCTGAGCAACCAATCTTTGGTAAACCTTAGATTGTCCTCGACAATTGCTTAATCCTTTTAGTCATATCCAGTTCTAGACCTTTTCCCTTCTTAATGCCCCAGGCATTTGGAAAATTTTAGAAAGGATAAATATAGCATATGTAATCGATCCTATATCCGAAGCATATGGGACTCGAGTCATGATGTCTCACATAAAGACTAAACCAGTCTTTTGCTATAACATTTCCATTTCTATTTGCCAAGTTCTCATAATTCAGATTATGAAAAGGGATGCCGTAATCATAATCGAATTTTAGAACGCAAATAATGGACCCATATATAGAATTTCCTTATGTTGAGTCATTCCAACATGAAATTCATATATATATCCTTGACTGAATACGACTTAAAACCTCAATCTAAGCTTTTAGAATTGAAATGAAGTATAATGTCCTCTCCCTTAATTATAGCAAAACAACTTTTTCAACCCCTGCAGCCTCACGAATTGAAACTTTTGTTTTCTATAATTAACATTGCTAACTTGCAATCTTTATCATAATTATCATGCTCCCACTAACATGATGATTATTATCATAACACTCATGCTCCCACTAGCTTTGACATGTAATCAGAAATCAGCTGGACTTCTAGAAATCAATACTTTATTGACTTTCTTACTAAAGTTCAGATTTTTGATACTAGATTGCTTTGATAAAACTTTATCAATATCATACACCTTATCTTAGATAGCTCATAGGTGTGTCTAAAGAATTTTAAGAACTATAAAAAGGGATGCCGTAATCATAGTCTCGATTGTTTAGACCTTTACCACTTCTCACAAGTCCATGTTAGTGTGCTGGTTAACCACACACGCTCCACTAACGACTTTGAGAATGCAAATATCATAATTGCTATCTAGCTAAAATCTACTTAGTGAAAGTGTTTCCTCACCATCATTTTCATGAATCGGAGAGAAACCTTATGACACTTAGATTTTATGGTGTATGAGTTCCTATCCATATGAATTTTGTCAAAACCATAATCACAAGACAAGGTTACTGACAAATCCACACTTATATGGATTAAACTTGTGCAATCTTAAATTCTTGCCATTTGGCAGCTCAAGGGCCTGCCATTGCTTCCAAGTAGCTGTGCACCCAATTGAGAACTCTCAGAACTCCTATGCAAAGCCAACTTGAATAGGCACAGCCATGTCGACACGATAGGTTATAAACCTCAAGTCGTATGCTAGTGAAGAACTTCAGGTTTTATTCTTGATTAGTTCTTGAGACTTTCAAGACCTTTAAGACTCCCACTGTCCTCTTGACATATAAGAATTTCTTGTCAGATATTCAAGAGATAGTGTGGATTCTAATCAAGACAAACACTTCACACAATTGGCCTTAGTTGGTCTTTGTTTTATCCAAAACATAACAACTTACCAATTTCAAATGTACAAGAGTAGAAAACTTTTACTCTTACATTTGACAAGTGTTTTAAACCTTCTTTAAGACATGTCACTCAAGTTACAATCTTAGAGTATAACTCTAAGAATTGTTTTTGGAACGAAGTATAAATCATCTTCTTGATTTAACCACTTCAACAATTCATAGCTCCTCTTCTTAGCTACCAGAATGCACTTAGAGGATGAATTGTGATAAGGTCTCTTAATCATTAAGATGATTATATAACATGATACTAAAGTACTCTCCCATCTTTTCAGATTTGAGAAACTTTTATCTTTCTGCCTAAGTTGATTCTTCTTATTCGCTCTGCCATACATTGAAACCTTTTCCAATGTCTCAGAATTACACTTAAGCTTGTAAGTATAACCATATTTACTGAATTTTAGTAAATAATGACGAATATTCTTAACGATTATTTGTGGTGGGCTTGATCAGTGCACAAGAATGTGTACTCGATCCTTTACTTGACTCACACATCCATGTGAACAAGTAGTTAGTCTTAATTTTTCCAATGCTTGAAAGTTCTTATTCATCATGCTATACAACTTGCATGATTCCAAGTTTCTATCCAACTGAAACTTAGATGATGAGAATCTTTCCTTATTTGGTAAATTTAGACACTACCACAAATGAAAGAATCAAATTCATATTTCCACTCTTGCTCTTAATGGAATCTTATAAGCAACAAAAGTTTTCACAAATGCTATTGTAAGGATATTTTAAAATAAATAAAATAAAAAAAAAATTTCTTTTATTTTAAAACTTTGCGGAAAAACTATCCTTACAATGCAAAAGCACATGAAAACTTTGTTGTTATTTATTCCTAAGCAATATATCATAACTCTTAAGAAGTAGCTCAAGAATCCGATCTTCAAACTATGCGATAGAAATCCATCTATGCCATCAGATTCAGCATATTCTTTCTTTAAGTTTCTTCACTTTTTCTTTGATTCTTAAAACATCAACATGTGACCCAGTCACATCATGTATCAAGAATCTCAGAATAGAAACTTAGCAGAGTTAGATAGTGGACTTTACCCAAAGTAGAGTCAAACTTATTGACTTTAATATCCTTAGGTAAATTTGGCAGCTTCGCAACCAATGCCCCTTTCTTTGGCAATAGACCCTTGATAATGGGACTATCTCAGACTTAGCCATTCTCTTTACCATTTGGTCAACCGAGTTGACTATGGCCGATCCCTTTCCATTGGGAAGAGAGAGCTTTACTGGATATCCAATGTCATCATTGTCAATGTCCATAAAGTTTTAGGAAGTTGATCTTAGCAAATAGATAAGATCATTAAGGGTCTTGTCATAGTCTGTTTCATAGGAGTCCCAAAGGAACTCACTATGTGACTTAGAAATAGTTGAGTCACCAACTTTCTCAAGACTTTGACACCCAACTCTCCCGGCTTGTCAATATCTGACTACATCTCCAAGATGTGATCACATATAGACCTTTGCTTGAGTGACCTTAAACTTTTCAGGAACTTGTGGGTTAGGGAGAATAATTGGAGGAGGTGAAAGAAGTATGATTTCCATGGGACATCATCTTCATTTAGGAAAGCTTGTTTCAAGAGATTTGGGAAGATCATCTTTTGGGAGATATTCAAGAGAGTTGATTTAAAGTCCTTAATATAACACCCAATATGAAATATTAAGGCTAGGACCCAACAACCTATTTATAACTGGAAGAGGGATGCCGTAATCCAAGTTATAAAATAGTTGAAGGTAGGTAAATGACGATTTACCAATTTCCACCATGAAAAACGAAATATAATTAAGTTTTAATTGGATTTGAAACTCCTAGATCTTTTGAGATACATTGAACTTTCAATGGCATGTTTGAATCTCGATTGTGCCCTCTCAAGTTTGTGACTGGGATGCCGAGGATCACAACCAAGGTGTGAATAACCATGCAAATTGACTTGGTACCCTTAACTTTATCACCTAATCGATGTGTCGGTTAACCACACACGCTCCACCGATCTAGAATAGAGTCAAGTTACCCTTTGCCACTCTTACTAGTCCTTATTAGTGTGCCGGTTAACCACACACGCTCCACCAATGACTTGGTAAGGTACAAAGTGTAATTTCATGGGTTAGCACCTTTTCACATTTTCCTAAGTAACTAAGATTGGGAATGTACAAGTGTTTAGTTACTTAGTATTTATCATTAATACTTTTAATGAAGGGAGAATTATAGTCCTTTCCTACCCGTTCGGCTAACGACCCTCCACCAGTCAAGGAAGCGGTGGGTGAGAGTGGACACCCATTAAACTGCCATTTTATAGGCAGTAACCTTATACCCCCCTTATAGACCGGCTTCGTGAATGAGGCCTACTAACGGTAAGATTGACTTTATCTTATACATGTCTATATAATTAAAATTATAATAATAGTATAAGGGTTTGAATTTTAACTTTTAAAATTCTAAGGGCTAACTTGGAATTAAAGTATTCATAAGAGAAAACTTTTCAAATTCCAAAACTTGAGGGCAAGTTTTGAAACTATTCAAAACTAATTAATTCCATAACTTATGTGTTTAAAGTAGTTTTAATTAAAAAAAATTCTTCAAGTTCCATAACTTGAGGACAAGTTATGGAAGACTTTAAACTAATAAAAGAATGTAACTTTTCTTTATTTTGTAATTTATGGAATTAATTAAGGTTACACATTTTATTACTTAATGAAGTGACTCTTGAACCTCCATAACTTGAGGACAAGACTCTTCATTTTTGTAACAATTACCAACTTTTATGAGTTTTATGAAACTTAAATGTGACTTTTCATATAACTTAAGGACAAGTTACAAAAACACATTTTAGAATCAACTCTTTGATTAAAAATGGATTGAAAACACATAATCAATTAACTTTTCTATTAATCTAAGCAACTCATAAGAACAAGATAATTTAATCAAACTTTTTCATGTAATTAGCCTAATCACTAAACTAATACAAAACATGAATCTATTGACAATTATCTTTGAAATTGGATTAGTATGAACATTACCACATCAAAAACAGGATTATAGGTTCAAAAACAGCTTATGGTAATGTTCCTAGTCCATTTCTAGCCAAAAAACTCGAAGATATGCTGTCAGGGGCTCCTACTCGTCGAGTGTATCAACCTACTCGCCGAGTAGGGTGATTTTCTTCATGGACTCGGCGAGTTCATCAGTGGACTCGGCGAGTCCAGTGCCCAGAATGCCCGAAATTCGACTTTTTCAGCATTTTCCAGCAATTTGCATCAAGTATAATTGAAAACAAGCCTAGGCTCTGATACCACTGATGGGTTTTGAGCATTCTAACACTCCTAAGTGTACATGCAACCCTAAATACCTTGGATCTATGTTTTCTCTATTATACATGCAAATATGATTATCCAAGGTATTATCCTAACTAGCATATCAAAACATTGATACTTGGATACTAAAATAGATAGAATACATACCTTGTTGTTGTTGCTTGACTCCATGAAGCTTGAGAGCCTAGTGCCCCAAGTGTGACACCTCAAATGGTTCACACAACATCATGGACTCTTGGAATAACCATGAGAAGAAGACATACATGTTCAAATCGGCTAGCCCTCAAAATCTGTATCACTAGTGCCAATTTCTTGAACTAAAGGGGTTCTTATATAGTGTGGCTATTAGGGTTACACCATGTAACTCATGACTTTACCCATTCCTTATGCTCCATGGGTTTTAACCTCCATGGAGTATCCATGGATCACCACATGGGTTAAACCCAACATAAATGAATCTTGGATCATAAGCCCACATATATAAGAATGAATGATTTACACAATCAATCCCCATATATTTAATTAGTCTCTTTTTGATCACTAAATTAAGTCTAAATTAATTCTTGATCAATACTAATTAAATAACATGATTTCATATTAATATATTAGAACTTATAATATATTAATATGTCACAAAATGTCTTTTCCTCATAAACGGTCTATCCAAATGTTCCGATGCCATGCAACCGAAATGGACCATGCCGAGTCGGGTCAAGTACATACCAATTATAGTTATGGACTTAGACACTAATCCAACAGTCTCCCACTTGGATAAGTCTGAAGCCTGCTCCAGACCTGAAACTCCAGGTCCGATCGGCGGTTGTCGGCATAGCTCTTCTGCCGACTCTGAGAAGTCTGAAGCCTGCTCCAGACCGGCTGGATCCTCTCTGTCGTCTTGAGTACCACCTCCCCCATGACCCTCTGTCCAACCTCGCCCCAACATATCAGAGTTCTGCACTTTCTCCCATATAACATCTCAAAGGGAGGACGTTCAATGCTCGTGTAGTAGCTATTATTGTAAGAAAACTGTGACAAGGGAAGGTAGGTATCGCAGCTGCCACCGAAGTCTAATACGCATGCTCGCAGCATGTCCTCCATGGTCTGGATGGTCCGCTCACTCTGACCATCCGTCTGAGGGTCGAAAGCTATGCTGAAATGCAGACGAGTACCCAACTCGTCATGGAATTTCTTCCAGAATCTGGAAGTGAATCGCACGTCTCGGTCAGAGATCACAGAAACTGACACTCTGTGTCGAGCTACTACCTCCTTGATGTAGATATTGGGCAGCTTCTCGGCCGAAATGCTCTCCTGGATCGGTATGAAGTGAGAACTCTTGGTCAACCGATCCACGATGACCAAAATCAAATCCAACCCTCGTGCGGTCCTGGAAAGCTTTGTGATAAAATCCATAGTAATATCTTCCCATTTCCACATACGGATATCCAATGGTTGTGTCTTGCCGTGAGGCCTCTAGTGCTCGGCCTTGACCTTCCTGCAGGTCAGGCATCTCTCGACGTACAAGGCTACATCCCGCTTCATGCAGGGCCACCAGTAATCAGGACGAAGATCTCTATACATCTTTGTCGCCCCGGGATGGATAAAAAACCTGGATTTCTGCGCCTCCTCCATCAAAACCTGGCGCACACCTCCATGATATGGAACCCACACTCTACGGTTTAGTGTCAACAACCTACGACTATCATAGTCGAAGGAGGAAACCTACCCCACAATACGCTCACTCTTTCGATGTTCCTCCTTCATAGCCTCCTGTTGGGCCTTTCGGATCTGCTCCAAAAGTGGATTCACTACCATCATCCTCAAGCAGATATCTCTGATCGGGGCCGCCTTGTGGCTAAGCGCATCAGCCACAACATTAGCCTTCCCCGGGTGGTAAAGGATCTCATAGTCGTAATCCTTCACCACATCTTGCCACCAACGCTGCCTCATTTTCAGATTCGGCTGATCCATGAGGTACCTTAGACTCTTGTGATCCGTGTAAATGGTACAACGGACCCCATAGAGGTAATGTCGCCAAATCTTGAGGGCCAAGACAACCGCCCGCAACTCCTGATCGTGCGTCGGGTAGTTCGCCTCGTGAGGCTTCAGCTGCCTCGAGGCGTAGGCGATGACGTTCCCTCTCTGCATCAACACTGCGCCCAAACCCGAGATGGACGCATCGCAGTATACTACAAAATCCTCCACACCCTTTAGCAGGGCTAAGATCGGCGCCTCGCACAACCTCCGCCTCAGCGTCTCGAACGCTGTCTGCTGCTCAGGCCCCAGCGAAAGACAACGGCCTTCTTCGTGAGCCGAGTCAAGGGTACTGTTATCTTGGAGAAGTCCTGAATGAATCTCCGGTAATAGCCTGCTGACCCTAGGATACTCTGAATCTCATATGGAGACTTTGGAACCTCCCATCTCATCATGGCCTCCACTCGCCGGGTCACCCAAAATCCCGTTCTGGTTGACAAGGTGCCCCATAATCTGCACCTCGGGCAACCAGAACTCGCACTTGGAGAACTTGGCCTACAAGCTTCCTCTCCTTAGGGTATCCAACACCTCTCGCAAGTGCTCCTCGTGATGCACCTGCGCCTTGGAGTAAACCAAGATATTGTAAATGAAAACTATCAAAGACCGATCCAACATTGGTCTGCACATGCGGTTCATGAGGTCTATGAACATGACAGTAGCATTGTTGAGCCCGAAGGGCATCACCACAAACTCATAGTGTCCATAAAGAGTCTGAAATGCAGTCTTCTGTACATCCTCGTCTCTAAATCGCATCTGGTGGTATCCTGAATGCAAATCTATCTTGGAGAACCAAGATGCCCCCTGTAGATGGTCGAAGAGCATCAATCCTCGGTAGTGGTTAATGGTTCTTCACCGTTACCTTGTTCAGCTCCCGGTAGTCTATACACATCCGATGCGACCCATCCTTCTTCACAAACAGGATCGGGGCTCCCCAAGGCGAACTGCTCGGCCTGATCAATCCCTTGTCTAACAGCTCCTGCAGCTGTATAGACAACTCCTGCATCTCGGGAGGAGTCAACCGATATGGTGCCTTGGCTATCGGAGCCGCACTTGGGACTAGGTCGATCCTGAACTCCACCTGTCTCTCCGGAGGTATTCCAGGCAGCTCCTCTGGGAATACGTCCGGGTACTCTCGCACCACTGGCACATCGCTCATAGTCGCCTTACCCGCCTCTCGGGAATCCATAACGTAGGCGACGTATCCTGCGTAACCCTGCTGAAGATAGCGCCTAACCCTCGCTGTTGAGCATAAGGCTGGTCCTCGCGGCGGCCTCTCGACCTGAACCACCAACTCTCCCCCACTTAGGGTCATGATACGCACCAACTACTGCACACAATCGATCACCGGCCCATTAGGGCTCAACCAGTCCATGCCTATGATAACCTTGTTCCTATGTAGCAGAATGGGAACCAAATCAACGGGGTAACGCTCATCGTAAAACCTCAAAACGCAGTCTCTGAAAACCTCTGATGCCCTGATAGATCGGTCGTCAGCATTCTCGACCTCTAAGGGGCAATCTAACATGCCTGAAGACTCAGAAAACCTCTTGCTAAGAGCAAGAGAGACGAATGATCGGGTAGCCCCCGAGTCAAATAACACCAGAACTGGGATGTCGTTCACATGGAACGATCCTAAACAAAACACATAAACATAGCACATGAATATCATAAAAGACATATAATAAGAGCTAGGGAGAAGAAAACATACCCGTCACCACATCTGGTGCTGCACACTCCTCCTCGACGGTCAAATAGGAGGCTCAACTCCTCACTATTAGAGCATCTGTCTTGCCCTGTCGGCCATCCGTAATCCGCAGGGTCCCTGGAGCTGGCCCCACCACTGGCGTTGATGCTGTCAATCTTGGGCAGTTGGCCTTTTTATGGCCCTTCTGATTGCAATGGAAGCAAATCAGGTCTGATGTCTGAAAGGTGGGGGTAGGAGCAGTAGAATCCTTGTCGAAGTGCCCAATCTTGCCGCACTTGTAGCAACCCGATGACCCTAGTCTACAAACCCCCTCATGTGGCTTGCCGTACTTCCCGCAGCGGCTCCGACCCTGATGGCCCTTTGTCCTGGAGTCGAACCCCTTGGGTTTCTTTCCTGAAATCCTAGTAACCCGCTCAGTCTCTTCCTTCCTCTTCATGATGTGCTCTATGTCAATCTCCCTCTCCCTCGCCCTTACGATCATGTCATCCAATGTCGGGCATGCCGAGTAGCTGTCATGTTTCTGAATGTCAGCTCTCAACATGTCATGATAGCGGGTCTTCCGCATCTCCTCATCCCCTGCGTGCCGAGGCACCAGTAAGGCCCTCTCCCTGAACTTGGGGATAATCTCCGCCACCGACTCAGTCGTCTGCCTCATATCCATAAATTCCCTGGCCAGCTGCTGAAGCTCTACAGCCGACGCAAACTCAGCCCTACACCTGGTCACAAAGTCCGACCAAGTGATAGCCTCAATGGTTGGGGCTCCCAACGAACCACTGACCGCCTCCCACCAATCTTGAGCTCGGTCCCTCAAACATCCTGTAGCATACCAGACCTTCGACCCCTCAGGGCAGAAGCTCGTCAACTGAGCAGACTCCATGTATGCAATCCACCTCCTGGCAACAATGGGGTGCTTCACCCTGTGGAAGTCTGGCGCACAACATCCCCTAAAATCCTTGAAGGAGAGTGTGCGTTTCCCTAACTGGCTAGACGCCATGTCACTCCGAAATTCCCCGAGGCGATCCTCCATCAGCTCGATAATCCCTTCCTTGATCGACCCGAAAATCACCGGGGTCGACTCTGTTGGATTAGGTGTCTAAGCCCATAACTATTATTGGTATGTATTCGACCCGAGAGTAGCATGGTCCATTTGGGTTGCATATCATCAGGACAATTTGTTAGGATGGACTTTTGAGAGACGCGCATATATATGATTTATTAATATATTATAAGTTCTAATATATTAATATGAAATCATATGTTTTAATTAGTATTGACCAAGAATTAATTTGGAAATAATTTAGTGATCAAAAGAGACTAATTAAAACTATGGGGACTAATTATTGTAATTAGTTATATTTATATGTGTTGGGCTTATGATCCATGTTGGACCAAGTTTATGTATGGATACATAAAGAGTTGGGCCACATGAACCATGGATCATAAGACCCATGGATATGGGTTTGGGTTATACCCATGACTCTTAGAATTCAACACATATAAATACATATGTTATGACCTAAAAACCGCAACCACTAGTGTGTGTGCATGTTCTTGGAATTCATGAAGGTTTTAGAGTGCATGGAGATTCTCTCTCAAGTCCTACCTTTGTCCTTGATGTGTTGTGACTTCATTTGAGGCTTCCACACTATTGGGGATAAGTTCTTAAGGCCAAATACATCAAGACTTCCAGCCACACAAAATGTATGTTACTCTATCTAGTATTATATGTAGTTTGTATGACAATTGCATGCTAGCTATAGGTTCAATACATTGGAAAACCATTTGCATGTATAATTAGTGAAAACATAGATCCAAGGTATTTAGGGTTGTATGTGCACCATAGGATGTTGTATTATACCAAAACCCAACATTGGTATCAGAGCCAAGGCTTGTTTTCATGTTATACTTGCAAAATTGGCTGAAAAATCGCAGTTTGTTGCTGTCTGCTCAGCAGACTCGCCGAGTCCATGAAGGGACTCAATGAGTCCAAGGCTAAACTCATCCAACTCGCCGAGTTGGTTCATGCACTCGACGAGTTGGACCCCCTGACAGCATATTTTCGACTTTTAAGGCTGGAATTGGACTAGAAACATTACCCTAAGCTGTTTTTGAACTGGTAAACCTATTTTTTATGTGGTAATGTTCATGCTAATCCAATTCAAAATATAATTGCCAATAGATTCATGTTTTGTATTAGTTTAGTGGTTAGGCTAATTACATGAAAATTGTTTGACTTGAATTATCTTCTTCTTATGAGTTAGTTTAGATTAATAGAAAAGTTATGTGATAATTTGTTTTCAATCCAAATTAATCTTAAAGTTGTTCATAAAATGTGTTATTGTAACTTGTCCTCAAGTTATATGAAAAGTCACATTTATGATTTTTAAAACTCATAAGATTTCCAAAAGTTAGGAAAAATGAAGAGTCTTATTTTCTTAAATGATTTTAAAGTCTTCCATAACTTGTCCTCAAGTTATGGAACTTGAAGAATTTTTCCATTAAACTACTTTAAACTCATAGGTTATGAAAATGAAGAGTCTTTTTTCTTAATTGATTTTAAAGTCTTCCATAACTTGTCCTCAAGTTATGGAACTTGAAGAGTTTTCATTAAAACTACTTTAAATTCATAAGCTATGGAATTGAAAAAGTTTTTGAATTGTTCAAAACTTGCCCTCAAGTTTTTGAATTTGAAAAGTTTCCCCCTATGAATACTTTAATTTCAAGTTAAGCCCTTAGAGTTTTAAAAGTTAAAATTCAACCCTTATACTATTATAATATTAATAGTTAATAGTTATATATATGTATAAGAACAAAGTCAGTCTTACCGTTAGTAGGCCTCATTCACGAAACCGGTCTATAAGGGGGTATAAGGTTACTGCCTATAAAATGGCAGTTTAATGGGTGTCCACTCTCACCCACCGCTTCCTTGACTGGTGGAGGGTCGTTAGCCGAACGGGTTTGACAGGACTATAATTCTCCCTTCATTAAAAGTATTAATGATAAATACTAAGTAACTAAACACTTATAAATTCCCAATCTTAGTTACTTAGGAAAATGTGAATTTGGTGCTAACCCATGAAATTTACACTTTGTACCTTACCAAGTCGTTAGTGGAGCGTGTGTGGTTAACCGGCACACTAACATGGAATAGTAAGAGTGAGGAAGGGTAACTTAATGTTTGTCATAGATCGGTGGAGCGTGTGTGGTTAACCGACACATCGATTAGGTGATAATATTAAGGGTACCAAGTGAATTTGCATGGTTATTCACACCTTGTTTTGTGATCCTCGGCATCCCAGTCATAAAATTTGAGAGGGCACAATCGAGATTGAAACATGCCATTGAAATGTTCATTGAATCTCAAAAGATCTAGGAGTTTCAAAACCAAATAAAACCTAATAAATTATTTCGTTTTTCATGGTGGAAATTGGTGAATCGTCATTCGCCTACCTTCAAATATTTTATAGCTTGGATTACGGCATCCCTCTTCCAAGTTGTAAAATATTGTGTTGGGTCCTAGCCTTAATATTTCATATTGGGTGTTATATTAAGGACTTAAATCAACTAACTTGAATATCTCCCATTTTAAATGTCTGGTTCAGACAACTATGATCTTCCCAAATCTGTTTCCTCCACCTCCTCCAATTATTCTCCCTAACCCACAAGACCAAGGTCACTCAAGCCCTATTGGAAAGCAAAGTCTATGTGTGCTCACATCTTGGAGATGAAGTCACATATTGACAAGCCGAGAGAGTTGGGTGTCAAGGTCTTGAGGAAGTTGATTGTTGACTCGGTTCTTTAATCACTCTCTAAGTCACATAGTGAGTTCCTTTAGAACTACTATATGACAGACCATGACACGACCCTTAATGATCTTACCTATTTGCTTGGTGCTGCTGAATTAGCAATGATTTGGAGCACTGGTAAAGCAAATTTGATTGGAAGATCGACTTCCCAAACTACCAAGGACATTGGAAATCCAGAAAAGCTTTCTCTTCACAATGGAAAGGGGTCGGCCATAGTCAACTCGGTTGACCAAATGGTATAGAGAAAGGCTAAATCTGAGATAGTCTCGTGTACCATTCCCAAAGAGTCCATAGGTTTCTATTGCTAAAGGAAGGGGCATTGGTTGCGAAGCTGGCCAAATTTACCTGATAGTCTGTAAGGATGGTAAAATCAAAAGTTTTGACTCTACTTCAGGTAAAGTCCACTATCTAACTCTATTAAGTTCCTATTTGGAGATTCTTATTACATGATGTGACTAGATCACATTTTGATGTTTTAAGAATCAAAGTGAAGAGGAAGCTTAAAGGAAGAATATGATGATTCTGATCGCGAAGATGGATTTCGGTCGCATGGTTCGGTGATCAGAATTTTGAGTTGTTACTTAAAGAGTTTGTGATAGATTGCTTAGGAATACATAACAACATAGTTTTTCACATGCATTTGCATTGTAAGGATTAGTTTTTCCGCAAAGTTTTAAAATAAAAGGAAAGTTTTGATTTTATTTATTTTAAAATATCCTTACAGTGGCATTTGTGAGAAATTGTTGTTTATATGTTTCCATTGATAGCAATATTGGAAAATGGATTTGATTCTTTCGACTGTGGTTTTGTCATAATTTACCAAATAAGAAAAGATTCTCATCACCCAAGTTTCAGTTGGGTAGAAACTTGGAATCATGCAAGTTGTATGATGAATGAAAATTTTCATCTTTGGAAAATTAAGACTAATTCCTTGTTTACATGTATATGTGAGTCAAGTGAAGGACTAAGGGATCGAGTACACATTCTTGTGCACTGGTCAAGTCCACCACAAAGATCAATAAGACTATTCATCATGATTTACTAAGGTTTAGAAAATATGGTTATGCTTACAAGTTTAAGTGTAATTCTGAAACATTGGAAAAGTTTCAATGTAAGGCAGAATGAATAAGAAGAATCAAATTAGGCAGAAAGATAAAAGTTTCTCAATCTAAAAAGATGGGAGAGTACTTTAGTATCATGTTTTGTGGTCATCTTAATGGTTAAGAAACCATATCGCAATTGGTCCTCTAAAGACATCTTAGTGCATTCCTATGGTTAAGGAGAGGAATCATGACTTGTTGAAATGGTTAAATCAAGAATATGAGTCATACTTCGTTCCTAAACAAGTCTTAGAGTCATACTCCAAGATTGTAACTTGAGTGACACATCTTAAAGAAGGTTTATTAACACAAGTCAGATGTAAGAGTAAAAGGTGTCCTACTCTTGAACATTTGGAATTGGTAAGTTGTGATGTTTTGGATAAAACAAAGACCAACTAAGGCCAATTGTGTGAAGTGTGTCACAACTAGCATTCTAGCTAGGAAATTCTGTACTCTTGTAAACATTATCTACTGTAAACTAGTAAACCCTAATTCATGTTGTGCTTGAAATTCAACCCACTTTCATGAAACTTAACTTTTGGGCCATAATGGGCCTAAAATGGATTGGTTTACCGTTAATGGGCCTTATTGGGCCATAAGTAATTTAAATTCCTTATTGGGCCATAACTAACCTAATTTGATTATTATGGGCCATAAAACCTAACCTTTTAAGTCATATGGACCGTGAGACGCCTTAGAGGCCCAATAGGCCGAAAACTTTTATTTGAGCCTCCTAAATTCGAGCATGGGCCCAAAAATGACTCCTTCCCTCTCTTTTAGCCCAACTCGGCCCAATGAGAAAAGAAAAATGAATAAAAGGAAAAATGATGAATTATGGGAGGAAGACACATCACTTTTACATCTTGGATATCCATGCTAGATTTCCCTCCTCCCCATGCATCCATCAATTCATCACTTCTCTCTTCCCTCTCTTCTTCTACTCTCGGCCGAGGATCACCAAGCACACACACACACATCTTTAAACTCTCATCCCAAACACTCTCAAGCACATCCTCTTCTCCATTCAAATTTTCGAGATTTTGGAACATTTCAAGGAGGTTCTTCTACAAGAATCATGATCCTAGGTAAGTTGATTCTTGGATCCATAATCTAGTCTCTTTATTTCATCAAGAATCTCTTCTAAACTCACACAAACTCATGATCATCATCCTAGAAAACTCTAAGTTCGAGATCCACCCAAGAAGGCTTCCTAGGATCAAACTCTTCCATTTTCTTTCTTCAAAACCGAAGCAACAAACCTAAGGTGAGTTCATACCCCTCTATTTTCGGTTTTCATATGTTTTATGGGGGAGAATGCAAGTAAAATGTGAAGATCTATGTGTATTTGTATGAGATGTCTGATTTCTTGTGTTTTTGTGATATATATGTGCTAAAAACGAAAGATATTTCGAGATCTATAGTTCAAAAAGGAAAAATATGTGACCTAGTTCATATTTCACTTAACATGTCAAGATAAACTAATATACAAGCTTTAAAATAACACACTACAACATAAAACTCATTATTGGACTATTTTTGTCAAATAAACAAAAGTTTGGGAAAAAGTTTTCATTTACGGTTTTTACAAGGTTCAAATGTCAAAACAGTTAAAATGGAAATTTCTATGAACATTATGTTTTTCAAAGGACTAAAAATGAAATTTGTGGCTTATTGGGCTAAATTTTGGGCTTTTCGGCCCATAGGCCCAAAGTTGCGAAAAATATGGATTTAAGGGGTTGAAATGGTAAATTCTCAAAACAGTGGGTAGAAAGGTAAATAAATCTATTTCTGGGGTTTAAAATGATCATATTTGTTAAAAAGGATTAACAATGCAAAGATTTTGGATTTTGGGTAAAAAGTGTGAAAATTGCGAAAAAGGTGGACTAAAATGAAAATATTTTAACTAAAGGGTTGAAACTTTCTAAAATTTATTTTTGGGCTTAAAACATTATTTAAATAAGTTTTTGGGTCAAAGATGTCAAGAAAAATGGTTCAAGGACCTAAAATGTCATTTTTTATAAAAAGGGCAAAAATTGCCAACTTTACAAAATAAGGGGCTGAATAGGTCAAACTAATGTTTTTGGTCAATTATGTTGATAATAATAATAATTGGGTCAAAATATACAAAACTTTATAACTTATGGGTTGTAAATAGAAAAATAAATATTTTTATAAATCTATAAATCGTTATAAAACAAATTCGTGATTTATACGACACATCGATTAAACAACTCGCAACATTAATTCTATATAAAACAAGTAAACGTTCAAGTGGTTGGGCTTGAGAGATTGTAATCATGCTTAATGTGCCTTCGTGACTCATTAACATGGTTTTTGGGCCCAACATAAATAATACATGTTATTGGGCCTCATGTGACCCAATTACATGCTTAATGGACCCTCAATGGTTTTTATATGCTATTGGGCCTCAGTGGCCAATTAGCATTACTAGTAAGGTCCAAATAAATCATATGCGAAATGGGCCAACGCGCTTTTCGTATACTCGACAGCCTTAAATAACATACGAAATTAGTAGGACCTAGTAGTCCTCTTCTCCTCGTCTGTTAGGCTTACCTTCTCTTTAAGTAAAATAAAATTAGATCATTAATCAAGGTTAATCAAATTCATGTGGATTGAGTGAGTAATAACGGGTGACACCAATAAGTGTCGGTCGTAGTCTGTAGTTGTAATCAAAGTCTCATGGAGGGAGAGCGAGAGTTTGTGTACAGATCTATACGGGGGTGACTCCCCCACACCTAAGCTGTTCGCTATAGTTAGACTCGGCCAGTCTAGGGTGACAAAGTCTTAAGATCAAATTTCGGTGTTCATTAGAATGCCAAGACAGACGAACTAGTCATTATCATGCATGGTTATAACGACTCACGTAGAAATCCGACATCATTAATCAAGGGAAATTATATTCATTCGATATAACGATTCAATAAAGCAAAACAATCATAACTTTTTATCGGAAAACATCGGGTTTTCTAGGGAAACCAATCTTACTCATTTGTATTTTCAAAAGCTATAATGCAAAACTTCTCATTTATTCACGTATTGAAATCACTCACACACATACTTACAGGATCATCACCACATTTTCAAGAAAAGTTTTAATAAAAAAAATATCGGATTTTCTAGGTTTTTCAAATGACATAAACTGTTTCACATCAAACACACTTATGAAGTCACCAACATTATATATGTTGACCGTTTTCAAAATAACTTGTATTCTCAGGTAATCGTTAGACAAGGAGGCATCTAGTGTGTTGAAAGTTTCTTTTGTAGTTGCTAATCACCAAATACTTTATATTTTGAAATCATGTAATGTAAACCTTGTACTTGATGTAAACAATGCCAGTTGTACTATGTAATGGTTGGTGATGCATGTGTTATGTTTCATATATATTCATTGTGAGGATATTTCAATTTAAGTCACGCGAGCCCTCGGACGTTTCACCCGTCTGGTTCAGGGGTGTGACAAAGTGTTTGTCTTAATAAGAATCCGCACTATCCCTTAAATATTTGTTTGTCAAGGAATGGTTCTTGGCAAGAGAGTCTTATATGTCAAGAGGACAGTGGGAGTCTAAAAGATCTTAAAAGAGTTTCAAGATCTAATCAAGAATAAAACCTGTAGTTTATCACTAGCACACGACTTGAGGTTTATAACCTATCGTGTTGACATATTCCTATTTCTGTGCCCATTCCAGTTAAAGTTGGTTTGGCATTGGTTGCATAACAACTTGGAAGACATGGTAGGACCTTGTGCTGCCAAGTGGCAAGAAGTTAAGATTGCACCAGTTCGGTCCATATGAGTTTGGATTTGTCACTAACCTTGTCTTGTGATTATGGTTTGACAAATTCACATGGATAGGAACACATACACCATAAAATCTAAGTGTCATAAGGTTTCTCTCCAATTCATGAAAATGATGGTGAGGAAATGCTATCACTAAGTAGATTTTAAGTAGATAGTAATTGTGATATTTGCATTCTCAAAGTCGTTAGTGGAGCGCGTGTGGTTAACCGACACACTAACATGGACTTGTGAGAAACGGAAAAGGTCTAAACAATTGAGACTATGATTACGACATCCCTTTTCATAGTTCTGAAATTGTTTAGACACACATGTGTGCTATCTAAGGAAAGGTGTATGATTTTGATAAAATTTTATCAAAGCATCTTGTATCAGAAGTCTGAACTTTTGTAAGAAAGTCAATAAAGTATTGATTTCTAGAAGTCCAACTGAAATCTGGATACATGTCAAAGCTAGTGGGAGCATGAGTGTTATGCTAATAATCATCATGGTAGTGGGAGCATGATAATTATGATAAGTGTTGCAAGTTAGCAATGTTAATTATAGAAAACAAAAGTTTCAATTCGTGAAGTTGCAGAGGTTGAAAAAGTTGTTTTGCTATAATTAAGGGAGAGGAAATTATACTTCATTTCAAATTCTAAATAGCTTAGATTGTGAGTTTTTGATCGAATTTAGTCATGATTACATTATTTGCGTTCTAAAATTCGATTATGATTACGACATCCCTTTTCATAATCTGAATTATGAGAACATGGCAAATAGAAATATAAATATTATAGCAAAAAGACTGGTCTAGTATCATGTCTTTATGTGAGACATCATTAATCGTGTCGCATATGCTTCAGATATAGGATCGATTGCATGTGCTATAATATTCATCTTTTCTAAATTTTCCAAATGCTCAGGGCATTAAGAAGGGAAAAGTCTAGAATTGGATATGACTAAAATGATTAAGCAATTGTCGAGGACAATCTAAGGTTTTCCAAAGATTGCTTGCTCATGAACAATTAGAAGTATAATGTTAAGTTTTTGGAAAGGACCATATTGACATATTCGGAAAAGAGGCAACTCTTGCTCAGAAGTGATAGTCAAAATGGGAATATGCAAATGTTTCCATAGGTGGAAGTTATCCATTAAATCTGTGGAAGATTAGAAAACTTAATGCAAGAAGGATGTTCAAAGCAATGTACTTTGAATTTGAGACTTCGTTTCCATGGAATTGCTCTCCATTGGAATACTTTGTAATGTCTATTGGCAAGTCTTTGTGACTTTGTGCATAGTCATTACAAGAGGATCAATGCATAAAAGTTTAGAATCTAACAGATTTCAGTAAGTGGCAGGAATTTGGAATTCTTACATTTGCGGTAAGGATTTGGGATTGTGAAATGAGCATCATTGGAATCATGCTCAATTGGTCTATTTCACACAGTAAGGATCATAGAAAAACATAGTGTGCATGCTTGGAGCATGGCATGACTATTGTTTTGATTCAAGTATAAAGTTGATTATTTGAAACATTATGCAATGAATAATGTGTAATCAATATGGTGATAAATAAAAGGTGTTTTATTTATATTCATAAGTTCTGAGACCATATTGGATTCGATTATTCTTGTATTTCACTTTGCATGTTTTGACTTCTATAATAGCTAGGTTATTCTTCCCGAATGACTAAGTTATTCAAACAATCCACAGTTGATAATGCGTTGGAAGTAGGTATTAAGGCAAGACTGTCATGAATTGGGTTTGTAGATGTCTAAGGTGTTGGACATAGCAAAAGTTGCTGCAACATTCATGAGTGCTCCTGGAATGAGATTCGAGTATTGGATTAAAACCACGCTCACTTGTATCACTTCATGGATTTTATCTCTGTTAGAACTAAGTTCTCTTAGGATCGTATGATTCTATGCAAGCTAATGATTAAGAATGTAATAAAGAACACAAGAATGGCACTGAATATGTCGTATGATTAACACTTCAACACCTCAGAAGAGCTCGATGAAGAACTTCGACTGTAGAGGTGTTTAGGTTTACAATAATAAACTTAATGATCGACTTTTTAATACGCATACATGCATGCATATTTATAGTAAAACCCTATTAACTAATCTAGATAATCACGGAACTAATCTAGATAATCACGGATGGACAGGCCCAATCCGGATACAAAACTTAAGGTCCAAGACGCAGCACAAATGGACTCAACAATCTCCCCCTTTGCGTCTTTGGAACCAAGACCTCAATCATGTTTAATAACAGAATCCTTCTTCACAGTTCTAAACACCTTCGGTATAACGATTAAAAGATGGTAATGAAACGTAATATACCACCGAAGCATGTCTGTAAAATTCTTCTTATCAGCCTCTGAATTCTGCTTGCATCTATGAATGATGTTGATGATATGCTCCAAGCAGTCTGTTGAAAATAGATGCTTATCAACCAGAGCAAACAAAAACCTGTGAGCTTCACCTTTCGTGAACATGACAGTAAGATTCGTTGAATCTATCTGTCCCATTTTCATCTTGTTCACATCCCCTGGTTTCGGTGTAGGCTTGACAGTCGGCTTCTTGTTCATAACTCTTGCTATCTCCTGATCCATAGTAGCAACTTCATGGATGTAGGAGGCCAACATTCTCTTCAGATGTTCTAAAATAGGCTCATATTCCTTAGGATTAGTGAGCAGAATTTTGAACAGCAAAATCCAGTCATGGGGATTGAGATTAGGAAGATCTGCTAGAGAGATAGTTGACACCGTGTTCGGTGAACCACGAGTGATCTTGAAATTAACGTTAACAAATCTCCCAGCAGGTGAGGGTTGAGTACCTTGACTGTAATGATCTTCTGTGCGCTCCAAGTCAGGTACTGCGGTTGCCCATACTTCAAGTAGAAGTCTATCAACTCTCGGTCAACCTTAGGATGGGGAAAAGGAACCTCAACAGTCGCCTCAAAGCAATGAAACATGAAAGCTTTTATGGTAATCGGCATGTCGAACTACGAGTCCTTGGAGTTATCACAATCAAACGAAGCAACCGGTTCCAACCAATAGACAGAAGGAAACTCAATCGCCTGATTGATAAGTGTCTCTTTTGTCCACAAGGGAAACAAAGCCTTCTTGCAGTTCAAGGCATCTTCTTCTTCTTTGTTTCTCCTTTCCCTCTCCTCTGCTTCTTTAGCATTTTTCAGAGTTTCATCCAGCTCTCTGTCTCTTTTCTTTCGTTGGAGAGCTTCAGCAATGGTTTCTTCTACATCACTATCACTTTTATCAATGGTCTCCTTTGGCTTTGCTCGTGAACCAGAACCTGAAGCTACATTATCCTTCAGTTCGGTTGTTACTTTCGGTTGAGCACCTTCTGTTTTCACAATGACTCTCGGTTGAACAACACGAGCACTACTTTCTCCCCCTTGTTTTGGAGGTACGAATCCCTCCGAAACACCCTTCATTTCATGCAGTATTCCAAGGGCAGGAAGGAGTTTGGATGTGAGATGATTGCGAATTGTAAGAGTAAGAATAGGATCATGAGCACCAAGCAAATTTGTCAACATGTCCTTCACCTCACCTGCACAACTCTTATACACAGCCCGTTGTGACTTCAATAAAGAGATTTCTTTCTCAGCATGGGCTAGCTGCACCTTCCTGGACTTCAATGGTGGCTTTGTGTTTGGCCATATCCTCCTTCAAGGCACTTTCGGTTGCCAGATTAGCATGAAGAGCATCAAAACGAGAATCCACTGATTGTAAAAAAGAAGTGGTTTCGGTTTGGAGCGATGAGCGTACAGCTTCAAACTTAGTGCTTTCTTCTTGAAGGGACTTAGCATAGGAGTCCACAGAGGATTGTACCTTTGCTGCATTGGTGTCATGAGCTTTCAAAGAGTCAAGAAAGATCTGAGTTGTGTGAACAACCTCAGTAACCTCTGTTGTTGCCTTTTTACAGGAAGAGGTGGACGCATCAACTGCCTTAGTAGATTTCTCAATGGCATTTGTGTATTGGTCGATGGCAGTTTCTAAAAAAGCTTTAAGAACCACACCACCATAAGCTTTGCTATCTTCAAGCAATCGGTCCAGCTTGTCATGAATGCTCTGTAAATCTTGACTTGTGACTGGAGCATCATTATCATCATCAGTTGGAAGCCTGTAAGGACTGAAGTAGGTAGAGTCAAATTCCTCATTCTCTCCTCCAAGAGTAGCACCAGAATCAGTGAGTGTGTTGGTGAAAGAGGTTTAGTGATGATAGGAGTTTCTGTTGCAGTAGTAGCCCCCGTATCAGATACGTTGACGCCTACTGTGGGGTTAGGAATGGTAGTGGTTGTGGATTCTGTAATGATTGGAGATGATAAAGGAATGGTGGAAATAGGAACATATTGGTTTTTTTGTCATAAGATGCTGTAGAATAGACCTGCGATAATAACGACATTGGAACAGCTTCAACCTGGGTTAGGGCTAAAACCAGGGGTGAATACTTCAAACATTCCACCACGTGCAGCATATATGCATCATACAAGAACGGGTTAAGTTCGATGATCATATTTTGGTTTGGCTTAATGGTGAGTAAAGATGATGATGCCGTCTGATCATGAATTGATGAAGAAGTCGCCATTGTTGATCGAAGAAGGAAGAAGATGAACAGTTTGCGCTGCGTTGGTTTTTCAGAGAAAAAATGTTGCCAGTAAAAGACAAATAAAATTGGAAACCCTTTATATACCATTGCCAGGAGAGAGAAAAATCATGATGATAATGACGTGATCACTAAAACGTCGCCTGAAAAAGCGCGATGTGACAGTGTGGTTACTCCCAGGTATACGTCAGCACGCATGGGTAAAGAGACCGTTCAAATTCACGCGCCTAAATCTTATCTTCAATCGTCGTTTGAAATTCCATGATAACCCCCTGTTTGGCTCCAATAGATAGAACAAAATTCAAACCAATCAGTAACCAGAATGTGGGAAAACTGAAAATTTTCGTGCATTAGTGTGACAAAGATAAAGAAATAAAGCAAATGTGTATGGGATGTGAGTGATGTCTCATTACTAGACAGAAAGCAGAGGATTCCGGGCAAGAATCGCTTCCTTCAAAGTCAAGAGAGACTTGAAGTGCTTGTGTGGTTTCCCGAATGATACGATCAACTGTTTGTTAATAAACATTGAAAGGCTTCTTTTATAGATTAGGCTTAGGGTAGCTTATCATCAACCGAACTTCGAGTCTTAACATAAAACCGAACGTTGGAAAAAGTACCTGTGAGACCGATGTGGTCTGTTGAACAGGTAGGTTGGATATATTATATAATGACTAAAGAGGTAGCAGAAATCTCAAAAAAAATAAACTGGATCTCTTTGGGAAGAAACGCCTTGGTAGTAGACAATTTCATAAAAGACCACGCAAAAATTGCGAGTTATCCCCTTATCAGCCAGAAAGTCCTCAAAATCCTTGTTCTTGAATTCCAGACCATTGTCACTTCTGATGTTCCTCACCGTCTTCCTCAGCTGTACTTCCACTTGCTTGATGAATGTCTTCAACTTGGGAGTTGCATCTGATTTCTGCTTAAGATAAGATTTGTCTGATAAGATGTGAGTGATACCAATTTGTCTGATAAGATGTGAGTGATGTCTCCACTTAGTTCTAACAATTAGTTCTAACAATTGAAAATAAAATTGTGAGTTATCCCCTTATCAGCTAGAAAGTCCTCAAAATCCTTGTTCTTGAATTCCAGACCATTGTCACTTCTGATGTTCCTCACCGTCTTCCTCAGCTGTACTTCCACTTGCTTGATGAATGTCTTCAACTTGGGAGTTGCATCTGATTTCTGCTTAAGAAAGAAAACCCAAGTGAAGCGTGAAAAATCATCTACAATAACTAGAATGTACTTACTACCACCAATGCTCTCAATAGCCGAAGGTCTACACAAGTCAATGTGCAATAGTTCAAGAGCTTCAACTATCTTCGTATTTATGCGTGTGGGGTGGCTCTTTCTACTCTATTTGCCCATTTCACATGCAACACATAAATGCTCTTTATCGAATTTGAGATGGGGAAGGCCTCGAACGTGATCACCAAGCACCAATTTGTTGATGTCTTTGAAGTTTAGATGCGAGAGGCGTCGATGCCATAACCAGCTTTCATCGGTATTTGCCTTTGACAGCAGACAAATAGCTGGTGTACCTCGAATTGGGTTTAGATTCAGAGGGTACATTTCTCCCTTGCGTTCAGATTTCAGCAGAACCTTCTTGGATTGTTTTTCAATTATCTCAGACCCCTCATCATCAAATGATACCTTCAAACCTGTGTCCACAACTAATTGTGACACGCTGATGAGGTTGTGCTGCAATCCTTCTACATACGCTACTTTCCTAATTGAGAATTCGCCATTGGTTATCATGACATACCCTTTGATTGTTCTATAGGAATTGTTTCCATACTTTACACACCCACCATCTTTCAGGGACCGAAACTCCCTCAGCTCTTCCTTCCTCCCTGTCATGTGACGCGAGCAGCCACTATCTATGTACCATTCATCATCGAACTGCTCGTCACTGATTACCTGCAGATTCAAGCGGATTTAGGAACCCAAAGTTTCTTGGGTCCTGGTGAGTCTTTCACAGAAAAAGGAATTACAGCAGAAATATCAACCAAATATGTTCTTTTTACTAAAGTGGTTTGATCTTTTCTTTTAATTGTATACACCTTGATTTTAGTTTTATCTTCTTTAATGTTCGGTGCATTGGTTGGTGTGTTGTTAGATGGTTTATGATTTTTCTTTTGACTTCTAGGGTTAGCTGATGATTTCTTATTACCCAACTCAGAGTTTGGTACTAGCTTTCCCTTTCCTTTCATGTCCTTCAATGAATTTGTTTTGCTTTGGGACTTGGAGGGACCAAAACTAGGTTTATGACCGAAACTTGGTTTAGGACCGAAACTGGGTTTAGAACCGAAACAGGACTTGGAATAGTAGTAGTTTGGACTGAAATTTTCCTTTAATTTCTCCTTTCCTTTTTCGATTGATCCTTTCTTGGGAGGCTCATAGTTGGAGTTTTGAGAATTCCAGTGCCTTTTTCGTTCATTTAGATTCTTAGCATATCTTTGATTTCTCAAGCGTTTCTGCTCAGCATGCTCCCTCTGAGATTTGTGGATATTGAAGCTGGCCTTTGGCTTCTCCTTTTGAGTTTCGGTTGTCTTGTCGGACATTTTTGATTCTACACCTTTCTTGGTTAGAACTTTCGGTTCTTCAACCCTCTTGAGTAGAACTTTTGGTTCTTCCATTGTTTTGATTGGAGCTTTCGGTTCTTCCATTGGTTCCTCAGGGATTTCTTTGGTTCCACTTGTGCTTGGTTTGTCGAAATTGGAGGGTGTGTTGATGGGTTCAGCAATGTATCTTCCTCTAACCCTCCATGTAGTCTTCTCAGATAGACCCATGGTTTCGTCTGCGTTGTCAATGGGGGCAGACCAGAAGTAGTCGTCGCACCCTTCAACATTATCTTTATCGACCAAGATCCTTAACTCTACAGTTTGCTTTGGAGTGACACCTGTAACTGCGTATACCTGATTTGGCACAGTCTGAACCTTTTGATAGACCATGGCCTTTTCCTTGAGTTTCTGTTTCTGATCTTTTGACAGACGAGCGAATTCAACCGAGTTTTCTGATATTAATGGTTTTTCATTCTCGGTTTCATTCCTCATAAACTCAGAGCATTCAACTTCGTCCTCTACTGAGATTACACTCATCTCGCTTTCTTCATCAAATTCAGACGTATTACCTAAGTCTATTTTATTTTCATCGACAAGTTTGGCGTTTGAACGATCAAATGTTTGAATAGTTTCAGATTTAATTTTTAGCCTATCATTTTCATCTAAGATATCTTTTAGCATACTTTTGTGTTCCTTAGAATCAATGAAGGATTCTATCTTGTCTAGACCAAGCCTATAAGACATGGATGTCTCTTCGGAGGACACTTCTGATTCACATTCTGTTATGATCTCATCTTCCTTAAATTCAAGAAAGGGAAATATCATTTTATGAATTTTCTTTCCAGTTTCACAACTTAAATGTAATTGAGCAATATTAGTATATAAACGCTTAGCTATTAAACAAAAAATATTTCTTTGTTTTAAAAACTTTAAATTGTCTCTTTGCAAATAAATACTTTCGTCCCTAGCTCTAACTAACTCTGCTTCCTTCAGCTCAATCCACATTCTTCTTTCCTCACTTTTTGAAGACACCCTGCTGAGTTGGTCAGTTAGGTTAGAATTCGCTAAGCGAGTTTGCATGAGGCTGCTACTTAGGTTAGAAAATTTAAAGTTTAATTCATTTAATTCTTCTTCATAATCTGTTTTTGGAATTTTAAGAGATTCAAGAATAGATTGTACCTTTTTGATCAGCCGATCGCAGTCGTTGATCTTCTCACTCACTGGTTTGGATGCAAAACACTTGTTCTCGGTCAGGTTCGGTTCCTTATCTGCACTTTCGGTTGATGGCCCAGCAGTGACAATTAAACACCTTCCAGCCGAACCTTCTTCTTTTGCCACAAAAGCCTTTCCATGAGTGGGCCTTCTAACCTCTTCATCTTCAGAGTTGGTTGATCACACTTCTACGCTACCGAACTCATCTTCCCCAGCATTCTCCTGTACAAGCAAGGCATTCATTGAGCTGTTAGTCACCTTCTTCTTCTTGACTTCTTCTAACTTGCGCATATAGTACGCCTCATCATCTTCACCCTCTCTCTTCTCAGCCATTTTTCTTAACATGCAATCATTGGCAAAATGGTTCTTGCCGTGACAGTAATTGCAGTCGTATCCAGAGTTTCCTGCAAGCTTACTCTCCTTCTTTTCATCATCCTTTTGAGAGGAGTTCTTTGCTTCATCTTTCACCTTCTCAGAGCTGTAACTTCCCTTCCAGTTTCGGTTCTTGTTGACAGGGAATTTTCTTCTTGCCAACTTCTTCGGATTGGATATCATCAAAGCATATTCCTCGCTAGTCAGATCACACTCAGACATATCAGTCTCTTCTTCATCTTCTGGGATACTTTTGCCTTTTGAGACAAGAGCCAGAGATCCCATACCAGAAACAACTTTCGCTTCTTTGGTTACCACACTTTCATGGGACTTGAGTATTCCCACCAGTTTCGCCAGAGAGTAGGATTTGAACTGTTCATGTGCTTTCACAGTTGATACAACAGCCATCCATTCTGGTCTCAGCCCGTTCATAAAAGTTACTTTCTGCTCAATTAACTTCCTCTCTATACCATGCTTGATCATCTTACTCAGAAGATGATTGAACCGATCAAAAGTCTGTATGAGCTTCTCTTCAGGTTTCTGTTCAAAGACTCCAAATTCTGACAGCAGCAGAGTTTGAATGGAGTGTTCCAAATCTTCATCAGTCGAATAGAGTTCTTTCAACCTATCCCAGATTTCTTTGGCCGTTGTGCATGAACCAACCAACCGAAAGGTGTCAGATTGCAAGGCGAATCTGATCATCCTCATAGCCTTCACATTACATAGCAGCTTATCTTTCTCATCCTGTGGCATCTTCTCTACATCCGTCACCAGCTTGTTATAGTCCTTTTGGGACTTGACAGTTGTGTTTGTTGCTGAATGAACAAACGGCCCAAGTGTGATTGCTTCCCAGATAAGATAGCCATTATCTTCATATCCAACCACGTAGTCTTCGAAGTGATGAGCCCATACTTCGTAGTCTTGAGTGTAAAGAATGGGTATTCTGGTCGTGGATCCAATGCTGTTTGAGATGTTGATTGGGTTCGTTTGTGAATCTTCGTGAGACATGGTGGGCTGCTAGAATCAAACCTGTAAACTAGAGATTAGGGTTTTATCTACAACAGAGTAGCCATCGATATGAAGAAGACGACTTCTATTTGTACGCTAAAAGCGGAAACCCTAAAGTATTCTGAATACAGAAGGAATGTGTATTGATCACACAGTCTCCTGCTCTGATACCAATTGTTAGAACTAAGTTCTCTTAGGATCGTATGATTCTATGCAAGCTAATGATTAAGAATGTAATAAAGAACACAAGAATGGCACTGAATATGTCGTATGATTAACACTTCAACACCTCAGAAGAGCTCGATGAAGAACTTCGACTGTAGAGGTGTTTAGGGTTACAATAATAAACGTAATGATCGACTTTTTAATACGCATACATGCATGCATATTTATAGTAAAACCCTATTAACTAATCTAGATAATCACAAAACTAATCTAGATAATCACGGATGGACAGGCCCAATCCCGATACAGAACTTAAGGTCCAAGACGCAGCACAAATGGACTCAACAATCTCGAGTGATCGTGAGACAATAATATCTTATATTCTTCAAACCTAGAGATATGAGTTGTTAACTATGAGTTGGTTATACATTGATTGTACGAAAACGCATTGGTAACTCAATGTTATAAAACGTGCCTTTGTGTATGATTCAACAAGTAGTAGAACAAGCATATGAGTCGAAGTTTATCCATTCCTTTTACCCTTGGAGGGATAAAAGCGATATCTGTGGGCCCCTCGATGATTTAATTGATGACAAACGTAAGTGGTCGGCCGGGCCTGGACTGGTTTGATTTGTTCAATTAGTCAGTCATCATAAATCGGAAATCGGGAAACAACAGATGGACAGAGAGAATGATTATAGTCCATGTCTCAGCCCATATGATATCTAGAATGGAGGAATATATGATCTCTTATCTAATGGACGCGTCATTGATTTGTTCAGAGTTCGACATTAACTTTAAGAGCTACGATTGCTAGTCGGGTTTTGGAGTCATACACAATAATAGTTTTAGACTTATCCAAGAGTAGCATGGTATGTATTCGACCCGAGAGTGTATTCGACCTGAGAGTAGCATGGTCCATTTGGGTTGCATATCATCAGGACAATTTGTTAGGATGGACTTTTGAGAGAAGCGTATATATATGATTTATTAATATATTATAAGTTCTAATATATTAATATGAAACCATATGTTTTAATTAGTATTGACCAAGAATTAATTTGGAATTAATTTAGTGATCAAAAGAGACTAATTACAACTATGGGGACTAATTATGGTAATTAGTTATATTTATATGTGTTGGGCTTATGATCCATGTTGGACCAAGTTTATGTATGGATACATAAAGAGTTGGGCCACATGAACCATGGATCATAAGACCCATGGATATGGGTTTGGATTATACACATGACTCTTAGAATTCAACACATATAAATACATATTTTATGACCTAAAAACCGCAACCACTAGTGTGTGTGCATGTTCTTGGAGTTCATGAAGGTTTTAGAGTGCATGGAGATTCTCTCTCAAGTCCTACCTTTGTCCTTGATGTGTTGTTACTTCATTTGAGGCTTCCACACTATTGGGGCTAAGTTTTTAAGGCCAAATACATCAAGACTTCCAGCCACACAAAAGGTATGTTACTCTATCTAGTATTTTATGTAGTTTGTATGACAATTGCATGCTAGCTATAGGTTCAATACCTTGGAAAATCATTTGCATGTATAATTAGTGAAAACATAGATCCAAGGTATTTAGGGTTGTATGTGCACCATAGGATGTTGTACTATACCAAAACCCAACAGACTTGTTGGGTCAAAATTATGGTTTATACTTTACTTTTCTAGGAAAATGTATTTTTGTGTCTTGGACCGTAAACAGCTTGGTGTTTACGGCCGTATACGTGTTTACGGTTGTGTTTACGGCCGTGAACAGGTTTACGGCCGTAAACCCATTTACGACCCATGTTTCTCATGTCTACTATATATAGGGAGAGGAGTGCATAATTGTATTTAGAATAGAGGAGCTTAAGTGTGTGCATTTGAAGGTGTTCTACAGAGAGAGAAAAGAGAGTGTGTGTTAGTGTGTGTGAATCTTGTATCCAGATCTTCATTCATATCAATACATACAAGATTCATCATCTTCTTCTTCTCATTCTCTTCTATTTGATCTGACATCATCCGTTTGATTGGGATTCCGCACCGTTAAATGGATCTGATTGATACACAAGCAGATTAGGGACTTACAATTGGTATCAGAGCTTGGATTGTATCAGTCAATTTTGTCAGATCTGGAGCTTATTAGATCTTATTTTCGAAAGACTTTTGCGTTTTTGGATAGATCTCGGAAAATTAGGGGGGGGGGGGGTTGTTCTTCACGTTTTTCATAAAAACGGGTTTTTGATCGAGTTTGAAGCAAAAAAGGGCAAAATTCGTTGTTTTTGGTCGTAATCAGCGAGGGGGTGACGGCATTCACGGCCAGCAGCTAGGGTTTCCGGAGTTTACGACCCTAGTTTACGGCCTCGGAGTTTGCGGTCCGAGATTACAACCGAAAACGGTTTACGGTCCGAGGCCTCGGAGTTTACGACTCACCCGTGTACGGCTTGGGTTTACGGTCAGCAGCAGTTTCCGGTTCGCACCAGGTCCTCGCATCGCGTCGTCGGCCTCGCATCTCGCATCGCAGCAGTTTCATCGCAGCAGCGCCCTCGCATCGCAACAGTTTCCTCGCCTTCGCACTTCAAAAATTGAAACGGAATTGGGGGTGCCGGGATTCGAACCCGGGTCTCCTCCCTAGTCAACCAACGCTTCTTCCAACTCATCTGGGTTACCAGATGGAATACTCCTTCCGAATTTAATTCATAAAGCATCACTGTCGATTCCAACTTTCACATTTTTAACACTTTTAACCCCAAAATTAAATTTCCTTTATTTTTAAATTCCTTTTTCATCCAAAATATAAAAAATAATAATAATAATAATAATAATAATAATAATAATAATAATAATAAGAGATTTTTTATTTTTGAGTTTTTACTTAAATGTTTGACTTTGACTTTTAAAATTTGACATTTGACTTTAAACTTTGACTTTCTCATTTAACTTTTAAATTTTCAAATTTAGCTTTTCGGTTTGACTTTTCAAGTTTGACTTTTGAGTTTGACTTTTTAAATTTGACTTTTAAGGTTGACTTTTGAGGTTTGTAGTCAAAGGGTTTGACTTTTGAGTTTTTAATGGTTTTTGAGGTCTACAAGGGAATTGAAGACATGAAAGAGAGTCGTCAGGATATGTTAAGACAAAAATTCAACATGTTCGACTATATCCCTGGAGAAACCCTGGAAACTCAGTTACAGCGATTTACTACACTTACTACTGAGATGAATATAGTTGGGATCTTCTTGACTAAATCTGAGATAAACAAAAAGCTGCTGAAGGCACTTCCGAAGTCATGGGACATGTACGTAGCTATCATCAAGAAGACAAAAGATCTCAATCGTCTTAGTCTTGCTGCTGTAATTGAAGAACTTGACGCATTGAATTGTCGAAAAACAATGAGTTCCGCAAACATCCCGGTCAATGAAGTTTCATGTACTCCATCTTATGAAGATACAATTAAAATTCTTCGTGAACATAATGATTTGCTAAAAAGGGAAGTCGAGGACCTAAAATACGAAGGATATCAACTTAGGAAAGGACAGAAACCCCTGAAGGCTGAATTAGAAGCAAAAATCAAAGGCTTTAGGAGGCTTCAGGAATAATTCAGCAACAAATGTGAAAATTATGACGATATTAAGAGACAACTTGATGCTGTAACCGAAGAACTTGACGCTTTGAAAATTAAGTGTGGAAAAACAGATGTTAGTTTCAAAAATTATACTATGTCAAGTAAGACAGTCGAGTCCTTATTTGAAACCCAATTAAAATTCAAAGATAATCAAAAAAAGGGTCTAGGGTATGATAGTGTTCCTCCACCTTTCAATCATAACTACACATCCATCCCTACGACACAGGAAGAAATTGACAGGGAGGCACATCTTCAATATGGCAAACCAGCTGGATTTGTGTCAGGAAGTATTCAGGTTGAAAATACTAATGTTTCTACTTCATGTGCAGGTAAAGTAGCAGAGGATGAGAACAAGGAGAACACCATTGAACAAATCAACATCTCCTTGAACTCTGAATCTGTTGCTTCGAACTCAGCTGCTTCTGATCAACCTGCTGTTGAGAAATACAGGCCACCAAATCAAGTGAAACAACCGACGGCTTGTTGCAAGTGTGCATGTGGGAAAAATCAGAGACAAGGCAAGGATATGCGACCAGGGCCAGGAAGAAACAACTTCACAGTGAAGAAAAAGACATGTTTTCACTGTGGAACACCTGGACACATTGCCAGAAATTGTCCTAATCGCGCATACGTTCCCTATTATGCACAAGGGTGGCAGAACGCGCCAAGAGGGAGATACTCCAAAAGAAACCCCTCAAGGTCACGTTCAGACAATGGTGACTGGAACGCGCAGAAGGCCAAGAATCAAGTGCACAAGGCCAAGAATCCGAATCCCAAGGGCAAGAAGGGTATGCCGGCCAAGAAGCCAAATCCAAGAGATGTTCAAATGAAACCAAGATCAGTTAGCTCAAAGTCATCTCGAAGATCGGCTTCAAGTTCAAAAGCAAGTACTGAGCCACCCATTAGATCGAAAAAGAAATGGGTTAAAACCAACTACAAATGGGTTCCAAAGGCTCACTCTCCCAAATTTTCTAACGATTCTAATATTTCTGCACCTTCTGTTTGTGATAAACAGGACATCTCATGGGAGAGAGTACCGTGCAAGGATGAAAAAGGTCAACCCAGTTTCAAAATGGATTGGGTTCCAAAGACCAACTGATCCCGCTCTGTGTAGGAACAACTATGGAGGCATATCATCATACTTTGGTTTGTTGGTAGTGGCTGTTCCAGGCACATGATAAGGGACATCTCTCAACTGTACAACATTCAGATCTTTGTTTGAGAGTATGTTTCCTTTGCGGGAAAGGAAGAAAAGAAGGGATCACACATGGGGTTTGTGCTTAATGACATGAATAATTTTCGGATCTGTTCTGAGATTGTGCGTGTTGTTCTCAGACCTTCTGGATGCAAATTCAATCGGTGAATTACAGTTTGCGTTTTCTTCTCTATACTCTTGAGTTTATCTTACACTGTTTTATTTCAAAGACATTTTTTTTTCTTTAATTTCCTTATAGTTTTCTTTAGTAGGTTTTGTTTGGGAAGTGATATGAAGTCTAGTGCTAAAGGGCAATATGCAATTCGTGTAATGCACTAAAGCCGAATTGTCTAGACTCTGTATTTAATGTGCTGGTAGGCACAAAGGATTCAAATGGACTAGACATTGATTAACCATGAAAGGACTAGACAATATAGACTTAGATAGTTTCATTTGGACTGACCATACGACGCTCGGGTAGATTGAGCAGTGAGATAAACATGGGAACCTGCGAGATACACTAAAAGTTAATTATCTAAAACTGTGGCTGAACATTTCCTTGATGTATGGACTCATGTCCTTAATTCCGGTATTGATAGGGTAACTGGGGAATTCCGATAAAGTAGGTCTGTAGGAAATTATTTTCTTGCTTTCTTTCTGTTAGTCATATGTTGCCCCCTCTGCGTGATTGAAATACATCCGACCAGGACTGCAACATATGCAATTCTATTTCTCTGCATCTTCTATCTATGCAATTCTTCCTGCCTGTTAGCCATATGTTGTCTCCTTCACGTGATTAACCATCCGACCTGGTACACAACATATCCACCATTCTTCCTCTCAATCCCTCTAAAACTTCAGTTAGTCATATGTTTCACCCTCTGCGAGATTGGAAGAGATCTGAACTGGGTGTATAGCATATGCATTCTAAATCTGACCTCTCTCATAATAATTGTCTGCTCACCTAAAGTAAGGAGTACTTTGGAAGTTCCTGATTATTGGGGTATGTCAAGAAGCGGGAAACATGGTCTAGTACATTTAAAATTGAACAATCACTAGGTTGTTTGTAGATCTCGCTGCTCAATTTAGGTGGACAATAATATCTTTGGTAGTCGTCAGCTGAATGGTCCTTAAGGAATATTATCTAGGAACTTAGGATCACATTGTCTTGTCACTTATAGTATGTCCTAATTTTGTCACAATCTCTCGTGTTTAAGTGGACCACAATACCGACGATTGACCAGATCTATTCATGAAGGGAGAGGTACTGATAAACGGATAAAGGCTGTCTAAGAACATTGATCCCAAATCACTCTTAAAGTTAGATATCATTTTTATTTTTGTTAAATTTGTTCATAGTTTTCTTCTAATTTAAATATTAGGGGAGAATTTAAAAATTTAAAAACCAAACAAAAATCAGAAAATAAAAAATCCAAAAATAGTGTTATTTCTGTTTTATTTCTTTTTCAGAAAATATGTGTAGTAAATTTTCTTTTAGTTTTGTTTTGTCTTGAAAAGTGAATTCAGGTGAAGATGAAACCCATGGAGTTTGTGTCGAAGATTTCTGAGCCAAGGCTTCATCCGTGATCATCGAAGAATTCTCATTCGAAGGAGCAAGAAATGAAGATTATTCTTTCAACTTTCAATCTTTCAACCCCAGAAGCAAGGTGAAGCTGACTTGAAGACTATGTGACGGATTGCATTGAAGCCTCCTCAATCAGTCTGCTGCTATCGTGTACCTGCTGAAGTGATCCAGAAGATTTGTTCTCTCTGAAGATTCTCAAGCTGAAAGCGCTATCTTTCAAGAATCAGTACATCAAGCCTCCTCACCCGACGTGCGTTCAAAGCTAAATTCTGAAGAAAAGCCCAACTGCTCAAGATGAAGTCATTCATTGAAGATTCATATGTTCATCTTGAAGTCATGAAGATATTGAAGATTAAAGCTGAAGCCAAAGCTCCCAATGAAGATTAACAAGAAAAGCCAGCTACTTTTTAGGGGGAGCTTAAGAAAAGAAAGCTATAAACCAAGGGGGAGATTGTTGGGTCAAAATTATGGTTTATACTTTACTTTTCTAGGAAAATGTATTTTTGTGTCTTGGACCGTAAACAGCTTGGTGTTTACGGCCGTATACGTGTTTACGGTTGTGTTTACGGCCGTGAACAGGTTTACAGCCATAAACCCATTTACGGCCCATGTTTCTCATGTCTACTATATATAGGGAGAGGAGTGCATAATTGTATTTAGAATAGAGGAGCTTAAGTGTGTGCATTTGAAGGTGTTCTATAGAGAGAGAAAAGAGAGTGTGTGTTAGTGTGTGTGAATCTTGTATCCGGATCTTCAATCATATCAATACATACAAGATTCATCATCTTCTTCTTCTCCTTCTCTTCTATTTGATCTGACATCATCCGTTTGATTGGGATTCCGCACCATCAAACGGATCTGATTGATACACAAGCATATTAGGGACTTACAAGACTCAAGGATGCCTCTCATGATCTCAGAAGCAATGAACTCACATAGTCCCTCATCGACTGGATCGGAACCCGATGCCGAACCTGATCCTGAACCTGATCCTATCCCTGAACCTCCCGCTCCATGTCGTGTCACCACCATTCTGAAACAAAACATATAATTATGAGGATCGTACATAACCTCGAGAGGTCTCACACACTACAAGTTCCCTGGTTCTATCTCAGTCCTCCTTGACTCGAGTACGGATCCTCTGCTTTCAGTAGTACGGGCCCACACTACCTTCCACATTTATCCGTACTTTCCTCAAGGATTGCCTTGACTTCACCAAGTTGCTTTTATTACTATCACTCTCCATGCTATTCTCATCCTAGGCTTACCCTAGGGTAATCTCCGACCCACTCTCCGCCATCAGCTACATAAGGAATCCCTGCTATCTTTACCTAACTAGCTTGCGAATACCATTACAAATCACTAAGACCAGATAATTCTTCGAATGAGAGATCCTACCCTACAACGGTTGGACTCAGACAAGAGCTGCACAATAGGGCTAGACCTAACCTTCTAAAATTATTTATTCCTTGCAATATGTAACTTAACGTATTCGTTTACTAGTTAGTTAAAGATAACTAGAACTCCTAAAAGCACAAAGCAAGCAGCATTCAAGCATTGAGTAACCATACCAAGCATATCCTATCCAGGCTATCATATGACTGACTAATCAGTTCTTGCATGTGATTCAATAAGCACATATAGCAGGCACATAAGGCATCTCCCTACATCCTTAGCCCTAATTTAGCATGCAGTTCTCATACACATAAAGCAAGCATATAAGGAATCCTTCTTAGATCCTTAGCCCTAATCTAGCATGCAATTCTCATAATCATATCATATATCGTAACTAACATGTATGTGTATCTTGGGGAAAACTTACTTGACCTCGGCCGATTGCACGCATCACACACCTTGTTCTTTTCAAAGTCCTTTTCTCTTTTCAAATTATATTCAAAATTCTTTTTAAAAATGATTTTTCTTTTGAAAATTTTCATTCCAAGTCCTCGATTCAAGACAAAAAATTTCGTTTTTAATATAGCGATTCATAAAACAATTTATAATAAAACATCATCAAGTAATTTATTTCATAAAACCATAGATCACGTGCCTCAAAACCATATCATCAAATACACCATACCATACTATAAGCATACTGCCAGGCATATCTGGGTGCCCGACCTACCCTGCTGAGCATACCGGGGTGCTCAACCTACCCCTGCTAGGCATACTGAGGTGCCTAACCTACCCCATGTCAGACATATCAGAGTGCCCGACCTACCCTCTGGTGTATCTCAACCGGTTACAGGAACTATTTCATCACTACCACTACCACATAACAACATAACATAAACATACTGTCAGGCATACCGGGGTGCCCGGCCTACCCCTTTGGTCCTTTCGACCTGATACAGGGACAGTTCCCCCTACTACCACTATCACATAACATCATGCCACGCTAGCACATAAAACATAACAGATAGTGGCAAACCCATATAACTATCACAAAGACAATTATCTGACTACTCCAAGAAAGTTTCCAAAAATGGCTCCTTAAAGCCCTAAACTACTCCAAGAAGAGATCTAATAGATGAACGGACAAGGTATACACTTTATACCTCAAATGAGCTGCAAATGGAGCACAAACTCTGGATCTACTTGCTTCCTCTTCAACCCCCAAGCTTCCTCTTCCTTCTCAAGCTTCAAAATCACCAAAAGCACACACCAATGGCTCAAGAACACTCAAAATGGGTTAGGGTTTCGAATTAGGGTTTTCTGGACTAAGGGAGGCGACGAGGGAGGCCAAAAAGGGGTGTTAAGGTCTCTAAATAGGGTGCAAACCCTGAAAATTAGGGTTTCACTCAGGCAGACCTACTCGTCGAGTAGATTTCGAGTCCCGCATCCAAACTTCACCCATTCCTACTCGACGAGTTTGGGGCCTCCAAATCGCCGAGTCCCTTTGTAAAAATGCATAATTCTTATTTAAAATACATACCAGAAACCGGGTGTTATATTATGATTTGAGGACCGAAAGCTTAAGATTTAATCCTTGCAGCAAAAACTTGTAAAGGCTAAAGATGAATGTATTATTTTGAATGACAAATGTGAAATTTCAATTACTGAAAAAAATCTTTTGGTTAGTGATAACAAATGTATTAATGCTAAAATCGATAATTTGCATAACTCTAATGATGTTCTTGACGCTAATGAAAAAACAACTCATAATTTTCGTCATCCTTAGTCCATAGGACATGGTCTTGGAAGCGAGCTTCCGAAACCTATTACTAATCCCCTGAAGGAACTTTAAAATTTAACATTTGTGGGAGACATTCTGAACCATACTTATTCAGATACCCCCGCCTCACCATTATCGTCACTTCATTAGACCTTAGACAAATATTAATCTTTGATTTCTGAGTTCAAAGAAATAGCTATTACATGTCCTGATTCCATGTAATTTCCTCCTTTAATATCCCATGACCTGAATCAAACTTCGGAACTTCCACATAGCACAGGTGGCACCGGAGTTTATCTTCTGAACTCTGGCCCTTTAAAAAATTGCGTTATTGTGGAAATCATTTGTGAGACATATAAACATGACTCAGACCAAACTAACTCATTTTGGGCATTCCTCAATAGTGATGTAGATGAAGAAATTAAGTGTAATGATGACTCATCGTTTGATTCCTTTGTGTCAAGCCGAAAGTTGTTTCCAAGAGTACTTTAGTTCCTATTAAGCCCTTTTTCACCAATCCATCTGTAGGACAATCTTCTAAGTCAACATCTGACGCCAAGAAGAAACCTTGTTTGAATAAGAAGGACATTGTTTATCAAAAGATAGATGCTAGGAAAGCTCTTGCGAAAGAAACTAGGACTAGACAAAACTCTAGGTTCCTTGAGAAATCCGATAAGATAGTACCTAAGACAGTTGAAAATCTAGCTAATTGGATTGATGAAAAGACAATGTCATTTTCTATCTTCACAAAAGAATCTCAGAAAGAGAACTCCGAGACACTAGCTGTTTACAGACCAAAAGCTAAGTCCAAAGCCCCTGCCAAAGTCCCCAAGCCTAACTTAGAGCCTAAAAGCTCCACATCTCACTGATTTAACTTTTTGTCATGCGAACAAGATACAATATGGTATAATGATAGTGCTTGTTCCATGTACATGACTAGGCATAAAGACTTTCTGCGTGATCTGAAGCTTACTCCAAATGCTACTTATGTTACATATGCCAACAATTCAAACTCCCAAATTCGAGGTTATGGCGTCCTAACCAACATAAATTTCTCTGAATCTAATGTGGCATACATTGCTGATCTCAAGCACAATCTGATCAGTGTAGCCTGACTCACCGATGCGAATCAGAGAGTTGAGTTTTCTAAGAATCATAGCTATGTTATGACAGAAGATACAAAAGAATGTGTCATCAAGTCAGATCGCAATAAGAATATGTATGCTCTGGATATCAATATGATAATCGGGAAGCCTCAATTGTGTCTTATTTCAAAAGTTTTTTCTGACGTAAGTTGGCTATGGTATCGGAGGCTTGCACATCTAAGCTTATGATACATGAATTATTTGGTTTCTGGTGAAATGGTCTGTGGTTTTCCACTCCTCAAGTTTGATAACGATCATCTTTATGTTGCATGTGAGTGTGGGAAGCAAACGAAGAAAGGTCATCATGTTCTACATGAGAAGTCAATTTCGGAACCACTCGAGCTTCTTCACATTGATTTTTGTGGGCCGTCTACTATTTAGGGTTAGCAAAAAAAAAAAGTACATTCTTGTGATTGTTCACAATTACCCAAGATTCACTTAGGTTTTCTTTCTGAGATTGAAATCAAAAATTGCTTCCGAACTCATCAATTTCATTAAGGGAATTGATTTTCTCACAAAGTTGCCCGTTCAAAGAGTTCGTAGTGACAATGGTTCTGAATTCACTAATGCCACGATTGAAAAGTTTCTTTCTAACAAAGGCTTGAACGCAACGTTTCTTCTCCATACACCCCAGTTGAAGCCGCTCGGTCGAGGTTGAATTTTGGAAATCTTCATTTTTATCATTGGGTTGAAGCGGTTTCAATAACTTGTTTTACTCAAAATCGAAGTATCATCAACCTTCATCTCAATAAGACTCCATATGAAGTAATGAATGGTCGCAAGCTAAGTATCTCGTTCTTTCACATCTTTGGATGCAAATGTTTCATCAAAAATAATCGTGATCAACTCACCAAGTTTCAACCAGTGTCTGATGAAGCTATCTTTCAGTGACACTTAGCCAAATTAAAAGCTTATTAGGTTCTTAATCGTCGTACCCGTGTAATTAAAGAATGCTTTGATATCACTTTTGTTGATAACTTTGTTCCCAACTCAGAACCAACTAACGTTACAACGCACATCCTGGAGTATGATGCTCCACCTCCATGTTCTTCCAATCCTCTAGTTATATATAAAGTCAATTTCGAAAGCTTTTAGGGGCCAATAGAAACAGCTCTTGATTCAGAATCTCGATCATGACCATATTCAACTCCCATTATTGTTTCTCAAAACATATTTGGTATGTCTCCCACTTTTCCTCTATTTTATTCTGAAGTATTCGCATCTCAGGTTGAAAGGGAGAATACCTCTGCTTCTGTGCCTCAAGGGAAAGAAACCAAATTTTTGAAATTGATCCCATTCCAAACATCATTGAAGACGATGCCCACTTCTTTGATTTTCCAAACCAAGACTATGTCGATATTGTTGGATTAGTATCTAAGTCCATAACTATAATTGGTATATCCTTGACCCGACCCGACATGGTCCATTTGGGTTGCATGGCATCGGAACATTTGGATAGACCTTTTGTGAGAAGAGGATATTTGTGACATATTAATATATTATAAGTTCTAATATATTAATATGAAATCATATTATTTAATTAGTATTGATCAAGAATTAATTTGGAATTAATTTAGTGATCAAAAGAGACTAATTAAATATATGGGGAATGATTGTGTAAATCATTCATTCTTATATATGTGGGCTTATGATACATGATTCCTTATGTTGGGTTTAACCCATGTGGTGACCCATGGATACTCCATGGAGGTTAAAAACCCATGGAGCATAAGGAATGGGTAAAGTCATGAGTTACATGGTGTAACCCTAATGTGCCCACTATATAAAGACCCCATTGGTTGGTGAAATCGGCACTAGTGCATACACAAGAGGGCAAGCCGATTTCTAGAGTGAAGTATCTCTTCTCATGGTTATTCCAAGTTGTTTTCATGTTGTGTGAACCATTTGAGGTGTCACACTTGGGGCACTAGGCTCTTGAGCTCCATGGAATCAAGCTACAACAAAGAGGTATGTAATTCTACTAGATTTTATATTACATGTACTTCATATTATGCTAGTTAGAACAATACCTTGGAAAATTGATATTTGCATGTATAATACAGAAAACATAGATCCAAGGTATTTATGGTAGCATGTACACCATAAGAGTGTTAGAATGCTCAAAACCAAACAATGGTATCAGAGCCTAGGCTTGTTTTCAAGTTATACATGTTGAAATAGCTTAAAAATCGAAAATTCTGGCTTCGTGGGCACTGGACTCGCCGAGTCCATGAAGAAATTCATCCTACTTGTCGAGTAGGTTCATACACTCGACGAGTAGAAGCCCCTGACAACATATTTTCAACTTTTAAGGCTGGAATTGGTCTAGAATCATTACCTTAAACTGTTTTGGACTTATAAAACCTGTTTTTAATGTGGTAATGATTATGGTAAACCAATTTCAAAGTTATTATCAAAGTTTCAAGTTTTATATATGTTTATATGATTCTTGAAAATTGTTGATATGGATTGTTCATGCTTATGAGTTTTGGTAGATCATAAGAATTATGTGCAAATTGTTTGTTAGTGTAATTCTTGATCTTAATGACATTGTATAGACACCATAACTTGTCCTCAAGTTATGGATTACCAAGTTTTTTGTGTCACCTTGTTTTATGAGTTAATTTAGCTTAATGGAAAAATTATGAGTTAGTTGTTTTCAATCCAAATTGATCTAAAAGTAGTTCATAAAAAATGTGTTTTTTGTAACTTGTCCTCAAGTTATATGAAAAGTCACATTTATGAATCTTAAAACTCATAAAAGTGTCATAGGTTACAAAATGAAGAGTCTTTTTCTCATAGATAGTTTTATGGACTTCATAACTTGTCCTAAAGTTATGGATGTTCAACAGTCTCTTCATTAAAGTTTTTAAAACTTTAATTAAACTCATAAGTTATGAAAATCCAAGAGTTTTGAAAAGTTTCAATACTTGCCCTCAAGTTTTGGAATTTGTAAAGTTTTGCTTATGAATGCTTTAATTCCAAATCAAACCCTAGAATTTTAAAAGTTTAAAATTCAACCTTTATACTATTATTATAATTTTAATTATATAGATATGTATAAGATAAAGTCAATCTTAACGTTAGTAGGCCTCATTCACGAAGCCAGTCTCTAAGGGGGGTATAAGGTTACTGCCTATAAAATGACAGTTTAATGGGTGTCCACTCTCACCCACTGCTTCCTTGACTGGTGGAGGGTCGTTAGCCGAACGGGTAGGATAGGACTTTAATTCTCCTTTCATTAAAAATATATTGATAAAAACTAAGTAACTAAACACTTCTTAATTCCCAATCTTAGTTACTTAGGAAAATGTGAAATGGTGCTAACCCATGAAATTGCACTTTGCACCTTTGTTAAGTCGTTAGTGGAGCGTGTGTGGTTAACCGGCACACTAACATGGGACTGACAATGTGTGGCAAAGGGTAACTTAATGTTTATCATAGATTGGTGGAGCGCGTGTGGTTAACCGGCACATCAATTAGGTGATAAAGTTAAGGGTACCAAGTTAATTTGCATGGTTATCCACACCTTGTTTGTGATCCTCGACATCCCAGTCACAAACTTGAGAGGGAACAATCGAGATTCAAACATGCCATTGAAAGGTCAATGTATCTCAAAAGATCTAGGACTTTCAAATCCAATAAAAACTTAATTATATTTCGTTTTCATGGTGGAAATTGTTAAATCGTCATTTACCTACCTTCAAATATTTTATAACTTGGATTACGACATCCCTCTTCCAGTTATAAATAGTTTATTGGGTCCTAGCCTTAATATTTCATATTGGGTGTTATATTGAGGACTTTAAATCAACTAACTTGAATTTCTCCCATTATAAATGTCTAGTTTAGACAGCTATGGTCTTCCCAAATCTTTAGGAACAAGCTTTCCTAATGAAGATGATATCCCACATGGCAATCAAGGTGAAAGATTAATCCCTTTGTTGTGCATTAATGAGACTGGAAATCATGTTTCACTTCCTCCACCTCCTCCAATAATTCTCCCTATCCCACAAGTTTCAAGACTTGAAAAGTTCTAAGTCACTCAATCCCTATTGGCAAGCAAAGACTATATGTGCTTACATCTTAGAGGTTAAGTCACATATTGGCAAGCCGGGAGAGTCGATGTCAAAGTCTCGAGGTAGCTGGCTGTTGACTTGGTTCTTCAGTCACTCCCTGATGACAGATCACAACATGACCCTTAGTGATCTTACCTATTTGCTTGATGCTACTAAATCAACAATAATTTGGAGCACTGGTAAAGCAAATTTGATTGATCTGCTTCCCAAAACTTCCTTGGACATTGACAATGGTAACATTAGAAGTTCAGAAAAGCTTTCTCTTCCAACTGGAAAGGGATCGGCCATGGTCAAGTTGTTTGACTCAATGGTAAAGAGAAAGGCTAAGTCTGGACAATCAAGTGTACCATTTCCAAAGAGTCCATATGTTTCTTTTGCCAAAAGAAGGGGCATTGGTTGCGAAGCTGCCGAATTTACCTGAAAGTTCATAAGGATGATAAAAGTCAAAAAGGTTTGACTTTGCTTCAGGGTAAAGTCCATTATATAACTCTATGAAGTCTCTTTTGGAGATTCATAATACATGATGTAATGTAATTACATTTTGATGTCTTGAAGAATCAAAGGAAACCTAAATAAAGAGTATGCTGATTCTGATCGCAAAGATGGATTTCGATCGCAAGGTTCAGTGATCAGAATTTTGAGCTGCTACTTAAGAGTTATGATATATTGCTTAGGAATAGACAACAACATGTTTTTCATATGTATTTGCATTGTAAGGATAAGATTCTTCCGCAAATTTTAAAATAAAATAAAAGGTTTTGATTTTATTTATTTTAAGTATCCTTACAATGGCATTTGTGAAAAAATTGTTGTTTATATGTTTCCATTGATAAGCAATATTTGAAAATGGATTTGATTCTTTCACTTGTGGTAGTGTCATAATTTACCAAATAAGGAAAGATTCTCATCACCCAAGTTTCAGTTCGATAGAAACTTGGAATCATGCAAGTTGTATTGTATGATGAGTGTGAATTTTTATTTTTGGGAAATTAAGACTAATTTCTTGTTCAAATGTGTGTGATTCAAGTGAAGGACTGAAGGATTGGGTACACTAGGTTGTGCGCTGGTCAGGTCCACCACAAGGTCGATAAGATTATTCTTCATGATTTACTAAAGTTTAGTAAATATGGTTATGCTTACAAGTTTAAGTGTAATTCTGAATCATTGGAAAAGTTTCAATGATTGGCGGAACGAATAAGAAGAATCAAATTAGGCAGAAAGATAAAAATTTCTCCAATCTGAAAATATGGGAGAGTGCTTAAATATCTTGGTTTATGATTATCTTGGTGATTACGAAACCATATCACAATTAATCCTCTAAAGACACCTTAGTGCATTTGTTTGGCTAAGGAGAGGAATCATGAATTGTTGAAATGGTTAAATCAAAAGAGAAATCATATTTCCTTCCAAAAATCAAGTCTTAGAGTCATACTTTAAGATTGTAACTTAAGTGACATAATCTTTAGAAAGTTTATAACACTAGATAAATGTAGAGTAAGATGTTTCCTATTCTTGTACATTTGAAGTTGGTTAGTTGTGATATTTTGGATAAAACAAAGACGAACTAAGACCAATTGTATGAAGTGTTTAACTTGATAAGAATCTACACTAACTCTTGAATATTTGTTTTGTCAAGGAACGGTTCTTGACAAGAGAATCTTATATGTCAAGAGGTCAGTGGGAGTCTTAAAAGATCTTAAGAAAGTTTTATGAACTAATCAAGAGTATTGTTAATCACTAGCCCACTACTTGAGGTTTGTAACCCATTGTGTTGACATATTTATGTTTTTGTGCCCATTCCAGTTTAAGTTGACTATGATTGTGAGTACTGTAAGTTCTCAATTGTTTGCATATCAACCTGGAAGCGATGGTAGGCCCTTGTGCTGCCGGGTGGCAAGAAAAATGAGATTGGGCAAGTTCAGTCCATATGAGTTTGGATTTGTCACTAACCTTGTCTTGTGATTATGGCTATGACAAATTCACATGGATAGGAACACATAAACCATAAAAAATCGAAGTGTCATAAGGTTTCTCTCCGATTCATGAAAATGATGGTGAGGAAACGCTTTCACTAAGTAGATTTTAAGTAGATAGCAATTGTGATAATTGCATTCTCAAAGTCATTAGTGGAGCACGGGTGGTTAACCGACACACTAACATGGACTTGTGAGAATGGAAAAAGGTGTAAACATTATGATTACGACATCCCTCTTCATAATTGTTTAGACACACATGTGAGCTATCTAAGGAAAGGTGTATGATTTTGGTAAAATCTTATCAAAGCATCTCGTATCAGAAGTCTGAACTTTGAAAAGAAAGTCAATAAAGTATTGATTTCTAGAAGTCCGACTGATTTCTGGGTACATGTCAAAGCTAGTGGGAGCATAAAGTGTTATGCTAGTTATATTATACTTATCATGTTAGTGGGAGCATGATTATTATGCTAAGTGTTGCAAGTTAGCAATGTTAATTATAGAAAACAAAAGTTTCAATTCCCTTCGAAAAGTTGTTTTGCTATAATTAAGGGAGAGGATTTTATACTTCATTCTAATTTCTACAAGCTTAGATTGAGATTTTAATCAACTTTAGTCAAGGATATATATGAATGTTATGTTGTAATGGTTCAACATAAGGAAATTCTATATATGTTGCATTCTCAAAATTCGATTATGATTATGACACCCCTCTTCATAGTTCGAATTGTGAGAACATGGCAAATAAAAAAAACTTATAGCATGAATCGTGTCCCATATGCTTCGGGTATAGGATCGATTGGATGTGCTATAATGTTTATCCTTTCTAAATTTTCCAAATGCCTGGGTGCATTAAAAGGAGAAAAGGTCTAGTATTGGATATGTTTCCATAGGTGGAAGTTATTCTGGTATAGGATCGATTGGATGTGCTATAATATTTATCCTTTCTAAATTTTCCAAATGTCTGGGTGCATTAAAAGGAGAAAAGGTCTAGTATTGGATACTCTGAAAAGAGGCAACTCTTGTTCACAAGTGATAGTCAAAATGGGCATATGGAAATGTTTCCATAGGTGGAAGTTATTCTTTGAATATGTGTAAAGTTAGAAAACTTAATGCAGAGAAGGATGTTCAAAGGAATGTACTTTGAATGTGAGACTTCGTTTCCATGGAATTGATCTTCATTGGAATACTTTGTAATGTTTGTTGCCAAGTATTTGTGACTTGGGCATAGTCATTACAAGAGGATCATTGCATATAAGTTTAGAATCTAACAGATTACAGTAAATGGCAAGAGTTTGGTATTCTTACATTTACAATAAGGATTTGGGATTGTGAAATGAGAATCATTGGAATTATGTTCAATCGATCTATTCCACAAAGTAAAGATCATAGACAAACATAGTGTGCATACTTGGTGTATGGCATAACTATTGTTTAGAAAACATAGTGTACATGCTTGGAGCATGGGACGACTAATGTTTTAATTCAAGTATAAAGTTGATAAATTCGAAACAGTATATAATGAATAATGAGTAATCAATATGGTGTTTAAATAAAATGTGTTTTATTTACTCTCAAAGGTGCTTGGGGCCATATAGGATTAGTATTATTCTTGTGTTTCACTTTGCATGTTTTGACTTCCAGAATAACTAGGTCATTCTTCCCGATTGACTAAGTTATTCAAATCATCCACAGTCGATAATACGTTGGAAGTAGGTATTAAGGTAAGACTGTCATGAAGTTGGCTTGTAGATGTCTAAGATGTTGGACATAGCAAAAGTTGCTACAACATTCATGAGTGCTCATAAGTTCTGAGTATTGGATTAAACCCACACTCATTTGAATCACTTCATGGATTTTATCACGAGTGAATCATGACACGATAATATCTTATATTCTTGAAACCTAAAGTTATGAGTTGTTGACTATGAGTTGGTTATACATTGATTTCACAAAAACGCATTGGTAACTTGATGTTATAAAACGTTCCTTGTGTATGATCCAACAAGTAGTTAGTACAAGCATACGAGTCAAATTTCATCCATTCCTTTTACCCTTAAAGGGATAAAAGCGATATATGTGGGCCCCTCGATGATTTAGTGATGACACCCTAAGTGCTTGGCAAAGCATGGACTGATTTGATTTGTTCAATTAGTCGGTCGTCATAAATCGAAAATTAGGAAACAACAAATGGATAGAGAGAATGACTATAATCCATGTCTCAATCCATATGATATCTAGAATGGAGGAATATAAGATCACTTATCTACTGGACGCGTCATTGATTTGTTCAGAGTTCGACAGCGGCTTTTAAGAGCTACGATTGCTAGTCGGGTTATGAAGTCATACTTGCAATAATAGTTATTAGACTTATCCAAGTGGGAGACTGTTGGATTACTGTCTAAGTCCATAACTATAATTGGTATATACTTGACCCGACCCGGCATGGTCCATTTGGGTTGCATGGCATCGGAACATTTGGATAGACCTTTTGTGAGAAGAGGATATTTGTGACATATTAATATATTATAAGTTCTAATATATTAATATGAAATCATATTATTTAATTTGTATTGATCAAGAATTAATTTGGAATTAATTTAGTGATCAAAAGAAACTAATTAAATATATCGGGAATGATTGTGTAAATCATTCATTTTTATATATGTGGGCTTATGATCCATGATTCCTTATGTTGGGTTTAACCCATGTGGTGACCCATGGATACTCCATGGAGGTCAAAACCCATGGAGCATAATGAATATGTAAAGTCATGAGTTACATGGTGTAACCCTAATGTGCCCATTATATAAAGACCCCATTGGTTGGTGAAATCGGCACTAGTGCATACACAAGAGGGCAAGCCGATTTCTAGAGTGAAGTATCTCTTCTCATGGTTATTCCAAGTTCTTTTGATGTTGTGTGAACTATTTGAGGTGTCACACTTGGGGCACTAGGCTCTTGAGCTCCATGGAATCAAGCTACAACAAAGAGGTATGTAATTCTACTAGATTTTATATTACATGTACTTTATATTATGCTAGTTAGAACAATACCTTGGAAAATTGATATTTGCATGTATAATAGAGAAAGCATAGATCCAAGGTATTTAGGGTTGCATGTACACAATAGGAGTGTTAGAATGCTCAAAAAGCCAACAGATATATCAGTTCAGAAGTTCGGGGTGAGCATCATCCTTAATATCAGAATACTTAGGGGGAGAAACACAACCGCGTTGTTCATGTCGGATCTTCTACTGCTCCAGAACTACCGAGATTTCATGTTTGGACTAAGTATCATCGTCCAAATCAAGTTATTTGAAATCTCAACATCGTTGTTCAAACTCACTCTGCTACTAACATTCAAAATGTGTGTCGCTTCACGATATTCATGTCAATGGTTGAACCCAAATCCATCAAAGAAGCTCTAGAACATTCGAATTAGATTCAAGCCATGCAAAAAAAATTAGTAGAATTAAATGGAAATCAAGTATGGACTCTCGTCCCTCCTCCTCAGGATCACCCTATAATTGGTGCTGGATGGGTTTTCCGAAACAAGCTGGACGATGCAGGAGTTATCATTCGTAACAAAATAAGATTGGTGGCTAAAGGGTTTACTCAGATTAAGGGTCTTGATTATGACAAGACATTTGCTCCTATTGCCCGTCTTGAAGCTATTCAAATCTTTCTTGCTTATGTTGCTCATTAGGCCTTCAAAGTTTACCAAATGGACGTCAAGAGTGCATTTCTCAATGGTGAACTTGATATTGAAGTCTATCTCCAACAGGATCCTGGGTTTGTAAATCTAGCTTATCCAAGCTATTGTTACAAACTTTAGAAAGTTGTGTATGGACTCAAGCAAGCTCCACGTGCATGGTACGACACTCTCACTTGTTTTCTCAAAGATCTAGTTTTCAAATAAGAATTCTTGATCCAACGATTTTCCAAATATCAAATGGGAAGCATCTGATGTTAGTGCAAATATATGTTGATGACATCATCTTTGGATTAACCGATTCGATGATGGTTGCTAAATTTTACAAACTGATGGTTAGTAGATTCTAGATAAGTATGAATCGTGAATTAATCTTCTTCCTTTGATTGTAATTTAAACAGACCAAAAGAGGAATCTTTATTCATCAAGAAAATACATTTCCAAACATCTGAAGAAATATTTAATGGAAACCTATGCATCGGAAAAGGTTCTGATGGGTTTCGGACACGAGATCTTCTTGGACCCATCTGGTGAAGTTGTTGATCAGAAGAAGTATAAGGGAATGATTGGATCTCTACTCTACCGTATTGTAAGTCGTCCTGACATTATGTTCACAACATGTCTTTGTGATTGATTCAAAGTTAATCATAAGGTCTCTCATCTCTTAGCCATAAACTAAATCTTTAGATATCTCAAAATGACTAAGAGTATCGGAATTTGGTACCCAGGAAATGAGAGTTTCCTTTTGCAAGCTTATTCGAACACAAATAATGGTGGACTTCAGCTCGATCAGAAATCACATTTGGTGGTTGTCAATTTTTGGGTGGAAGATTGGTTAGCTGGTCATCCAAGAAACAAAAAATATAGCTCTCTCTATAGCCAAAGCGGAATAAATTCCTACTGCAAGTTGTACCTCTCCAGTTCTATGGATGAAGTCTCGATTGTTAGAGTATGGTTACCGTTTTCAAAAAACTACTATCTACTGTGATTGTTAAAGTACGATTTCAATCTTTGATTCAGCACTCCTAGACCAAGCACATTGATATTCGGTACCATTTCATTAAAGATTATGTTCTTAAAGGTAACATTGAACTCATTTTTGTTCCATCTGACGATGAAATTGTTGAGGTTTATACTAAGGTATTAGGCGAAACCAAATACAATGTTTTTCTGAACAAAATGGGAATGATGATACCTAATCCTGAATTTTTTTCAAGAAGTTTGTACTCGCGGATGGAAACATCAGAAAGTTAAAAATTCCGAACCAAACATTTTTCACCTCCGAATTTTTTCTCTCATAAAATAAGGGATCACTTAATGTCTTTTTGTTTACCCTTTCTTTTAGTTTTAAGTTTTTAGGTTGATTGGTTACTTTTTTGCTTTAAAAGTTTTTTGCAATTGCGATCCATTGTGATTGATCGTAAGACATCATAATCGTTCAAGACAATTCTACCTATTTCCATCCGTTGCGATCGATCACAAGCCATCACAAGATTGACAAGTTGTCATAAAAGAAAAATGAGATAGATAGTGATCCATTGCGACATGTTGCGATTGATCGCAAGTCGTCGCAAGTTGACAAGTACACTTAAAAGAAAAATGAGATCGGTTGCGATCCATTGTGATCCTTTGAAGTCTATCACAATTCTGTAGTTTGCATCAAAGTTATTGCGATCAGTTACGACCGATTGCAACCTGTCGTAACTCCTCAAGCGCCTTAGTCTGTTGCCCTTAGTTGCGATTTCTTGCAATCTGTAGTGATCGTTTGCAGTCCATCGTAACACTGCAATTTGCCTTGATGTTGTTGTGATTCGTTGTGATCCATCTCATGTCCTCCCTAAAGTTACTGTTCAACTCCAATCCATCGCAACCAGTAGGAGAATGTCTACTCAATCGCATTGGACTCCGATCATCTCAAGCAATCTCAAGTTTCCATTTGTCTTCAAGTTGCTTCATGTATTGAAATCAATCAAAGAATTTTTTATCTCAGAATTCCAATCTGATTTGGTAATGTGACTTCATTTATTTTACTTTCTGAGTTCTAATCCTTTAGATCTCGGAATTTCCCAACTCTCTTTCAAAAGAATTACTAAGATCTTCTATGCAACTTTTGTCTCTGATATCTAATCTTGAATTCGTGCCACTTCTTGGATTAATATCAAATATTAGTGAATAATTTTTCATATTCTCGGAAGTATCCGACATATTATCTCAGAGTTTCTCTAATTCTGTGATTCCTTCAATAAAAATGTCACCTCGGAATTTTCATTGTTCCGGGATACATAATAAATTTGATTTTAAAGAATTTGGTTAAATGTTCCTTGAAACGAAAAAATGTTTACTCAACAATTACTTTCTTTAATTCAAACATATTTTTGGCATATATTTCAATAAAGTATTAGGCGCTTTTCAGAGAATGAACAATTGATTTTCTTCTAATGCAATCAAATGTCTTGTCTAGAAGGTCTGGCTATCATATATGAAGACTCTTTATAGCATATGCATTTAATGCCAACCCGTTTCAGTTTTGGGTTTCATCATTGCACTCTTCGACCCGACCCGAAACACCCTCCTATATAAGGAATTTGAAACCTACTTTTCCCTCTTTATGCTTTTTTTGTCATCTTCCTTAGATATTTCTCTATGTGCTCTGTTCTTGGTGTTCTTCAAGCATTCAACAATGGGTTCCAAGATTTCCCGAACCTCATCAAAGATCAAATCTTCTAAAGGATCTGTTCCATCATCATCCACTAAACCAATTCTCAGAGATTCCATACAACTCTTTTCACTCGATCCCTCTGATTATGATGAATCTGTTTGTGTTATGGTTGAATTCATCTCTCATCATCCCTCTCACAAAAACTCCTAACCCTAATTACCCACTTCGTCTACTTTTTGAAGCCTTTGAGCTTATGAAGATTGATGAAGGTGTTCTTCAAAGCTAAATAACTGGTGATAGAATTGTTCCAATCTCCAAAGAAATATTTTTGTGTGCAATTGGGGTTTCTCCAAACCCTAAGGAATTCAAGGTTATTAAGCGCACTAATGAAGAATTTCAAGAGTTTCTTTCTCAAATCGGTTATAAAGGAGATTTCAAGGTCATGGAATTTAAGAATTATGTTGTTCCTGGCATCTGGATGATTTTGATGCACATGATTGTTCAAGGTTTATCTGAAAAGCATGACGGTACTGACACTATGAGCATAGAGTGCCTATATGTTGTTCATAGCATCTTTATTGGCCAGAAAAATGTAGTTGACCTACTAGAAGTTTTGTGGCAAGACTTTTTGATGTTCATTGAGAGAAGGAAGACAAATAAAATACCAATTCTGCGATTCTGGCCTTTGACGCTACAACAACTCTATCATGAACATCATGAAACCATTCGCATCGCATTGGACATCCTTGAGGTATTTTGTACTTTCAAAGCAGTTAAGTCTTATAGGTTACCAAATCAATCATCTTTTGGACTTGTTAGATGTTTTCCTCAACACATGTTAGATGTTATTCCTTTCGATTCTCCATACAAAAAACTCCATCTTGAGACCACGGGTTTGGCTGTCACACCAAATCCTTCCCGTGTCTCAAATGAGCGGCTCTTGGAAATGAATATACCTGGACAAAACAAGATACCTTGAAGTGAGAAGGATCCCCTTCTAAAACCAAAGTCATAAAGAGAGCCAAAACCACTTAGTCCTCTCAACAGGATTCACAGATCGGTTTCGCACCTGACTCTAGGTCACACCATATCCCACCTTCCCACTCTTCCAATGCCCCCATCATAGTTTCTAAATCACTTGAACACGCTCACAGGGAGTCACCACTTAATCTACCCCCACCCTCTCAAAAGGTTTGTGTTGGTATTGAACAAAGTCCCTTGGAGCCCCCTGGAACACAATAACGAGTCATCTTAAACCCACCATAGGTTCTAAGCATTCTGAACTAGGAGTTGTCCCTCCAACCTCAGAAGCCATAACTGAGCTGATATCCATCACGGATAAAGGATGCTCAAATCTTACTTAAAACAATTAGATTAAAATTATTGACACGACCTAACATAGTCATCTAGATCTTACAAGAGATCAACTAGAGCATACTATTCTCTAAATGAGAACTCGAGCACTTCGCAACAAATCCACGATGACACTACTGCCTGATTTCTAAGTCGATGCTTTTTTCCCTCCTCCAAGCATGACGCTGAACCGATTGCAATTGATGAAGAACCTTCTCTCAACACCTCTCCTCCTACAAATGAAACTGAGATTGTTTTTGAAGATAATAACGCCTATGTTGCTACTCTTCTCACTCAAACTTCATTTCCCTTCCTCATTCCTTCGACATCCAATGTCCTAAAGGACCTTGGACTCTCCTCTTCCTTGGAAGAAATGAGTATTGAAGATGCGGTCAAGAAAATTAAGCTCAAGGTGTTGTTGGTTCTCAAGATTCTGAAGATGTTGATGTTAATAGAAATTCCAATAGCTCTTCCTCAGATACTGGATCCACATATGAAAACATTGTTGATCTGTTCGCACTCCTGGAACTCCGAGATAATGTTGAAAAAGTCAATTCCAAAGTCAAAATTGTCACTTCCAATGTAACATCACTTGACTCTAAACTCGATTTGGATCAAATCTCTTTCCGAGATCAAGGTTGTTGTTCCATCAGAAACTGAAAGAGCCACTCAATTGGATCAACTCATTTCTCTTCCATTGAGTCGTACATTGGAAGAAGCTGAAGGACGATACAAAGATAATCTTGATCATCGTATCTTCACCATCAATATGATGCTCAAAATTTATGATGACATGATTAATGCTACAAACGAACTCAACAAGTAGACTCATGTTCGTCACAAAAAAAAAAATCAACGATTAGAGAAAGAGATCAAACAGAAGGATGGTTTCATTATGATCATGCAAGAAGTTCTCATCAAAGTCATTCGCTCTACTCAACATTTTGTAGACACTTCCAATCATAAATTCGATGCAAGTCTCATGGTCATGTAAGAAACTCTTGACACCCTGAAAGCCCAAGCTTCGACAAATGATGCATGAGACTCGCTCTCCAAGAAAATCAGTATGAGCTTCCAACGGGTGTTTGAAAATATTGATGATCATAAACCCGATGTATTTCTAGCATCGAAAGTAGGGTATTCCCATTTAAGAGGGGGAGAATTATGGAAACCTGTCTCGGAATTCAAACTCCAAGATGAAACATCTGATGATGAAATAGATTTTGTCAAATAACTTGAAGTTGAAGATATGTTTGTTGAAATTGAAGATGAAAATAAAGAAGAAATTGATGAAAACAAACAAGTGGTTGATGCGATTCTAGGACTCCAAGCAGTCAAAGAAACCCTATCGGAAGTTAAAACAAAAAAATGGTCCTCTCTTTCATAGCCACCAAACCTTGTTGAATCGTTTAACCGAAGCAGAGAAAAGGATGGACTACAAATGAAGATAGCTACTGATACACTCCAAGCTTCTCAGACTTTTCCTCCTCCCATTCTTGCTCCAAAAATTGCACCTATTGATGATGATCCTTCAATCACAAAACATGTTGGACTACTTGATGAACCTTTGATCCCTGCTGCCTCACACTTATTCATCACTCCAATCTATCAACAAGTCATCTCATCTACCATTACTACGAATCCTCCTGCTAAAGAAAACGGCAAAGTAATCTCCTTACTTTAGAAGAATCAAAGTAAGATTGCTAAGGACGCTTAGGGAGATTAATAGTACATGAAAGTGTTGGATTAGGTGTCTAATCCCATAACTATAATTGGTATAAACTCGAATTGATAGTAGCACAGTCCTTTTGGGTTGCCTTCAAACCTGGCAATTGAATAGGATAACTTTCAGAGAGAGAAGAATGATTTATTGATATATTACTTGGTTAATAAGTTAATTAGAAATAAAAATAAATGATTTATTAACGTATTATGGAAATAATATATTAATTAGAAATCATATTGTTTAATTAATATTTAATCAGAAATTAATTTGGAATTAATTTTAGGATTAAAGGATTTAATTGAAACTGCAGGGACTAAAGGTGACAATGCTCAATAGTTGAGAATTGGGCAATTCTAGAACCTCCTTATAGTAGGGGGAGCGAATTCTAGATGCTCCTAGGGTTTCCTTGGGCTCTAAGGGTGCCTTAGATGCCTTAGGGAGGAAGTTAAGGGATTAGGGTTATCTTGGATACACCTGTCTTATCCAATAACTTCCTAACACCTATATAAACCCTCCTTAGGGTTAGATTTCGTCCATGCACTCCTCCAAAATGCTTAGAGACAAAATTCTTCTTCCCTAATCTCTTTCTCTATAAGATTCCTTGGTTGCTTGAGGTTGTTTGTGAACCATTAGAGGCGCGACACTTGTGGCGCTTGCTACCAGAGGTCTTTCAAGCAAGGATTGAAGATTGATTACAATAACAATCTTAAAGGTATGTATTATAACCCTCTATTATGTGAATTTTGATTATACACTAGGGATATATGGTTTATACTTTGTTGTTCATTATTGTATGTTCAATTAGAGAAAACGTAGATCTTCAATTAGGGTTGCATGCATACATAGGATTGTATGTTATGCTCAAAACCTATAAGTGGTATCAGAGCCTAGGTTTAGTTTTTTATTGAACATGAACAAGGAGAAGGGAACATAATCGTCATTCTGTTCTTCGAACTCGACGTGTTGGACTGCAACTTGACGAGTTGGTCCTCCAACTCGGTGAGTTGGTGCGTCAAATCCTTATCTCAGATTTTTTTGCCTAACTTGAGTTACTTAGGAGATAATTATGAATCAGATAATGTTGATTTTATTTGATTATAATTATCCTTATGGATATGATTAATAATTTAATTTATTTTTAATTAAAGGATAATTAATATATCTATAATTGGTTACTAAATAGTTAATTTGATTATTAATTAATGTTAATTTTAGGGTTGGTTGAGATTTAAATTAAAAGGTTTAATTTTTGAAATTTAAAATGTAAACCCTAAATTACAGTCTTATGGATTTTGTAAAATGATTAATTAAAGGATATTTAATAAATCCATGTATTTTAAAATGTTTTAAAATACACATTGTACTATCTATATAATTAAAGGTTTAATATATATTATATGTATAAGACTAGATCAGTCAAACCGCTAGTACGCCTCATTCACAAAGCCATACTATAAGGGGAGTTTATGGAAGCGGCCTGTAAAATGACCGCCATTGGGTATCCATTCTCACCCACCGCTCTCTTGTATGGTGGAGGGTCGTTAGCCGAACGGGTTTGATTAGACGTAACTTCATTAAAAGTATAATGACATAAATTAACTAAACCATTTTCTAAAAATACCATTCTTGGTTACTTCTGGAAAAATGTGATTTTGATGCTAACCCATGAAATTACACATTACACCTTACTGGTCGTTAGTGGAGCACGTATGGTTAACCGGCACACTAATAAGACTAATATTGTTGGCAATGGGTGTCTCTTAAATTATCATTGATTAATGGAGCGTGTGTGGTTAACCGACACATCAGTTAGATGATAAATGACATCAAGAGTACCAAGCTAATTTGCATGGTTATTCACATCTCGTTTGTGATCCTCGGCATCCCAGTCACCAAGTGAGATCATAATCGAGATTAAACATGCCATTGAATAGTTCAATGAATCTCAAAAGATCTAGGAGTTTCATTAGATTTAAACTGGTAAATGCTTACCCACCTAAAATAGATTGGAATTTGATTACGGCATCCCTCTTCAGAATTCCTATCGAAAATATGGATCCTAGCCTTAATTTAAATTTAGGTTAATAATTAAGGATTAAATAAATCAGCTAAATTGAATTTTCTCCCTTTATAGATGTCGAGTCAAGACAACTGTGGTCTTCCTAATCCTTTTGGAAATGGTTTTCCTTCTGAAGATGATCTTCTACATGTTGATCAAGGTGAAACAATGTTCCCCTCTTCAAGCTTTGCTGGAAATGGAAATCATACTTCTCCAACTCTTCCTCCACCTCCTCCAGTGATTCTCCCCAACCCACGTTTTCATCAAATTGAAAAGTTCAAGTTTACTCAAGCCCTATTGGCATGTAAACACTTAGATGGAAATTTTGTGTGTGCACATGTTCTTAAAATGAAGTCACACCTTGATAGATTGGGAATGTTGGGTGTCATTTTCCCAAAGGAGCTGGCTGTTGACATGGTTCTTCACTCGCTTCCTGAGTCATAAAGTCGGTTTGTTAAAGACTACTATATGACTGGCAACGACGTGACCCTTATTTATCTGACATATTTGCTAATTGTTGTTGAAGCTGAAATTCTAAAGTGCACTGGTCAAGCAAATATGTTTGAATGATCAATCTGCCAAATTTCCATTGACAATGACAATGGCAACATTTGTAGTCCATAAAAGTTTTCTCTTCCCAATGGAAAGGGATCGGCCAAGGTCAAACTGTTTGATCATATGGTAAAGAGAAAGGCTAATTTTGAGATAGTCTCATGTGACATTCCTAAAGAGTCCATATGTTTCTATTGGCAATTGATGGGACATTCGATGCGAAGCTGCCATGTCTAGGTGAAGGATCGCAAAGATAAGAAAGTCAAGTTGTATGACTCTACTTTAGGATCTAAGAGAAAGAAGGAAGCTTAAGAAGAAGTTTGCTAATTCTGATCATGAGAGATGTATTTCAATCACATGGTTCGATGATCAAAATTTGAAGCTGCTGCTTAGGAGTTATGATAAATTAATAGATTGCTTCGGAAATATCTAGAAACATAGTTTTCATATATATATTTGCATTGTAAGGACAAATTTTTCCGCACATTATCAATAAAGTAAATTTTACGTTTTATCTTACTTACTTTATATTTCCTTGCAATGATATTTATGAAAATTGGTGGTTATATTTCCATTTCTAGAAATGTTAAATATGGATTTGATTCTTAGTTGTGTCTTTTGTGGAAATGTCATAATCAACCAAGTGAAAAGGAATTCTCATCACCCAAGTTCCAGTTGGATAGAAAGTAGGAGTCATGCAATTCGAATTGTGTGATGTATGAGAATCTTGATCTTTGGAAAATTAAGACTAATTCTTTGTTCACATGTTTGTGTGAGACAAGTGAAGGTCTAAAGGATCTAGCACATATTAATGTGGACTGGTAAGATCCACTACAAAAAGGACGATAAGTCTATTCGTCATGATTTACTGATGGTTCAATAAATATGGTTATACTTATAAGATTAAGTGTAATTCTGATTCTTTGAAAGGTTTCAAAGAATGGCAGATCGAATATGAAGTATTTGTTAAGTAGAAAGATAAAGGTTTCTCCAATCTGAAAAGAAAAGGAGATTACCTTAGTATCATGTTTTATGATCATCTTAAGGATAATGGAACTATGTCATAATTGATCCTCTAATGACATCTTAGTGAAATCGTTTTGACTAAGAAGATGAATCAGATATGGTTGAAATAGTTTAATAAATAGATGAGACATACTTCATTTCAGAATCAAGTTTTAGAGTCACACTCTAGTAACTGCGAAACGTACCTTGAAGTAAAATTCAAACTAAGTAGGTTTATAACGCCTCATGAAATGTAGAGTAGAAATTTGTTCTTACTCTAGCACATTTGGAATTGGTAGTAGTGTTGTTTTGGTTAAAACAAAGGATAAACTAAGACCAATTACATGAAGTGTTTTCTTGTCGAGAATCCACACTAACTTTTGAATATTTGTTTTTACTTGTCAAGGGTTGTTTCTTGAGAGAGAAACTTATATGTTAAGAACTCAGTGGGAGTCTTATTGGTATTTAAGAGTTTCAAGAGTGAATCAAGAATAAACCTTATAGTTATCGCTAACACATGACCTGAGGTTGATAACTTATCGTGTTAAGTTGACACATTCTTGTTTCTGTGCTACTTCCACTAAAGTTGACTATGTATGTGAGTTGTATTAGTTCTCATTAGAATGCAAAAGGCAGAGCACGTTGGTCAATGATAGTACATTGGTCAATGAAAGTGAGTTGCTTAAACAACATGGAAGACATGGTAGGACCTTGTGCTACCAAATGGCAAGAAAGTAAGATTAAGCAAAGTTCAGTCCATGAAAGGAAATACAAAATTTTGGTTTTGGTTTGTCCTCAACCTTATCTTATGATTGTTGGTTGCAATTGATAAATTCACATGGATAGGAACATATACACCATAAAATCTAGGTGGCAAAAGTTTTCGCTCTAATTCTTGAAAAAACATTATGAGGAAACACTTTTTCTAGTAGATTTGAATCTTATTGATATCATGGTTAGTAGGTGTGAAAATTGCGTTCTCAAATTCGTATATGATGACAACATCCCTTTTCATAGTTCGAATTGTGAGAAATGGCAAATAATAGTTTAAACATTTAGGACTTATCGCTATAAGTTGTAAATGGGTTTAAGCACACACATATGCTATCTAATGAAAGGTGTATGAGCTTGAGAAGTCTGGTTGAAGACTTATCAATGCATCACGTATCAGAAATTTGCACTTTAGTAAGAAAGTCAATAGTATTGATTTCTAAAAGTCCAGTTGATTTCTGGGTACATGTCGAAGCTAGTGGGACCATAATTGTTATGCACATAGGAGTATAATTATTATGCTAGTGGGAGCATAATAGTTATGGTAAGTGTTGCAAGTAGGCAATACTATTCGTAGGAAACAAAGTTTGCAAATTTGCAAGTTGCAGAATTTGAAAATTTTTTCTCTATAGAAAGTTATAGGGGAGAGAGCACTTATACTTCATTTCAAATCTAAAAGTTTAGATTGAAGGATTCTAATGGAACTTAGTCATGAACATATATAAATATCATGTTGAAATGATTCAACATAGGAAATTCTATATATGGAAATATTATAGCAAGAGATTGATCAAGTATCATGTCTTTATGTATCGAATCCTATATGCTTCAGATATAGGATTGATCACATATGATATAGTATTCTCTTGTTCTAATTTTTCCGAACGTCTAGGGAATTAAGAGGGAAAAAGGACTAAAACAAGATGTGACTAAAGTTGTTAAACAATTGTCAAGAACAATCTGAGGTTTGCTGAAGATTGGTTGCTTATGGACAGTTGGAAGTATAGCATTTTGGACGGGCAATACACATGTTTCAGATTGGGATTATTCCTTATCATAATTGATAGTCATATGGAAATATGGAAAAGTTTCCATAATGGGAGTTGGTGATTAGAATATGAATGTGAGTTAGAAACCTTAATGCAAAGAAGATGTTCAAGGAGTTACCTTGAATCTGATACTTCATTACCATGGAATTGTTTTAACTAACAAAGTTTCATTGGAGCCTTTTGTGACATCGTTGGCAAAGTCTTTGTGACTTCTAGGCACGTCATCACAAAAGGATCATTGCATGAAAGGTTGGATTCTAACACATTTGGTGGTGACAAGAATTTTGGAAATTCTTACACTTGTAATATGGATTTGAAATTGCAAAATTAGCATCATTGGAACTATGTCCAATTGATCTATTCACAAAGGAATGATCATAGAGAGACATAGTATGCATGTTTATTACATGGCATGACTAATGTTTAATTCAAGTGATTAGTTGATTAATCGAAACGTTATACAATTAGTAAAGTCTAATTAATATGGTGATTAAATAAAAGGATTTTTAGTTATATTCAATAGTTTTGAGACCATAATTAATTTGGTTATTATTGTGTTTCACTTTGCATGTTGTACTTCCCAAATAATTGGATTATTCAAAACATCCACACTCGTTCATACTATGCAAGTAAGTAGTGAATTAAGACTGTCGTGAATTGGATTGTAGATTGTCTAAGGGTTTAGATATACAATGGTTTGCTGCAACATTCACAGGTACTTTTAAAATGGGGAGTAGTTTTGAGAATTACTTCATGAATTCTATCACGAGTAATTTTGAGACGATAATATCTTATATTCTTGAAACGGAGACATATGAGTTGTTGTTTACGAGTCAGTTGTACATTGATAATACGTAAACGCATCAGTAACTTGATGTCATAAAACATATCGTTGTGTGTGATTTGATGAATAAATAGTACAAGCATATGAGTCGAAGTTTATCCGTTCCTTTTGCCCTAACAGGGAAAAGCGATATTTATGGGCCCTTCGATGATTTGATGATGAGAACTACAGTGCTTGGACAAGCCTTGGACTGAATTGATGTGTTCAATTAGTAGTCTGATATCATTCATCATAAATCGGAAATCAAGAAACTAATCTTGGACAGAGTGAATGATTATAATCCATGTCTCATGTTCATACAATATCTTATAGAATGGAGGAATATTTGATCACTTATCTAAGGACATGTTACTGACTGGGTCAGAGTTCGACAACGACTTTTGGTACCTACAATTTGCTAGCCAATTTAGCAGTTATACTGGCAGTTATAGTTATTAGACATATCCAAGTGGGAGAGTGTTGGATTAGATGTCTAAGCCCATAACTATAATTGGTATAAACTTGAATTGATAGTAGCACAATCCTTTTTGGTTGCCTTCAAACCTGGCAATTGAATAGGATAACTTTCAGAGAGAGAAGAATGATTTATTAATTTATTACTTGGTTAATAAATTAATTAGAAATAAAAATAAATGATTTGTTAATGTATTATGGAAATAATATATTAATTAGAAATCATATTGTTTAATTAATATTTAATTCGAAATTAATTTGGAATTAATTTTGGGATTAAAGGAATTAATTGAAACTATAGGGACTAAAGGTGACAATGTTAAATAGTTGAGCATTGGGCAATTCTAGAACCTCCCTATAGTAAGGCAATTCTAGAACATCACTACAGGGACTACCAACGGTTTTTCAAGCAAGGATTCAAGATTGTTTACAATAACAATCTTAAAGGTATGTATTATAACCCTCTATTATGTGAATTTTGATTATACACTAGGGATCTAGGGTTTATACTTTGTTTTTCATTATTGTATGTTCAGTTAGAGAAAACGTAGATCTTCAATTAGGGTTGCATGCACACATAGGATTGTATGTTATGCTCAAAACCCATCAAAAAGTGCCCCTTAGACAATCTGAAATGTACAGATGGTTCCGAAATATAGTGATTCCGAGATAGTCTGTTCTCTGAGATGAATTATATAGAAGTGAAGACTCCGAGATGAAGAAGAGATTCCGAGATCGTTCCTCAACCGAGATGAAGTGTCCAAGGTCACCCTTATTCCATGATGGAATATTATTTCAAAGATAATGAAGATTCAGAGATGAAGACTCTGAGATGACTAGTTCTGAGATACCTAAAATTCTGAACATAGTCAATGTACTCTGATAGAAGAAAGTTCTTTTGGTTGTATTCTGTTTTTAGCCTACCGTTGGTTAAGAGGAAGTCCACTTTATCAAGATTTTGTTTAATGTTGCACATACTCTTTGTTCAATATATTTTTATCGTTGTGCATCCTTTGGCTATAAAGAGAGTGCCAACCTTGTACCAAAATACGCATCTATTAAGCATCAAATATAATTTTTCACTTCTCTCATTTCTATCAATCTTCTCTCACACATTCTTGTTTTTCTTAAGTGCTTTAGTTTGTTCATACTTTGCTTTACCTTAATCTTCTTGAATACTTTGTTGAGTTTTTTACTTCAAGTCTTGATTGGTTTGACCAGACTTGACAAGATCTTTAATTACTAGCAACCATTGACATTAAAGGTTCATTCAATGTTTGTGTTTGCAAACCCTGTCTGCGCATTTAATAGAGTTTAAGTACTCACACATGTTAGGTATCATTTCTAGCTAAAGGTTGTTTAGTTTAAATGACGATTGTAATACTTCTATTGATCGTTTCGATTATCTTTTCCTTTAATCTAAGGTCGAATACTACGTGAAACTTACTTCGTAGATTAGTCGGACTCGATTTGATATGACCACTAAGGTCGGAATAATATTTATCTTTGTAGTCATTACCGAAACAAAGGTAATTATGGAAATGAACAAAATAACTCAATTACTTAGAGACTTAGCGACCTTGTGGATTTTCCTGATCTAAGTGCGAGTCCAACGCTTCCGATAGTATATGCCTCTACTACCTTTCACACAAACTCATAGTCGCCCTAACAATTGCCTCGCGGTCCCAAATTCACAATCCAAGAAAATCACATAGTGACATAACACATATAATATAACTAGAGATTTTATAACTTCTAAAAATGATTACAATCATATTTAAAGTGTATTTCACTCAATGCCTCTATTAGGCTACATACTACAAGACTATCTGAATGGGGCGACCAGCTCGTGTCTTGAACTCTTTGAATAAGTAGCTTCCTTCTATTGGCTCCCTAAGTGACATCTACTTCCTCCTTTACAACACTGAGAGTCGTTTACAATGCTCATGCAACTTCTTCCTTCCTTGAGCAATCGTTCTTGAGGCTCTCCAAACTTGAAGCACATAATTTTATCGGATGTACATTCATTAGGATAGTGACCTGTCTTACCACATCTGTAGCAGATCACATATTCTACGCATTACCCAAGATTCTTTGTTCTTCCTTGGGCAATCGCTTCTTTGTTTCCCCTAGGCTTCTTGTTGTTGGGGCTAGGTATTGAAATCCTACTCTTTTTATTGGATTTCAAGGATTCTTCATTCTTCTTCATCCTTTCACTTCAGTCTGTTCGATGGCTTTCCCATTGACTATGTCTTCGAGGTATTTGGAAACGCGGATGGTTGCTTCCAAGGTAGTTGCAAATTTTAGCATTGGAGCGAAATCTGCTTGTAATCCATTGGCAAATTTTTCTATCTTGGAGAGTTCATTAGGAACAATGTAAGGAATTAAGTCCATCCTCCTAGTAAAAACTACAGCTTTCTGAGTGACGCTCAGTTCTCCTTTCTTTAGGTTCTAGAACTCATTGCTTACCTTCAGAAGGTCTCTCTCCAAACAGTATTCTCTTTTCAACTGTATAAGGAAGTCTTCCCATGAAATCCTCCTTGCTTCTTCCTTTGTCATGTTATTAGACTACCGTTTCCACTAAGCAATATTCTCTCTCCAAGGAAGTCTCTCTCCAAGCAGTATTCACTTTTCAACTGTAAATCAAACTCAACACTTTAGTAATTAGTTGTTCGGCTGCGAATATTGTTTTCTGCTTGTTGCTACAGTCGTAGCTTTCAAACACCATTTACATTTCATAAATCTAATCCATAACTATTGCTGGCATTGCTTCTCCGGAAACAATTGGTGGTTGGTGTTTTGCTAAAAAATTACACAAGTGGAACTCAACCAAATTGAATGAGAGGTTGTGGTGTTTGAACTGATGTGAGAAGAATATTGTAATAAAGACAACACAAGGGTTTACAAGCAAAGCCCTTCATCCTTGCTAGGATATCTGACACAAAACCTTGGGAGGTGATAATGATCGCCTGCCTTGATGATTTTATTGATAAAAAATGTTGATTACAGATGTGAATGTCTAAATGTATGTACAAGTATTGTAGATGTGCTAATTATGTATCTAGTATGTGTAATACAAGTGTTATTTATAGTCTAGATTAAGCAACAAGAAGTCTGATATTCCCGAGATCCATTGAGATCAGCATAGGAATGTTGTTTGACTTGGTATTTCGGGTATTAAGCATAATTGAGACGATTCTCTGTTGAGAATAAGTCTTTCATTGACTAATTTTGCACACGTGTCAATATGAAATGAGATTATAACTATTATAGGTGTTAGTAAATAATGATAATAATAATAATAATAATAGTTGCACCCTAACAATTGCCCCCAAATTATTCTTGTGTAATATTAATGTTAGCTTATTCAATATTTAAAGGAATAACTTAAAACAAAATAAAAAAGAGATGAGATTTTGAAGTTTAACAGATATGGTAGTTTAAATTTCAACGGATAGATTTCTAGCTGTTGGAATAGGTCAAATATCCCTTTTACCTCTCTGTGATTCCTGTATAAATAGGACATTCAGCTATTTAGTTTTATCGTAATATTTTAGCTCTTATTTCTAACGTTCATCACGTATCATCAAAGCTATTCTTCTTGTTCCTTTTCTCGTCCTTTTTCATCTTAAATCATGGGCAAAAATGTGACTCGCTCTCGTCCTAGTATAATTGCCATCCCTGATGAAGATTTCATGGATCAAAAAATCTTATCGTATGAGGAGACTTGTACCTTTGATGATGATGACATTGAAGCTATGAAATCAGCCCAAACTTTCCCTGCCGGTACCATTTTTTAAGCATTCAATCCAAGGATCCATCCAGACTTTGTTTCGTCCTCCTGGATCTGCTTTCCTTAGTATACTTTTAGTTTAGGTCTTTCTTATGCTTTTCCTGGCATCATCTCCGAATTCTTTGAAATCGCCAGGATTTCTTACATTCAAGCCATGCCGGTGGTTTGGAGGATCTTGTATTGGATTAACCGACTAAACCGTTCTATGGATCTTCGTATCGGTTTGAATGATTTAGCTAGCGTCTATGATATCTTAACCTTTGGGAACTCTCGTTTCTTATTGAAGGTCAAAACTGATAGATGCCCCTTTATTTTGAAATCCAAGCATAATGATGGTGCTTGGAAAGGAAAATACTTTTTTATGAAACGCGACTCCATTCCTGATGGAAATCTCTTACCTCAGTCCTGGGTTAAAAAGGGTAGGATTTCATATTTTTATATCGAGGATCCCGACACTCATATTTCTTATGTTTTTTGATTTTTTGCAGCTTTCAAGTTTGACGAGCTAGTTCCCCCTGCTGAACATTCTGAGGAGAGGATTGAGAGTTTCTTCGCCCGACCTAAGGTCGATAGGACATTCAAGCTTGAACATTCTAGCCACCAAGACAGTTCTACGACCATCATCCCCATGACTACCGGTAAGGATCCTTGATTGCTTTTAATTTTTTATATCATGGAGGATCCTAAATATTTTTTTGTTATTTCCAGGGTGTCCAAAGCTACACTTATCAGTGCTCATTTCTACCTTTCTGACATTGATACGATATTTCAAGTGGCCAACTATTTATGTAGAAAGAAAAGGTTGCTTCTTCCCTTGTCCCAAAGAAGGCCCATATTGATCTGACTATGAAGACGCCAGGATCCCGTAAGAGTAAAACTGCTGAAGTCACGAGTTTGAGTTTGGAAAATCTAGGGACGGAAGATGCACTCCAGAAGTTGGTTTTCTTCTCTCAGGTTGTAAGAAAAAAATATCTTTCTTCCCTTTACATTTTTACTCTTTTCTATTTCTTATATCTTTCTTGTTTCAGGTCTCCGAACACCTTTCTGCTGAGTTGAGGATTCGGGATGAAAGAGTCGAACAAGCCCTCAAAGAGCAAGAAAAAATGTTGAACGCAACCAATGAGGGCCTCCTTAAAAGGGTGGAACTTTTGAGCAAGGAGAAGGCCGAGAAGGAAGAGGAGCACATCGCGGATATAGAGGATGTAATCAATGATGTAAAGGCTAGCGTTGCCATGGCCATCTGGGAAGACAAGATCAAACTAGCTGAAGAAGTGGCCAAGGAAGGATCCTAGAACCTAGCAGGGTAGTGTGCCGCTCTTGCCCAACTAACTGGTGGACCTGTTAACACCAGGTAGGATCCTGAAGGGCGGCAGCCGAATGCGAGCGAGGGGGATAAGACCACAGGCAATGATGACCAGTATACGGTCTAGACCTTCAAAGAATTAGTTAAAATAGTTTTTCGTTTTAAGAGGTGTAAGAAAATATAATTTTTTGTGGGGCATGCGACCCGTATAATCCACGGTTATGCTTGCTTTTATATATACTTCTTTATTTGTATGATTGTCTTGTGATTGTAGCAGTTGGATTTTCGAGGATCCTTATAATTAGGATCTTAAAGAGTTCAGGATTTGCAAGAACTCTCAGGATCTAAATAACCTTAAAATAGTTAGCAACCCATTTAGGATCTCAAAATAGTTGATCCATGTATGTCAGGATCCTTGGATCTTTATGTATCAATATCCATGTATGTGAGGATCCTTGGATCCATGTATGCCAGGGTCCTCAAATGTCAAGATCCATGTATGTCAGGATCCTTGGATCTTTATGTATCAAGATCCTTGTGTGTCAGGATCCTTGAGTCCCTGCGCACAACAAACATTAGCTAGGTGTGGGCGTTAGTCTAGCTAACGCCCCTCCAATGCTTAAGTTAGTAATGCATTCAAGACTAGTAAATAATAATAATAGTTAAGGTAAAGAATATATGAACCTTGAGTTTGTTGAAGAGTGGCTGATCTTACTTACATATGATATGCTTTAACATGTATATCTAACCAATATGCCCCTCTTCTGCTTCAGTATCTATGAGATATTGTCCTTCCTACTTAGGTGCCAGTTTACCTGCACTAGGATCCTTGGTGTTTTGGAATGTTTTCCTTAATACTAAATATCATGTCTGGAATGTTCTAACTTTGATATTCTGGTTGTATGCCGTGGTGATTCTCTGTTGGTGACAAGCGATGCGGATCTTGAAAAGATCCATGAGTAGGGATCATTGCTTCTGCTGCGAACACCAGGGAATATGGGGTTTGGCATGTAGCTACTTTGGAAGTGGTCCTATTTGCCTATAGGACGAAACGAAGTTGTTCTGCCCATTTTCCTTTCTTTTCATCTAACCTTTTCTTCAAGTTATTGACTACGATTTTGTTGCTAGATTCTGCTTGACCGTTGGTTTGAAGGTGAACAGGAGTGGACATTATCATTTTGATTCCCCAACTCATGCAAAAGTCTCTTGTCTTTTTGCTTATGAACTGAGATCCGTTGTCAAATATGATTCGACAGGATCCCGAACCTGGGAAAGATATTGCCTTTAATAAATGAGACTACCTCTTTGTTTCTTACTTGAACAAAAGTTTCGGCTTCTATCCACTTCGAGAAGTAGTCTTTCATCACTAGCATGAAGACTTTTCCTCCTGGAGCTACCGACAATTTGCCCACTATATCCATCCCCCACTTCATGAATGGCCAATGGGAGATGATAGGATGTATAGGTTCTACTGGTTGATGCAGGATGTTGCTCTGTCTTTGACAAGCATCAAATTTTTGAGCATGTAGGAAGGAATCATTCTTCATGCTTGGCCAATAGTATCTTGTTCTCAACACCTTGGAGCATAAGGATTTACCCCCAATGTGATTGTCACAGTCTCCTTCATGTATATCCTTTAGAACTTCTAGAACTTCAGGATCTTCTAAGCATTTAAGGTATGGACCTGCCATAAATTTTTATATAATTTACCTTAGATTGTTACAAACCTTGAGAACCTTATTCTCAATGCTCTGTCACTTTTTCCTCTTTTGTGATCATGCGATTCTAGAGGTATTCCATAATAGGTTGGATCCAGGATCTTGAGGTTGGGGAAGGATCCTTGATGTTAGGATCCTTATAAGGAAGTTGACGATCGGGGCCTTCGATTGTAGCGACGCTGGTAGTTTCCTCGTGATCTTCGGGATCCTTCAGTCTTTTGGCAGGATCCTCGATCGCTTCAACACGTGGATTATCAGGATCCTGGTTTATGGCGGGATCCTAAGAGAAGATCCTAGATTGGCTAAAACATCTACTTTAGCATTGTCTTCTCTAGGAACTTGGTTTAGGCTGAATGCTTCGAATTCGGAGGCTAAACTTTTGAGGATCTGGAGATATAGTGATACTCTTTCTCCTTTTACTGCATAGGATCTATTAAAATGGTTAGTCAATAATAAAGAATTGACGAATATTTGAAGATCCTTGATTTGAAGATCCTTGGCTAACTGCAATCCCATGACTAGTGCCTCGTATTCTACCTCATTGTTGGTTACATTAAACTCACAACAGATTGTTTGGGGTAGGATGTCCCCATGTGGCGATTTTAGTATGATCCCTAGGCCAGTTCCTCTTTATTTTGATTCTCCATATGTGAATAATGTCCATCTTGCCATTTTTTATTCTTCTAGAAGTTGTTTGGCTTCTATTTCTACTTCAACTTGTACATCATCACTAAAGTCAGCCACAAAATCTGCCAATGCTTGAGACTTTAGAGCGGATGTTGGCTCATACTTTATGTCATATGTGCTTTGTTTCACGGACCTCTTTGCCATCCTTCCTGACATTTCTGGTTTTCTCATAACATTCTTAATGGGATAATTAATTCTTATATTTATAGGATGTGTTTCAAAATAGTGTCTTAATGTAGTAGAAGCAGTTACTAATGTAAGTATAAGTTTTTGAAGGTGGGAGTACGTGGTCTCAGGATCCCAGAGGCTTTTACTTACATAGTAGATGGGATGTTGGTCCCCGTTAAGATCCTTAGCTAAGACTCCAATCACCACATTTGAGGATACTGAAAGGTAGGGAAGAAGTGGCTCCCCATCTAATGGTTTTACCAATAGGGGTGATGAACTTAAATATTTTTTAAGTTCCTGGAAAGCATCTTCATGTTCCTTAGTCCACTCGAACCTTTTGTTCTTCTTCAAGATGTCGTAGAAAGGCTTGCATCTTTATGATAATCTTGAGATGAACCTATTTAGGGTTGCTACTCTTCCTTTTAGTCTTTGAATATCTTTTGTCGAGGATGGTGACTTTAGGTCGAGGATGACATTGATTTGCTCCGGGCTTGCTTCAATTGCCCTTTGGTCATCATGAATCCAAGGAACTTGCCTTATCTCGCTCCAAAGTGACACTTGGAGGGATTCAGCTTCATGTTATATTTGACCAGGATATTCAAGGCTTCTTCAAGATCCTTGAGACGATCTTCGGCTTTCTTAGACTTGACGACAATGTCATCGATGTAGAATTCCATTCTGTCCCCCAGTTTCTCTTTGAACATCTTGTTGACTGGTGTTTTGTATGTTGCACCTGTATTTTTAAGACCAAATGGCATGGCAGTATAACAATAGATACCTATTGGAGTTATGAATGTTGTATCCTCTTGGTCGGATGGTTCAATCTGGATCTGTTGGAATACCGCTGATGAATCGATGAATGTTAATAATTCATGACCCGCTTTCGCGTCTATCATGGAGTCTATGTGTGGTCAAGGGAAAGGATCCTTGGGACAAGACTTGTTAAGAACCACGTAATCTACACACATTCTCCACTTTCCATTCTTCTTTTCTACCACGGATACATTAGCTAGCCACCATGGGAATTTCACCTCCTTGAACATTCCTGTTTTAAGAAATTTTTCTACTTCTTCTTGTATAATTTGGTTTCTCTCCAGTGCGAACTTCATCCTCTTTTGGTGTATTGGTCTGAAAGATGGATCAATGTTAAGTTTATGGGTTATTATATTTTTGTCTATACCTGTCATGTCCTCGTGATTCCATGCAAATGTCTTGCTTTTAGCTTTGAGGGACTTTATTATATCTTGTTTGATTTGTTCAGGCATTGAGGATCCTATGAAAATTTTGGCTTCATGATACTCAAGGTTCAGGGACACTTCCTTTACATCTTGCTTTCTTGTTTCTAGCACATCTTGTGCCCCATGCTTTAATTACGATGCTTGTCACTACTAGAAAAACAGCCTTGTACGACACGCAATGCGTGTCGTAAAACGCTCAGACGACGTGTAAATGCGTGTCAAGGAAGGCCCTGTCATAACGAGAGACGACACGCTTTTGCGCGTCGTCTATTTACGACGCGCATTTACGACGCACATTTATGACATACATTTACGACGCGTAGTTATGACACACAATGTGTATCACGGAAGGCCGTGTCATAACGGAAGACGACACGCATTTGCGTGTCGTAACCTTACGACGCGCGTGTTTATGACACGCAATGCGTATCAAGAAATCCCCTGTCATAAAGGAAGACGACACACATTTTTGCGTTTCATAATTTTAAATGTTTTTAAAATTATATATTTTTGATAGACTTACTAATTTTCAAATTAAATAACACATTATAAGTCTCATAATACAAAATAAAATACCATAAACAATAAAAATAATTCATTGCACTAATATGTGAAATACAAATAATCATTCCAATAGTAAGTAAATATAACACATTGCTAATATTGCATAATATTTATTATAGAAAACAAAACATCTACAACATTAAAAGAAACCCATGAATTAATTCTCCTTTGACAATATCCTTTGATAATTTCCTTTCTAAGAGAATAACCTGAATGTATGAATGTATGAACTTTGAGAGGCTGCAGGGTGTGGAAGGAGGTTGCTAGAGCTATCAGAACATGAACATGGCAAATCAGTAATTTAACATGCAATACAATACAAGATGATATGATAGAGAAAATAGAAAAGTGAATACCCACCTGATCGGGTTAAGAAGATTCCAAAGCACTCATTTCATCCCTGCAAATTAATGGAATATGTTGCCACTTTTTTCATTAAGCCAAAGATTATTGATATAATTTAATATATTTTAGTGGTATGGAGTTAAACATCTCTCTGTAAGTCTAAGCACAAAAACGCCTTAATTGTCTTTTAAACCGGCTTGTTTCCGTTATTTGACATTTTAGAAAGCTTAATTGACATTTTACCTTAGGCAACTCCATTTTCTCTTTTGTGAGAAAAAAACATTATAAGGTTGTCCACTTCATTTGCCTCCATTTCTGAGTATTCCAATACATGGTCATAATCCTGTCAAGTTTCAACAAAAAAAATTACCACGAGAAGAACATTATTCAAATAAATTACAAATTATGAGAGTTCTAAGAACATTAATATATATATATATATATATATATATATATATATATATATATATATATATATATATATATATATATATATATAATTGACCTTAACATCAATACATTTAATGGTATCTTGACCTTTAAAACAATGACTTCGTAGGTATATGGCCTCCTGTGACCAATCTGCAAGAAGTGAAGTTTAAACTAACTTTACATACAAATATTTACAAGCTCATTCTATTTATAAACAAGATGATATTTTATCAGTTCTCTTTTTACATGTACAACTACCAATACTTGAGATTTTACTTTTCTGTCAGTTATTTTGGATTCATGTTTGATGCAAACCTGAGACCAGAGACTAAAGTTCTGTTAGATGAATGCCAGGTTCCCTAGAGAGAATAAACCACAAGAAAAAAAATGAGACAATAAAGAGATATTATTAGGAGACACGACATCGTCCTCTTTCAAAAGGAAAAAAACTTACAAATTTTCTGTCCCATACTCATGGTAAGACCTCTTTTGCATATTTTTGTTAGATCTTAATGGCTATAAGCTTCTATATACTTATCCAAAGCACATATCTTTATGGCCTTTCTGAGATTGACATATCACACACCTAAGAAAATAGACATGTCAAAACACCCAACATATATTATCGTTAGAGTGATAATATATGGTCATTGATTTAGATTTAATCTATAATTTATAAAGAATGGTGTTTTAGCTAAAAGTTTTGGTGTACCATTTATGCCTAATGAGTTAAACGGAAGACAAAAATTTACACGTTCATGCTTTAAGCCACCACATCACTTGCATAAAATAAACTTAAAAAGAAAGATTATAAGAATTTCAAAGACTTTCTTGAACTTTCTTCCCTCTTCTTATTATCTTATTCTTTGAAAACCACCGATCACCACTTATATACATCTACAACCAATAACAAATATGCTAGTCCCATTATTGCATGACTTTATTAATAGAACTTCGAATAAAAAGAGGTTTTTCTCTCACAAAAAGATTTTGCTTTAATTTCTTCAGACTTAAGAAGAGGAAGTTTAATTGCTTTCTTTTTACTAATTTTCTCAACCCATAGAACTGCTTAAAGGTATTCAATAATGATAGACTCTTATTTGCAGATTATGCTTAAAGGTGATAATTTCATCATACGAAAGTCCAATTGTTTGGGAAGTCTGTAAGAGTTCACATACAAAGTTGTTTTGGCATGGAACAGATTGAGATCGAATTCATTTTCATTATGGGTTAATTGAGTTAGAGACGTGAAGGCTTTGCTATTTTATTTTGGAATCGTTCGAATCGAACTACCTTTGCGTTGTAAATTGGTCGATTGCGTTGATGGTCAAACAAGGATTCACATTTAAGATCGTCGATTGGATTGAGGTTAATATCAGTTTCGCTTATGAGATCAAAATGGCTTGTTCGCATCTATGGGTAGCATTTCGTTCGCATCGATCGTTTTTGCATTGCTACTAATGTTTGGGTTCATTCGCATCTGTTAACAAGTGGTGAAAAAGGCAAATGTTTGCTTTGCATCCCTGAACTTTCAAAGAAGTGACAGTTTAACCCACTTTCGCAATGGGGGTCATAAAATGTGCAAAATGCTGAATTTTCATTTCGCATACCTGCAGTTTTCGCAAGTTGCCAGAATTTACCCAGTTTCGCAATTGGGCTAAAAATTCTATCAAATTGGAGAATTTTCAAAACAGGTCCCTGCAGTTGATGCGAATTGACACTATATGGCCAAATTCACATCTGGGGTAAAATTCCGCATTTGAGGTTGTTTTGACGCAACGGGTCACTACAGAATTTCAAAATTGACAGTTTCTACAAAAAAATTAGAAATTTATGTCAAAGGAGGTCTGAGAAGTATCGAATTCGAAAATTGTGATATTTTTGGATTTTCCGAATTTGTGCAAAACATTTATGCCATGTGTTAAGGGAGACTTTTGTATGGAAAATTCCGAATTGAGCCCTTTCTCATTTCGTTTCAGTTTATAATCAATTTTCGATTATAAAAGGGGGAGAGAATTAAATATGAGAATTTGAAAGTTGTGAATTTTTCATATTATGCGGAATTGAAGACCGAAGTGACCATGAGCAATCGAAGTTTATGAAGTGATTCGATTTGATATTCGGAAGTGGTTTGGGTTTTCCCGGTTCATAATGGGTTTGGACTTAATAAATATTTTTAGGGTGTGCTTTAATACTCAATTTTGGGTAATATGTTATGGACGTTTGGATACTCAAGAATTACCTTTTGATGCACGGGTTGTAAGGTCTCATACTCTAGAACCCGGATTGGAAGGTCATTAAATAATTGAAGATTTGAAGTTCATTTCTACATTAGTCACGCTTGAGGCTTAGTTCGTGAAGTTGCTCATTTTTGGAATATTGAAGATGAGTCATCCATTCCTAACTTTGAGGGGGAGAATGTTGGGTACAAAGCTCTCCATTAGATGACTAGTGAAGGTTTGGATTGAGAAGACCCACTTGCATATGGTATTGATGCCTTGTGACATGAGAGATGGGGATATATATATATATATATAGAGAGAGAGAGAGAGAGAGAGAGAGAGAGAGGGAGAGAGAGAGAGACATGTTAGCACCTCTATATATAGTGGGTTGCATAACACTTGTAGAGTGTGCTTGAGAGATGTAGTTCATTGTAACTAGTGAGTGGGATATTTATGTAGAGCTAGATCTAGATCCCTTTTTGTACTCATTTTCTATGATCGAATACGTCTTTTAACACCCAAATCACCGTGTTCTTTGTGTTATTTTAATTCTGCATGCTAAATCAAATGCTCATATTTCACTACATGTTGTCAAATGACGATTTAAGTACAAAAATTTTCAAATTCAATCCTGATTCTTGATATTCTGAACAACCAATGTTGATACCTGCTTTTGCTTAATATAGTAATGAATAGGAACGCACATAATTAAATGAGGATGAAGATGATAGTGAAGATTATAGAAATGATTTTATAAATGATGATGAATATGATAATCAAGGGATAAGTGGTGGTGCTAAAGCAGATCACAATGACACCGTACTTGGCGACTAGATTGATAAAAATGATCAAGGTAAAGTTGATGGTGTTGAAGGTGATGTTAATGATCATATACATGAGTACCAGATCGTTAAAAATAATGATGTGTTGAATGATAAAAATGATGATAAAAATGACACTTTTGTGAAGGTAAGTATATTGTGTATTTATTGTTTGTACATAATATATATATATATATATATATATATATATATATATGTTATATATATTATTCACTTATGATTTTAATAAATCAGGGACTGTAAATTTGGGTGAGGATGATAAAATCAAAGAAGGAATTTCAGATGATATTGTTGATAAACTTATTGGAGAAAAGAAGATAGAAGATGAATTAATTGTTGCAAGTCTGTTTAAAAGTTGTGCTGAAGGTGAAGTTGAAAATCCTAAAACAAAGAAGGATGGACAAGTTGTGGTAGAAGGTGAAGGTGGTGAATTTGGTATTGATTTGGCAATAGGGGTAGAAGACGATTCAAATAAAAATAAAGACAAAGGTAACTAGTTTATAAATATTTTTTATTCATATATGATTGTGTTTAATAAGATTTTTTTATGTTTGAATAGTTTTTTGTTTTACATTCATTTATAATTTTAAATTGTAGGTGTAGAAACTATTTTTGGTGTTCCAATTGTTAGTCATGATTCTTTAGAGTATTGGTATGATCCAGATTGATATCAATACTATTTGAAGGAAGTGAGAGATCAAAACAATAATGAAAACAAAATTGTCAAGGATTCAAGTGTTAAAGATGGAAAAAAATTAAAAAAGAGGAGAATGAGGTAGTTGCAGAGGAAACTACTAAAGAAGGTGATGAAAGATATAAAGATCAAAAAGTGATAGAATGAAAGGATTCAGATGAGACAAAATCATTGACAATAGGCAAATTTGAAGGGAAAATTGAGAAGTTTTTTGGTCTAAGCTTTAACCTTGGATTTAGTCAAGATTCTCAAAAGCCATCTCAAAATCAAAGTTCTCCTGAAATGATGAAAAATAAAAAGTTTCAGGATAGAGTTTATTTGGCAAAAGCAAGTCCAAGGCAACAATCTGTTGGTCCAAATGTATATGTTATTGATGCTAATTCAATTTCTTTTGCACCTCCTTTGGCTACATTAGAAGAACCATCAAAATTAAATTTAGACCAACAGAGAGTGATAAATGAAGAAGGTCCACTAAAAGCAAAGTTCGTGCAACCAAAAGATATAAATGAAGAAGGACCATTAGAAGTATATGTTAAAACAAAGAGAGAAATAAAGTTTACTTACATTTATAAGTCACCTTTAAGGAAAAGTTAATTGATTTTAAACCAAGTTTGACAATAGAAAAAAAAATATTGTTTGTCAATGGCTTTTAAGCCTTCATGGAAATCGAAGGTAAGTTTTTTAAAGATAAAATTAAACAATTATAAAGATAAGTTTTATTTTTAATAACATTTGAATAAATATGTATATGAATATGATGACTCTTATGGATTCAGATATTGTTGGATTTAGACAGAATTTTTAAATTCTCTACAGAAAAACCTATGTGCATGTAAGTGTTCTTAATTTGTGGGCTCATATACTAAACCATGAAGAGAAATTCAGATATGTTATTAAATCGACACACAGATTGTTCATGAATGTTAATACTTTAAATTTTTATTTTATTTATTTCTTTTCATGTTTTTATAATCATTAATGATTTTTTATATTAACTACTTACATTTTTTATATATCAATAACATGAAAATATTCAGTTATGATTTTAATTTATATTCAATTTTAATTTTACGATTTCATATTGCGTATTTTCATGTCTGACCTAAAACGTTAACCTATAGGGTCTCTAGTAATTTCATTTTAAATACTTTATAGTCATTACAGATTTTTTTATATTACAGACTTTGTCATTTGATTATAATCACTTGAAGGAAGATGGAAAATACAAAGTTTTCAAGGACAACTTCTCTATCAGTGTTTCGGGTGATAGAGACTTGAAGGTTTTGAAAGATTTTGACATGGTATATATATATATATATATATATATATATATATATATATATATATATATATATATATATATATATATTAATATACTGATGTTTCTTTCTAATATTACACATATGAATTTTAGGTATTTTTCCCTGTTTTGAAGCAAAAGCATATATATGTTATTGTTATCAACACGAAGAAACCTGCTTTTGAGGTTATTGACAATGGTGCAGATGATATTGTTCTTAATAATAAGTATGGAGTAGTTTTTAAACCTCTTGTAACTGTCAGTTAGATGTTTTATAAATATTATACTTTAAAATTTTCTAATATAAAATCATATATGATTTTCAGAAATTTTTTTTGAAGTGTCTAAAAGAGATCAAGCATGTTAAATCAAATAGATGGCTGATAAAAATATTAAAACAATAAGATTAATAATGCCATGGAGGTAAGTTTACAACAAAATGGATTGTGGTGTTTTTTCTATGTGGCATATGGAGAGTTATTTTGAAGAACAAGGTTCAAAATGGAAATTTGGTTTTCAAAAAAGAAGGTCCCGCTTATGAAATTTTTTGGAGAAGTTGAGAATGAAATATGTGGCAACAATTTTAACTTCTCAGATTAATTTGAAACGTGTTTTTGTCTTGAAAGTTGCTTATGATTATCATAAAGTTGATGGACAGACTCATGGTAAGCATTCATATAACGCTCAATCTGATATAGAAACTAGGTTTGCAAGTTTTATTTGATTGAATATTTTCTCATGTTGGAATTTAATGGATGACAGTTAATTAGATGTTTTTTTTGCATGTTGATGTTGTTTTAGGAAGAAGTTTGTTTTATGTTGGTATATTTCGTATGTATGGTTATGGATATTCTAAAAAATGTATGTTTCTATTTTGATGGATATTGTAAACAATTTAACATGTATTTTGATTGATTTGATTATGTAAGTTTGTTTTTATGAATTATATTATGCAACATTAATAAGAAGTGAATATGTTATGATTTTATATGTTACTAAGTTACTGGTACCCCTTATATGTTGTTTATATGTAATCATTAGTGATTACATATGTTGAACAACATATAACAAATATTTCATAAATTTTTATGTTTTTGTAATTGTAAATGATTAAATATATTGAACAATAGATAACATATATTATATAATTTTTTATGTTTTTATAATCATAAATGATTATGTAAAACAAATTTTTTTAATCATATTTGCTTTTGTAATCATAAGTGATTATGTGCATTTGTAATCATAAAAGACATAAAGTTAGATAGAAATTAGTAAACGAAATCATTTTTTTAAATGTAAAAAATACATTTGAAAATGATAAATATATTTTTTCTATAACTAACAAAATCAAAGAAAATTATATCAAACTAGATAGAAATTAGTAAACAAAGCCATAATACATTTTGTATTTTAAAAAGACTAAAAAGCATCAAGCAAAAAGTATAATATTTAGATAAAAATTACTGAGTTATTCATTACTGATTAAACTAGTAATTATCTATGTAGCTATTGTTGATTATTTTGCTGCATGTTTGGTAGGTCATGTATGCAAGTTATGAAGAGCCCTTTTTCCACATCCTGAGCATCTTCTTGTTTGCTTGTTTGAATTTTTGTATGTTTTTTCAGCTACACTTTGAACTCTATTCTTCTTTCCACTTCCTTTATTACTTTACACATTTAAAACATTGATTTCAATGTCTTTTAGGATAGAAATCCCCATAAGCTTTCCCACCTCTTCAACATCTTTCCTATTTCTCGACAATTCATTTGCAGGATCATTCTCACATTCCTTCAGCATGCTTTCTATTTTCTTATCAAAAGAATCCATTTTCTCTTTATTTTTCATTATAAAGTCCACACATGGTTTAAACTTTTAATATGCTTCATTGACATATCTATTAACTTCATTGTCTCATATATCGTATAAATGCTTACCAAAGTGATAATGCATTGATATTGCATCCTTCCTCCAACGATTCACAATGCATTGTTCAAGTATTTCCTTAATTACATATTTCAAGATTATGTTGAATGTGTGTTTGCACAAAGTCATCAAGCAGTTAAAGTGTGTACAATTGCATTTTAAATCTTTTTCTAGATGTTTTATTTGTACCTAATCAAAATAAAATTAAAAAATTAAGTGTTTTACAATTAAATCAACTATGACTGTTCATATTTGATTATGTTGTGATTCAACAAAATTTAAAATAATATTAGATTACCACAAATTCTCTTTTGGGATCGCTATTATTGTCCAGTTGTTCCACTTTATATAATCCCCATCCATTCTCTGTTCCAACATTTTTGTAATGATAGTGTAACATCCCAAAAATACCAAGTAAAATTTACATTATAAATAAATGAAAACCATTCCTTTATTTTTCCAAAAGACGACCAGAGTCGAAGTATTCACAAAACGTCAAAGTAATTCGTAAACATTCAGTGCGAAATAAATCTGCAGGGGATGCAGTGCGATCAAACCGGGCCCTTTCTTTTGAAACCAGAAGTACCTAGAAAATTTTAAAGATAAACCGTAAGTAAAAAGCTCAGTGAGCTCCCCAAAATACCACATACCATACATACATATCAGAACAAGGCTATAATGGGTCTATTTTGCCCCCGAGTCTATTTCATCTCTGAGTCCTTTCTGACTAAATCGGTATTTTTCAACTGAATGATTCTATTTCACCGTTAGGACTATGTCACCCCCGATTCCCTTCTGACTGAATCGGTCTTTTTCAACCGAATGAGTTTATTTCACCCCATAAACATATATCATTTAGGCATTCAAACATACAAGAAGTGTCACAAAGGCAACAAGTAAATAGGACATCTAGTGTCCTACAGTATAGTGAGAAAACTTACCTCAATCAACTATCAAAGAGAAAACACGAGCTAGAGATGCTGACCCCCGAACTCCTTACACTATCAATTTAGCAAAACATCCATAAGTCAAAATCAATGTAATAAAATAAAAACGACAAGTCCTCAGACTAAGACTAACTCTTCTAAGGGCAAAAGACCATTTTTCCCTTCCCGAGACCTACCCTAATAGTTGACCAAAAGTCCACGGTTCCAAAAATCAAGCACTACTTCCGTTGACCTACGTGATGCATACTCCAGCTCTACGCATGTCATAAAGCCTTATTTCATAATAAAGGGTCCAACCAGGCTATGCTCTACGTAACTTTATGTACACTCTGCGTACGTCTCCAGATCCAAAACTTCATTTGAAACCCTTGATACATTAAGACCTTTCACTCAAAGCCAAGATAAAATTCCTAATAGCTCCATAATGGTTAAAGTTCCAACTTCAAAGGGACCAAAAATGCATTTTTCTCAACTTAATCCAATCATTCCAAGTCTCAACTTCAGAAACCATACCCTATGACTGATGATCATCCAATTGTCACACCTATCCCCAGTTACCTAACTAGGAACACCACCAAACCATGAAAACAAAATACTCAAAACATCCTGATTGTGAGTTTCATCCAATCCCAATTCCAAAAATTGTACCCGAAAAACTTAAATAGACACCTGATTTTCTGACAAGTCATCACCAACCCACTGCTTTCACGAGTATAGTGATGTTAAATCCAAGAATCTCTTGTAGCATCCAAATCCCTCATCAACTCAGGTGTACCTCCACCTGACAAAACACTCAAAACACTTACGACAAACATCATGACACGAGATTTCAGAACTGATACACAACATTGGTGACCAACCACCTAATAGACAACCCGCAAGCAAACAGGGTTCATACTGCAAACATTGAACAAGAGGCTTATGATGCATAATTAATACTCCTAAAAAACTTTTACCGTCCACATGTTCCAAACCAGCTGGTCACTGAGTCTCCCGACTCCCAACAGCGCACTAACACCCAAACATGCTAATAAGACTAACGATTCGAGACCTAAGAGTCTCAATCAAATGACTAACGGATCCCACCAATATGAATCATACAACAACTGGTTAACAATACTTCATGACACCTTCTAACCACTAAAACAATAAGCTCACGGTACTACGCCGATTTTCCATCATTCCATCATGGGCCTAAAGACTGACGACCAGCACCATAGGGGCCTAAAGATACACAAACTACAACCCACCGATTTGAAGGAATCCAATCAACATCCCCCTCTATACCAACCAAACACCACATTAGCCATACCTTCTATAACATATAATCCCTTTAATAGAACAGGCTGCAACCAACGCAAAATCAGACGAAAAACATGGTCACACACAACCAGAGAATGAGATAGGACGTTATAATCTTGTTCCAACTCAAAGGCTATAGCCTAAATAAGAACCATTCCTATAATTTCAAACATGTGCTCTTTTTCAATCTTGTTTAGCCCACATACACCCCTCCCAACAATATCTAATGAACTTGCCACAATACATACCCTCAAGAGAACCCAATACCAACCCTTGATCTACTATATTTCTTTTTCCTCACGACCTTACCTAAATGGGTGAAGTACCAGTAGATCAAAGGAAATGAAGAACCTCAATCGTTAACAAAATCGTCCACATAAATGACTGAAACAAGGTCTTGCCCCTTGAGTGAAACTGAACAGATTCCACAAAAACATAACTAGCTCGATAAAACTTCCAAAGTTATGCAAAAATGTTTCTAAAACCCTGGTCGGATCAATTCAAATACCAACCCTGTCAACATGACATGCCAAAATTAGATTATGCACAGATCCAAAGCCACATATAAAAAAGTAAACAATACCGCTCCGACGTCCGAACTCCCAATAACCAAGGGCAGTTGCCAAACCCGAGCCTACTATGAACAATACTTCCATAACCAACAATTGAGGGTACCCATACCCATAAACCAAAAGGTACTAATACAGATAAACTTTTGAAAAACCTCATCCCTTGACGTTGACTAAATTTTCCCACGATCGAGAATGCATTGACAACTAATCCTCTGATCCAATACACTACTAAACGAAGCACATGTGGAACTACAGATACAAACTCTTAAGTTTATTGACAACTCATAAACTGCTCATCATAGGATATAGATAGAAATCTATGCAACGAGCTAACAAATCTCTAAATAATTGATACTCAACATGAGTGACCCAAACGACTCATGACCTAAACATCGACAATCCTGAAAGAAACCACAGGTTACCACGAGCTCCTTGTCTAACAGCTTCCTGATGCAAAGAAAACTCATGCATTTATGAGCACATACATCTAATAACAACCTACCCTGCTCCCCCGACTTGACCAAATTTTGAACTAAAGTCTCGCATACCCGGACCGCAGATCGATATGATCCATTCTTCTGAAACCATAAACTCTAACAGATCGATGATCCTCCAAGCAAAATACCTAGTTCTCCCCAACTTATGGATCGAACTACCACCAACTGTGATTACAAATAGAACAAAACTCTAACCGGCTCAACCAGATACGTAGCATGCCTTACCCTTGGAATGTATAACACAACGCAAGATGATCTTCCAGATAAAGGCCAAGCAAACTCAAATAGATTCTGGATCTCAGATGGAGACCTCAAAAACTCCTCACTCATAACCACCTCTAAAGCCAAGAATCCTTTGCAGATGCACAAGCAAAAATATCTGATAGTCTATTCATAGCACCGATTCTTTATCTGGAAACAAATTGACTACCACACACCTTGCCTAAAAATCCTGAATAAACAGTTCATCGCGAGAAGTACTCATAAATACAAGTAGCATCATTTTCTTAGTCAGTGTACATCAGAGACAACAAAAGTTGTTGTTACCGATTTACCTCCGTTGATCACCTGAAAACAATCAACTAGCATCTGAACTAACTAAAAGGTCACACCTTATGATATGATGAGTCAAACTCTCTACACGTTGTCTATCAACATCAGCGTCTATACCATCAGTGTCAGCATATCTAGCCTATTAGTGCCAGCGCTTAGTATAGGTATTCTATATAATCTTTTGTATATTACGTAGTGATATATATATATATATATATATATATATATATATATATATATATATATATATATATATATATATATATATATATATATAATAGATAGCAGATCTGATATCCTTGTGATAATAGATACAATCCCTTCAATTAAGGAATATACCTGTATAGATTAGTATATATTGAATAGTAGGGTGAAACCCTAATGTTAACATGTCCTGGTGTTGTTATCATCTTTGTGAAAACATGTCTTCTTGGTGAAGACAAAACCCTTTCTTGGTGAAAGAAAGTTTAGAGAACTCCATGTGTTATTTACTTTTTGTTCTTTGTTTTCATAGATTAGTTTACTTTTGTTATTTATGATGGGTTTTGAGCATTTCTAACACTCCTAAGTGTACATGCAACCCTAGAAAAACCTTGGATCTATGTTTGTCTAAAATACATGCAAAATACTTTTTCCAAGGTTTATAATCCTATCTAGCATACATGGGGAACTTTAAACGTAAAGATGGCTAGAATTACATACCTTGTTGTTGTTTTGATTCCTTGAAAACCTTGAGAGCCTAGCACCCCAAGTGTGATGCCTCAAATGTTTCACACAACACCAAATGCTCTTCGAATAAACTTTAAGAGAATGTAGAACACTTCTAATTCGGCTTTCCCTCTTGTCTTACTAGTGTAGCCGATTTTGGTAGATAACATGTTCTTTATATAGTGTGTTGCATTAGGGTTACACCATGTAAACCCTATTGTAACATGGCTCTTCCTTTCCATGACCCATGAGTTTGTAACTCGCATGGATCATCCATGGAGAATCCTATGGACCTTTGCCCAACTAGATAATCCATTGAGCATCTAGCCCACTATACAAGTATGGATGATTTACACAATCAACCCATATATTTAATTAGTTTCCTTTTTGATCACTTAATTAATTCTAGATTATTTCTTGATCAATACTAATTAAATAATATTATTAGTATATTAGAACTTATAATATATTAATAAACCACAAGTGTTATTTCTCTCATTTAGTCTATCCAAATGCATGATGCCATGCAACCCAAATGGACCATGCCGGGTCGGGTCAAGTACATACCAGAAATAGTTATGGACTTAGACACCTTATCCAACAGTCTCCCACTTGGATAAGTCTAATAACTATAACTGCAAGTATGACTTCAGGAACCGATCAACAATCGTAGTTCTTTTCATGGTCTCTCGGAACTGAGAAGATGATGATACGCCATTTCAGATAAGTGATCATATAATCCTCTGTTCTAGATATCACCCGGACAAATACATGGAACAATGTCTTACTTTTGTCCAGCAGTTTGTTTCTCGATTTCCGATTTGTTTGACATAGAACTTAGTTGAACACATCAATTTAGTTCTGACCGGGCCCGGTACATAGGTCAAAACAAAATCATCGAGGGGACCAGATATCGCTTCTAATCCAAGAAGGAACAGATAAACTTCGACTCATATGCTAGTTCTACTACTTGTTAAATCACACACAATGGCACGTTTTATAACATCGAGTTACCAATGCGTTTTCGCACGATCAATGCATAACCAACTCATAGTCAACAAGTCATATCTCTAGGTTTAAAGACTTATATGATATTACCGTCTTGCGATCACTCGAGATAAATTCCATGAAATGATACCAGCGAGCATGGGTTGAATCCAATACTCAGAACTTATGAGCACTCATGAGTGTTGAGGCCATGTCCAACATCATAGACCTCTACAACCAACTCATGACAGTCTTAATTCATATCTACTTCCAACATATGACTGACTGTGGATAATTTGAATAATATGTAAAACACAACATAAATATTCTGGAAGTCAAAACATGTAAAAGAAATAATAGTAAACGATTGACAAAAGATAGCAACACTTTACTCATAAATAAACACAACTTTTATTCATCATCAAATGTCAATTACACTTTACAAATTTCAAAACTATCTAACTACTAAACCTAATACCATCCTTCAGCCCTATGCTCCTTGCGTGCTGGAGATGCTTAACCCTACCCAGTCCCTTCGTGAGGGGATCTGCCGGGTTCTCATCCGATGATACCCTCTTTTCCACGAGGAGTCCTTCTTCTATTCGATGTCTGATGAAATGATATTTTCTGTCAATATGTCTGGATCTCCCGTGATCCCTTGGTTCCTTTGCTAAGGCAACAACACTTTCACTATCACAGAAAATCTCTACGGGCTTCTTTATTGCTGGTACAACTACAAGGTCTCCAATGAAGTTCTTTAGCCCTATCGCTTCCTTTGCTGCCTCGCTTGCCGCTATATATTCTTATTCGTAAGTTGAATCAGCCACTGTCTCCTGCTTGGAACTTTTCCAAGAAATTGCTCCTCCGTTTAAGGTAAAGACCCAGCCCGACTGAGAGCGGAAATTATCCCTATCAGTCTGGAAGCTAGCATCACTATACCCTACAACTCTCAAGTCATCACTCCCACAAAGGGTAAGGACCCAATCCTTAGTCTTCCGCAGGTACTTGAGAATGTTCTTTACCGTCGTCCAGTGATCCTTACCAGGGTTCCCCTCATACCTGCTAACCATGCTCAAAACAAAGGCTACATCAGGACGAGTGCAGGTCATAGCATACATGATCGAGCCTACTACAGAAGCATAAGGTACTCGACTCATTTCTACTATCTCAACCTCGGTACTCGGGCTCTGAGTCTTACTCAATCTAGCGTTACTCTGGATTCGTAATTCTCCTTTCTTGCAATCTTGCATGCTGAATCTCTTCAGCACTTTATCCAAGTATGTACTTTGACTAAGTCCAATTAGTCTTTTACTCCGGTCTCTCAGAATCCTTATCCCTAGAATATAGGCAGCTTCTCCTAGGTCTTTCATAGCGAAACACTTCCCAAGCCGGGACTTCACTTCCTGCAAGGTTGGGATGTCATTTCCTATGAGTAGTATGTCATCCACACACAGTACCAAAAAGCTAACTATACTCCCAATAGCCTTGACATATACACAAGATTCATCTTCACTCCTCGAAAAGCCAAAGTCTTTGACTTTCTCATCAAAGCAAAGATTCCATCTGCGAGGTGCTTGCTTTAATCCATAGATGGATTTCTCAAGCTTACACACTCTATTTGGGTTCTCTGTACTGACAAAACCCTCAGGCTGACTTATGTAAACATCCTCAACCAACATTCCATTAAGGAAAGCGGTTTTGACATCCATTTGCCATATTTCATAGTCATGAAATGCAGCAATGGCTAACAGTACCCTAATAGACTTGATCTTGGCTACTAGTGAAAAGGTCTCATCATAATCAACTCCTGGAGTTTGAGAAAAACCCTTTGCAACTAGTCGCGCCTTATAAGTGTGTACATTACCATCCATGTCGGTCTTCTTCTTGAAGATCTATTTGCACCCAACTGTCTTACGACCTGGTACATTGTCAACCAAGTTCCAAACTTGATTGTGATACATGGACTGTATCTCGCTGTCCATTGCCTCTTTCCATTTAGCAGATTCGGGTGCCATGGCTTCCGCATAGTTGTTAGGTTCATCCAGACTTACCAGTGTCTCATCACTGATAAGTGTCTCACCTTCCGCGGTAATATGGAAACCATAGTAGTGCTCATGTGCATTCCTAACCCTCGTGGAACGCCTCAGAGGTACAGACCTGTCAATTAGATCAACAGGAGTTTCCTCCTCAAGTTGACTTCTAGGGTTTGAGGTTCCTTCACCACTTGACTCTTGAAGTTCTTCAAGGTCAATTTTCCTCCCACTGTTTCCTTGGATTCTGAACTCTCTCTCTCTCTCTCTCTCTCTCTCTCTCGAAAGAAACCCCTTCTTGCTACAAAGACCACATTCTCACTGGGTCTGTAGAAAAGGTAACCAAAGGATATCTGTGGGTAGCCGATGAAAATACACCTCTCACTTCGAGGTTCGAGCTTATCGTGAGTCTCGCGTCTCACGAAAGCTTCGCAACCCCAAATCTTGATGTGGGCTAGACTAGGAACTTTTCCAGTCCACATCTCGTGAGGTGTTTTGGCAAGCTTTTTTGTAGGGACCAGATTAAGGATATGGGCGGCAGCCTCTAAGGCATACCCCCAGAATGAGATTGGTAGCGTAGCTCGAATCATGATGGAACGAACCATGTCCAACAAGGTTTCGTTACGCCTCTCAGCTACACCATTCAACTGTAGTGTCCTGGGAGGTGTCAATTGTGAGACAACCCCACATTCCCTAAGATAGTCGAGGAACTCTGTACTAAGATACTCACCACCACGATCGGATCGAAGCATCTTAATGTTCCTTCCCAATTGATTCTCTACTTCCTGTTTAAACTATTTAAACCTATCGAAAGTCTCTGACTTATGCTTGATTAAGTATACATATCCATATCTACTATAATCATCTGTAAAAGTCACATAATAACGATTAGCATCCCTTGTGGCAGTTTTGAAGGGTCCACACACATCCGTGTGCACTAGATCCAACAAAACTTCACCCCTAGCACACGAACCTGTGAAGGGTGACTTTGTCATTTTTCCAAGTAAGCATGATTCACAACTATCATCTGACTTTAGGTCAAATGACTCCAAGACTCCATCCTTTTGGATTTGGCCTATGTGTTTCTTGCTTACATGTCCAAGACGACAATGCCATAATGATGCTTTATCCAAGTTATTATCATTAGCAAAATCAATACACAACACATTATTTCCTAAATTATCTACAACAGACACAGCTTCATACACACCATCACAAGGTAATGCTTTAAAATAAAACACATTATTAAAGAAAGCATTTATTCCACCAACTTCATTATCAAAAGAAAAGGTGAACCCTTTTTTGTACAAAGCATGAAAGGAAATAACATTTCTTTCCATTTCAAGCGAATAACAACATTTATTCAAATCTAAAGTAAACCCACTACTTAGCAACAAAGTATAAACTCCAATCTTGGTGATAGGTGAAACTTTCCTATTCCCCATGATCAAGTTTATCTTTCCATACTCCACATTCTCACTTCTTCTTAGTCCCTGTAAATCACAACAAATATGAATACCACAACCGGTATCAAGGACCCAAGAGTTAGAATAGGGTGAGTTATTAGATAATATAGTGTAAATACCTGCATGGTTGGGTTTGACTTTCCCATCCTTCAAATGTTGCTGGTACTTTAGGCAGTTCCGCTTCCAGTGCGCCTTTTCATGGCAGTAGAAGCATTCAACCTCTTTTGGGTCAGCAGAAGGAGTGACGAAACCTTTCTTGGTTCCGCTTGAAGAGGAGCCATCAAGGGTCTTACCCTTGGTATGAAGTTTGGAGGAGTAGGAGTGGTAACAACCGACTTACCTTTAAGACCTGATTCTGCGGTCTTTAGGAGTCCCTGAAGTTTGTTGAGGGTGACTTCTTCCTTGTTCATGTGGTATGTCATGCGAAATTGATCATAACACGATGGTAAGGAGTGCAAAATGATATCTATTGCTAACTCCTCTGGGAAGTTCACATTCAGCTTCATCAGACGGTCCACATACCTTTGCATTTTCTGCATGTGGCCCGTGATGGGTTCACCATCTTTCATTCGGGTTGTTATCATGCAGGAGATGATTTCATATCGCTCTTGACGAGCACTCTGATGGTAGCGGTCCATCAAATCCTGGTGCATCTGAAAAGGATAGTAGTCCTCATAGGACTTTTGGAGCTCGACTGTCATAGTGGCCATCATGATGCATGCCACTTTGGTAGCATCTCTTTCATGTGCCTCATATTCAGCAAACTCCTCAGGAGTAGCAGTTGGCTCAGGTACCTTAAGTTCCTTATCGAGAACATATTCTTGTTCTCGTAACGAGTGACCATCCTGATGTTCCTGATCCAATTCGTAAAGTTGGATCCATCAAAGATGACTCTCCCACAAAGGTTCATGAGAGAGAATGAGCCGGTAGGGTTTGAGCCAGAAGCAGCATTGTTGGAAGACATCTGAAAAGAAGAAAACAAGTTTAGATTAGATATAAAGATAGTCCTTAATAAAACACCCAAATGTAATATTAAGGCTAGGATCCAATCACAATATATTATAACTTAAAAGAGGGATGCCATAATCTAAGCTAAAATATATTTGAAAGGTAGGTGAATGACGATTCACCAATTTCCACCATGAAAACGAAATATATAAATTATTAGGTTTTATTTGGTTTTTAGAAACTCCTAGATTCTTTTGAGATTCATTGAACCTTTTCAATGGCATGTTTCAATCTCGAGTGTGCCCTTCATGTTTTGTGACTGGGATACCGAGGATCACAAAACAAGGTGTGAAGTAACCATGCAAATTACTTGGTACTCTTAATGTTTTTCACTTAATCGATGTGCCGGTTAACCACATGCGCTCCACCGACCTATGAAAAACCTTAAGTCACCCTTTGCCTACCTTGTTAAGTCTAAGTTAGTGTGCCGGTTAACCACACACGCTCCACTAACGAGTTAATCAAAGTGTAAAGTGTAATTTCATGGGATAGCACCTTATTCACATTTTCCTAAGTAACTAATATTGGGAATTTATAAAAACATTTAGTTACTTTATAATAATCATTATACTTTTAATGAGAATTTTAAGTCATTGTCCTACCCGTTCGGCTAATGACCATCCACCAGTCAAGGAAGCGGTGGGTGAGAGTGGACACCCATTATGTTGCCATTTTATAGGCAACAACCTTATACCCCCCTTATAGATCGGCTTTGTGAATGAGGCCTACTAACGGTAAAACGACTTGATCTTATACATATATATATATATATATATATATATATATATATATATATATATATACATATATATATATATATATATATATATATATATATATATATATATATATATATTAAACTTATAATATTATAAAGTATAAGGGTTGAATTTTAACTTTTTAAAATTCTAGGGGTTGGAACTAAAGATTACTAGATGACTTCACATGTTCCAAATCTTGAGGGCAAGTTTTGTAACTTTACAAAACCTTTCAATTCATAACTTATGAGTTATTAAAATGAAGACTCTTCATTTTTTATAACTTGTGTGTTCTTTTAATGGAATTAATACAAAGAGACTTTTGGTTATCCATAACTTGAGGACAAGTTATGGACTCCATTAAAACACATAAAGATCATGAATTCAGAATTAAACAAGTAATTCCTATGATGTATCAAGAACTCATACGAATATGAATCAACATATCAAAATTTCAAGAACATATGAACACATATAATCATTAATTTTGATATTAGCCATTGAAAATGGATTAGAACAATCATTACACCATCTAGGGCGATGTTTCTAGTCCATTTAGGGTAATGTTTCTGCAACAATCATTACATATGAACACATATAATCATTAAAACACCAAAAACAGTTTAGGGTAACTGTTTGGTCATGGACTCGTTGAGCCATTTCCAGCAGCAAAACTCGAAAAACTGCACTCAGGGGCTTCTACTCGTCGAGTGCAAGAACCTACTTCACGAGTAGGATAAGTTTGGTCATGGACTCGTTGAGCCCCCCCATGGACTCGGCGAGTTCATGCGTCAGAATGCATAAAAACGAGTTTTTGCACAATTTTGCATCAAGTATCAAAACAAACAAGTCTAGGCTCTGATACCACTGATGGGTTTTGAGCATTTCTAACACTCCTAAGTGTACATGCAACCCTAGAAAAACCTTGGATCTATGTTTGTCTAAAATACATGCAAAATACTTTTTCCAATGTTTATAATCCTATCTAGCATACACGGGGAACTTTAAACATAAAGATGGCTAGAATTACATACCTTGTTGTTGTTTTGATTCCTTGAAAACCTTGAGAGCCTAGCACCCCAAGTGTGATGCCTCAAATGTTTCACACAACACCAAATGCTCTTGGAATAAACTTTGAGAGAATGTAGAACACTTCTAATTCGGCTTGCCCTCTTGTCTCACTAGTGTAGCCGATTTTGGTAGATAACATGTTATTTATATAGTGTGTTGCATTAGTGTTACACCACGTAAACCCTAATGTAACATGGCTCTTCATTTCCATGACCCATGGGTTTGTAACTCCCATGGAGCATCCTATGGACCTTAGGCCGACTAGATAATCCATGGAGCATCTAGCCCACTATACAAGTATAGATGATTTACACAATCAACCCATATATTTAATTAGTTTCCTTTTTGATCACTTAATTAATTCTAGATTAATTCTTGATCAATAATAATTAAATAATATTATTAATATATTAGAACTTATAATATATTAATAAACCACAAGTGTTATTTCTCTCATTTAGTCTATCCAAATGCATGATGCCATGCAACCCAAATGGACCATGTGAGGTCGGGTCAAGTATATACCAGAAATAGTTATGGACTTAGACACCCTATCCCACAATTTATACTTGAAGTGTATCCGATCGATACAAAACCTTAAATTGGTATCAAATCGGGTTTTTTCATACACTCAAGTAATCATGTCGTATTCCAATAATCCCAAATCATTTGGTCTCAACAAAATTACTCCCTTAAATGAACATAACTATGCTATGTTGAAAACAAAGGCCATGGTTGTTCTTGAAACCATGGACTATGAGATGCAAGAGATTGCCGAAAAAGGTCCTCACATTCCTATGTATCAACCTATCATAAATAATGGTCTCGTTAGCTCCGTGAAGAAAAAGCCAGAGACAAGTTATGATGACGATGATAAGAGACTGCTTAGTCTTGATGTTAAAGCCATGGTTGCGAATGGAAACTCTATTCCCTATCACGTGTATCATCTTATACAAAATTGTGAATCAGTTCAAGAGATGATGCACACGTTGACCGTGGCGTATGAAGGCACCGTAGAAGTCCAGGCTACAACTATCAACAACCTTAATCATTGATATGAGCATTTCTTTGCTCAACAAGGTGAGTCGCTTACCCAAACATTCAATAGATTTAACTGCTTGTTTAATGCTATGCGCAGGCTGGGAATCATCAAACATTCATCCTATTTGGTTCTGAAGTTTCTTGACTCTCTTGGGAAAAGTAAGGAACATCACGCTGATCTTCTTAAGAATGTTGAAAAGATTGATGCAATGGATCTAAACTCCTTGTTTGGTAATGTGAAAATTATGAAGAGACCAAAACTCTTTGTAAAGAAATTGTGAAGGGCTCAAGCAAGGAAAAGTTTGTTCCTATGGTGTCTCGAAAGAAGCAATGAAGCACCTCAGCGTCTCAGATAACTCACATCAGGTGGAAGAGAGTGATGAAGACCTCACTCGTGAACTTGTTGCCATCGCTGCTCTTATTGTTAAATGTTACAAATAAAGGAGATCAAACGGGGTTCGAAGAACTCAGTTTAGAGGAAGCAGCTCAACAAGGAGATCCACTTCAGAGAAGAGAATCCTAGGTAATTTCATTAATCATGGAAGCCCTGGTCATTTTGCCAGGGACTGCAAGGAGAAGAAAGAAGCTCAAAGTCTAGAGAATTATGAAGTCTTATACAAGAAGCTGGTGGCCCATATGAAAAAGGAAAACATCACTCTACCAAAATCTTTCATTGCAAAACAAGAGAATCATGAACAACGGGTGGAAGAAGAGGAGATATCGAAAGATGAGGGGCTAAATGTTAAGGTTCCAATGGTTGTTATCAATGATTCCCCTGATGACATGTGTAGCGTTGATGATTCTCACGCTGTCAAAGGATCAAGTCTAAATCTAATACAAACTTGGCACTTAGATAGAGTAAGATCTAGACACATGACTGGTTACAAGTCCATGTAAACATACATTGCATAAAAGTGTAGCACCCATAAAATTCATTAAGTTATTACAATTTGTTTTCAAAAAGTGTAAGCTCTAGACACATGACTGGTTACAAGTCCAATTTAAAACTTTTTAAAACATTTAAAATCATTAAGTTATTACAATTTTTTTTCAAAATAGTTTAAGCATCAGAGTAATCCCCAGAACCAAATCATGAAAATATAAGGAGGTGCATGATCACGCCTTCGCCTTCCCGCGATCATTAGATGTACCTGAAACATATTCAACAACTGTAAGCCTGAAGCTTAGTGAGTTCCCCCAAAATACCAACGCCATACAAATATAACCATAACATATAAACAAACAACATGTATAATGAGCCATCAGCCAGACCGGACCGCCTCACAGGCCATTAGTCTATATGGACTGCTCTCCGAGCCATCGGCATGCCTGGACTGCCTCTTAGGGCCTTCAGCCTATCCGGACTGCTCGTCGGGCCTTCGGCTTGACTAGTATGCCCTAACCGGGTCTGCAGTCTATCCCGTCCGCCCTGGGTATGTTGGCCTACAACACAAAGCACGACCTGCCTCAACCTAACCCCCAATCAAACAATCATGTGCACATAAATATAATATGCTAGCTAGCATGTACAGATAGTCATACATATCTAACATATCACTAACATAGCAGCCATCCTATAACCATGATACCGATCTAACCGATCAGTAACATAGCAACCATCCTATAACCAGGTTACTGATCTAACAGATCACTAACATAGCATAATCCTCTAACCAGGATACCGATCTAAAAGATCACTAACATAGCAACCATCCTATAATCAGGATACAAATCATAAAGGGTCGGCCTTAGTGCGTTAGACCCTCTTGATATAGTGAGAAGAACACACCTCACAAGTAGCTCGGAATGATAATGTCAAACTCCTCCAAATACAACTCCAACTCCAACACCTACATCCACCAATGATCCACTTCCATAAATTCCCAAATTACTAAAATACCCCCTGAAGTCAAACTGCTTAACCCTTGGTCAAAGTCAAAGTCAACGGTCAAAGTCAACAGTCCATGTTGACCCAACTCGTCGAGTGCAGCTAGCAACTCGTCGAGTTCCTTAAGAACTCAAAAAATCATAAAAACCCTAATTGACTCACCGAGTTTCCAAAGAACTCGCCGAGTCCATGCAGGGTCCAAATATCGAGAAAAACCCTAACTAACTCGCCGAGTCTTCTTACTGACTCGTCGAGTTCATACTGAACCAGAACAGGTAATTTTCATCCGACTCGTCGAGTCGGCCATGCGACTCGTCGAGTTCCTTCAGTCCATTTCTCATCCAGATGTTATTAAGCTACCCCAAAGCTCCATATTGTAGATCTAACCTCCTAGGCCATGGTTCCCACATAAAGTTGCAAACTTTACGTACATGCATGGTCCTAAATGCTAAAACCCAAGGAGAAGGGTCGATGCTTGCTAAATCTGATAACTTTATAACTATAGGGACCAAGAGGAGTCCAGATCTTAAGTTACAACTTCAAATCATGACCAATACCCGAAATAACCCACAACCAACTAGAAAATCGCCCTAAATCTTTGTATGAAGAAATCTAGCTAAAGATAAGTCAAGTTAACGACTTGTTACCTTCAAGATGATGCCAAGATGAAGTAGAGTCAGATCCACAAGCTTCTTTTTGCTCCAATCTCCTTAGACTTCAAGTCTTATTCACAAAATGCACCAAGAGCACTATTTAAACCTCACAAAGACTCAAGAACAAGGTCTAGACTGATTAGGGTTTCTACTGGCCGTCAAGAGGTGGTAAGGAGATTAAGGAAAGGACATAAGGTCCTTTAAATAGGGTGCAAACCCAAAAATTTAGGGTTTCTATGCACAGACCCTACACGTCGAGTCGGGGTCCTCCGACTCGTTGAGTAGGAATCATAAACCATGCGGGTCAACTAGGATCGACACGACGAGTTGGGGCCTCCAACTCGTCGAGTTCCATCAGCAAAATGAACATAAAGCTTTTGAAAATTATACCTTGAAGTCTGGGTGTTACAAAAAGTATGGTCCAATAGTGGTCTTTGGTGACAATATTGGAAGAGTTGTTACATGTGTTGGAACTTTTGAATGAAGGACGATTAAGTTAGAGGATGTGTTCTATGTCGAGGGTCTAAAAGGTAATATTATTTCAACCAATCAACTCTAGGATGCGGGTTATAAAGTTCTTTTCAATCGTCATGAGGGAAAGGGGTTTGATTCTGAGAACAAAACTGTCCTTCCTGCACTCAGGGACAACGATATTTATATGGTTTTATTTTGTTGGTATAGACATTAATACTTTATTTTGTTTTTTTCATGCTTCGCTTCTTTGAAAAATTTTGAACATAAGTTTCTAGAATTTTACTTTATTTACTATAACTTTTACTTTAAAAAATTCTTTTTAACTATTACTTAACCAAATGAGTATACATTGTACATACACATTTTGCTACTAACATTGCCAATGTTCGTTCTTCTCTTTCCTCTCTATGTGTCAGGACCTTCCGTCTCCATCTCGAAATTGATCTTAAATGTTTAGGTTAGCGTATCACTCCTTGAATGCATCACCTTTCTTGTAACAACTAGTTGACACTGACTCTGCCTTTTTTTTCAGCACCAATCGCGCTCTCATTGACACTGATGCACACGCTGATAAGACTATATAGGGGATAACTATGCCACTAAGTGTTTTTCTATGCACATATCTCATCTGTCTTGAATAGCCTATTTCAGTTTCAGTGAGATGAAGTAGATTTTTGTGACATAGCACGTCTAATTTTCATTGATTTCGTTACTACCTCTCCATCACCTCAAAGATCCAAAGGTGTCTTTATCAAGGCAACGGTCCCACCTTCTCTTCCTTCATGGATCACAATGATTGAAACCTTCGAGTATTGTCTTGGCGACTCTCATAACTTGAAGGTTACAAAAATTGGATCACTTTAACTCGTTGGTTGCAAAGACTGGTTCATGCTCTTTTCTTGTTCTAGGTGAACATGAAGCTTGGAATTAATATGCAATATCTCAATGATTAATGGCATTCTCTCTTGTTGCTTACTATGAATTGTCTTTTTGTATGATATGGTTGATCTTGTTTTCTCTCTTTTATAGCCAAAATTCAAGGGGTAGATATCTCGGAAAATGGAAGTACATTTATGACCATTCAGATCAAAATATTTGACGGAACGAGTCTTTATCACTTTTCTGAAAAAGCGGCACATATTTCGTTGTTTAGAATATTTTCTTGTTTGACTAACTTTGTTGTTTGACTAACTTTCTTGTTTTATTCTTATGTTTTTTATCTTGTACCATTTTTAATGAATCTGACGGTGGCATCTCTAAACCTAGTATGTAACTTTTGACAAATCAATGTCCCTGGAACCATGTTGTTGTATGTGACTAAATCTATCTAAGTTTCTCATCAGTGAAACCATATGTTGAGAACGTTGAGCCACCCTCTCACTCTAACTACCTAGCATTGTCTAAACTTTCTAAGTGAGATTGTCTGGTCCGAATATAGAATTGATAGAAAGGCTTGCGTGTTTATTCTTAGTTTACTATCTTACCTGACCCTGTCCGTGGAAGCATGTTTTCCGTATGCATCAAGTCTCATGTTCTAGTAAAACATTGAGCATAACCTAATGGCTTACACTAATTGCATAGTCATCAGCGTAAGAGATACTTGTCTGGTCCTTAAATGACAAAGGGTTATTCATGTCCCTGACCTCCTACTCTGATGTATGACATCGTACCATTATGAATTAATGGAGAATCCTTGATTCTAGTCCACAACTAAAATTCTATAATGCAAGAATTAAACCATTTCTTGTTGATGGATTATGTTAATGGTTTACGCCGATTTCACCTCAGTGTAACTGAAACAGTTAATTCTCTCAATATTTCTTCTTTAGAATTTCATGATTCAGCGTATGATACCAGACGTTGATGAGAATTCGAAAAATTTATGCCAATGGGCATATCATTGTCCATGATGTATTACACGAACCCACCCACTCTTTTCCAACAACTCTTCTATTAGGAAGTTAATGATTCACTGTATTAGTCATATACTGATAAAAACTCGACGCTCATTGTCGATGGGTTCATTTCATACCAGAATGTAGTACACGCATCATACCATTTTTGCCCTTTTTCGTATAATAAAAGTGATTAGGGAGTCAGCGTATGAAACCACACACTGATGAGATCTCGCAATACTATGTCAATGAATGGTAGTTTAAGCCCACACTATCAGGAGGCATCACAAACTTACTAGGTAACCATCATCAATTTTCTCGCTGATCAGTTACGCTGATGTTCATTATCGCAGATGACATGTCTCACTAATGTAACTTCCTTATTTCAACGGTAACTTTTTGGATGACGACTGAAAGATCCATCATTATCTTGGGATATGAGATTTTTACGGCACATATCTCTTCATTCATGATTACATAAAAAGGAAGAAATGTTTTGGGTATAAATTGGGAATTCTTCATCCCATGTAACTTTTACAAGCTATTCAAGCAATTGGCTCTCTCTCTATCTCTCTCTCTCTCTCTCTCTTTCTCTCTCTCTCAAAAAAAAAATCAACCATATTCTCTCTCAAATCTGTCACCATGGCAAAGTATTTATACGATTTCGTCCCTGGCGCCAATGTCGTCAAAGATCCTCATGCCCCTGTTTCTCCCATCATTCAAGAGAACAATGTGGCGTTCTCCGATGAAATCAAAAAACAGTTTGCAAACTTAAGAATCAAAGACTTCGTCAACTATGTTAAGATAGGTCCTATTTGATATGCCTTTATGTTGGGGGTCAGAAATGGCATCGACCATGTCCTCGTATGATGGCCTGGAGTGCCGCAATCGAATGCCTGGTCCTGGAGGGCTGAATGTGCTATATGGGTAAGGTTGCGCCTTTTCAAACACCAATTGGTTTTAGATCAACCGGTAGCACTGATGCTCAACACTTCTGTGATTTCCCAGACCCATTCTACCCTAAACAAGTATGTGAATTCTACTACTGACGCTCTATTGATTCTAATGCTCTAACTATTACTGGAACCATTGGAGATGGTCAATATGGAGTTACTATTAATGTGGAATCCTTTTGAATTGCTCTTCGTATTCCTCGATTTGAAAATTACTCTGAAACTCAATAAAAAAAAAGCTGAAAGTCCATTTGTCAAAAAATAGGGTATAATTTCAAACTTAAGGGCCTCACTCGTGATCCATCAAAATAATCTTCGCCAGTGTTTTGATGTAGGATGGAAATATTTAACTGGTGTAATTGGCAAATGTCTTGGACACAAGACTGGGAGTTTGGATCAACTAAATCTTTTTGAGTAAAGGATAATATTTTCTATTGTGTACAACAAAAGACTAGACTTTGCTCAACTTTTTCTTGATCAAGTGATTGACTACATCTCTTGGAACAAGAAGCCATTGTATGGTCCTTTCTCACATTAGCTTGGACTGATCTTATCACATAAGTAAGGTTATGTTAAAATTCATGGGATAATCATTCCAATTCTTTCTCTTTCCTCAAAGATTATTAATGTCGCCCCATCTGAAGGTGATTTATCTATTACTGGGAGGATGAGAGATGGATTGAGAAACCCTATGTGGTTGAATCCTCAGATTTTAAAGAGGATGATGATGGTATGGTAAAGATGACAGTGATGAAGACGCTGATAAAGAGAATAATGAGGATGATTATGAAGAAGGCGCTGGTAAAAAAGAAGGGGCCAATGAAGAAGACAACACTTATAAAGATGAAGAAGAATCAACCCCTGATAAGGGAGAAAACTCTACTCAGGGAATGAACTCTCCTCAAAGGATGAACAAGCACATTCGATTTTCATCTACTTCTTCATCCACTCCCTCTACAGATGTTGTTGTACAACATGGATCAACCTCTCCTTTTGTGGAAACTTATAAACTAATGATCCAAGATGATTCAGCATCTCCTTCTCCTCAAGCTGAGAATGTTCCTCCTAAGCCAACTCTTATCAAGACTACTGCTTTTCATCAGGATAATAAGGAAGAATCTAGCTCCAACGTTCAAACTGTTGTGCTTTCTCAACTCTCTCTAATTGTGCACTTAAATTAATCAATGGATAAAAGGTTGACTAAATTTGAAAGGGGTGTAGTTGTGATAAAGCGACTTATAGACCTAGGTGATGATGTTGATGATGACGATATGGCTATCGATGACACTCCAGCAAACTCTCAAGGTGATAAAACTCCTCCACCTCAACCTCCATCAACAAATCTTCCTCCACCACCTTCTCCACCATTTTATCCTCCTCCTCACACTCCTTCACCGCCTACTAACTCTCCTTCTTGATCTGATGCTACCAAAAAAGGGGAGAATAATCAAGAGTTTCTTAATCAGCAAATGCATACGGTAGTAATTGCACCAACTCCATATCAGCCTGAGATGCCAAAAACTATTAGGGTTGAAACTAACTTTCAAAAGGAAACTGTTGTTGTTGCTGATGCAACAACTGATGATCAGGAAAATTTAGACACTGGTGATCAATCATAGACCTACAATTATGAAGGGTTTCTTGATCTTGGTTTCATGCCCCAAACTGCTGTGCGTTCTATTCGACTGAATGTTATCTTTCCCGATTCTTACTTTGATGGGGAGGTTCCGCAAGGAACTAATAGTGACATTGATTTTGATAATGATCAACTTAATCCTTAAAAGTTAAAGGCTTCCTTCTCATAGGGAGCTCATGATGCTGAAGCTGGAAGTTATGCTGCTGTTGATCCTTCGGCGCCCCTTCCTTCTAAGAAAATCAAGAAAAAAAACTCATTTTTTTTATCTAAATGAGTTAGCTACAACATGTATTTTACATATCGAGGAAGTTAGAGAAATCATGTTAGAGTATAATGTTGATAATCGACAAGATAAAGAAGCTAGAAAAGAAGAACGTGTGTCTGCCTAACTCGTTCAAGCTATTGCTTCCACTAATATAAGTTTTGATGATCAAGTCAAGAAAATGCATCTCTTTAATAATAATGTGGAGAAGCAACATAGAGTTTCAGACCTGGATGACCGGATAGACACGAAGAAGTTTGGAGACGTTTTTACTCACAGAACAAAGTCTGATCCTATTATCAAAGTAAGATGCACCAAACCAAGGAATGAGTCACCAAATCTTCATCTAACCGGGAAGAAAAATGAATACGAATACACTGAAGTTGTATTTTCTCATTAGCTAGTCCATTTTGGCTATAGTGAGTTGATACAAATTCAAGAAATCTTTGACAAACACAAGGGTATTCATGCTCAGGAAGTGAAGTTGGCAATTCATCTACTTTTCAACAAAGTCAAGAACCTGAACCTTGAGTCATCAGCAGATCCATCTAGACCCTCCACTTTAGGAAGAATAGTTGCAACTAGATAGTCCAAGAATACCAAGTTTCTTCTTCTTTATAGCACTCAATACATGTTCATTCCAGAACCGGAGCATGGGATACTTTATCTTGACAGTAAAAACCACATGTGCTTTCAACGCACTGATGATCTTCCTTCTGTTCCCACTGAACATTTGTTTCATTTTTGTTTGGAAGGACTTAGTGACTTTGAAATGGAAAGAGGATATTACGTGATGATATCTCTAGAGCTTAGTAGAATATTGGATGAAGCTAAAATTGATCAATGCAGATGGGTCAAGCCTGGGATCATGAAAGAAGCTCAAAAGTTTTACAATGGCTCTTCTGATGACTCTGAAGAAGAATACTAGCTTTGACATCATCAGATAGGGGAGATTATAAGGTTACACCTTATGATCTGATGAGTCAAACTCTATACACGATATTTATCAGCGTCAGTGTCTATACCATCAGCGTCAGCATATAAAGCCTATCAGCATCAACGATTAGTATAGTTATTCTATGTAATATTTTTTATATTAGGTAATGATATAGATATATAGAGAATAGATAGTAGATCCGATAAGGAGTATGTCATCAACATATAACACTAAGAAAGTCACTATAGTCCCAGTAGCATTGACATACACACAAGAATCATCCTCACTCCTAGAGAGTCCAAACTCTTTGACCTTCTCCTGGAAGAAAAGATTCTAGCTGTGAAATGCTTGTTTCAATCCATAAATGGCTCTTCCAAGCTTTCACACCCTTTCAAGATACTGGGCATGTACAAAACCTTCTGGATGACTCATCTACATGGTCTCAGATAACTCCCCATCTAGGAAAGCGGTTTTAACATCAATTTTCCATACCTCATTATCATAAAAGGCAGCTATGGAAAGCATAATCCTTATTGACTTGATCAATTTTCCATACCTCATAATCATAAAAGGCCTCCTATCTCTTCCCTGGGTCTCCCTCTCCTCCCTGACCTGAGTCTCCAACTCAATCTCTCTCCTCCTAGCATTGGTCTGTAACTCAACCAATGTCTAATATGTGGTGTTCTCCACAAACTCCCGAATATCCCTCCCGAATATCCCTCCTCAGAATACTCAAATGTCGGCTCACACGGGCCTGCTCCGTGGACACCTGCATAGGGCAAAACAAAGCCCTCTCATGAAACATTCTGGTGATCTCAGTCACCGTCTCTGTCTTCTGCTTTAGAGAAAGGAACTCCTAGGCCAACCTTTCCTGCTTGACCACGGGTATAAACTCATCCCTAAACATCTCATTAAACCTCTCCCAAGTCATCTCAGTATGCTCTGCAATAGAGTAATCAGCTATCACAATCTTCCACCAGTCCTTCGCTCCCAAGGGAAGCAGGTTTAGTGTGAATCAAACCCTTACATTCTCCGGACAGGAGTAGTTATAAAAACATCCCTCGACATCAGATATCCATCTCATAGCAGCAAACGGATCCTGGGTGCCCTCAAACTCGGGTGGCTTTGTGTTGGTGAACTCTCGGTACCACAACAAATCACCCCATGTAGCCTCGCATCAGTAAGAGCTGTGGTGGCTACGGAAGCAGCAACCTCAGTGACAGCGGCATACCGCTCGTTAAAAGTCTCAATCAGCATGGTCTTGACAGACCCAAACATCTCCCGGATAGCCTCTTTGATTATTGTGGCTACCTCTGCGACAAGAATCTTGCGGATCGCATCATCGCTGGCACTCGTCCTCTCGGGGTCGTAGGAGCCTGAACCTCGGGTAACCACCATATCGAATCATATAAGTAATATATCAGAAAACAGGCTAAAGTGTATATACCAATACTCACATCCCTACAAGCTCTTAAGTCCCTTGAAGTTATTCCTCGAGTCGCGTACGGATCTAGTGCTTCCAGTAGTACGAGCCTAATACTACCTTCCACACCAACCCGTATTTTTCTCGAGTCGTTCCCTCAATACCCCAAGTCACATGGACTCTACCTCCTCAAATTAGCTATGGACTCTTCCTGCTGATTCCCTAGAACCACAACTAAGCATCTAGACTCTAACTCTAGACTGCTCCCAGCACTACTTTGCCTCACAAGATCTCCGCTGCCCTCGCCATTTGTTTCGCATATGCCAATTGTACATAATACGAGACTCAATAGACATTCTAATAAATGATTATACCCCAAATCCACAACCAAACAAGGATCATTAAGAAAGGGTAAATCAGGCATTCTAAGGCTATAAAATTCTAACTATATAGCATACACTAAGCAAATAGTAAGGACAAATTGAATCTCACAAGAATGAACTCCTAGGTTAAGGCATCACAAATCAGGCAACTTTAACACACTATTCCTGCAAGATTCCTTAGCCTATCTGTAACGCCCGGGTTTCGGGGCTAAGCATTTTTAGACGATGTAATAGTCTAGGTCAACTATTGTAACTCTTTTTTATGCAATAAAGACGAAATATTTGAATACTATGTGAATTATGTGTATTTGTGTGCTTATAATTTAATTATAATTGTATAATTAATAAAGAATAAAAATAAGCGTCAAAATTAAAGTGTGAGATAAGACCGATATCTTTACATAAAGTTGTAGTGGTCGAAACAAGGATTCCGGGGATGTAAAGAATGCCGAAATCCGAGTTATAACGAAGAAGTTATGACCCGTCGAAGTTTCGCAATGGAACCGGCACGATACCGGGAAGCGTAAATAGTGAATTTATGATAGAGCGAGTTGTAGCCTTAACGATCTAAACGAAAGTCATAGAATACGTTAAACCGAGAGCGTCCATAAAAACAACGCCCAAATCTGACTTTGTATGAGGAAGTTATGATTTTTCGAAGTTTCGGCTTAGCAGTGTACAGCCCGAAGTTTGAATATTAGATCGAGCGGTTTTTAGCCGACACAACCTAAACGAGAATCGAAGATCTCGTTAATAGTAGCGTATCGATAAAACGACAGACGAAAACGGACATCAGATGAAGAAGTTATGAATTTTTTACGGAACAATCCTGTCCCGGCCTGTTAAAAATATAACTTTTAAAATAAATTCAAAATTAGCCGGCGAAGTCTAAACGAGAGTTATGGAGTACGTTCCCGCCTACGCGTGGATATAAAGAACGTCGAAAATGGAGCTCGTATGTGAAAGTTACGAATTTTTAAAGTCGGGTGTGCAATTTGCGAAATTTGTTGCTCGATTGATGACGTGGCAAGATCATAGCCGTTGCTTGCTGACCACGCCTCGCTGCGGATGAAGGACACGTCGCCCCTTCGCTACGCCCCGCGTCCGAGGACAAGTACGCCCAGTGTACTCTGGCTCTTATCCGTTCCGAGTGCGAGACAGCTGGAGGCTCGCTGGCAGCCTCATCCGAAGTTACGCCCAACGTAACCATTTCCGAACGCGGTGCGTACCACCGAACCTGGAGCCTATAAAAGGCATACGAGGGCTGCCATATTTTCTCACAAATTCACCACAAATTTCTCTCTCTACTTTCTCTCACTACCCCCAAACCCCCCCTAAAGCCTAGGTAAACCCCCTAGCACCCGAAGGAAGCCCTGAGGCTCCCGGAGTCCCGAGAAAAGGGTCTTTCAGTACGGAAACGCTGCTCCAAGCGAAGCCCGGTTTTCCATAAAATCCGATGTAAGTGAGCTACGCCTACGCTATTTTTAATATAGCTTTTATTTAATTATAGTAACATTAGTAGGACCTTAAAATAATTATTTGGGCTATTATTATGAGTTATATATAGAGTGTTATTTAACGCTTATATAATAGTAATAATAGCTAGACTATTAATTAGTCGCGGTTAACGTTAAAACTAAACCCTAGTGGTATTGATACTAGGTTTTGGTCAAGGAAAAATTGTTTTGAGATAACGAAGTGCTGTTCGAGTACCAGGTCACCACCTAATCAAGTGAGTGCATAGTTACTTTCAGCTTACACATAAATATGAAGTATTTTATATAAATTACGTGTTGTGTGTGCATATTATCTGTATACTTGCTATCTACACTGGATGAACGATTTTATACATGTTTTAAATGATTTAAACTGTATATGTATTTTATATCTATAAAATGTGTTGGGTAAAACATGGGTAGATGTAATAGTTGTTGTGTGACAAAATAAAATAACGAGAGGCCTCATTATAGATGTTATTGATGATCCAGTCATCTAGCAGAGTATATATGACGACCACAAACTATTCTAGACAGTCCAGTGGAACACTAGCAGGCTCGCAACCTGTAGGTGTTTATTTGAACTGTGTGTTTACCACTACCTGTAATACAAGAAACTGAGTGGGTCAGGCTTGGGAGCCTGGTGAGCACATAGGGTTTTCAACCCACAATAAATAAGTTTATTAACTTTATCAAACCAAACAAACCCGATTACCTGTTCCCGTTATCCTCACTTTACGTCCCTAAAACATCTAACACAAGGGACCTAGTCTAAGGACTTTCATCGGGGTGACAACACATGCTTTGGGGGTTCCTCAGCAATTCATGTCAAATAAGGCAACCATGTGGGGGATGGAGTACTGCTGGTAAACACACAGTTCAAATAAACACCTACAGGTTGCGAGCCTGCTAGTGTTCCACTGGACTGTCTAGAATAGTTTGTGGTCGTCATATATACTCCGCTAGATGACTGGATCATCAATAACATCTATAACGAGGCCTCTCATTATTTTATTTTGTCACACAACAACTATTACATCTACCCATGTTTTACCCAACACATTTTATAGATATAAAATACATATACAGTTTAAATCATTTAAAACATGTATAAAATCGTTCATCCAGTGTAGATAGCAAGTATACAGATAATATGCACACACAACACGTAATTTATATAAAATACTTCATATTTATGTGTAAGCTGAAAGTAACTATGCACTCACTTGATTAGGTGGTGACCTGGTACTCGAACAGCACTTCGTTATCTCAAAACAATTTTTCCTTGACCAAAACCTAGTATCAATACCACTAGGGTTTAGTTTTAACGTTAACCGCGACTAATTAATAGTCTAGCTATTATTACTATTATATAAGCGTTAAATAACACTCTATATATAACTCATAATAATAGCCCAAATAATTATTTTAAGGTCCTACTAATGTTACTATAATTAAATAAAAGCTATATTAAAAACAGTCCAGTGGAACATGAGCATAGATGTTTGGATGAGAGATAAGGGATTATAGGCCTATAAATACGCAATAATGTAGTAAGGCTTATGTTGTATTGTTTATGCTTTTGATCTGTATCGAACATGACATCCCGAGTCTTTTAATGAAATACATTTCTTTGGAAATGCTTTTGATAAATCTTTATCATATTTTCTTTTGGGACAAATTCCGCAACACTTTTATTTAAAATGTTACTCTGATTTTCAAACAAGCATAAACAAAATCGGTCTTTTCTGGCCGTGAAAATGGGGATGTCACAGTTGGTATCAGAGCATTAGTTTAAGCGAACTAGGAATTTGTAGGATTTCTAGACTTAAACTTAGAATGCTAAGCGATAATTGTGAGATGTGAGCACTAGCTTATTTTAGGAATTATGCCTAAAATGCTTTTATGTGCTAAATGCTTTGTGCCTGATATGCTGTTCTTTTTTCGGATCTATGGTCTGTTGCCGACCGGATCTAGAAACCTTATGTGTTTAGCATTCTAAACGTACGACTATGATATTAGAACTAACATGTAAACATTTCGGAGTGATAAGGACGGTTTAAACGACTATCCTAAATAAAGATCTAAATTCACCTTATTCGGTGTATAGATCAAGATGGCAAGGACCCGTAGCGGAAACGTGAATGCAAATGGGAACCGAGATCAACCCCCAGTGATACAGCAAATACCAGTCGTAGTAGAAGTTGCACCTGAGCCAATCACCATGGCTGGAGTACAAGCCATGATGCGGGCTATGTTAGTTGAACAAAGGGAATAAATGAGGCAAATTATGTAAGAGAATAGGGACGAAGCCACCGTGCCCATTGTGCAACAAGATCCGATTCCCGAACAATCGGAGGAAGGAAACTACAATAGGTTAGTGGGCCAAGCTGATCCGCCAGTAAATAGAAGAAACAGACAAGATGATGGAGTCGAGAGAAACGGATGCAAGTACAAAGATTTTCTGACTTGCAAGCCATCGACTTTCACTGGAAAGGAAGATCCAATCGGAGTCATGGATTGGATCTCAGAAATGGAGTTAGCTTTTATGACGTGTGGTTGCAGAGGCAAACTACAGACCATGTTTGCAGTGCGTCAGTTCCAAGGAGGCGCTGTGCGTTGGTGGAATACCCTGGGAAAGACTCTGATCCCCAATGAGTCCCTGTAACTGATATGGGCCGAGTTTTTAGTACAATTCAAGCACAAGTACTGCTCAGCCCAAAACTTGCTCGAGCTAGAGAACCAGTTTCTGGCCGTGAAAAAGGGAAGCATGTCAATCGATGAATACACAAGCAACTTCACATAGAAGATGGAGTTTGCCTTGCGCCTTGTCCCGGATGAGCTGATGAAGATCGACAAGTACGCTAAGGGACTCCCATGGGAGTATGCAGTGCCAGTGCGTCAGGCACATACTCTGGAGGCAACTATCTGGGCTGTCAAGTCTGTGGAGGATATGATTAAGGGAAGAACTGCCAGCAAGGTTGATGTTGGCGAGAAAAGGAAGTTCGAGGGGTCTGCTAAACCCAACAATAAGAAGAGCAAGTTCGGTTCAAATAAGTTCGAGGAGGAAATGAATCAAAATGGTACGAGAAGTGCAAGAAGAAGCACTCGGGAAAATGCAGCGAGGAAGTGACCTGCTACAAGTGTGGAAAAACGGGGCACTATGCCAATGAGTGCACCATCAACAAGAGGGTGTGCTAGGAGTGTCGTGAAGAAGGGCATATTGCTAAGGATTGCCCGAAGAAGAAAGACGCGGCAAGACCCAACATTACACCAAAGCCGAATTCGAGAGCCTTCCAGATGACGCTCGAGGCTGCAAAGGAGGCAGCAGACGTCGTTTCAGGTACCTTTCTTGTAAATGGATTGCCTGCCAATATACTATTTGATTCCGGAGCCAACTACTCCTTTGTGTCGCATAAATTTGGTGGGAAATTAGCATTGCCTGTAGAAAAACTTGATAATATCCTAATTGTGGAAGTTGCCAGTGGCAAGTTCGTACCTGTTACTAACCGTATTAGGAACATCGTCATCGACCTAAACGGAAACGAATTCCACGAAGAGCTATTACCCATAGAGTTGAACGGTTTCGATATCGTTTTGGGTATGGATTGGCTTAGCGCCAACGATGCTGAGATTCAATGCCGAAAGAAGATAGTAAGGGTAAACCCACCCGGAAAAGAGTCATTTATGGTGTACGGGGACAAACGCCGAGTAAATTCTGGAATCATCTCCCTGATGAAAGCCAGAAAATGTTTGTCCAAGGGATGTGCATCATACTTGGCATTCGTAATCGATGCTAAGAAGGAAAAGAAAGAGGTAAAGAATATACCGGTCGTGTGTGATTATCCGGAAGTCTTTCCCGAAGATCTTCCCGGATTACCACCTAATAGACAAGTGGAGATTCGGATACACTTGTTACCAGGTACAACACCGATAGCAAAGGCACCTTACCGATTGGCACCGACGGAGATGAACGAGCTCATGACGTAACTTCAGGAGTTATAGGACAACGGTTTCATTCGACCTAGTTCATCACCCTGGGGAGCTCCGGTGCTATTCGTAAATAAGAAAGACAGGAGCATGAGAATGTGCATAGACTACAGAGAGCTGAACAAGGCAACGGTAAAGAATAAGTACCCTTTGCCAAGGATTGATGACCTATTCGATCAACTACAAGGTTTGAGCTACTTCTCAAAGATCGATCTTAGGTCAGGGTATCATCAACTGAAAGTGAGAGATCAGGATATTGAGAAGACTGCATTTAGAACGAGATATGGACACTACGACTTCTTGGTTATGTCGTTTGGACTAACCAATGCTCCAGCTGCATTCATGGATTTGATGCACAGGGTTTGTAAACCATTCCTCGATAAATCTGTGATAGTGTTCATCGATGACATTATGATCTACTCGAAAAGCCAGGAGGAGCATGGCAAGAATCTACGAGAAGTGTTGGAGGTATTGAAGAAGGAGAAGTTGTATGCAAAGTTCTCCAAATGTGATTTTTGGATCCGAGAAGTCCAATTCTTGGGTCATGTGGTTAACCAGGAGGGAATAATGGTTGACCCAGCAAAAATCGAAGCTGTAATGAAGTGGGAACGTCCAAAGAGTCCCACGGAGATTCGAAGCTTTCTAGGATTAGTTGGATATTACCGACGATTTATCCAAGGATTTTCTTCGGTAGCTGCTCCATTGACAGCTTTGACCCATAAAGGCGCTACTTATACATGGAGTGAGAAACACGAAGAAGCATTCGAGAAGCTAAAGAAGAAGTTATGTGAAGCACCGATTCTTTCTCTACCCGATGGAGTTGAAGACCTCGCGGTCTATAGTGACGCATCTGGAGTCGGGTTGGGTTGTGTTCTGACCCAAAGAGAAAAAGTGATAGCATATGCCTCTCGACAATTAAAAGAGCACGAAAAGAAATACCCCACTCATGATTTGGAGTTGGCGGCGGTAGTATTTGCCTTAAAAATATGGAGGCATTACCTCTATGGTACGAAGTGCAAGCTTTTCACTGATCATAAGAGTCTCCAGTATCTCTTTAATCAGAAAGAATTGAACATGAGACAACGACGCTGGCTAGAATTAATGAAGGACTACGACTGTGAGATACTTTACCACCCCTGTAAAGCAAATGTTGTTGCTGATGCTCTCAGTCGGAAAGTCAATCTTGAAAGGAAAAGGCCAAGAGCGTTGAGAATTGAAGTTGTCTCGACAATTGTGGAAAGTATCAAGAAAGCTCAAGAAGAAGCTTCAGAAAAGAATGACCGAAAGGAAGAACGTTTGGGAAAGACGTTGATATTCGGTACAAACCATCAAGGACTGAAGGTATTCCAAGATCGGATTTGGGTACCTAAGACGGGAGGAATAAGAGATCTTCTGATGGAAGAAGCTCACAAGACCATGTACTCGATTCATCCCGGTAGCACTAAAATGTATAGGGACCTAAAACCCTACTACTGGTGGCCGACGATGAAGCTCGATGTTGCGAAGTATGTGGCCGAGTGTGTAACATGTGCGAGAGTTAAGGCACAACATCAGAAACCATACGGGAATTTAGAACCTTTACCTGTACCCATGGGTAAATGGGAAGACATCACCATGGATTTTGTGACTAAACTGCCCAGGACGAAGAATGGTCACGACATGATTTGGGTGGTCCTGGATCGTTTCACTAAGAGTGCACACTTCATAGCAGCCAACGAGAGGTGGTCTATGGATAAGCTCGCAAATGCTTACGTGAAGGAGATAGTAAGACTTCACGGTTTCCTCTAACGATTGTATCCGATCGTGATAGTCGTTTCACGTCGAGGTTTTGGAGGAGTCTACAAGAGGAACTGGGTACGAAGTTGTGTCTAAGTACAGCTTACCATCCGCAGACTGATGGTCAGAGCGAAAGAACGATTAAAACATTGGAAGATATGCTGAGAGCATGTACCCTGGAGTTCCAAGGGAACTGGGATGAGCACTTACCTTTGGTAGAATTTTCCTACAATAACAGTTTCCACTCGAGCATCAAGATGGAACCCTATGAAGCTTTGTACGGACAGAGGTGTCGTACGCCGTCTTGTTGGCTTGAGGCCGAAGAAAAGCAGTATATGGGCCCCGAGATAGTCCATGAGACTGCTGAGAAATTGAAGGTGATCAGGGAAAGGATGTTAGCAGCTCAGGATCGTCATAAGAGCTACGCTGACAAGAAAAGACGACCGATGACCTTCGAAGTTAAGGATTCGGTTTTTCTTAAAGTCTCACCGTGGAAGGGACTTATAAGATTCGGGAAATGAGGAAAGCTAGGTCCAAGGTTTATTGGACCGTTCAAAGTTCTTTAGAAGATTGGGAACCAAGCTTACAAGCTGGAATTGCCCGAAGAACTCGATGGTATTCATAACACCTTCCATGTGTGTTATCTGAGGAAATTCACAGGAGACGTTCCCGACATAATTCCAATCTCAGAGTCAAGGATGGATAAAAATAAGAGGCTGATCGAACAGCCCGAGTCAATTGTTGACCGTAATACTAAGAAGTTACGACGCAAGATGGTCGACTTAGTGCTAGTCCAATGGAACATTAGATCGAGCGGTTTTTAGCCGACACAACCTAAATGAGAATCGAATATCTCGTTAATAGTAGCGTATCGATAAAAAGACAGACGAAAACGGTCGTCGGATGAAGAAGTTATGAATTTTTAACGGACCAATCCTCTCCCGGCCTGTTAAAAATATAACTTTTAAAATAAAGTCAAAATTAGCCGGCGAAGTCTAAACAAGAGTTGTAGAGTACGTTCCCGCCTACGCGTGGATATAAATACCGTCGAAAACGGAGCTCGTATGTGAAAGTTACGAATTTTTAAAGTCGGGTGTGCAATTTGCGAAATCTATTGCTCGATTGATGACGTGGCAAGATCCTAGTCGTTGCTTGCTGATCACGCCTCGCTGCGGATGAAGGACACATCGCCCCTTCGCTACGCCCCGCGTCCGAGGACAAGTACGCCCAGCGTACTACGGCTCTTATCCGTTCCGAGTGCAAGACAGTTGGAGGTCGCTGGCAGCCTCATCCGAAGTTACGCCCAGCGTAACCATTTCCGAACGCGGCGCATACCACCAAACCTGGAGCCTATAAAAGGCATGCGAGGGCTACCATATTTTCTCACAAATTCACCACAACTTTCTCTCTCTACTTTCTCTCACTACCCCCCAAACCCCCCTAAAGCATAGGTAAACCCCCTAGCACCCGAAGGAAGCCCCGAGGCTCCCAGAGTCTCGAGAAAAAGGTCTTTCGGTTCGGAAACGCTGCTCCAAGCGAAGCCCGGTTTTCCTTAAAATCCGCTGTAAGTGAACTACGCCTACGGTATTTTTAATATAACTTTTATTTAATTATAGTAACATTACTAGGACCTTAAAATAATTATTTGGGCTATTATTATGAGTTATATAGAGTGTTATTTAATGCTTATATAATAGTAATAATAGCTAGACTATTAATTAGTCGTGGTTAACGTTAAAACTAAACCCTAGTGGTATTGATACTAGGTTTTGGTCAAGGAAAAATTGTTTTGAGATAACGAAGTGTTGTTCGAGTACCAAGTCACCACCTAATCAAGTGAGTGCATAGTTACTTTCAGCTTACACATAGATATGAAGTATTTTATATAAATTACGTGTTGTGTGTGCATATTATCTGTATACTTGCTATCTACGCTGGATGAACGATTTTATACATGTTTTAAATGATTTAAACTGTATATGTTCTTTATATCTACAAAATGTGTTGGGTAAAACATGGGTAGATGTAATAGTTGCTGTGTGACAAAATAAAATAATGAGAGGCCTCGTTATAGATGTTATTGATGATCCAGTCATCTAGCGGAGTATAGATGACGACCACAGACTATTCTAGACAGTCCAGTGGAACGCTAGCATGCTCGCAACCTGTAGGTGTTTATTTGAACTGTGTGTTTACCAGCAGTACTCCATCCCCCACATGGTTGCCTTATTTGACATGAATTGCTGAGGAACCCACGAAGCATGTGTTGTCACCCCGATGAAAGTCCTTAGACTAGGTCCCTTGTGTTAGATGTTTTAGGGACGTAAAGTGAGGATAACGGGAACGGGTAATCAGGTTTGTTTGGTTTTATAAAGTTAATAAACTTATTTATTGTCGGTTGAAAACCCTATGTGCTCACCAGTCTCCCAAGCCTGACCCACTCAGTTTCTTGTATTACAGGTAGTGGCGCATGAGCATAGATGTTTGGATGAGAGATAAGGGATTATAGGCCTATAAATACGAAATAATGTAGTAAGGCTTATGTTGTACTGTTTATGCTTTTGATCTATATCGAACATGACATCCCGAGTCTTTTAATGAAATACATTTCTTTGGAAATGCTTTTGATAAATCTTTATCATATTTTGTTTTGGGATAAATTCCGCAACACTTTTATTTAAAATGTTACTCTGATTTTCAAACAAGCATAAACAAAATCGGTCTTTTCTGGCCGTGAAAATGGGGATGTCACACTATCACTAACTAGCATGCAATTCTATTAGCTCATAGTATAGATATATCTGCTCTACACTACACATAATATAAATTATGGTATTTTGGGAAACTACCGCTCGAGCGTTGGTTGATTGCACACACTGCTTCTCTGGGTTGTTCTCCTGTAAAAGTTTTCATTCCTTGTTATGTTCTTTAAAAATTTCAGGTCCTTAGTTTGATTTTAGAATCACCCAGAAGGCCATCCAAATCCTTCAAACCAGGGCTCTGGTACCAAATTGTAACTTCTCAAAATTTAGACCAAATTTTTCATTTTTAATTTACCAAAATCAGAGTTTCACAACCAAGTTATCAATTACATAATTATCCCAAAACAACCAATATCACAAATATCATAGTTCATAAACATGTGCCTGTGGTAAATCTCCCAATACGTGTGTACAATCAGACCTTCGCCTTCCCGCAGTCCTCGGAAGTACCTGCCACATATAAATCAACAACTTTAAGCATGAAGCTTAGTGAGTTCCCAAAGATACCACACACAACACAAAATAAGTGAACAACTATGGGTTATCAGCAACCCTGGGGACTATCAGCAGTCCCAATGAGCTAACAGCACACCCTAGGAGTTATCAGCAACCCTGGTTGGCTATCAGAAGTCACGTATAAATAGCATAACGTAGCCATAACAACTAGACCCAGTTGGTCATCATAAATACAGTGATTCTACTACACAGGTAAGAATAAGTGAGGAGACTCACCTGATACTGATGACACGTAAGTCTAACACCCGAACTACAGGATATAGACTCCGCCTAGTCAAGAAAATAAATAACCTAATTAATAATTAAGGTCCAAAACTCACTCGTGAGCCCAAATCCCACAACTAAACCTCCTAAGGGGAAAAGGACCATTTTTCCCTTCTCATGGTCTAGAACCCTAAATCTTGACCGGGGGTCAAAGTCAACAAAATTCAACACTCAACGAGTATGTTGAGCGTACCATTCCTTATGTTGGGCATACAACGAAATCAACTTTCATCGGGGGAGGAACCGGATACGCTGAGCGTAGCCAGGTGTACGCCCCACATACTCCGTCTGCCACTACTTCCACCAAGTTAGTGTCTTAATCCTTTAAGACAAATAACCCAACCACCAATCTGACTAATCTAAGGTGTCTTAACCCATAAAGTTGTTGGCTTTAGGCCTTTGCGCGGCTAGGAAGGACCCAATGCAACAATCTTTAGCTTCTAATGCACTCTAAGCTACCTTACTCATGCATGAGCCAAAGGGAATGATCAAGGAACCATTTTTTATGGATCTATAGGTCCTAAAATGCATGAAAGGACAACTACAATTCCTTGGAGTGCTCCAAACTCATAAAGGTCCAATATTAGAGATAAAAGTTCACAAAACTTCATCCATGAAGATCTAGAGAAAGGCTTGCAAAGGTATAGACTTTATACCTGAAAATTATGCATAAAGAGGGAAGGTTTCTGGATCTACAAGCTTGCTAGCACCCACTCCTTCTTCTCCAGTCTCCTTCCTCCAGTACAAACACTAAGAACACTCAAAAACTTGCAAAAGCTCACACAAGAAACACAACTCGGGATTAGGGTTTTAAAGAGGGTTTGGAGGCTGATAAGGATGCTTAAATGAAGACATAATGTTCTTTAAACAGGGGGCAACCCATAAAATTAGGGTTTGGAATCTGTGCTAGTACGCCCAGCGTACCACACGTAGGCCCAACATACTAGTTGGTGATCCGCGATCATGCACGCTGCATGAGTATGCTGCACGTACTCTTAGGTAGCCCTGCATACGACCAATTCCGTGAGCCTTTTTCTTCAAGGTACCAAATGTGCCACTTTTGATAAAGATTCAAGAGATAATAAAATATACCTGATTTCGGGATGTTACAAGTACCTTGTTATTATAGAGAAATGATGGCCATGTCTTGCTATAAAAGCAATGCAATTTTTGGTTGTTTAATTTTTTATTTTTCTGCCACAAAACCCTATTAAAAAGGAATCAAAATAACCACCTTAATATCACATAAATCTAGCCTATAGCTCACCCAAAATACTCAAAGATCTATATGCCTAAGATTTATTATAAAATAATATTGTTTTATAATATATGATCCGAAATGGCCACACTAACAACAACTTGATACCATTGATTATTTATTAGAAACTGATTTTAATAAATATTCAATAAACTCTTATAAATAATTGGAATTATTTATTCTTGGAATAAATTTTTTTATTAGCAAGTAACATAATATAACATATGTTATTATTTATTAAGTCATGTACATCATTTTGGACTAGAAAGACTCTTTTGTCTTTTAGCTAAAAGTCAAAGTTCATAAGTTATAAACTACTCTGAAATTTTATAAACTTTGGACACTTTCTTTTTCTGAAACCCATATCCTCTTTTTGGCTAACAAAGATATGAACTTTTGATTATTTTAAGTAAAAGAAAGCACGGCTTAAAGGTATGGGGAACACTAGGGACAGGGTGCGTCCTAAATTGCTAAGACCTTAAGGGTATTAACTTTGCTTTAAAACATTGCATGAGGCTTTCATTTAGTGACTCCTTTATGCATGCTCAAAACCATACCCTACATGCTCTTCCATTTTCTCTCTAGTTTTTGGTTAAAAGACTTGTGAAAAACTTGCACTTTTACTCTCTTGAAGTTCATACTTTGGTTATGAACTTTAAGCTGAAGAGTTTAACCGTTTAAGGACTAGCATCTACATCAAGTTGACATAATATTGTTATCTCTCACACCCCCGAACCAGACGGCGGAAACGTCCGGGGGCTCGTGGACTAACAATTGAATAATCATCACAATGAATATACATGAAACATAACACATTCATCACCAACATTACATATTACAACCAGCATTGTTCACATCAAGTACATTGCTAAAATACATACGCTCAAATTGTTCAAAGTACGATAAGTGATGATACATAAACAAAACCATACACACTAGCATATCTTCCGGCTTAACGATTACCTGAGAATACAAGTTATTTTGAAAACGGTCAACATTTATAATGTTGGTGAGTTCATAAGTATATTTGAGTAAAAGTCTTTGTATCTTTCATAAAAACCCAGAAAATCCGATATTTTCTATAAAATGTTTTGAAAATGATGTGGAAATTAAGTATAAATACATGTGTGAATTTAATAGATAAAACTTCTATGAGTGTAGTTTAGATTCATTGTATTTTGAATAAGTGATAATTGTATATGAATAATTTCCCCAGAAAATCCGATATTTTCTGTTTTATAACATCGTTTAGATTCTTGTATCATAAAAAAAAAAGTCGTTTTGCATTGACACAGTTAAAGAATTTATCTTCGAAAGGTTAAACTTTGGTATCGAATCCCTATATGAGTCGTTATAACCATGCATGATAATGACTAGGTCGCCCGTCTTGGTATTTTTCCAAATGTCGGTCTTGCTAAGGATGTTGTCGCCCTAGACTGGCCTAGTCTAGCTGTAGCGAACAGCTAAGGCGTGGGGGGTCACCCCGTATAGATTTATACACAAACTCCCGCTTTCTACTAGGAGACTCTGATTATAACTACAGGCTACGATTGTACACTCAGAGGTGGCAACCGACAAGTCTCACTAGATTCTAAACCCCTTTTTACTTTGTTTAACGTTTACGTATTTGTAGTATGTTTTTCTATTCACAAGGTACATATATAAGTATACGACGGTTAATGATTTCGCAAAGGTATAGTTAAGGTCATATTAACATGTGAAATTTCCATTCCAAGCCCTATTACCACAAAGGCCCAATAACATGTAAGAGGGTAATTTAGGCCCAATAGGCATGTAAATGGGCTACAAAGGCCCAATAAACATGTAATCCATAACTAAGGCCCAAATTAACATGTAAGTGGGTCATAAGACCCAATAAACACGTCATGGAAAAACATTGGGCTCAATATGCACTTAATTGGGCCCTTAGGGTCCAATGACCAAGTAACGTGTATATTAGGCCCAATAAATAGTTATTGTTGTATTTCTTTCGTTTTGTTTTATTCCGTTGTTTGTTTTGACTCGAAGTTCAATAGATTGGTGATAAAAATCCTCTTTTTGTAAAAACGACGTTTTTGGCCAATCATCCTCAAAACTTTAAATTAGGCCCAAAGTTTTGTAAAAATGACACTTTAGTCCATAATTTATAAAAGTTTGCAATTTTGTCCCAAATGTCTATAAATGTACGGTTTTAACCCAAAAATGTTATATTTTCACATTTAGAATCCTGTTTTGCAGAAAATACATTTTCAACCCCTTATTTGTAAAAGTTTACACTTTCGGCCCGATTTTTGGAAAACTTTACATTTTTGGTCCAATTTGAAAATAAATGATATTTTCACCTCTAAATTTGGTTTATTTACATTTATGACTCAAAATTTCCCCAAATAACATTTTTAACCCCAAAACTTATTTCTTTTTAGCAAATCGAGCCCAAAACCGTAAGGCCCAAAAGTTTTGGCACATTAAGTTAAAATTTACATTTTTGGCCCTTTTAAAAGTATGTTTAGCATAAAAATACCTTTTTATACATATAGAACCTGTTTGGCTCCTTTAAAAACATAATTTTCACTTTTTGCCCTTATCTTTTGTTTTCTTGACAATTTTGACCTTTAACATGGTTTTTGTTGAATTCTTTTGCATCTTAAACATGTATTCACTTTTGGCTTGTTATTGTAATGTATATCATGTCATAGTTAATAGGTCTTTGTTAAATAATACTTAAAGTTTTGATATTTTCTAAGATCTAACCCATTATTACCAAACAAACTAAGAATTCACATAAAACATGCATATAACACATAGATCTACACATTTTACTTGCATTCTCCCCCAAAAATCATATGAAAACCGAAAACAAGGGGGTATGAACTCACCTTTTGCTTGATGTTTCGGTTTTTCAAGAAGAAGTGGAAAAGATGAAGTGATTTTCGGTCGTAGCAACTCCCTTGAGTAGATCTCGAACTTAAGAAGATTTCTAGGAGTATGATCACTAAAAACTTTGTTTAAAAGAGTGATCTATCATGAAGATGGAGTTATAAAACTTGAGTCTGTAAAGGCTTACCAAGAATGATGATTATCTTGTGAAAATCCTCTTGAAACCTAAGCAAAATCTTGAGAATTTTGGAGGAAGAATATGGATGATCCTTGAGAGAAATGGAGAGAATTTGGTGTAATGTGTGTGTGTGTGTGTTTGTTGTCTTCGGCCGAGAATAGAAGAGGAGAGTGGAGAGAGAGGGGTGAGGTGACTAGCTTGGTTGCATGGTGGTTTAAAGCCTAGATGCATGTTGGATTTTATAGAGGTGGCACCTCCAAAGTCAACCCCCTTAATCTCTTCTTTCCCTTTTTTTTTGTTCATACATGGGCCGAGATTTTGGGCCAAAAAGAAAGGGTGGAGTAGTTTGGGCCCATTAACTTTAGCTAGGATATTTGGATCCTAAACATAAAAATTTCCGTCCCATTGGGCTCTTGGAAGCATTGATGTCCCAATTAGAATAAAAGAATGGGATTATGGCTCACTAATGGTTAATTGGATTAGTTATGGCCCAATAAGGCCCATTAGGGTTAGAATGAATCATTCTAGGCCCAAATGGTCCAAAATGTTTTAGATTTATAAATTGGGTCCAATTAGGATCAAATTAGGGCTTCTAAGTCCAATAAAGTTGAATTGGGTGCTTATTGGTCCATTAGGCCCAATAAGAAAATTCTAGTCCAATATGGACTTAAACCGGGATTCCTAGAGTTTTCAGACTCTTTGATGAACATCATTGATGAATCTATATGAGCATTGAGTGAGATTTACTAAGAGTATAAGATTTACAATAGTTGAATGGTTACACAGGAATATAATTTCATGGCTAAAAGGCTAGTTGTGACATCATCCCCCCGTTAGAGGGAATTTCATCCAAAAATTCTCTTGAAAACTAGGATTTTGAAGGAATGAATAGGTGAGGGAATTTCTACTTCATCTGATCTTGACGTTACCACGTGAATTCCGGTCCGCGTTTCTCGCTCCATCGAACCTTCACGATCGGGATGCGACTTTGCCTTGTACGCTTCACCTCCCTATCCATAATCTCGACTGGTTCTTCGACGAACATGAGGTTCTCGTTTATCTCAATCTTTTCTAAAGGGATGACAAGGGTTTTGTCTGATAGACACTTTTTCCGATTTGAGACGTGGAACACTGGGTGTACGTTGCTAAGCTCGACGGGTAGCTGTAGCTTGTAAGCCAGTGGACCAATCCGGGTAAGAATCTCGAACGGTCCAATGTACCGCGGGTTCAGTTTTCCTCTTTTCCCAAATCGAATCATCCCCTTCCATGGAGAGACCTATAATAGCACGCGATCCCCGACATGAAATTTTAGTGGCTGTCGCCGCTTGTCAGCATAGCTCTTCTGTCGGTCTCGCGATGCCTGAAGTCGAGCTTTGATTTGGACTATCTTCTCGGTTGTTTCACGAATGATTCCGGGTCCTATAAGAGCACTGGTTGGCAATTTCCCTTTTTCTAGTTGCGTGTCACCCACCTCGGCCCAACATAGGGGCGATCTACACTTACGACCATAGAGAGCCTCGAAGGGAGCAACGTTGATGCTCGTATGGTAACTGTTGTTATAAGAGAATTCGATCAGTGGCAAGTGGGCATCCCATGATTTGCCGAAGTCAATCACACAAGCTCGGAGAATATCCTCGAGTGTCTGGATGGTACACTCGCTCTGACCATCCATTTGTGGGTGATAGGCAGTGCTCATATCTAGCTGTGTTCCCATTGCTCTTTGAAGAGATTGCCAGAATCTTGAAGTAAACCTGCTATCTCGATCCGAGATAATAGATACTGGCACTCCATGGAGTCTTACAACCTCCTTGAGATAGATTCGGGTCAGCTTTTCCATCTTGTAGGATTCTTTTATTGGCAGGAAATGAGCAGATTTTGTTAATCTATCGACAATTACCCAGATAGCATCCAATCCGTCTGCTGTTTTTGGCAATTTAGTCACGAAGTCCATAGTAATTCTTTCCCATTTCCACTCGGGTATCACTGGTTGTTGTAGTAGTCCCGAGGGCTTTTGATATTCTACTTTCACCTTGGCGCAAGTAAGGCACTTGCCCACAAAAGTGGCTATCTCTGCCTTCATATTAGGCCACCAATATTGCTGCTTGATATCCAAATACATTTTATCTGACCCCGGATGAATAGAATATCGCGTCCTGTGGGCTTCATGCATGACTACCTCTCTAAATCCCCCAATTTTGGGGACCCATATTCTATTCATGAAGTAGTAGTTTTCGTCGTCCTTGGCTTCGAGCTCCTTCTCCATTCCACGTAGTGATTCACTAGCGACATTCTCCGGCTTCAATGCATCCAACTGGGCTTCGTTAATCTGTGAGGCTAGATGAGACTGGATGGTGATTGACAGAGTCTTTACACGACGACTTGAATACTCCTTTCGGCTCAGGGCATCGGCTACCATGTTCGCCTTGCCTGGATGGTATTTGATCTCACACTCATAATCATTTAACAGCTCAACCCATCTCCGTTGCCTCATGTTTAGTTCCTTTTGATTTAGAATGTGCTGGAGGCTCTTGTGGTCTGTAAAGATGGTGCACTTGGAACCATATAGGTAGTGTCTCCAAATCTTTAGGGCGAAGACCACCGTCCCCAGTTCAAGATCATGCGTGGTGTAATTTACTTCATGCGTTTTCAATTGTCTTGATGCATAAGCAATTACCTTCCCTCGTTACATAAGGACACAACCTAAACCCTGATTCGAAGCATCACATTATACTATGAAGTCTTCGGTTCCCTCCGGTAAGGATAGCACTAGAGCACTACAGAGGGCTTCTTTCAAGGATTGGAAGGCAATTTCTTGCTTCTCGGTCCAGTTGAATGGTACGCCTTTCTGGGCCAATGTGGTGAGCGGTTTGGCTATCTTGGAGAAGTTCTGAATGAACCTTCGGTAATAGCCTGCGAGACCTAAGAAGTGACGAATTTCCGTTGGCGTTGCCGGAGTTGCCCAGCTTTCTATTGCTTTGATTTTGGAGGGGTCCACGTGTATTCCTTCTTGACTGACTACATGACCCATAAATTTTACGTTGCGGAGCCAGAATTCGCACTTGGAGAGTTTTGCATACAACTTTTCGGCTCGCAGGGTTTCTAAGATGTGTCGGAGGTGTTGGCTATGATCTTCTTCGCTTTGAGAGTATACGAGAATATCATCAATGAAGACGATTATGAATTTGTCAAGGAATGGGCGGCAGACTCGGTTCATGAGATCTATGAATGCGGTGGGGCATTCATCAGACCGAAGGGCATCACGACAAATTTGTAATGACCGTAACGAGTTCTGAAAGCAGTCTTAGGAATGTCCTCATCTCGGACTTTGAGTTGATGATAACCGGATCTCAGATCTATATTTGGAAAGTAACTAGCCCCTTGGAGCTGGTCAAATAGATCATCGATTCGTGGAAGTGGATACCGGTTTTTGATGGTGAGTTTACTTAATTCCCTATAGTCGATGCACATCCTGAAGGATCTGTTTTTCTTTTTAACGAAAAGAACCGGAGCTCCCCACGGCGAGAAGTTGGGTCTGATAAATCCTTTATTCATGAGTTCGCTCAGTTGGCTTGACAATTCTTGCAATTCTGCAGGAGCCAACCTATAGGGTGATTTGGCGATTGGAGTGGCTCCAGGCACTAGGTCGATTCGAAATTCGATTTGTTGTTCTGGGGGTATTCCCGGAAGATCTTCTGGAAACGTATCCGGGAAATCACACGCCACTGGGATATTGCGAATGCGCACTTGCTCTTTGGTTTTATCCACCACGTGAGCAAGGAACGCGTAGTTCTTCTTTTGTAGACACTTTTGCGCCTTGATACTTGAGATAAGACGAAGTTTGTGCCGGGTTTATCTCCGTAGATTATTAGGGATTTATGGTTAGGAAGATGAAGGCGAACGGCCTTCTCGTGACACATAATATCGACATGATGGGGGCTTAACCAATCCATGCCGATGATCACATCAAAACTCCTAATATTTACAGGCATTAAGTTTATTTGGAAGGTGTGATTGTTTAGAGTTAGGGTACACCCCACATAGATATCCTTAGTTGATTCAGTCTTCCCATTAGCCATTTCCACCGTGAAGGCTTCATTAAGCTTTTGGGGTTGTTGTTTTAGTAAGTTTTTGAACTTATTACTAACACAACTTCATTCCGGCCCGCTATCAAATAAGATGCATGCATATGATTCGTTAAGTAGGAACGTACCGGTGACAACGGTTGCGTCCTGCAATGCTTCACCCTGGCCCATTGTTAGTACTCTCCCTGCTACTCATGTCCCTTGGTTGTTCGCGTTGGGGCAATTTCGCCTTATATGCCTAGTTTTTCCACATCCGTAACAGGTATACCTAGCTCCAGCATTGGTGTTGCTGTTATTGTTGTTGTTGTTGTTGTTGTTGTTGTTGTTTGTCATCTGGTTTTGTGGAAGTTGAGTCCTACAATACTTTGATGTATGGCCCTTCCGGTTGCACCTTGCGCAACTCATCTCTCTGCACTCCCCGTGATGGTGGAAGTTTCACTTGCCACACTTGGGGAGATTTCCCGAGTACTGTTTGGAAGCATTCGGTGTGGATGAGGCTGGAGCATGTGGTGTGGCAGTAGCTTGTGTTGCAGCATTGACAGATACCGTTTGTTGCTTCTTAGACGATTTCGAGTTTTGCTTTCCTTTCTGCTTGTTATTTTTCCCCTTCTTGTTCTCTTCTTCCTTCTTAACCTCCGCTTCCACTGTCTTGGCACCCTTCTTATTGCCATGATCGTACAGTTTCTTGGCCAGTATCTTGGTGCTGTCAAACGTTGCAGGGTTTGCCGCAATGACATTCCCTTGGATAGGTGCAGTCAATCCCCAGATAAACCTCTCGATCTTTTTCCCTTATGAGGTGATCATTTCGGGACACAGGAGAGATAGCTCACTAAACCGGGATATGTATGCGTCGATATTGGAGTTTTGAACCGTGAGGTTCCACAACTCTTGTTCCATCTTCTGAATCTCACCTCCAGGACAGTATTCTGCTAACATCATCTCCTTCAGCTCTTCCCAGGGCATCGCATTTACCACCGGGAGTGTCATGGCCTCTACGTGGCCATTCCACTAGGAGAGGGCTTGGTCAATGAACGTGCAGGCTGCAAACTTGACCTTACACTCATCCGGACACCCGCAGATTTCGAAAACAGACTCTACTTTCTCGATCCACCGCTTCAGGGCTATCACGCCTCCTGTCCCATTACAGGTCTGAGGTTTGGCGTTGGCGAAGTCCTTGTAGGTGCATGTTCGAGCGGCTCCGTGGTTCGTCCCTTGATTGGTGCTACCGGCTCCCTGCCCGTTGCATTCTCCATTGTTTCCATTGCGAATCTGCGCAAGTGCTGCAGTGACCGCAACGGACACTGCTGCCTGGAATGCAACCGAGTTTATCTCAGGTGGGGTCGGTGTTGCGTTGTTTCTACGGTTGGGTCTTTGAGGCATCTTTCTGTCATGGAATGGAAAGATTTTAAGTGCCTATGGTTTTTGCGAGTTTATGATCCTATAGACTAGGCGTATAGTGTGTGTATTCGGGTAATTTCATGCATTAACATAAAACAAGAAAGTAAAACACATAGCAGATAACAATGTCAAGATAAAACATAAAGCATTTTCATTAATACTAATAGTTTTGATACATGAAAATTTGCTAGATGGCATACAGTACATATAAAATCCGGCAGCATGATGACCCTTTGAGTAGTGTAATCACTTAAACATAGAGTCGATGGTACATAGCATAGATCACATAATTATAATACTAACTATAGATACGGTTGGTCCTAGTCATGGTGAGATGCGTCAGGGGAAACATAATATTAGTAGGAGATACGGCTTGTTCCTCATACGGTGAGACCTATATAGCAAGTAGTAGAGCAAGTCCTATCAGTAGGGACGGCGATGACACTCAATCGTCAAGCTGACGTAACAGGAGTTCAGCCAGTTCATCTGCCTCTTGGGTGATTACCTCTACCCTTTGCTCGGCTCGTACAGCCCTTGCTTCGGCTGTAAAAAGTTGAAGCTTGAGGCTGATAGTTGCTTCCTCGAGAGAGTGTAGATAGTCTTTATCACCCTTTTGAACCGTGCATGGATCGGATGGGGCCTTCGATAGGTGGGGTTCACTGCGTGCCTCCTCTACATCCTTCCCTTCATCTAACTCCTGGTCAGATTCGCCATATTTGTAATCAGTTACCACATATTCTTCTGGTTCCACTTCGGGTCCAACGTCATGAGCTCCCCCTTGCCCTTCTTCGGGATCCTCCTCAAGCATTCCTTGAGCCACTAGTGCTTGATAGAAATGTACCCCTTGCTGATCATCATCCATGGTGACTGCATGGGGCGCGGGAGTAAGTCATGTTTTGATTATCCCTATAGTATATTTTTAGTTATTTGAGTTTTGGGTTTCCTAGGGTTATTGGAGAGTGGGGTAGGCTTGTGGATTCACTTCCCGCTGTGATTACTCCCGAACACATGTTGGTCATATTCTGAATAAATATAGATGATCAGGATATATTCATCCCTAATATGACTACATAACTGCCCAGGTTTAATCATAGTGTTCAATCTCCTCCAGAAGCTTTTATTAGATGTTGTTAGATTATTATCCTAGTACGCGTACGTAAGTGTGAAACTTTTATTTTGTTTAGAGTTATTTAGTCCCATTGTGTTTATAGTTGCATATCATGTATGGTTAGATATGCTAGTTCACTATAAACATTGCTCTGATACCAATCTGTCACACCCCCGAACCAGACGGCGGAAACGTCCGAGGGCTCGTGTGACTAACAATTGAATAATCATCACAATGAATATACATGAAACATAACACATTCATCACCAACATTACATATTACAACCAGCATTGTTCGCATCAAGTACATGTTAAAATACATAAGTTCAAATTGTTCAAAGTACGATAAGTGATGATACATAAACAAAACCATACACACTGTCATATCTTCCGGCTTAACGATTACCTGAGAATACAAGTTATTTTGAAAACGGTCAACATATATAATGTTGGTGAGTTCATAAGTATATTTGAGTAAAAGTCTTTGTATCTTTCATAAAAACCCAGAAAATCCGATATTTTCTGTAAAATGTTATGAAAATGATGTGGAAATCGAGTATAAATGCATGTGTGAATTTAATAAATAAAACTTGTATGAGAGTAGTTTAGATTCATTGTATTTTGAATAAGTGATAATTGTATATGAATAATTTCCCCAGAAAATCCGATATTTTCTATTCTATAACATCGTTTAGATTCTTGTATCATAAAAAAAAGTCGTTTTGCATTGACACAATTAAAGAATTTATCTTCAAAAGGTTAAACTTTTTGGTATCGAATCCCTATATGAGCCGTTATAACCATGCATGATAATGACTAGGTCGCCCGTCTTGGTATTTTTCCTAATGCCGGTCTTGCTAAGGATGTTGTCGCCCTAGACTGGCCTAGTCTAGCTGTAGCGAACAGCTAAGGCGTGGGGGGTCACCTCGTATAGATCTATACACAAACTCCCGCTTTCCTACCAGGAAACTCTGATTATAACTATAGGCTACGCTTGTACACTCAGAGGTGCCAACCGACATGTCTCACTAGATTCTAAACCCCTTTTTACTTTGTTTAACGTTTACGTATTTGTACTATGTTTTTGTATTCACAAGGTATATATATAAGTATACGGCGTTTAATGATTTCGCAAAGGTATATTTACGGTCATATTAACATGTGAAATTTTCATTCCAAGCCCTATTAGCATGTTGTTAGACCACAAAGCCCAATAACATGTAAGACGGTAATTTAGGCCCAATAGGCATGTAAATGGGTTACAAAGGCCCAATAAACATGTAATACATAACTAAGCCCCAATTAACATGTAAGTGGGTCATAAGACCCAATAAACACGTCATGGAAACACATTGGGCTCAATATGCACTTAATTGGGCCCTTAGAGTCCAATGACCAAGTAACGTGTATATTAGGCCCAATAAATAGTTATTGTTGTATTTCTTTCGTTTTGTTTTATTCCGTTGTTTGTTTTGACTCGAAGTTCAATAGATTGGTGATAAAAATCCTCTTTTTGTAAAAACGACGTTTTTGGCCAATCATCCTCAAAACTTTAAATTAGGCCCAAAGTTTTGTAAAAATGACACTTTAGTCCATAATTTATAAAAGTTTGCAATTTTGTCCCAAATGTCTATAAATTTACGGTTTTAACCCAAAAATGTTATATTTTCACATTTAGAACCTTGTTTTGCAGAAAATACATTTTCAGCCCCTTATTTGTAAAAGTTTACACTTTCGGCCCGATTTTTGGAAAACTTTACATTTTTGGTCCAATTTGAAAATAAATGATATTTTCACCTCTAAATTTGGTTTATTTACATTTATGACTCAAAATTTGGCCAAATAATATTTTTAACCCCAAAACTTATTTTTTTTCGCAAATCGGGCCCAAAACCGTGAGGCCCAAAAGTTTTGGCACATTAAGTTAAAATTTGCATTTTTGGCCCTTTTAAAAGTATGTTTAGCATAAAAATACCTTTTTATACATATAGAACCTGTTTGGCCCCTTTAAAAACATAATTTTCACTTTTTGCCCTTATCTTTTGTTTTCTTGACAATTTTGACCTTTAACAAGGTTTTTGTTGAATTCTTTTGCATCTTAAACATGTATTCACTTTTGGCTTGTTATTGTAATGTATATCATGTCATAGTTAATAGATCTTTGTTAAATAATACTTAAAGATTTGATATTTGCTAAGATCTAACCCATTATTACCAAACAAACTAAGAATTCACACAAAACATGCATATAACACATAGATCTACACATTTTACTTGCATTCTCCCCCAAAAATCATATGAAAACCGAAAACAAGGGGGTATGAACTCACCTTTTGCTTGATGTTTCGGTTTTTGAAGAAGAAGTGGAAAATATGAAGTGATTTTCGGCCCTAGCAACTCCCTTGAGTAGATCTCGAACTTAAGAAGATTTCTAGGAGTATGATCACCAAAAACTTTGTTTAAAAGAGTGATCTATCATGAAGATGGAGTTATAAAACTTGAGTGTGTAAAGGCTTACCAAGAATGATGATTATCTTGTGAAAATCCTCTTGAAACCTAAGCAAAATCTTGAGAATTTTGGAGGAAGAATATGGATGATCCTTGAGAGAAATAGAGAGAATTTGGTGTATTGTGTGTGTGTGTGTTTGTTGTCTTCGGCCGAGAATAGAAGAGGAGAGGGGAGAGAGAGGGGTGAGGTGACTAGCTTGGTTGTATGGTGGTTTAAAGCCTAGATGCATGTTGGATTTTATAGAGCTGGCACCTCCAAAGGCAACCCCCTTAATCTCTTCTTTCCCCCTTTTTTTTGTTCATAGATGGGCCGAGATTTTGGGCCAAGAAGAAAGGGTGGAGTAGTTTGGGCCCATTAACTTTAGCTAGGATATTTGGATCCTAAACATAAAAAATTTCGTCCCATTGGGCTCTTGGAAGAATTGACGGCCCAATTAGAATAAAAGAATGGGATTATGGCTCACTAGTGGTTAATTGGATTAGTTATGGCCCAATAAGGCCCATTAGGGTTAGAATGAATCATTCTAGGCCCAAATGGTCCAAAATGTTTTAGATTTATAAATTGGGTCCAATTAGGATCAAATTAGGGCTTCTAAGTCCAATAAATTTGAATTGGGTGCTTATTGGTCCATTAGGCCCAATAAGAAAATTCTAGTCCAATATGGACTTAAACCGGGATTCCTAGAGTAGAATCTTTGATGAACATCATTGATGAATCTATATGAGCATTGAGTGAGATTTACTAAGAGTGTAAGATTTACAATAGTTGAATGGTTACACAGGAATATAATTTCATAGCTAAAATGCTAGTTGTGATATTATCCATAAAAGAAAGAGTTTAATTTACATTCTTCTAACAACTAACAAGCCTCTCCCTGAGGACTTAAAGACTACAAACGTTGTTATCTTCTTCTTATTCCTCTTTGGTTGTTTTTTTCTTTCCAAACTTTGCAGGAAGATCCATGGTGGGTTGTAACTATTTTATAGTTGTTCAAAATTTTTAATCCTTCCATTGGTAAAATCATGAGTTTTTGAAACTAATTTTGAATAAAAACCCAACAAATACATCTTAGTATGTGCCTTAACATGGAGCTTAATGAGATCTTAAATGGTGGGTGTAGAGTTATATGGTTGATGTGTTTATCACATCCTACTTTAAAATTCAGGTTTTAATCATCTTTTGGTATTTTCATTAAGTAATTAACTCATGTCTTTATACACTCATTCAAGGAAAATCGGCTAGAATTTTTTGTAAACTTAACCCCCTGCTAAAGCTGTATTGTGCTTGTTCTTTTGGCAAATATTACAAATTTTGATAGATTCGTTGACCTATCTGGTGAGGTCTCTAATGGCCATTCTAGTCTGAATTTGAGAAAATGAAAATAAGAACAAAGTTGTATAGAGTCTAGTTTCTAGTAATTCTGATTTCATCCCGTTTGGAGTTGTAGATTATATTTTATAATCAAAACACTAAACATGGGTTTATCTGGAAAATCCTAAAACTTTAATAAAATTGGTATTCCCCTAATTGTAATGCTAACACTATATTGGTGAAAGCAGTGAACTTGAAAACACATAGTAGTATGGTTGTTTGTGTTGTATTAGGGGTGCTTATGATAATATCAATTGTTCAAGAGTTTTGAAGTGGGATAAGAACATCTTTGTAACAAAGGTGAGTCAATCCTTGTGGAAATTCAAGAACTTAGTTAGGGAATTCTATATCTTATATGGGTTCAAATGAACCTATAATGTTATAAGATGCATGTACTAGAAATTTGATTAATATGCTTACTGAGATTGATGTTTACTTTCTGTAATTAAGAGTTTAGGTTGTGGTACATGCTAGACTTTTGTTTTTGGGTAATTTGAAGTGTCAAGTGTGATAGGTTCATGCTAGAAAGAGTGTTTGTATTCTTTGTGAATGATGAACGCATGCTGTGATTTTAGAAAATTATTTTTCTATGATGATTAAGACAAAGCATGCTAGTAATATGTTATTTTATAATGATGAAATGATGATATGTGTATGATATTGTATGATGATGTAAAATGGCTTAACATGCATTCACTTCTTTGCATGATTGTATAAGGAGAAACTTGTGATGTAATCTGCTTTTGAAGATTAATTTTGGATTAATTAGAATTAATTAAAGGTTTAAGAGTTGAATTGTAATTATTTAATTGTTAAGCAAGGAAGGAAATTCTAGATCCCTCCTAGCTTGGGTGGTTTCTATGAGATTCCCAAAGGCTTCTAGAAGCCTTCCTTAGATGATAAGGATAACTACTTTGAATTAGATAAAAATGGAATATTTTTTATTCAAATTATGGTTTCTCCTTGTGATCCACCAGCTATAAATGGGGACCCTAGGCATTATATTTTCTCCTCTAACCACTTGAGAAGAAAATTCCAAAAATTACCTCCTCTATCCTCACTTATTTTCGTTTCTAGCATTATATGGTTTTGGGTGTGAGCCAATAGAGGCATCCAGACTATTGGTGCTAACTTTCCAAAGATGATTTGAAGATCAAAGAATGTTATATATGTTTATAGCACAAATGTATGTATTCTAATATGTGTAATTTTCTATTATACGTAGATTAGTTGCTTTTTTCATAAGTATGTGGCTATAGTGAGAAAAGCGATAAATCTTTACGCTACATGTACCCCTAGATTGAATTATATAAATTCCGCTTTGAAAGTTTTTATCTTGCAACCTACAAAACCCATCAGTGGTATCATAGCCTAGGGTTTTACTGTAATATGTGCATATATGAAACTGATAATCGAAAGAGAAAAATACCTTTTAATCGCAGGCGTTGCAAGCCTGCTTGCTAGCATGGCGCACCCTGTCTATCAGTTTAGGGTTTCGGGATTCCTTGCATATTTTTGAATTATATACTACTTACTAGTTTTAATGATTATTTTAATTGTATAAATTTTTAATAATCAAACTAGGTAATTAGATAAACCCAAATTCGAAAATCAAGGAAGAAGGATAAAAAATTAATATTATTTAATTAAAAGTCTAATTAAGATAGTTACTTAATTCATAAAATATTTAATTTTAATTAATAAAAGTTTAATTAAAGATGATTATTAAATCTTAAATGGTTTAAATATTAATTAATTAAAAAGATAATTAAATTAATACGATTTAAACCTTGTATTCTTAAAAGTTTAATAATACACCCTTACATATATTTATCAAGGTATATAGTACTATATGTAAAAGATTAATAATTCGTCAGCCAAACCAAGACTAGGCCTCATTCATGAATCAATGCTATAAGAGAAGTATGATATAACGACATATAAAATGATCGTTGAATGGGTGTCCTTTTCTCTCACTTCTTTGTATAGTGGGTTGACATTAGCCGAAAGAGTTCTGATAGGACATAATAGAATAAGATAAAGTACTAGAACACAACAAAAAATCTCAATCTAGTTAATTAGGAAACATGTGAAATTTGTAGTGAAGCATGAGTAGTTAACCGACACATTAATTTGAGACTACAAAGTAGTAATTATGAGACAAATCGAGTTTATGATTGTTAATGAAGCGTGTGTGGTTAACTGGAACGTCATTATGAGATTGTAAATGACATATAGGGTGTCACATATGTTTGTATGATTATTCACATCTTGTTTGTGATCATCGGTATCCCAGTGATAAAAGTAAAAGCATAATTAGAAATTAAACATTCCATTAATAAAATTAAATAAACCTCAAAATATCTCAGAGTTTCATTGTGTGTGAAATTGGTAAAGAGTCTTACTTATCTAAAATAGATTCACCAATTGATTAAGGCCCTCTTTTATTATTTCGAATTGAAAATATGCATCCTAGCCTTATATATAAATTTTGGGTTAAATATATTGAGGATTGAAATCAACTAAATAAAACATTCTCTCTTATAATAGATGTTTGGAAATGGTGATTTTCCTCCTCCTCCGAACGTTCCAAGTTGAAACTTCACTTCATTGTCAATTTTGTTGAAGAGAAATCTGACTAGTCAGAACTACATGGACTAGATGCGTAATTTGAAGATGACTCTTCGGTTCGAGAAGAAAGAGTATGTTATCAATACCCTAATTCCCCAGAGTGACAATAATACTGCTACTGTAGAAGAAATTGTTTCCATTAAAAAATATATTGATGACGCTACAAAGGCTGTTTGCATCATGATTGCTACTATGGCACCAGACTTAACATAGTCCTATGAGCACTATTGGACATATGAAATGAATCAAGATCTTGGTGAAATGTTTTACAAGAAATATAGGAAAGAAGATTATGAAATAGTAAAAGCCCTAATGGCGTGCAAGCTTAAGGAGGAGAATTTGTGTGCTCATGTGGAAAAAAAATGTTGAGACACATTCAAAGACTGGAAAAGCTCAATGTGAATTTCGACAAGTAGTTAGCCATTGATATGGTTCTAAATTCTTTGGTCAGTTGTAGTGATCAGTTAATCTTGACTTATCGTTTAAACAACATTGAAATGACATTGATGCAACTCCATAATTTGTTGCAAACTGCTGAGGCTTGAATGAAGGAGTTTCATTCTAGTATTGTTGTTATTGTTCTTGGCTTAGCCATTCATCAAGGTAAGAGGAAGAAAAGGAAAGTGGTCACCCAAGTGTAAAAGGAAATCCCACATTGGAGAGTTTAATGGTGGATCAAACGGGAAAGCCAACTATGGCGTCCCTCCTGTCATCTACCCAAAAAAGGTAATTTGTTTTCACTGTGGCTAATAAGGCCATTGGAAGGGAAGCTGCCAAAATACCTACAAAAGTTAAAAGAAGCAAAGGGAAAAATGTATAGTTCTTCATCTGGTATGTATAGTATTGAACTCAGTAACACACAAATTTCTAATTCTTAGGTTCTTGGTACAGGATGTAGTTTTCACATTTGTTTTAATATATAGGGACTAAAGGAAAATAAGAGAATCGAGCATGGGAAGTTGAACCTGATCATGTGGAATAGACATTCTTTGCATGTTACTAGGATCAGGATTTATAAGCATACGTTTGATAAAGAACGTAATCTTATTTCATGCATTATGTAGACAATGATTTTGTTACTCGTTTGATAATGATAATGGTAAAATTTTGGTTTATAAGATTGATATTTTTATTTTCAAAGCTTATCCTTGTAATGACATGTATGAAATTGTTGTGTGTACTGAAAATAATGGTTATGGTGAATTCAATTTTAATTGTTCTAATAGTTTATACAAAGCATGCTTATGAATTCTCGTCTTTGGCGTATAAACAAGAAACGCATCGCCCAACTCCAAAAGGATGGAATGGTGGAAACATTTGACTTTTGAACAGATGATGCATGTGAATAGTGTTTATTAGGCAAGATTACTAACTCACCTTTCATAGGAACTTGTGAAAGAGGTGTAAGTTTGTTGGATCTCATTCACACAAATACGTGTGGGCCCTTTAGAATTGCCACGAGGGTTGCTAATCTTTACTACGTGACATTTATTGAGAATTATAGTAGATATAGGTACATCTATTTGATCAAACAGAAATCGAAAAGTTTTGAAAAATTACAAAGAGTTTAAGCACAGAGTTGAGAATCAATTGGTCAAGAAGATAAAAATGCTTCAACCCGATATGGGTGGAGAGTATCTTAGTATCGAGTTCAACGACTATCTTAATGAATGTGGAGTAGTTCCACAACTGACCCCTCCTAGGACACCACAACTTAGTGGTGTTCCTAATAGGAGAAATCAAACCTTGCTAGACATGGTTCATTCCATGATGAGTCGCGCTTCACTTCTTATATCGTTATGGGGATATACCTTACAGACAGTCGCCTATATCCTAAATCTTGTTCATGCCGAAAAGGTTTACAGGCCTCCTCGGGAGATGTGGAGTGGAAAACCTCCCTCATTCGCGCATATCAATGTTTGGGGGTTGCAAGGCTCTCATTAGATGCGAGAGTGTTAAGACATAAAAGTCACCCTCAATAGCTGAAGTGTATGAACCATACCGTAGAGTTGATAATTCAAAGGAACCGGGGATGAGTTAATGCTTACCAAAAAGCCTTGTATGTTGTTGAGCTATAGTGAAGAGGAAAAGTCTACCTGAGTATAAAGATGTCGTTATGTCTTTTCACTGATAAAACAATGTTCAACTTTATACTTACATTTCTTGGTAGACTACACAAAACAGTCAAGGACAGTGTGGCTGCCAAGCTACTCTTATTTTATATTTTAATATGTACTGTTTTTTCCTATAAATATATGATCTTGTTGATCAATCTATTAAGATCTCTACTTCCCATATCTTTTCTGTTTAATCGTTATATTAATACAGAAGTCTCCTTTTCAAGATTATCTTTCATATTTAGTTGTTCATCACTTACTAACCCGGTCTTGAACGCAAGCCTTGTTATGATTCAAATAAGTGTTATTTACATGCTTATATTTTAAGTAAACTTGTTGTTATATCTCTTCCTTATTATTCCGCAATCAATTTATTGTTGAGCTTCATTAAAAGATCTATTAATTCCGCATTTATCTTAATATCATTGAAAGATTAACCTCTTTTTTCTCAACAATTGGTATCAGAGTCATAATGGTTGCTTTTTATTTTTTTTGTTTAAAAACAAAACTCGTTTTCAAAAGAAGAAATCTGACTTAAAATCCTTCTATGCCACTTAGCTCATTATTTTTTTTAAGGAAATATGGCACAAACTTACTCTTTAAATATATCTAACAATCTTGGAGGTTCCAATAGACCTCCAATACTTGTTGCAAGTGAATATCATCACTGGTCTCACCACATGAGATATTTAAAAAAGACTAGATAAATAAATCTGGAGATCCGTTGAAAAACGACCACATGTACCTGTCCTTACTCTCATTGTCGTCGACGTTACTCAAGTTAGACTTGGAGGTGGTCAAGTAGCCATGACCAGACCTACCAAGGATGACATCATCAAGATGGAGAATGATGAAATTGCTTTCTATGCAATCTCTTGTGGAGATCCACTCGATAGTTTTGATCTTATTACCAACTGAAAATCAGAAAAAGAAACTTGGGATGTACTTAAAAATCTTTATGAAGGTATAGAGCAAGCTCAAGACAAAAAGCTGACAACTGCTCCAAACGAGTTCAACAACTTTAAAGTTACTCCTGGTGAAAAACTCAATGAGTCTTTCAAAAGATTCAACATCATCGTCACCAAACTCTCAGATTCAGGAATCACTCGTAGTGATCATGAAAAAACCTACAGCTTCTAAATGCAATACGATGATGAAAAAGCTTTTCAACACGCATTAGCCCTTGTCAGGCAACAGTTCAACAAACTCCCTCCTCTCAACTACCTTAAAAACCAACATTTTACAAGACCTCCGTTTAACCGCAACTACCGTCCTCAAAACAACTCCCCTCAGCACTATCCGTAACTTCCAAAAAATAAGACCCGAATTTTTTTCATTTTTTGATTAATATATATATATATATATATATATATATATATATATATATATATATATATATATATATATATATAGCAAAATAATGTATATATACAAGATAATTTATGAAACACAAAAATTATAATTATCAAATATAAAGTAAAAAATTTATATTGTGATAGTTATAGTAAATCACTAAGTAAGAAATATAAAAGAAAAAATACCTAAGGTTAATGTGTTAGTGAGTTTTATCTTTAGTCTGATTAAATTCGGCTACCCCGAACCTATAAACCTATCAAATATATCAAAGCAAAGATAATTATTATATATATAATGTTAAGAATATATAAGGATAGTTATAAAAAAATTATATCAAAGGAAATTATATAACGTCGTCACTCCTCGCGCATATTGGTAAGACATTAGATCGCAATTCCACCAGTTTGGCTTTATTAAAGATATCTATTTAATAAAAGTATATAAGAAATTAAAATTGGATGGTATTCCCTACATAATTAGGCATACGAAAGATCCTTAATAACTATAAATGGAAGTATTGCTTAACGCAAGCATATATCTGGCGTAAAAGATAATTACTCTAAAAATAGAAGTATCCAATAGCATACTTCTGGAATAAAAAATATAAACAGTACGTGTTTATATTAATATTATGGATAAGATTATATGGTACTCCATTTGATAGGGGAAAACCTAAAGAGAATTGTAGTATGTGATAAAAACTAAATCATCGAAAGTTTAGTATCTTGAAATAGTAAAATACTATTAGGAGATACCTTAATAAATTAAATCAAAATACTTTTATAACTTAATAAAGTTACACATAAAAAGTATTTTCAAAGATATAACATTCAAACCCGTGAGCTCACCAAAATTATGTTGACGTTTCCAAAAATCGCATGTCTTCCTAGGATGGAGAAAGGGTCAACGCAAGGACGGACATTCGGCTTGAAGATAGTTAGGTTTTATTTAATCCATGTAATAAACGACATTGGTTTAATAAAAAGATACTTATGGTTTGCGCTCTATGATTTGGGTAATCTATGTAAATATTGTCACCACTCGGCATTTCTGCCATCATCCGTGGAAGGTGTGACCGATTGGTATCAGAGCTATTGGCTATAGCGAACTAGTACTTCCTTAGGAAATACGACTATAGCCTAGAGGTTTATACTCTAATTAGGTTTGTCCTCAAACCTACAAATAAAAGTATTATTATTAATTACCCTACTAGAGGCGACTAGTTTGAACTGTCTCTTGGGTTGCAAGATTTCAGAACGACTATATGCTAAAATGGTCCTACCCTCCGACACTTCTCATCTGTCGATCATTATTTGATAGTCTTGAAGTACAAAACAAAAATTAATAAAATACAAACAAAAATTCAGATAAAGAGTTTTATAAACTAAGTCCCTCAATGAGAAAACACCTAAATACAATAAAATATATAGGAACCCCATGGTAACATCCTGTTTCGGATCGTCTGAGTTTAGGGTTTGTGGGCTGCAACCCGGGCATGAGGAAGTCTCGGGGTTGCGACGAGTTGCTGGAAGCGTAGAGCATCTTGACACCTTTCCGAGGATATGAGATTCATTGGGAACGGAGTTATATCGAGGAAGCAATGGAAGTTTGAAGTTATGGCAGGATAAGTCCTTTAATTGAAAAAGGTGGCAGCGGAGTACGCTGGGCGTACGTGTGTGTATGCTTAGCGTACTCATGTGCGTGATTTTTAAGCGGAGCCACCTAGTACGTTGGGCGTACTAGGTACAGAGTGGAAACCCTAACTTTGGATGTGTCCCTATATAAACAATGAGATAGCCTCATTCCTGGCCACCATCCTCAGTCAATAAACGCTCTAAAACCCTAATCATTCGTTCATGGAGCTTGTGAGTGCATTTGAGAGCCTTAAGTGATATTGGTGTGTTCTTGGAGTAAAGAAGGAGCTTTGGAGAAGAAGGAGTGATAAGTTCAGGCCTTGGATCTGAGCATATCTGAGTTGGAAGCTTCATAAAGAGGTATAACGCTTCAAGCTTTCTCACTGTTTTGTTTTGAGCATCATATTAGAGTATTTTAGGGTTTTTGTCCCAAAAGGTGGAGACTTTATGAGATATTGAGCTCCAGAGACTATGATCAACCCCTTTGAGTGTATTTAGTGGTGTTATGTCATAAAAATCCAATCTTGGACGTTGGAATCAAGCCATGCATGAGATATGAGCTTTTTGAGATAAGGGAATGAGTGTTTTGGGTGTTTGTGACCTTTTCAGCCATGCAAAGGCTTAAAGTCACTAACTTTATGGAGTAAGTGCCATTAGGGAGTCTAGATCTAGGATTTGAGGTAATGTCTTAACTGTTTAAGACCAAATGAGTAGAAAGAGCGAATCTGGGGAGTACGCTGAGCGTAATTCCTGTACGCCCTGCGTACTGACCCAGTGTCCCCGATGGCCAATATTGATTCGTGAGTACGCTGAGCGTACCAATAGAGGTACGCCCCGTGTAACCTCACTGTGGACTTTTGGGCTAAGTCTCATTTTTGGGCCTTGAGTGTTGGGCCTGGAGTTTGGGCTTGTTACAATAGAGTCTTGGACCAGAGGATTATATATATATATATATATATATATATATATATATATATATATATATATATATATATATATATATATATATATATATATATATATATGTGTGTGTGTGTGTGTGTGGTTTGGGCCCTTGAGTTGGGCTTGCCATTTAGAGTTAAGAGTTGGGCCTTGGGAGAGCCCATTTATTATTGGGCCTTGGTGGGCCCAATGGGTTTTAGGTCATTGATGGGCTGGTTAGTGGACTACCATTAAACCTAATGAGTGAGAGTTTTCACTTAGTTCCTAATTAGGATAATTGTGGGTTTGGCACAGAGTTAGAGGCCGGTGCGTAGCAGCAGCGTTTATAGGGGTTGTTCATCATCCGAGGTGAGTCTTCTCACTATACTTTACCATGAGTGGTATCTATGTGTGAGCGGAGGGTCTTATGTGTTTATATTGCGTACTGTGATATACTGCATAATGTCTTTGTGATTTATGTTGTGTATTATTCTGAGCTTACTGAGTTAGGACTAGAGGGTCCATCTGAGTTAGGACCGGAGGGTCCACCCGAGTTGTGGGACCGGAGGGTCCCACTGAGACACATTGACCGGAGGGTCTTATTGAGTTATAGCGTCGAGTGGCTACTGAGCTGTGTGTGGTATTTTGGGGAACTCACTAAGCTTCGTGCTTACCGTGTTATGTGATATGTGTTTCATGTTTTTATCAGGATCACGGGGAGGCGCCGACTTGATTGTACACACCAGAGAAAGAGTTATGTTTTGAGGATCCTGGAGTCTTAATTAAATAATTATGGAGTTGCGATTTGTGAATTAAATAAATGAGATTTTTGTGAAATGTGTTATGAGAATTATGTAATTTAAATGAAAATTTTGTTTGAAAATTTATGATGTTACACCCAAACTCAAGAGCTTAGGTTAAATACGATATCTGAGATTAGCAAAATGTGTGGGTCAAACCACAACTATGCATAGCATGTATAGCTATGGTTAATTATGGTTTGACTGAAATACAAATAATCCTAGATATGGAAGTTGATAGACTAAACTCTCAAGAATCCCATAGAGCTTAGAATTCAACTATTTAGACCAGTGCTATCTAGGAAAGATAGTATGGTAATAACACGATAATAGTAGACCTTGAAAATAAGGTAACGAAACCATTTCCAGAAAAAGATCAGGTTATTCCATCCCCTCTTTAGACCAAGGGTACATATTTTTATCTTTTACCCCCGACGAGGAACCCCACAAGAAGGATGATTCCTCAGAAATAATTAGAGAGTCAGTGGAATCGTCAAAAGAGCCCCACAAGTGTAACAGTCCAAATTTTCCAAATAAAGTTTTCATTTTCAAATAATCAAAACGTTTCCATAAACCATAAAATCTCAATGACAATTGTTTTCAAATTCATAAAATCAACATTTTAATTAAAATATCAGAGTGTCCCCATAAAAATGCCTGAGAGAGTGCATGCCGCGCCATCAAACCTTGCCCTTGCCCTTAGGCTTTGAAGTACCTAAAACAATCAACAAACTGTAAGCTAATGCTTAGTGAGTTCCCCAGAGCATACCCCACATAATCACATAATCCATATTAGCTATATAAGCTACATAAACCACAAGCCATGCATACAAACATATAAGGATGTCGTGGGCTCCTCCCAGGGTCTTACTCTAGGATGCTATGGGCTCCCCCACATGGTCTTACACCTAGGTGTCATGGGCTCCCTCCATTGTGTTTAACTGGAAAGCCATGGGCTCCCCCACACGGTCTGACATCCAAGTGCCATGGGCTCCCCCCATGGTCTTTACCTGAAAATCCATGGGCTCCCCCACATGGTCTTACATCCAAGCGTCATGGGCTCCCCAATGGTCTTTCCTGCAAGTATTACATATACAACTAGCATACCACCTGGCATATAACCAACTAACATACCATATATCACTACATCAACTATTGTACCACATATCACAAAATGGGCCGACCTTGGTGACATAGACCTATTGGTATGGTGAGGAGACTCACCTCTCAAGAATGTTGAACTGATAAGATATGATAAGTCCCAACCCACAGCTCCAACTCAACTGCCTACAACCATCATGTGACTAACTTTGTCAAAATCCCAAAATACGAAAAATACCCTCAAGGTCAAACTTGGTCAACCATGGTCAAAGTCAAGGTCAACAGTCAAGGTTAACAGTCCATGTTGACCCAACTCGTCGAGTGCATCTAGAAACTCGTCGAGTTCCTTCAGTGTTCATAAAAATGGGAAAAACCCTAACCAACTCGCCGAGTTATTTTATTAACTCGCCGAGTTCACTGTGCATACCAAAAATAGGAAAACCCGATCTCACTCGTCGAGTTGCCAGGGAAACTCGTCGAGTTTTCCCTTGTCTTAACATATTCAGTCCTTCCAGTCGAATCCAAAGCCCCAAACTACAGATCCAGTCCCTTAGTTTAGTCCTTTAGGACTAAACTACAGATCCAGTCCCAAACTCAAGAGGCTAAAGCACTAAAACTAAGTCTCATACAAGGTTTAGGGCATGGAGAAGGGCCAAAGCTTGATAAATTCGATAACTATGGGGGCATAGAGGAGTCCAGATCTGAATTTACAACTTCAACTCATGCCCAACATCCAAAAATGGGTCCAAAGTGGGCTAGAGATCTGGCATCTACCTTGTGTTAGCAACCATTTGAAGGTAAAAAGTCTTTACCTTGACCTCATGTTTCTTAGGTCTTCTCCCATGGAAGTTTAGTGCATTTTTAGCGCACTTTGGACCCATTTTATGATGTTGGGCATGATTTGAAGTTGTAACTTCAGATCTGGACTCCTCTAGGCCCCCATAGTTATAAAGTTATCGACTTTATCAATATTTAGCCCTTCTCCATGCCCTAAACCTTGTATGAGACTTAGTGTTAGTGCTTTAGCCTCTTGAGGCCTTGCATGCACGTAATGTTTGCAACTTTACGTGGTATTTCAGTACTTCCAGTCGAATACAAATCCCCAAACTACAGATCCAGTCCCCCTGAAGTAAGACCCTGGGAGGAGCCCACGACATCCTTATATGTTTGTATACATGGCTTGTGGTTTATGTAGTTTATATAGCTAATATGGATTATTTGATTATGTGGATTGTGTGGGGTATGCTCTGGGGAACTCATTAAGCATTAGCTTACAGTTTGTTGATTGTTTCAGGTACTTTAGAGCCTAAGGACAAAGGCAAGGTTTGATGGTGCAGCATGCACTCTCTCAGGCATTTTTATGGTGACACTCTGCTATTTGAAATAAAATGTTGATGTTATGAATTTGAAAACAATTGTCATTGAGATTTTATGGTTTATGGAAATGTTTTGTTTATTTAAAAATGAAAATTTTATTTGGAAAATTTAGGCTGTTACAACAAGGACCCTTCGGAGTCCTTTAAGGAGGAAGATCCTGCTGAGGAGACAAATCCCACCAAGTAAGAAGTTGATTTCTCGCACTAAGAGAACCAGAAGGCAAGAAATCAACATAGAATCCGCTACCTATCCATATTCCTTGAAACATCATTTAGTTCTGCCATACCTAGCCACACATATCGCGATTCAATGATGAGTTGGGAATAATCAAAATAAGCGCATAATTCGGTCTAATATGATCCAAAGCTTAGATGAGGAGCTAGCATTGGATAAAAGGATTGAATCTCCAGGCACAAGTTGCAGAGCAAAAGTCATCGCTGCAAACGCAAGATCCTGTGCGATAAAGATAAGAACTCGATCCGCTTAGCAATAGATCCCTAACCAAGTATAGTAGACTTCCAAGTTAGGCCCTAACATCTACGAATTATAAGAACTTCAGTTATGCAAGAAAGCAATATCATCGCCATCCTCTTAGAGATAGCCTTTTAGTACACCGAAGCTTTCCCCTCCCAACCTAGAAATTTTTGTGATATTTGTTTTTACACTAAATTGTGTGCAAAATCATTAATACTCACATCCGAAAAAAGGATTCATCGACTAACACTCTCTCTTTCGGAAATAGTAATAGGATCCAAACATGCCTCATAGAAGACCCATCAAAAGAAACCACAGGGCACAATCAAACCTTGATGCAGCAACCATCGAGGAATTGATCACTCAACGAGTTGCAGAAGCCTAGCGAATAGGAATGTCGAATATGGGAAAGATGGAGGAACCAGAGGAGATAGTAAGTACATAATTTGGTGACAGGAATCTGTTGGATTAGTGTCTAAGTCCATAACTAAAAATGGTATGTACTTGACCCGATTTGGCATGGTCCATTTGGGTTGCACTTCACCGGAACAATTTATATGGATAGTCTTTTGAGAATAGTATGTTTATGATTTATATTAATATATTATAAGTTCTAATATATTAATATAGAATCATATTATTTAATTAGTATTGATCAAGAATTAATTTAGAATTAATTTAGTGATCAAAAGGAACTAATTAAATATGGAATCTTATATATATATATATATATATATATATATATATATATATATATATATATATATATATATATAGCATGGGCCAAGTTCATTTAGGTTGGGCTAAGCTTGCATGGATAGTCCATGGAGTTTTTTAACCCATGGATCCTATGAAAATGAAAGGTCATGGGTATTAGGGTTTACATGGATGAAACCCTAACCCTCCATACTATATAAAGAGGTCTTTGGCACATGAAATGGCACTAGTGTGTGAGGATACAAGAGTGGGCTGATTTCTAGTGTGGTAATTATTCTCTCAAGCTTTCCAAGGTGTTTTTGGTGATTTGTGATTCCACTTGAGGCTTCTACACTATTGGGGCTAAGCTCTTAAAGTTCAAGACTTCAAGCTCCATCAAAAGGTATGTTATCTAACTAGGCTTTTGTAGTATAGTTGCTTCATATTATGCTAGTTAGGATGAAACCTTGGAATATTTAATAGTTGCATGTATAATAGAGAAAACATAGATCCAAGGTTTATAGGGTTGCATGTACACCATAGGAGTGTTAGAATGCTCAAAACCCATCAGAATCACCCAAGGGCCTTTACTTATAAGGAATTTAGAAACTGCAAGCCCAAACCCTTCTTAGGAAATGAAGGAGTAGTAGGACTGACTCGTTGGATCGAGAAGATGGAGTTAGTATTTGAGATCAACTTTTGTGCCGAGAATCGTAAAGTTAGGTTTGATGCATGTACCTTCGAGGACGGAACATCTTCATGGTGGAAAAACCATATCAACACTATGGGAGTTTGTGCAGCTAATTCCATCTCTTTGGAGGAATTGAAGCAGCTTCTGATTGAAGAGTAGTGTCCCATAGAAGAGATTTAAAAGCTAGAACATGAGCTCTATAATCTTACCATGCAACATACATGAAGGGTTTTGAGCACTATAACACTCCTATGGTGTACATGTAACCCTAAATGCTTTGGATCTATGTTTTCTCTAATTATACATGCATATTTTCAATTTTTCCAAAGCATTGTCCTAACTAGCATACAAATTGCCAAATGAATAATACATCTAGTTAAAAGACATACCTTTTATAACGACTAGTAGTTCTTGACCTTTGAAAGCTTGAGCACCTCAAGTGTGATGCCTCTAATGGTTCACAAACACCAATATGCAAAAGGTGACTTAAGAGAATAAGTTACTTAGTTCAAAAAGAAGGTGTAACCGATTTTGGTTCATGAGGGTTCTATTTATAGTGTCGCACATGCTAGGGTTACACTTTGTAAACCCTAATGACCCATGACTTTCTACATTCTCATGCTCCATGGATTTAACCTCCATGGACTATCCATGGATTACCTCATTGGATTAGCCCATCTAAATAATCATGGATCATTGGCCCACACTACAAGAATCATTGATTTACATAATCAATCTCTATATATTTAATTAGTCTCTTTTGACCAAAAAATTAATTCCAAATTAATTCTTGATCAATACTAATTAAATAATTTCATATTAATATGTTATACTTGTAATATATTAATAAACCATAAATAACTTTATTCTAAAAAATCCATCCTATCAAATTGCACTGGTGAAGGCAACCCAAATGGACCATGCTACAATCAAGTCAAGTACATCCCAGTAATAGTTATGGGCTTAGACACCAAATCCAACAGTCTCCCACTTGGATAAGTCTAATAACTATTACTGCTAATGCGACTTCAGGATCCGACTTAGCAATCGTAAGCTTTCAAAAGCCACTGTCGAACTCTGACCAAGTCATTGACGCGTCTTTCAAATAAGGGATCATATACTCCTCTATTCTCAGGATAT